>NC_040243.1:17411105-18085151 GCF_001444195.1 Xiphophorus couchianus | reverse complement strand
CCTGCTTGCCAGATGTTTCTGTAAGTAAACCTAGCTCACTTGAGCTATAGTTCGACACCTATAAATCAGCACATCACAACCAGTTTTTCTGTTTGTTTTGCTCTTTTGTTGGATGTTAATATTTAAGATAACATCTACCTTCCCAGAAAACAAACCTCAACGTATACATGGATCTGGTGACATAACGAGGCGTCATAGTCATAGTTTTTTTCCTGAAAATTAGCTGATTTTTGCTAACTGGCTAGCAAAACATCACACAGTAACTGGCTAAAATAATTTATTACAACTGGTCACAAATAAGCCAATTCCAACAGAATAACAATCTTTTTGTTTTAAAATGATAAACTCAAGGCACGCTGTGGAAAATCAACGGTTTGATGTTCGTACCTCTTGTGATGTCATCAACTCTCCCCTCCACACACACACACACACACACAAAGCAGAAAAAGGTTTTCTATTGGCTGCACTGTCCGTGAAATCAAGCAGAAATTTATACTTTACATTTAAAACCCTGTTTTATTCTTACTTGTCCATTTGTTAAGGGAGAAAAAAGAACATGGAATAGTTTTCTTTAAAAAATCATTTCACATTTTCTCAGCGAGACAATAAGGCGCTCGTTTTATAAATTAAGTCACAATTTATTAATTCTCTGAGGTTTTATTCCCAAATTAATGTCGCTCTCTTTGGTTATTTTGTTGTTACGGGTGAGATCTTTTGTCTCCAAAACCACTAAACAAATCCACGGCGCATAATCTTTTCCTTTGATTTGATCGCACCAAATGTTGTCAAGACAACATTTCGCAAAAAACCCGAAACTACTTTCATTTTCGAAACGTCACTGGAGGAGGAACCGCGGAGGCTTTTTGTTGGGACGCTCCACCGCGAAATCTTTAGAAGTGCTTCCGGCCGTCCCCGCTCCGGACACTTCCAACATATTTTCAAGAAAAAGTGTTTCGCTTCGTGCACCCGAGTTGTTTCTCAAGCTGTGGAACAGCAGCAAGCGTGGGTAGTGTTTTGCATTTAGCCGCAAAGACGCTCGGTTCGCAGGGCCCGCACGCTGACCGGTGATGGACCCGCTGGACTTCCTGGAGCACGACGAGCTGCTCAGGTTTTTCCACTGTCGTAAAACAGAAATGTCCTGCATGGAAAACCCGCGGACCTTCCTGAACCAGCTCCGGGACCACAACCTGATACCGGAAGACAAATACAAGGTAAAGTTTTCAAGCGGATGGGAGTACACGCCCACAGCTCCAAAGGTCGCGCGCGGGAAATAAACACGGACTCGGTTTCGTGGGCCGTTTTATCCAAATAAGTTGGGTCACAGCTGATCGAGTAAACAATCTTGAGTACCACCAGTCCACCTACTCTTCGGTCTCTAACCTCTGATTAGCAGTTTGGATGTAAATAGTTGCTTCTTTTAGTGTATGTACTGCTTATTTTTTATTGTACAACTGAAGTAATGTTTGTTGGTAGTTTTACGGGCTAGTAGTGACAGAGCAGGCAGGTCGCGGCTCGGAGGGTTGCAGGTTCGAACCCCGTTTCCCTCCCCGGGGTAAACTGGGGAAGGACATCCGGCGTAACCCATGGCAACCCAAACGGAGGGAAGTGACAAGATACTTACAAATTAGTAAAAAAGAATGAATAAAAGACCTGTATTTAAAATCTGCTTACTGTCACATACAGACAATACCCGTGTGTAACTTTTAAAATGTCACTTGTATTACAAAGTATCTTTCAATTGAATTAATTAATCTTGTAGTTTCATCAGAGAAACAGCTGTCTAATAATTTAGTCCTTAAAATGCTAAATATATCCATGTTTATATGAACCTGAACTGACAAATAACGTCCCTAATTTTTGGCCATTTCGAGTACTGACTTCTCTTAATGTCTCTTGGTGTGTGCTTAGACGACGATCCGGATGAGAAGCAAAGATAAAATGAGAAAAGCTGTTTATGAACTCTTAGACTGGCTTGAGAAAGAGAACTCGGAGCACATCCCGCTGTTCTTCAGATGTGTCTTCAAAGACGTCATCATGAATCAGTATCCCACCCTGAAGCTGCTGCACAATAGTCTCATGGACGGTAAGATGTATTCAGCTCTACTGTTTCATTGGACCTTGACAAACTAAAAGAATGTAAAACAATGTCTAAAAATGTTTTAAATAGCACGTCGTTATCATGTTGGGTCTTCCTTTTATTAATTCAGCTCCTGTGTTGGAAGAAAAAAAATCATTCCATAAGTTATTTGTAAATTTTCTGCTTTAAGGCTCTTACCACTTTGACCCAAAACTACCTGAAAGGAGGGAAACCGAAGAGAACGACGAAAGGGGAAGCGCGAAGGTTTCCGAAGGCGAGGAGAAGGAAACGAAGACCGCCAAAAAGAAGAGGAAGCTCAGAAGCGGGAGCAGCGAAGGCGACGATGAGCAGCCGGGCTCGTCAGCAAAACAGACTCCAGGTCAGAAGAAAAAGGCCAAGAAAATACATTTCTGTAAGTTACCTCTCTGCCAGTTCACTTTTGTTCGTATGCGTGCAGCGGCACCGGGATTCGCCGTCTAATCTCTGTACGTTCCCTGTTTTATTGTGTGTTTTGAGTAGATTTTAGGTATGAGGCGCCAAGCTAAGTGCAACTCTTCATGGCATAATTTAAGAGGTGTAGATCAGCATATTGATATGGATCAGAAATCCATTTCAGAAACGGAGGAGGGAAGGACTCAAGGAGGGTAGAGCTCGATTCGGGAAAGAACAGCGTGAATTACAAGGGAACAAAGTTTATTTCCGTACTCTTATTTTCTTTTTTCCACACTTATAAAGACTTTGAAAATACTGAAATCAAATTCCAGACTTTTCCCAGATTGCACAGTAGTTTTTAATAAGCCGCAAAGTGTCAGCGGTGCAAATAAACAGGTATCTTTATGTGGCAGCCATGTTTAAAGTGAACTCTTGTGTACTATGTGATTATTCCCACTAACGGTAAGCAGTAATTCAGTTTTTTTTGTGTGGAAATCAAACACACCATTACAGCTGCTGCTTGTCCACCTGACTGCAGCGTGCTTTCACCCCTCTGTAAATGATCTAATGCTTTTGTAAAACCGTATTTTTATGGCTATGGTTCCTCTGATTTTACATGTCGAATGTGTCTTATAGTCCGTGAAAGTTCCAGTTTGAAGATTAAAAATCCCAGTCCACTGTCTTTTTTCCTCAGCGTCTCCAAGGAAGGGGGAGGCAGGCGAGATCTGGACCTGGCCCCTCTATAAGACCCAGCTGCCTGTGACCTGTGGCGAGGTGGAGGGGACGCTCATACGAGACAAGCTGGCTAAAGGTCAGCCTGCGTTCATTAGCCTGTTGGATTCCCAGGAGTCATTTATGTGAAAGAATCGAGTCGTTTTGTTTTCAGGTGAAAAGTGCATCCAGGTGGACAAACAGCGGTTCACTCCGTCTGAATTTGAGAAGTTCGCAGGGAAAGGAAGCGCCAAGAACTGGAAATTGAGCATCCGATGCAAGGACACCCCTTTGGGAAAACTTATCAAGGTTTGCCGAAACGCCGTTTTGGAACTGTGCAATTATTTGTGGTCCGTCATATTGGTTCACTCACACGCAGTCGTTCCTTTGAAAGGACGGGCACCTGAAGGCAGCGTTCTACAAAAGAAGAACCAGACAGGTAAAAGCAAAAACAACAACAACAAAGAAAGAAATCCGCATTATTTTTGACTCACTCATCCACGTCTTTAATTGCCAGGCCAGAAAAGCCCTGTTTGTTGCCAGTCATTCAAACACAGGTAACGCTATTTCAGAACCCACCAAGATTCATAATTACCAAATTCTGTTTTTTTTAAAACTGAAAACCTTCATTTTTTTTTACTGTCAGATGAAGAAGACAGTGAGGATGAAGAGGAAGCACAGCCTTTAACAGAGGAAGCCTCAGGTGCCGGTTTCTACACAACACTAACAGACAACAGCGCTGACATAATAGCAGCGGCGGTGCTGACGTAATAAATATCATTTGCACAACTTTCGTCTCACAAAGGAGAAGAAACGGAGGAACAAGGCGAGCCGACACAAGTGGGCCCGGATCATTACAGGAGCATGTTCAGAGTGACGTGTGGAGCTTTAACTGGGACTTTATACAAATGTCGGTTTGCATCAGGTGACCACGACTCAGCCGAAGAACAATAAGTGTTAAACTAAAACAGTTCTGCTGTCAGACGCCGTGCGCTGACGTATGAAACGTGTCTGTTATCTTTTACGCCCCCCCACTAGGGAAATGTGGGAAAAGTATTCGCACCGAGGTGAGCTGGATGAGTCCGGAGGAGTTTGTGAACACAGCACTAAACCAGAGAGACGCCTCCTGGAGGAAGGACATCCTGTACAAAGGGGAACCCCTCAGCGTTCTCCTGGAGGTAGACATGACTCGCCGTCAGAAACCCAACATGTTGATGTAGATTCGATTATTATAGCTGAAATCTAAAATGAACTTTGGTTCTTGGTATTTTCCGTTAGTGCTTATTTCATGGCGTGAAGAGTTTTTCACAGTAGATCAAGTTGGGATCATTTCAGCTGTTGGAAAAATGGATCCCCGATGAAACTTTGACTTTAAGGAGATCAGAAATATTGTATTTCGGGTTGTGAATTGAAACTCTAGTCTGCAGCGCTCATCACGCTATTCCTCGCGCCGCTATGAGCCATCCAGATTGTAGTGCATTTGATTCCTGCACACAAGAAGCAGTTAAACATTTTCAAGCCTGCTGGTAGGACGTCTAAATCGCGGACCAGTGAGCGTCAGGAGTGTTTCCGGGTCTGCTGCAGTCTGGATTAGCGCCCCGACTCTGTGACGTCCTAGATTAACTTTTATTAGGACACAACAGTGACAAACCCAACCAAACTCAGACAGCTTACCAGAGAAAGAGGCTGGATAGAGATGGGGACAAAGAAAGATACACAAAGACTCAAAACACATTTAGCTAAAAGGTGAGAAGAGCTGATTTACTCCATTGTGAGAGAATAAAATCAGCTCTCTGCCAGTGATCTGTCTGAATAAAAGAGTAAATCCTATCGTTAATGAACCTGGCCAACAATCTGAACCAGTTCTGCTGCCGTTGAGAAAGGCAATGGTTCAGACCTGCTCCCTTCCCACACCTCCACCTATCAGCCACTGATCAACACCTGAACCACCCACCGAGCACCATACCACCCAACTCTCTTATACCACTTAAACGTCTCTCTAGCAAAGAACAGGATGTAAACAGACCGTTTAAAGGCCTGAACCCCCACCAGGCCACAGACCCGGACTCTGTTTCAGCTGATAGTCTGTCTCCAGTGGGGGGGTTAAAAGTTTTCACAATTTTAACTGTTGACCAGTCATGTTCCAGTTTGCTTCAAGACCTCAGCCAATGTCCCAGTCCCTAAAAAGACAACAGTCAAAGATTACAGGGGAGTCGCACTGATTGTGGTCATGAAGTCTTTTAAACACCTTGTCTTGACTCATCTCAAAGCCAAATAGATGGCAGCTTGTAAGGTTGAGGTAGTTTGTCTCTGATGTCAAAGCATCAACACGGGATACTCCACTGTTGTGGCCTTTCTGCGCACCCTCAGACTCTACCATACTTCATCCAGAGTGTAGGATGACGCATATTGATGAAAATTACTGACTGAAATTGAAATGAAGATGAGGAAAATTGCATCATCTTGTTCGCCGAGAGACGACCTCCTCCACGTCTCAAACTGTTTTGCGCAGAGCTGTTTTGTACGATGCGTTGTGTGCTTGGTCAGAAGTTTGTGCTCAGACAGCAGCGTTGATATTTCGCTTCAAGTAGTCTCCTTTCACTATGCAGGTCAGTGTTGGCAGATGACATAAATACTTTTGAGGAGCGTTTATCAGACATGGGGAGAAATTGTGTCGATTTTCACAATTCTTCACAAAATACCTGCAGAGATTGTCAAATTGCTAAACATTCCCGGTTGGAAATTGCGAAGTTATTGTCCGCAGAGGAGGAGACTCTGTCTATTACTGTTTTGTTATCTATATACAGCTCTGGAAAAAAAATAAGAGACGAAATGATCAGTTTCTCTATCTTTTATAGGTACATGTTTGAGTAAAATGAACTTTGTTCTTTTATTCTGTGAACTACTGACAACATGTCTCTGAAATTCCCAGCAAAAATTTTGTATTTATTGGCAGAAAATGAGAAATGGTCAAAATAATTAAAACAATGCAGTGCTTTCAGACCTCACATAATGCAAATAAAACAGGTTCATAATCCTTTAGAAACAACAATACTAAAGTTTTAACTCAGGAAGAGTTCAGAAATCAATATTTGGTGGAAGAACCAGGAGGTTTTCAATGGGAGTTGGTGGAGTGGGCTCTTCATTTTTTTCCAGAACTGTGTATATATATATATATATATATATATATCGACAATCACAATATCCTGTAATTCTTTTTATTTTTTTCTTACTTCCTTCACACAAATGTGCTTTTTTTTTTTTTTGCTTTTAAAATCCTCAAAATATTGATGCTTCTGGTTAGAGGTTTTAACTGTGTGTTGTGAAGCTGGGAACTAGGCAGAATCAAGTTAGGTTTGCCACAGTTTGAGTGATGTTGTTTCATGAAACTGTTCTAAGATGAGTCTGAAAATATGCGGTTTCTAAATCAGGAGCCCTAAATTGTAAAAACAAAAGACTGAGAATTTGTCTACTTTTCTCTTTCAGGCAAAGGTCTTGACGATGCATTCGTTGCTATGCAAATGCAAACGGTGCAAACCGAAACCTGAAGACCTGGTAAATGTGTTGGGCTTATTTAGTTTTGCATTTAACAAGCTGTAAAATCACGAAATTGAATTCAATTATGAAATGAATGGACTGACTTTACAGGACGATGACAAAAATGACGACAAGTGTTGCATCTGTAAAAGTGAGGGAGAGGAGGACTTGGTGGAGTGTGATAAATGTCCGAGATCATTTCACCAGAACTGCCATCTGCCTCATATAGACGGCACGGTACTGGGGTAAGAACTAACGCCTTCTCAGTTTGTCTGACAGTCGTGGCATTTGGAAACAAGACTTAGTTTATCTGGTCTGTTGGGTTTATTGGGAGTTTTTCTGCAGGCCATAGGCAGTTTTGAGAAGTATATTTGATTGTAATATTTTCCACATCTGAATAAGTAAGGGGGGGGGGGGAAGCATTTGTGGTTCCATATTTAGTTTTTATTCCCTCATAGAAAAGATAGAAATATATTTCTGAAACAAACTGTGTTTTACATTGATTTACAGTTAGAGGATGATCCTTATCTTAGGTTTACTACATCACAATTTGAGTTTTTGTCCCAGTTATTAGTTACATTGGCTTTTTGCTTTTCAAAACTGACGCCAGCTGCAGTTCAATTCAGTTCTTAATATAATAATATAAATAATATAAATTGTTAAATTTATAATATAATAAATTTAACAACGATATTTCGCTCAGAGTTTGTGAAAACCGTTTTCATTGCACTTTTCTGAAATACACTAATTTTGATGCCACCGAAAAATTACATCATCCTCATGCCAAAAACATTTCTAACAAGCTTTTTGTGACGATGACAATAAAGATTTGTCTGTCTGTCTGCCTGTCTATCTTTTTCAAAATGGCCATGTTTCCATTGAGCATATTTATTTTCAGAATTTCAATTTGCGTAATTTTATGATCAGTAGAAATGTACCTACTGCCAGTATGGGTAGAAAGTTATATGAATACTTCTAATATTTTGCCGCCATGATGCAATAGAAATTCCTAATCTCCTGCTGCACCATGCAGACGATCTGTCTGCACTGTTGATGATTCACTCTCCTCCAAATGATTCGAACACAACTTGATGTTTTTCGCAATCAATTTAATTTCCTTATGTTTACACCCATAAAACACATGTTTTAAAATATATGTAATCAGACTGTTATGCTACCTAAAGTGAGATAGCTACAATGTGCGTAACTGTAAATGCATTCTTTATAAATCTATAACAGTAAAAAGAACTAAACAACTATATACCTGAAGAATCATTGCAGAATTTTGAGTCAGTAACAGCAATTAGTTTTGTCATGTTACCACTCAAGCCTGTCCAACATATCAACATTTACACTGCTGTTGTTTTGAGTTTGAAGGAAGATGATTGATCCAGTGGAGACCAGACTCTGTCCCCTCAGAGTTAGTTTTGTTACATATATATATATATGTATTTTTTTCAGGGATGACAACCAGTGGCTTTGCACATTCTGCGTCTTTAAACTCACCGAGGAGTGCCGCTACCCCGACGAGCAGAGAACCGAAGCCGTCATGTCCCGTCAAATATCTCAACACATGCTGGTGAGCATCTTTTCCTCTGCTCCAGTCCGAAAGTCTGTTCATATAAAAACCTGTCGCTCAGACGTCCTGCTGCAACTCATCTCTCCTGTCTCCCCTGGACAGGAATGCCAGTATCTCCTCCTCTATCTGTGCAGCGCTGACGAGGAGCAGATATTTGCCACCGACCCGAGGGAGTATGTAAGTGACTTCTCGCGTCTTTCTGTGTCCGCAAAATAAAACTTAAACGATTCAAAGTGCAGGAATTATGTCTGCTCCTGCTGAAATCACAGTATTGATTATCATATCGCTACATTGATTCTGTCGTCTTAAAATGAATGCAAACACAATTTGTGCTTGACACCCACAGCTGAAAAATTACTGCAGCGTTATTAAGACTCCGATGTGGCTGGAAAAGATCGCAGGCAAACTTCAGAGGAGCGAATACCAGACTGTTGGCGGGTTTGTGTCTGACGTCCAGCTCATTTTCACCAACTCTGCCACATACAACAGGGTAAGCAAACGTTGGAAGCATCTAGCGCTTTCGTACAGAAAACCGCTCAACATCAGGGTAATGTTCTCTGACTTTTTCAAAACATATTGAATGCGTTAAAAAGGGATTTCTGCAGAGGGGAAATCTTGCATTGTACCACATATTGTACCACATAATACCACATGTACCACAAGTACATTGAATTCAAATTTAAATTCTCAGATGCTCAAAATTCTATAATGTTTTGTTTTTTTTAGAAAATACAGAATGTATATTTTTCTTCTTCATCAGTCATATTGTGTATTGCTCCTTCAAAGACCGTCCTCCTCTTATTGGAGAACTAACAAGCTCTTGAATCTCTTTCACAGAACAATCCAGAATACCTGGACATGGGCAAACACCTGAAGCAGTTATTTGACAGAGAATTCAAGAAGGCCTTCAACATCCAGGATTAGACGACAGACTCACGGACACCACTTACAGACACTGGCTATACATAAATAACATTTAAATGTTGTGCTGATAATACCGTATTTTCCGCACTATAAGGCGGAAAACCTTAAATTTTCTCAAAAGCCGACAGTGCGCCTTATAATCCAGTGCGCCTTATATATGGACCAATATTGAGCCACAACAGGTCTCGCAACTACGGTAAGCAGCCGCCGACTTCATTTCCCCCGTAGAAGAAGAAACAGGAAAGCAGACGCCGACTTCATTTTCCCCCATAGAAGAAGAAACAGGAAAGCAGACGCCAACTTCATTTTCCCCCGTAGAAGAAGAAGCGCGCGGTGCATGCTGGGTTTTGTGTAAAGACCCCAAAATGGCTCCTATTAAGAGACACGCTTGCGACGCAGAGTTTAAGCTCAAGGCGATCAGTCAGGCTGTAGAACACGGGAACAGAGCAGCAGCGAGAGAATTTAACATGAACGAATCAATGGTGTGGAAGTGGAGGAAGCAACAAGATGACCTGCGCAAAGTAAAGAAGACTAAACAGAGTTTCCGAGGGAACAAAGCGAGATGGCTACAGTTGGAGGACAAACTCAAACAGTGGGTTGTTGAACAGAGAGCAGCAAGTAGAAGTGTCAGTAGACTCACTATTCGAATGAAGGCAACAGCGCTAGCACGCGAACCTAACATCAATGAATTTAGAGGCGGTCCTACTTGGTGCTTTCGGTTTATGAAAAGACGTAATCTCTCCATCCGCACACGAATGAATACCACGTCACTTACTTTACCTCGGGGAAAATAATCAAACAGATGTTTATTCATTTTGGGAATGAACGGAGTTTTCAGAACGCTGGTTTGTAATATATTAATAAAGTTTGACTGACCTATCTGACTATTTTGTTGACATTCCCTTTAGCACAGCTTCATCTAATGGATGCATAATGTAACCCCAGCCTCTACTGTAGCATCTATTCTATGCGCCTTATAATGCGATGCGCCTTATATATGAAAAAAGGTTTAAAATAGGCCATTCATTGAAGGTGCGCCTTATAATGTGGAAAATACGGTAATTTGATTGCTCTTTATCTAACCAGGATCCACCTTGTTTTTTTAAATATTCTGTTGAACTAATGAAAGAAAATGTTAAAAAAATGTGTGCCAGTACTGAATGTATGGCACACTCTTTGAAAAACATGCTTCGATATGAACTGAAGTACAGCAGATTCTCTATGATGTTCTGTGGTTATCTTCATCCTGAGAGTCTTAGAGTAAACTCAGAAAAGTCTCGTCCTGCAGGGTCGGGCCGAAGTTTTGAAATCGGTTCTCTTTGTCGAAGTTATGTGACGAAAATGGTGTCACTTTTGTTCTCAGCCTCATGTCGTCCGCCCCTTCTTGTCACATGCTCCCTTGCCATGTGAAACTATTGTGTGGATTGGTCAGGAATGCGTTGAACTAAAACACAGAACTCAACCGTCTGCTCTGAAGCCTTGTTGTGCCAGTTGAGGGAACTTTGAGACTCACTTTTGCAACCGGTTGGCCCACAAACTTTTACATTGTGTGGGGAATAAAATGGCGGCGTAACCTGAGATGTTTGCAACTAGAAATAACCAAAAGTCCAAGATAATACTTTTTTTTTAACACAAGATTTTAAAGTGTTAAAACGTAGCTAGATTATGACACTTTTTAGTATTTATTTACAAATATTTATGGCCTTAACTTATGAAAATTGAGAGGTATGCAATGGAGGATGCATATTAATGAAATGATAACGGTGCATTTTAGGAGGATGAACTGCTGAAGTTATCCGAAGCCTTTATCTGTTGCAACGGTTCAAAACAACATGATCGCACCATGCGCCGCAAATCCACCCTGAGCGAAAACTAAACCTGGATTTAGCTCTCACAGATTAAAACTGAGTTTGCAATTTGGACATTTTAACATGGCCAAAGTCTCACTAAACCTGGTTTAATCCATGGAGGAATACCAGTACTAATTTTTGACCTAACGGTGGCCTGTTGAGGCCAAGTTTGTATTTGCAGCCACTGTTGAAGTTTTATTATGTTGCTGTTCCCCTTTGTTAAAATCCAAATTCTGGTTAAGCACATCAGTTGATAAAAGTATTACTCAGATAAGGATTTGATGTCAACCTTCAGACTTTTATGTAAAGAGGAATGCATTACCGCAAAGCGAGAGGTATGTATTATTAATATTAATTTCCCACAAAAGCTGATGTAATTGTGCGTAAAGCCTGAACTGCCTCCCATGTACAGAAAGCAGTTGCCAAATGTTTATCTCTTTGAGAAACTCTTTTTTTTTCATCTAAAACGATCTCCGAAATCTTCATTTTCAATGCTTTCGTGAGTAAACTGCAAACAAAAATGACCAAGTGTTCAACACAATTAAGACCTTAAGTTTTTTTTTTAAATGCAGGACCAATGCAATTTGTAATAACGGTTTCTTTTTTATGTTTTTGTATGTTTTATGCTTAAATGAATTTGTTTTATGTGGCTTGTTTTTTATTACATTGTGGAACTATGTTTAAAACTGCCAAAAGGTTGACACGTCTGCACTGACTGTGGATGTCTTGTGAATGTTTCTATAATAAATTAACCTAGAGTGTTTCCTAAACTTGTGCAATCATCCTAAATTTCTTGAAAAGTTGAAAAAAAAAAATTGTTGGATGTTTAGAAAAGAGATCAAACATGGCAGTCCAACTGATGGCTTAGCTTAGACTTCTTGAAAACCCCAAATTCAGCCAATAGTAAATTTTATTTCAACAATAAGAATTAAAGCCGCAAGCGGCGTCGGACGGCCCTCAGAGCTCAGCGCCGCTCCAACCGCCGGGATTCTGGCACCTCTGCCAGCCAGCCACCGCAGACGCTCTCCCGCAGTTCCCACGCCCGTCTGCCAGACGATACGTACCGATGCATTTGGCAGCGCTCTTTGACGACGGACAAAAAATCTGGTGCAGATTGGCTGATGGATTAACCTAGGGGGCGCAGTGGAGTCAAATTACGATTCAGTGCTTTTGGGCTCCTTAGAGGTTCACAAGAGTCAATCATAAAAAGTTACGTGGAAATCCGATGATGGATGTATTATTTAGAGACGACCGTATGCGGTGGGATCGACGGCGTTTCCGTCGATCCCACCTGATCCCACAGGCCCCTTCAGCATGCACAAAAACTCACCGTTTTGATAACTTAATCAGCCATGCCTTATGAACAGACTGACCAAGTTTGAAGCTGATCGATCGAAATCCCTAGGAGGAGTTCGATCAAATACGATTCATTTGATCGAACTAAAAAATAAGAAAGAGTACAATTACAATAGGCCTTTGCAGCACTTAGCTGCTCGGGCCTAAATATATTTTTAATTCAAGAAATGTAAGCTTGTACACTTAATGCTTAGTTTGCGTGAATTATTGTCAGTTTTGCATCTCCATTTGGCAATCAACCAGTAGCTTTGTTACGGACTTAATGATTTTATAGCCCTTTTTTTTTCTTCCACTCAATTTTCCTGCGATCAGCTTCACTTTGGGCTTCACCCTTCTTGTGCAGGGAGGATTGTATGGACCAAGTCAACAGGCTCCTAAATTATTACAAACTCGCCTTTTATGAATTAAAAATGATCATGGAGGCTAATATCAATTAGCCTATATTTGTAGTTTGTTTTTATTAGCTGTAAATTATAATCATCCAAATAACCAAATATGACATGTATTAATATCTTTGTAAGAAAAATAATAGCGTTAAAATAAATTACTGAACCAACATCCAGTTTTTGAACACATTTTAGATCAGACCTACCCTGGGTACGCATCTTTTTCCTGTGGGTTTGAACTGATGCCTTTGACCTTATTTTTGAAGCTGCGGCGTTCGCGAACCACGTGCCGTGCGATCAGCTGACGTCACTGTCACGCTTCCCTAGTAGCAAATCCGTGCTGCGAGCTGCGCAGCCGCCCTGCGCATCCGCCAGCTGAGCTGAGGTGGACGGCGCAGCCATTTCTCTGCTCGTCGCTGGAAAACAAAACCCGCGCGGGGGGAGCGTCGCCCTGGCGCGCACGCGGCCGAGCAGAACGTTCCTCGAGCCGAACGCGGCGGCGACGGCGGCGTGACTTCCGGCCGAAGCGTGCATCGCCGATCAACAACCGCGATCTCCAAACTTTCTCTCCCGTTGAACGCCTGCGCAGACAAAAACGTGCGCATACGTTAGTTTTTTTTTTTTCCCTTCTTTTTTTTCCCCCTTCTTGTTTTTCGTCTTCTTCTTCTTCTTCTCCTCCTCCATGCCGCAGCAGCCATGGACGCGAACCTGCATGGAGGCGGCGCAGCGATGCATGTGAAAACCGAAGCCGGGGATGAAAGCTCATCTGCGCTGGGTTTGGGCAGCCGGGAGTCGCCTGCGCCCTGCGGAGATGCCGCATGCAGAGCGGGAGCAGGAGGAGGGGCGCAGCAGACTGCGGAGGAACTGACTGACACGGAGCTGCAGGCCAACACCTCGGCTCCCTCCGTTCTGCTGTGTGAGCACAGATGAGTCCATTCATGGGGCCACAGATCAGTCTGTCGACACTGGACCTCAGTTATTGTTTAAAAGCTATAAGAGGTTTAATCTCCATGTTAATATACCCCATAATAACCATAATTCATACAGGCACCGTTTCAAGTCTTGTCATGTAATTTGTTTGATCTCAGATCCCGTGAGCACAGATCGGTTCTTTACATCATCAGCCGATGGGAAAACATACCTGAAGATTGCCCCAGGTAAGAGAAGAAACCACACTGATGCGTAAAATCCAGTGATATGCTGCATATTTCTAGGTGGTAAATGCACGAAATACACAAATGCGATTAAGCCATTAAATTAGTATCATCTACAAAAGCCTCCATATCGTTTTTTTCACACTTTATTCCAGAAATCATTTGAATACGTTTTGTTGCGATTTGGTGTGATCGGCCAAAACAAAGTGAAGTGAAGGAAAACAATTCACGATTTCCACAGCTCTGTTTTCGCCATTCCCTTTGTGGAACATGGTGGTGACAGCATCATGCTGTGGGGGTGCAACGCTGGTCAGACTTGATGGGAAGATGAGTTGAGCTAGAATCGGTCGATCCCTGAAGAAAGCCTGTGAGGCTGCCAAAGCCTTGACGCTGTGGAAAGGGTTAGTGTTCCTAATGGGCAGCAGCATTAAAAACACAGCCAGATACAAAGTGTTGAAATGGTCTAGTCAAAGTCTGTACCTGAACTCAATTGAAAAATCTAAATTTCCAGTAGACACTCTCCATTTCATCTGACTCCAAGTGTTTTGCTGAGAACAATGTGGAATAATTTGACTCTAGATGTGCAAATTCACTCCGCAGTAATCACATTTTCAATTGCAAATGATGTTGAAAATCATCCACTCTTCCTTCTTTTTCACTTTGTGTTGGTGAATGACGTGAATTCCACCAAAAAATGTCTGTCACAGGGTTTCCCCCAGAAAACTCTAGTGCCCAACCACCGCCGCCATGTTTTTGAGTTAAAAAATGTTCAGAGTTGACAGGAAATTTGAAAATATTACTTATGCATTAGTTATATAGTTATGCATTTTTGGAAGAATGGAAGACGAATACCTAAACACCAACTATAAAATCTTTTTAAAAAAAGGCAATCATTTAAAAAAAACTAAAATAAATTAACATTGTTTAGCCTGGTGGGGGCGCAAGTAAAGCCTGGTGGCCCGCCAGGCTTATAATAATTTGATGGAAACCCTGTGTCATCCTTTTTGGGCACATATTCTTAAGTATGTCACGGCAGCACCAGCTATGATTTATGTGCTCCTTTTAAAGTTATGAGAGGATAAGTGCGGCGAGAAAGCCCCTGACCAAAGCCGCCTTTGTCCCGTCCCAGCTGCAGTGCTGCCACCTGCTCCCTCAGACAAGACGCTCTCCTCCGGCTCCGATTTCTCCTCCAAAGCTGTCCTGTGCCTGATAGAGGCCGTCGGCCGCCGCTGGGGTCTCTATGAGACGCGGGAGCGCTCCCAGCTCTTCCAGAGCGTCCAGGAAGAGATGGCCTCAAAGGGCCACGTCCTTCCCGTGGAAAAAATCCGCCGCAAGTGGAACAACCTCATTGTCACGTACAAGAGGGTCAAGGACCGCAGCCGGGAGACGGGACATGCCAAAACATCCTGGGAATTCTTTGATGTAAGTCAGGAGGAGGAGCGTGGAGACAAATCCCTCTGCTGGGCATTTTAAGACTAATCCAAACCTTCCTAAAGCAGCAGAATATAGGAATGACATTTTGTAATGAGTCTGGATAAAAGAATGATTGCGCAGACTGTCCTGTTGTCCTCTTTTGCTTTATCTTTTTGCAGTGTTGTAGAATGAAGGCGTTGCTATTATCTGGTCTAACAGGTTTTCCTTTAAGATGAATGGAGGCGACACAAAATCTGAATCTCCAAAAAGAAGCAGTAGAAACAAAAGTCAGGGCTGAACATTGTGTTAGCAGGATGTTAACACGTCTGAGTGAGTCCACAACGAAAACAGTCCCAATGGATTTGAGTGTTAAAATATGAAAGACTTCGACTTTAACGTGACTTATAACTGGACTGATTCCAGGATCACTGTCTAAATGTTCTACTCATCCATCTATCCATCATGCCTCCATACACTCATCCATTCATCTGCTTCTGTCTATCACCCATCTATCTTATTATCGTCTCTAACCATCATTCATTCATCCACCAAATCATTGATTTTTTTCCCCATTTTCCATCCACTTGTCCACTTGTCACTCCTTGCCAGTGTGTACTTTTTGCATGTTCTTCCTTTAGAGCCAGATCCCTGGAGAAGCATTTTCTTTTATAAAGTAACTCAACCTTTGTGGATGGACAACTCTGACAATTGTGAGTGAGGAAAAGTGTGAAATTTGAACAAGAAAGTGTGCAGGACTTCTTGTGCTTGATACAATAGAAGAGTTTCTTAACTTTGTATGAGCTCATAATATTAAAGGATGATCTCTTTTCTTCTATGCAGCAGTACACAATCCGGGAGATAAAGCCTCTGTGTCTATATGTATTTTATATTGTCTGTAAAAGTCCTTCAAAATTTCCAGAGACAAAATTCAAGGCAGTATCTTCCTGCTTTACAGTGATCAGAGGGGTATTAATTAGGTTAATTTTACATGGTATGACTAGCTGCTCATCTTGGTATCATTAATAAAAATAGTTTGTGGTTTTCCTTTTCTCTCTGTAGCTCATGGATGCCACGCTCTGTGATACTATTGGCTCGCAAATCATTAGCAACAAAAGGAACAAAGGTAGCAGTACAGCTTCTTCACTGGCCATTCCTTCAACAAAGATCTCTGCAAAACCAGCGCAGCTTCCGCAGCCCACCACCATCATCCGTCCCAATGGGGACTTTGCTGGGACCGGGGGTTTGGATACGGCTGGTCTGGGAGCTGCCGCCAGCCAAATCATGAGTAATACAGCTGCCAGTCCCTCACAGACTGCAACAACTGTTACGCTTGTCAATGCTCCAGAGGTCAAGCCTGTTATTGTCCTCAATGGTGACATTGTTGCTACTAGCATTCAGCCAGCGACCATCGTGCCGTCTCCATCGTTTATCTCTTCACCATGTTTTACTGAAACAGCCTCTGCATCTTCTGCTCTCGGCTCATCCGGCAGCACAGACCTGGGCTCGTCGGCCTACAAAAGCCGAAAAGGTCCGTCTTTCACGTCGGGCGTCACACCTTTCTGCCTCGGTACGACCCCACTTAGCCACACTCAGAACATCCTTGGCCTCTCTTCGTTCCCCACAACGTCTTCCTCTCACACCGCTTCCAGTGCCACTTCGATATCTGCGTCTGCGAGTGTGGGATCAGGGGGGCAGAACCAGAAAGGAAACAAGGAGCAAGGCAGCATCGGGTTGTTCCAGGAGGTCCTGAAGCAGCAGGAAGAGCAGGGCTACCTGGATCGGGTGGCTCGGCGCAGGGTGGAAGCCAGAGAGAAGAGGCGTGAGAGGAGGGAGGTGCGGATGTCAGAGTCTCTTGGAAGGATAGCCACGGCGTTGGAGCTGCTCTCCTCGAAGCAGGATACGGTCATTGCGCTGCTGCAGAGACTGGCAGATCGGAAATGATGAGTTTAAGGCAGAAACATGGTCATTTTGAACCTCGTTTGAAATGTTCCTTTATGAAGACTTCTCCTTTTATGTTGTGAACAAGAACATTATCAAGAAGAGGTTTCAACTCATCAGAAACCTCGAGAGATCAATTTGTGTTTTTATGTGCTTTCAGTTTGTTGCACTTACACTTCCAGTGAAAAGTTTACATACACTCGCCATCGAAGGAATTCATTTTGAGCCTTTAAGGATGTATTTGAACCCCATGATAATATTTGGAGACACAGTATGTTCCATTAGTGAGTTGAACCTAGAAATCATCAACAAGCTTCTGGCATAATTCTGGTTTGGTGTTGGACCGTTCCTCCTAGCAGAGTCAGTTGAGTTTGTTTGAACTGGTTTGTTTCCTGCTGATGGACTTTAAAGCGTCGTCAAACATTTCCAGTGGATTTAATGGTTACGGTTAACTGAGCAAATATTCCAAAACCAGTTTTGGTGTGTTTTTGGGATCAATGTGCCATTGGAGCAAACACGATTGTGTCCAAGCTTTAGCCATGTGACCCTCGGCGTCAACAAGAAATTTGGTTAGGTTGTTCAAGAAAAGCCAAGGTGTTCAAAGCTCAATGAACTGAGAGGGTGTTGGCCAAGAAACAAACCCCAGCTATTAAATGGTCATCTTCAAGCCTGATGGAAATATCAAGTTGCCCACAAGTACAATCAAAATGCCTTCCGGAGAACTGTTAAATTGTCAGTCGTGACAAAGATGTAGCTGTTTATCAAAAATTCTGAGAATAATGTTAGAACAATCAGGCATCATGGTGACAGTATCAAACGGAGGGTTTGTTTGGCTTCCAGTCGTATAAAATGGATAAAACTTGGACACAGTTGGATGTTCCCACAGGACCATAATCCCAACACACCAAAACTTAGCATTAAGCAAATATATTGGCACTGACCTCTTCCATATTAGACATTGTGATCTATTCCTTTAAACCCCCTAAAAAACAATCTATTTAAACAAACTCGGCTAGTTGTTGACCATCCAGCCCAGAATGTGACAGAAGATTCTTGATAGCTGGAGAAAGTGGATAGTTTCTCTGCAACTGGCATTTCGTAGAGATGTAATTATATATTTAAGATTATATGAATATTTTTTACTCTGTGTGAACTAGAGAAAATCTGCAATAAATTCTAACTTGGAACAGTTTGTTTGCCCTGTGATCATTCCAGCCTAAAAGCAACAGGCCATGTTGGAAGCCATAATTACTGACATCCACTTTTTTTAATACCCCTCCAGGGGGTCTTTTTGTGGGCTCTAGTGTCCCTTATACGAAAGTAGGCTGACAGGAAGGGGAACAGAGAGGGGGGAGGACATGCGGCAAAGATCGCCGGGTCCGGAAGTTGAACCCGCGATGTCCATGTCAAGGACTCCAGGCCTCCAAATATGGGTCGCGCTATCCCATACGCCACCGCGGCACGCACCCCACGTCCATTTTTAGTGCAAATCTTTCACAGACTGCATGTCAAATAAGGGTTGTCTTTCAAGTTTTACTCTGACTTTATTTCCTAATACATTTTCTATATGTGATCTTCTGTCTGGTGTCCTTTCCTTCTCTCTGTCCATCTTTATATCCTTCCTTCCTTGTTGCCCTCATTTGTGCCCTTATTTCTATCCCTCTTTGTGTCTCTTACCTCACTTCTGTCTCTGTCCTTTCCTTCACTCGTACCTATCGTCTTCCATCCCTTCTGTCCTTGCATCTTTCCTCCTTCACTTCTCTTCTTGTGTTTCTCCTTCCTTTCCTTTTGTCCTTCCTCCATTCCCTATGTCCTTTCATCGTTGTGTCCTTGCTTTTGGTTTATGCTGGTATCTTAATTTTTTTCTGGAAAAATATGTATAAACCCTGATGGAGTAAACAGCTATTACAAATTACTGTCTCTTTAATTAGGTGAATTGCTAAGTCTACAGATACGTACGGGATGCAGAGGTATACGTACTTTATAATTACCACTAGATGTCGCCAGATAGCTGCTTTTTCCAGCCTTTGATCACTTGGCGAGTTTCACTAGCGGCCGTCACAGCCTCACATCTGTTGGCTCTAGTTTCCCTTTCGTTTTTCTCCTTCCGTAAAAACCTGTATGATATTATTAGGACTGGATATTTAAAGCTGCAGCTATTTTCCAACCCAGAACTGATTTCTGCCATGGCTGCTGCCGGAAACCCGGACGCGAAACAGACCACAGGTAGGCCAAGTGTGAACGTGTAGTACGGTCACTGGTTCTCTAGGGAAAATCTTTACCAGGAAGAGATACCAGGAAATTAGAACCAACGTGTTTATGATGATGCAAATGAGCCCAAACAAGTAGAAAGACGAATAACCACATCTTTGCTTAAAAGACATCGCTACTTTAAGAGGAGTAACACATTTCAAACCTTAAACATTTCAACCATTTGAAACAGAAACCAGAAAGTGAAACTTTAAGGTCGGATTAGGATCTGAATAACAAAACTCAACTCAGCTATGATCCAGAGTCAGTTATTTATTCATCACCCTGTTAGAATGAGATGTAAACTTATTTTAATTAAACCAATTTAATATATATACCGTACCATATATATATATATAGGATTAGGGCCACCAAAAAAAAAAAAAAAAATCAGAATTCTGACTTTCATCTCAGAATTCTGACTTTAATTTTAGAATTCTGAGATTAAAGTCAGAATTTTTTTTTTTCGGGGCCCTAATCCTCTAACGTATATATAACGTCACAGTAACATATCCTGGATTAGTAGTTAGCAAGCGCTGCTAGTCCTCCTCATGTGCTTTTTATAAAAGTGTGGCAACCTGGGGGTGGATTTTCTTTATTATAAAACCGACAACGCCACCTGGAATAACTCCAGGAAAATAGAATAATAATAATAATAATAATAAGGACACAGGTACGTTCTACAGGAAATGAGACAAGATTCAGACAATTCTACAAAAAATTTATTAAACTTTAATAGGTTGTTTAATTTAACAATAACCTGAAATCGAATAGTTAAAACAGTGAATGCATTTTTAATAAAGTTGATTATAAAATGTTTACATTTCAAAGGAAACTGAGGCTTACCAGTGGGGGGAGAGTAGTGAGGAAAGGGGCAACATCCAGTGAAGAAAAAGGGATCACCCAGGACACTACAAAGACACGGCAAACACACACACACACACAAAAAAAGGGGTGTTCCACAAAACACACAAGACAAGACACCGCCACCAGGGGTCACCACCGCCACCACAGAAGCCTCAGTCCCTAAAAGAAAGACAAAAAATGAAACAATACGAGTAAAACAGTGATATAATAGCACTAAAATATTGCTTTTTATCCCGTTCGTAGTGCCATCGATACTCCCGGCAGCGGGGGAAAGTTCATACAAATCTTTTAAAACAATTCATCGTAGGCAAAACAGCAGCGAGTGTACGTCCAAATTTAATAGTTGTCAGGGACTCAGCAGGAGGCTAAAAAATAAAGTAGATTATTAATACAACTGCTGATAAAAACTATGACTTATGGTAGCTGCTTACCTGTAAATTACTACACGGCCAGACAAACAGATCCACAAGGTCACTTATGGAGCGCAGCTGTAACAGAACACTACATAAAGGCTTCGTTTACATGAGACGGATGTTACCTAGCCATGCTAGTGCTTACCTTCCCGGCAGCAAACAAACAACCGAACAAATCGGTCCAGGAGTTGGAGGCACAGCAAGGGAGGCTAAACAAATCAAACCAGCTTGCATTAATGGCTATGATAAAAGCTGACAAACAAAGAAACAGCCACGCTTACCCAGCACAGCTCAGCAAACAAACTAAGCAAAATGAGTTGACGTCATGACGCAAGTAGTCTTGTAACAGGTAGAGACCTGCTTATATGCAGCAGCTGAAATTGATCTTAAAGTGGCAGCGTACCATTTATGCTGCTACAAAAGCAATTTGTCAACAAAAACAGTTTAGAACAAGTCAGAAAAAAAACTAACAGAGCTACTCCATCATGTAGTTGCTATTAGCACCACAATTCTGTAGTTAACTACCATAAGCTAATGTTACATTTCTGAACAAGTAAAGACAGAAAATATAGTTTTTGTCAATAGAAGTGTAATTTCTTTTGCTCATGTTCTTTTCAGAACCTTTGAGGATCATGCTCATTGGGAAGAGTGGAGTCGGCAAGAGTTGCACCGGGAACACAATTCTCAACAGAGTTGTCTTTAAATCCGACATGAAGCTTAAGAGGGTCACCATCCACTGTGAAAAGGAGGAGGGGATGATCGAAGAGACGCCCGTTGTGGTCATCGACACTCCTGGGCTGTTTGAGAAAGACCGCGACAAGGACGAAATCATTCGGGAGATTCTCATGCGCGTTACGCTCCACGAGCCGGGCCCTCACGTCTTCGTGTTTGTGGTCCCAGTAGGACGGTTGACACAGGAGGACGAATCCACCCAGAAACTGATTGAAGCTAAGTTTGGCCCGCGGGTGTGGGACTACACCCTCGTGCTGTTCACCCACGGGGATCGGCTGGAGGGGAAAACGATAAACCAAGTCATTTCCGAGAGCGATGACAACCTCCGCAACTTCATTCGCAAGTGCAGCGGTGGCTTCCACGTCTTTAACAACAAAAACCCGGAGGACCAGGTGCAGGTGGCGCGCTTTCTGGAGAAGATCGAGACGCTGGTGGCCCTGAACGGAGGCAGTCACTACCATGCAAAGCTTTATCCCAAACAGGAAAGCAAGATCAGAGAAAGACAGGAGAGCATCCTGGCAGAGAGAAGCAACGGCATTGGCCGTAAAGTGGAAGAATTCAAGCTCAAGTACAAAGAAGAGGAGCTGAAGAAGAAGGTTAAAGAGCTCTGGAGGAAAGAGGAAGAGAATGCAAGAAAGGAAGCAGAGAAAGAAATAAAAATCAGCAAGGTCTCCAACATCCTCCTGTCCTTGATGCTGGTGGTCCTGCTGTTGGGCTTAGCTCTGCAGGTTCCAGTTGGATACCTGTTTGCAGGAGCAGTCGTTTGGACCGGGATGTTCTTCAAAATCCCGTTAAAGTTTCTAAACCAAATACCATGGTGGAAAAAGTAAAAAATAGCTTTTCTATCACAGTTTTATCTATAATCTCTCTGTGGATTATGCACATTTCGGGAGAAGAATGACATATTTGGTATGTTTGTGTGAGTTTTGTTTACATGTCATGATGAAGATTAAAGCCATAGCCTTTGACACAATGGTACGTTCGTTATGTACAGGAAAGAAACTGAGCTTTTCTTGGTACTGCAAGTAGGCTCGTAAAGCAATTCAATAAACTGCAAGCAGTGTGGTTTACAAAATAAAGTCATTCATGCTTCTGCTTACTCCGTTTACCATGAAGGCAGCAGATTGTGGCCGATAACTTCCTGCTCATTTTACAGGGCAGAGTCCGCTGGTTATCTTGTTCTAAGGCAGCGTTTCTCCATTTAAATCCTCAGGGTCAACTGAGAACTGGAGTACGCACTGCCCTGGATATTTTAGACGTGTCTAAAATTGTGTTACTTGTACGTGTTTGACCAAGCTTGTGAAGTTTATTGGTGTATTTAAGCGTGCTGTACCGGTGCAGAGTTATCAAATAAATTTATAATTTAATACCATTATGTCTATGTTTTTTTTGTTTTTTTTTTAAAAAAAGAAACAGTTTAAGTTAATGCAGCATTTTCTTTCTGTATCCAGTCGTTATTGACCAATACTAAACTTTAGATATCCGTAGCAGTGTGTCAAGTGACTGCAGAGTGGAAACCAGGGCTCTTCACAGGTAGCGACAAGGAGAAACGAATGGACTGACAACATCAGACAAGACACCAAACGAGATGAGGACCCGACAAAGACACACAGGTGACACTAAATACACAGGAGGTAATTAGGGAACGAGAAACACCTGGGAGTAATCAAAGGGAGACAGGACAACACGGAGACTCAGGGACACAGAAAACTCTAAATACACAGAAAAACACAGAACATGACAGTACCCCCCTCAAGGGTGGCTACCAGACGCCCAAAAAAACATAAACACAACAAGGGTGGGCGGAGGGGCGCTGGATGGGGGGCCAGAGTCCAAAACAACAACAAACGACCCACAAGGTGGGCAGAGGCAAAGGAGGCGGGAACCACGGAGGTGGTCCGGCAGTCGTCCACGGCGCTGGAGGCCGCCACGAAGAGTCTCTGGGGTCGCCCTGAAGCGGCAACGACTAGGAGCACTAACAGGTGGGGGGGAGGAGCATTGAGAGGCGGGGTCTTGGGAGAGGCACTAAGAGTCTCGGGAGGAGCACTAAGAGTCTCGTAACTGGCACTAGGAAAACACCCACTAACCGGGGTGAAAACCCACTAACCAGGGCAGCCTGTCGGCCTGGAGCAGTCTCTGGAGCGAAGGCTGGAGGCTCGGGAAAGCCGGCAGGACTGCAGCTGGAGTAGCGGCAAGACGCGGAAGATCCGGCGTTGCTGCGGCGAGACGCGGAAGATCCGGCGCTGCTGCGGCGAGACGCGGAAGATCCGGCGCTGCTGCGGCGAGACGCGGAAGATCCGGCGCTGCTGCGGCGAGACGCGGAAGATCCGGCGCTGCTGCGGCGAGACGCGGAGGATCCGGCGCTGCTGCGGCGAGACGCGGAAGATCCGGCGCTGCTGCGGCGAGACGCGGAGGATCCGGCGCTGCTGCGGCGAGACGCGGAAGATCCGGCGCTGCTGCGGCGAGACGCGGAGGATCCGGAGCTGCTGCGGCGAGACGCGGAGGATCCGGCGCTGCTGCGGCGAGACGCGGAAGATCCGGCGCGGCTGCGGCGAGACGCGGAAGATCCGGCGCTGCTGCGGCGAGACGCGGAGGATCCGGCGCTGCTGCGGCGAGACGCGGAAGATCCGGCGCTGCTGCGGCGAGACGCGGAGGATCCGGAGCTGCTGCGGCGAGAGGCGGAGGATCCGGAGCTGCTGCGGCGAGACGCGGAGGATCCGGAGCTGCTGCGGCGAGAGGCGGAGGATCCGGAGCTGCTGCGGCGAGACGCGGAGGATCCGGAGCTGCTGCGGCGAGAGGCGGAGGATCCGGAGCTGCTGCGGGCTCTGGAGGTGCTGGAAGTGCTGGTCCTGGAGACGCTGGAGCTGGAGACGCTGGAGCTGGGCTGGCGGAGAGACCGTGCGGTTTAGGAGGCAGAGTGTTGCCTTTCAGAATGGCAACCGCCGTCAGGCGCTCACACTCTGCCTCCTCATGAAACTCCGCCAGCCCCAGGTGCGGAAGTGGCGGGATCCAGTAATCCAACATAAGGACCAGGCGAGTAGCAATGCCCAGACGCTGAGGGGCGGAATAAGGCTTCGCCACCTTCTCTACATAGGTCCTAATGGTTTTCTTTAATCCCGCTGGATCCATATTGAGCAAGCCTCACCATACTTTCTAGTCGGGTCCTTCTGTCAGGAATTGCGGTGGTGTTGAGGTGGTGAGGTAGACGCCAGGAGATCCAGGTAAGTGAAATAAAGAATATTTAATGACAGAACTGATCTAGAAATGTAGTCCAATAACCAAGGCAGCACTGCAGAGCGGAAACCAGGGCTCTTTGCAGGTAGCGACAAGGAGAAACAAACACCTGGGAGTAATCAAAGGGAGACAGGACAACATGGAGACTCAGGGACACAGAAAACTCTAAATAAATACACAGAAAAACACAGAACATGACACAATCTGGCACACATGTAACAGATTCATTTTGCATCATTAATCTGTTACGCTCCCTTTAGAAACCACTAAAAGGGATGGGGACATGTGGGATAAACCTGGCTCTCCCAGGGAAACCCACACCAACAACTAAGTGTTGGATTATTTTTTATTTTTTTGTGGAAGATGCAGATGTTTCACAAGTTGCAGGTTCTCATAATTTCACAGAACCTGCAACGCATCAGACGTTGGCTGTGGAAAAGGTTAGTTAGGGAAGGGGGGACGTGTGGGAATTGTCCTATAATGACATTATAATGATAAGTGTTGGAAATTCTGTGCAAAATGTGAGAATGATGTGTGAATTTGCGCCATCAGATTTGATAGCATCATGGAAGATTCATAGTGGGATTGTGTCTGTGTTCCCTTGTTGGCTCTGTGCGATTCTCTCTCTTTTCTCCTCATTTTCTTCTTTATGGCAGGAAACATGTCTTCCAGGCGTTTTTGCACCTTTTCCAAATTGACCCTGTCATCGAGAAGCTTCTTTCGTTCTTCTTGGTGTTTCACCACTGAGATGTCCTTTTCCTTCTCCAGTTTTCTGCAACTTTCCTTGAGGGTGTCCATGCTGACTATGATGTAATCCAAGAACTTAAGCCTTTTCAGAAAATTCATATCTACATTCATCATGGCTCCAAGGTGCGCTAGAGGATAATCAAAACCCTGGATCACTTTCTGCCAGTCCTCATACTTGTCCCACAGCTTATTCCGCCTCTCTGAAGTGGAACTCCTAATTGTCTTAACTTGTTCCTTAAAGCTCTGGATGTTTCTGGACAACGTGATGAGGCATTCCTGATTTTTCGTGATTCTTTCAAGTTGCTTATCGATCAACCTGAGTGCTTTGTATGTATTGAAAATGGTCGTTTCTGCTTTATCCTTTGACGTTTTGCTGTCTGGGTCTTTGCTCTTTGGTGACCTCTGTCCCGACTGGGTTTTCCCATCCGAATCGAGACTGGACACATACTGTCCCAGCGAGCTGAGGTCCTCCAAGCTTTTGGCTCTTCTCACTTTGCTCTTTTGCTTCTTCTCTGTGGTTGGACCTAAAGATTTTGAATCACGGTGGTCTCTGCTCTTAGATTTTCTCTGTCGAGATCGCTGTCTCTCATCTGAATTAAAATCCACCAGAGGCAATCCTGGCTTGTCGGTCTCCTTCCAAAATTTTACTCCTAAGTCTTTCTTTCTTTGTTTTGTCGGATCCAAAGTTTTGGCTCTTTGACCTTCGCTCTTCGACTTCCTACCTGCATTAAAACTGGCCCGATACCTTTCCGGCATGCTGATTTCCTCCAAACTTTTGACTTCTCTCCCTTTGCTTTTGTCTTTTGTCTGTTCAGTCACACCCAACATATGGAGATCCGTGGCTATGCTCTTCGATTTCTTCTGTCGGGGTTGCTTTTTATCGTTTAAATTGTTCTCCTCCACTTTTCTCCCTTTGTTCTTGTGAGATGTGTGTCCAGACTGATCCAAATTTTTGAGTTCTACGTCTCTGCTGTTTCGTTTCCGATGTTGGGATCGCCTTCTCTCCTTTGGTTGAGTATTTGTCTCATTCATTTCTGCGTTGCTGGTTTCCGTAGAAGTTGAGCTTTCTTTTTGACCCATATTTTCTCGTCTTAGCAGCTTCTTAGCAGCTTCTGTTCAGCAGTGGTTTCTGGTTCTATGACTTCTGCTTTGTGTGTGTCTGTTACAAAAGGCACTGCAGATTCTGACAATGACATCATCTCTTACATCACTGTCAGATCAAAGCAAGGGAATGACATCACCAGTCACATTCCACTCAGACAACTTTAAACCACACACACAAAAAAGAACATAACCCAGCCCTTCAAACATAAAATCTGTTTAAATGGCCAATGACCACACTGGTTATTCTGAACAGGCTCTTGATATGCATAAACATGTGCTGCAAACCCTCCACCCCCCAAAAAACAAACAAAAAAACCCCAAAAACAAAACAAAGTGAAAGCGTCAAAAACTAAATTTGACAAATTAGGTAGGGTTTAAGTAATTTTGGCATTTTCTTAGTGAGCGGTCAGTACTCCGGTAACGTTTGCACTTGTGTTATAGATACAGGAAAACCATCTATTTGTATTAATTCAATTCGATTCAAATTCAGACATACTTTCTTAATCCCAAAGGGAAAATAAACGTTGTTGTAGCTTATTAATTTAGATTCTTCAAAGAGTCATTGATGGCTGTTGGCAGGAAAGATCTTCTGCAGCTGATCTTTTAGCTTTAAAATGCCTCCGCAGGGCGTGCCGTGGTGGCGTAGCGGTTAGCGCGACCCATATTTGGAGGCCTTGAGTCCTCGACGCGGCCGTCGCGGGTTCGACTCCCGGACCCGACGACATTTACCGCATGTCTTCCCCCCTCTCCTTCCCAGTTTCCTGTCAGCCTACTGTCATATAAGGGACAAAAGACCCCCTGGAGGGGTAAAAAAAAATAATTAAAATGCCTCCGCAATGTATTGTGAACATCAGTTGTTTTCTATTATGATAAACACATCGAAAAAAACCCCCAAAACATCTAAACTCTACTATATGAGCCATATCGAGAGAATCGGCATTAGCATTTTTCTTCCCTGCTATCTAAACAGTAGGCGAAAAACGTTCAATACCGAAAAGCTAACATATACTCACAATACGTGTGCACACATTTCTGAACCGGTCCGAATTACATAAAACATCAAGTGTTTCATGCAATTTTAATTGTGTTTTTTTGTTTGTTTTATTGAAAATTGTAGGACATACAGAAACACTGGCTGTTGACCAGCCAACAACAGCAGATTTACAAAGTACCAGGGGTGACTGAAAACATCCATAGAAGTTATTAATCTTAAAAAAATATTTGTTGTTTAAACAGCTTTCTTGTTGGGGATGGATTTGATATTTGAGTCCTAAACAAGAAGTTCTAGGAGGAAACATCCCATATTTGGTTGGGAGCTCTTCTATCTAGCTTTATCAGTCACGTGTTGCATGTAACACAGGGGTCTCAAACTCAATTTACCCAGGGGCCGCTGGAGGTAGAGTCTGGGTGAGGCTGGGCCGCATTCACACACACGGTCTCCTCAGCCGAATATTTCTGATTGCCTATTACCATATTTGGCCATAGTCAGGCGCTGTAACAGCCGTAATTGTGTAGTGTCTCTTTAAAGGACAACACTGTGGAATTCCCAGTACCAGTATGGTTGTGAGTTTTTGACCGTCCTGACGAATCTGCCGCCTCCTCTCCTCCCTTAAACACAACCCATTACAGCGCCTAACCTTAATTACGTTACACTGATCAGCAACTTCCGGGTCTAGACTGGATGCTGAAGCACGTGAAGCGGGAGCGGTAGCGGAAATTGGGCATGTACCGCATGCAAATAATGACAAATAGGCCCGGCCGATGTCCCGCCCCCGAGAGCAATATACTCCACCGTGATTGGTAAGTTCGTTCAGCTCCGCACAAAACACTGAAAAGTGCCAATTATATCAAACTCGCGGGCCGCACTAACATTAAACTTTCATATTAAGGCGGGGGCCACAAACTATCGTCCCGAGGGCCGCAGTTGGCCCGCGGGCCGCGAGTTTGAGACCCCTGATGTAACACATAAATACGATGTTGTCAATAAAGTTTCGAGAACTCGAACCACACTCCATACCGGTAAGTGGCGGTAATGCTACTGTAAGTTTGTTGCCAACCGCCAATAAAAACCAAGAAGAAGAAGAAGAAGAAGTTTCGAGAAAGCCAAAACAATCGACGTCACCGACGTAGCAGCGTAACGTAGCAACGTGTTCAGCACGCGCGCGTGGCTTTTGAGTGCAGCCGCTAACGCAGCTCCAACCGCGAGAGGCGTTTTCACTCCGGTGTTTTCAGGTGAGCGGACGCAGCCGGGACTGTAATTTTTCCACCGTCGCAGCATGGACATTAAAAAGAAAAAAGGTGGACGTGATTTCCGAGTTAGGATTAAGTTGTTCCGTTAAACGAACAGCTGTAGCTACGCGCGCGACTCCTTCTTGTTTGTTAGTTGTTGGGATGCTAGCCGCGAGGCGGCGCAGATTACTGGAGGAGTTCTGCTGCTCCCAGGATGAACACAAACTCATATTTCGTGTCTGGGGAAAAACATGGATTTTTTTTCCCCCCAGGCGTGTGAAACAACAAATATCAATAACATCTCTCTTTTGAAGCCGTTTTCTCCGATTTCAATTGTCCAACATGATGTAAAATGTCGGTTGATTTTCCCCAATAATTGTTTAAACTCACAGAGGGCGTTTCACAATTCTGCTATATTGAAATTTCAACCGCGAATCTTGCTTATCTCACTCCAGAACGAGAAAAATCACAGCTCTAATTGGGATAACAGTCATTTTATCTGTAGACATAATTAAGACTGACGGTGATTTAAGATCTGAAGCTGAATTGAATCAGCTTTAATGGAGAGGAAAATTAGAATAATTTTCAGTTCTTTAGTAATTAAAACCCGTGAGACGTGTTTCAGAACAGCCTTTGTGCTCAGCTTAAATTTAAAATCGGTGCATTATCAGTTTCTGGGCAGTTGTGATCACTTTAATTTGTATCTATGAACATAAAGACTTTTATAAGAATTTATCTCTGTATGTTGTAGGAAATGCACAATAAATAGGAAGTTTGTGCTTTCTTTATTGAAATATTTTCACCAAGGTTGTTGGGATTCATTAATGTATCTGAATGCAAACAGTGGTTTTGTCTGGCTGAACAAAAATACAGAACTTCGCTCAAAATTTAAAGTTGAAAGAACATGACCAGCAGAAAAAGGGGGATGGAGGAAATAAAATACCGGGGATATTCAACTTGTGAGAAATGTTTGGCATGAACCAAAACGTCATTCATGATTACTATACTGTGTTTTTTCGTGTTATTTTCCCAGACTTCTCCTGAAATAGTTTCTTTAGACCCGGCTCCAAGGCGGAAAATTGTTTGGCAAGAAAATATGTCGAAGAGAAGAAGGCCTTTGCTGAAATCCTGTTGTGTACAGGAGGAAGTGGAAGAGAAATTTGGGGACAGAAAGTTTGGCTTAAGGCAAGCAAGAGTTAAAACTCTTAATGTATACAGTAACCAATGTGATGGGAAGAAGAATTTGATTAAAGAGAATGGCATTACAAAGCAAAATGGTGAGTTTTTTCAGGGTAGGTGTTATATTTTGCGTTCATCTTTTTTGTTTGTTTTTGGGGTAAAAGAAAAGTCTTACCAAGCATTTAAAGTGTAATTATTTCACAGTTAATATACATTTTTAATGTTCTGATAATGAATGTAGAAATAAACTGTTCTATCATTTGTGGCTTTTGTCCTCCTAGGAATCTGGTTTGTGACTTGTGAAAACAAAGAGGGTATTATGGATATAGAAAAGCTGAAAAAAGGTGAGAAAAAGAAATTATACAAACATGCAATTTAAAGTATTTTTAATAATATGTATGAAATTGTAGAAGAATATCGGTGTGATTATGAGTAGGTGCCGTTTGGGATGTTACACAGCCAAATAATAACAGCAATAATTTGAGTTATTTGGCCTGTCACAGTTCCAAACTAAATACGTAGTTGGCAAGCCAAATATTTTGGTTTGTAGTTAGCAGGCTAAATATGTGACTATAAATTGGCAAGCTAAATATTTGGCTATGTAGTTAGCAAGCTCAGCATTTGGTTATGTAGCTAGCAAGCTAAATATGTGGCTATGTAGTTAGCAAGCTCAGCATTTGGTTATGTAGCTAGCAAGCTAAATATTTGGCTATGTAGTTAGCAAGCTCAGCATTTGGTTATGTAGCTAGCAAGCTAAATATGTGGCTATGTAGTTAGCAAGCTCAGCATTTGGTTATGTAGCTAGCAAGCTAAATATTTGGCTATGTAGTTAGCAAGCTAAGTATATGGTTATGTAGTTAACAAGATGGCACCAAACTTAAAATTTATTTTCCAGGCTAAATATTTAGCTCCAATTTAAATATCCATCCATCCATTATTTAAACACACTTACTTGCAGGATTGTGAGTGGGGCTGGTGTCTGTCACAATCTATATAATCTATGATTTTGGTCTGATTTTAGGTGAGAATTGCATAGCGTGTCGGGGCCTGTGGTTTACTCCCCCGGCCTTTGAGGAGTTTGCAGGACGAGGAGCGTGCAAAAAATGGAAAACCAGCATATGCCATGAAGGAAGACCTCTGACCCATTGGTTTGCGGTAATTAATTATTTTTCTGTTTTGTCAACTTAAATCGATAAAGTCCTAAACAAAAGTTAATCGACATATGTTGGATCTTACAGAAAGGTATTCTGTCCACAACTGGATATAAAAGAAGAGGAGCCGAGCCTATGAGGGTATTGTTCCTACATTTAGCATTAGCAAAATGATTTATTAAGTAATTATGTTTATTCTGAGTTTAACTCATTCCCAATTCCTACAACAGAAGGTTACGGTTTCATCAGGAAAAATGGAAAGCAAGCCAACACAAAGCTTCCACAAGTTCCAGGGATCTAAGCGCAGTAAATATAAGAGATCTTCCACCTCGGTGACCCAGAAAAGCATCTCCCCAGGAGGCTTTAACCCTCCTGGAGAGGCAGTAGAGGCAGAAGTACAGCTTGTACAGGATCCTGAGGGAAGTCATATTAAAGATGACCACAAGCAGTCCGACAGTGACGAGTTTCTGAAGAGAGACCAAAAAAATAGAGATGATCCGGATGAGAGAAATAATGAACACGGTATAAACTCAGGAGATGCTGAGGACGAAAATAAAACGGACAACGGGGATATGCTTGCTGATGCTGATTACCTCGACGACCACGGCGATGCCAGAGGTGATGTTTCCCACAAAAATCATTTATTGAAGTTACTGCTGATACCAGTGTTGGTAGAAGGATTGGTGCCTTGCTTTTCTGTAAATTTGGAGAGATATGGTTTTATTCTTCTCCTTAAAAACTTGAAATTTTTCTTCTCACTCTTAAAATTAGATACGTTTCAAGTTGTTTAATTTAACTAGAAAGCAAACTATTTTACATGGTAGATGGGATTGGAGGATGTGATTTAAAAATTAAATCTCAAACTTTTATTTGAACATACAAAATCCGATTTTAATCACTTGTTTTCTCTCGCTAAATTACAAATATTCTTAATAATATTGTAACCATTTTCTAATTTAATGTATTATCATGTTTAGGCTAATGTCACTCTGAACAATGGAAACCTACTATGGGTTATTAGTAAATTTTCGTCAAAAAATCTCAGCAATTTTTTAGATTATTCTCAGAAATTTTCATCTTAATCTGATATTTTTTTGCAAAAAAAAAAAAGGTGCAAGTTTGAGTTTCAAAACTTGAAAATTTTCAACTTTTTTTTTTTCTTCAAAAGTCAAAACGTTTTTTCTAGAAAGTTTCTGAAACTTTTTTGACGGAAATTTACTCCTCCATTTTTTTTGCATCTAGAGTGGCCCAAATATACTATCATAGGATACGAAATCCTGATTTTACACAAATTAAATCTTCAAACAAATTCAATTAATCAGTGAAGTTTGTTAATGACTCACTCGAAATAATTGATGGTCATAAAACCTAAAAAAAAAGTGTTTTCTTTCTTCAAAGGGGGAAATAGATTTCACTCCTCCAGATAAATGATCCTTAGTAAGTAATACAAGGCGATAGCTGCACCATCCTGTGGGGATGCTTCTCTTCAGTCATGATCAGAAAGTAAATGTTGAAATCACTGAAGAAAATCTGTTTGGGAAAACAAAATGCCATTAAATTACATTGCCGTTTGCTGTCGTGTATTCAAATGTGAGCGAGTTTGAAGGCTGTACGCAGCTTTTCAAGAGTTTGTATTTCTGAATGTTTCTTCTGTTTTGCAGAAAGACACGAGGACTCGGACGCTGCCGGAGCCGAGGAGCAGGAGATGAAGAGGAAAACTAAAGTGATCGTCAGAAGGCTTTCAGAGGTGAGTCGGAGAGCAGAGGTAGTGATGGTAGACCGCATGCAGATTGTTTAAATGTGAATTTTGTTTCAAACACATTTTTATATGTTTGAAACGAACAGAAAAAAGTTTGCAATTGACCGTCAAATCGATTGGAAACAGCGAAGTCGTGCTGTGAAGAAAATAAAACTGAGGGGAACAAAATAGCAAGAGTGACCTCAGTGAGTCAGAAGTTTGCATACATCACGGTCCTCACGGTGGCAGTATGTCGAAGTAGCTCTGTTATATTAGCTCTGATTCGTCCTTGTTGCTGACTTTTATTTTAAATTTGTTTTGGTTGATTTTATTTTATTTTTTTACATTCCTTCAGCTTATGGAGCCTTTCTGCTTGTTTTGCACTCATTGTGCGTTCTTTTGCAGAGGTGGAGAGCCTGTAAGGAGAAATGGCGTCCGAAAGGTTTGTGAGTAACTCAAGTAACTTCTCAAATCCCCTTCATTTAAACAAAGTAAGTATTTTATTGTGTTGCTTGTGAACAGGTGCCTGGTGTGAGCCTTTGGAGGAAAACGCACACATTGAGGAGACTGAAGGAAACCAGTTGATCAATGAGAACCTCGGCGCTTCCTCTGCAGAGCTCGTCGTTAGTAGCAACGGTGACAAGACAGGTAAGGCTCTGTTAGTTAAAACAAAGCTTTCGTGAGTCTTTTTGAAAATATTTAAGTAGATTTATTATATTTTGGCATTGTTTAAGATGAGGAGAAAGATACAGTGTTGGATATGAGGTCACCTCAAGATGCAGAGATGACCTCAAGTCCACTTGTCAAGAACCAAACAAGTGACCCGATGTGTGAGTTCAGAAACTAATTAGATCAGTAATAAAAAAAAGAAGCAGCAGAAACCTTCATTTTATTGTTTTTTGATTACTTAACAGATCTTTCTGTTGCACCTGTAAGCCTGCTGCTTCCGTTTGTCAATAAAGAGGTTAATGAGAAGGACGCAGATGAAGCCAAACCGGATCATGACGAAGCAGAATCAGAAAGGTCAGAGACATGGTGAGATGAAACGCATTGCTTCAGTGAACAAACTCTGCAAATATACCAAACAAATTTTTCTTCTCCCCCCCAAAGCATCAGAGCCTCAGACTGTCCGAATGTCTCAGAGAAGATGGAGGACGGAGCTTCGGGGGTCTCAGGCGGCTCCGACGTGGATGCAATGGATATCAATCAGCTGAAGAAGGAAAAAATAAAGATGCAGCTTAAAGTTTTAAAACTGCAAGAGGAATGTTACACACTGATGCTAAACAACTTAAGAAACTGACAAGAAGGGCGTGGTGTAGCGGTTAGCGCGACCCGTATTTGGAGGCCTTGAGTCCTCGACATGGCCGTCGCGGGTTCGACTCCCGGACCCGACGATATTTGCCGCACGTCTTGCCCCCTCTCCTCTCCTTCCCCGTTTCCTGTCAGTCAATCTTCTGTCATATAAGGGACACTAGAGCCCACAAAAGACCCCCTGGAGGGGTAAAAAAAGAAACTGACGAGAAAGGTTTTAGTGTCAACATCGTAAATGACCAGTTAACCTTCTTTTTTACAATGTGCCTATTGGATCATTTTTACAACTTTTCTTTTTAAATGTGTTCCACATTGTATATCACTCTTTTTTTTTTATCAGAAAATGTCACAGTTGAAAGTTGCCAAAGAGACAAGACAGAAAGTAGCGATGATATAGTTTGAAGTTTACAGAAAAGTGGAGGAAATGAGAAGAGCTGAGCACAGCAGCTTAAAAACGTATCTAACCGGCACCCCACAGTGGAATTTAAAAGCCCTCTGTTGTTTGCCCCGCCTACCTGTAATTCACCCTGCTGGTGAGTAATTCTTTGTTTTATAAACGGTAATTCAAAACACTAAAATTTTGTCTGCCTGCATTCAGTTAGATGTAATTTCTGCTCCGGTTCTGACCGGCATTATTACTTTGACGACCAAAAACGTTGGTCTCTCATTTCTCCAAACAGCTCTGCAGCGGTTGTTTAAGCTTCACTTTTCTTCATGTAATCAGTTTGTATTTTACTAGTGAGGATTTGGGTATTTATAGTTTTATTTTTATCAAATTCTTTTACGCCGTTTCACGACTTAAGCTCCGTTTATCTCGACGTCTTTACATAGCTCGCATTCAAACATGACAAGTTAAGAAAATGTTGGGTGATTTTCCACTTTTCATAAGTAGCATTTACAGGTTGAAAAGTATTTCTTTTTCTAATTCCCAAACATGATTGCCAGAAGGTCACCTCCGAAGGTCACCTTTCAAGGTCAAGATGTTATTATTATTATTATTATTATTATTATTATTATTATTATTACCTATAAGTGCAAAACTGGCAAGCAATCTTGGAAATCTGAAATCTCTAACCCGTTTGTTATCTTACAGTTTTGAAAGAGGTGTTTTCAAATACCATAATTACAAACCTGTGAATAACCCTGAGGAGAAAATAAATATTTACTGTTACATCTCATTCATTCAGCTGTTTATAGCTCTTTTGACTGTATTTTGCATTTGGTGCTTTTCCTCACACTGTGCTAAGAATGTCTCTGTTTTTTAGTATACATGTCAAATGCTGCTGTATCCAGGTCTGTCTCAAGTTTTCTGCTCACTTTTCTTCTTGTATTAAATAATTAACCAAACTTCTTGTTCCCGTTTTATTTATTTTCTTCAACGACAGCTGAAGCACACAAGTGGTGACCGGCGATGCGTAAAGCATCTGAAGCAATGACGTATTCTGTTTTAAAATGTCACAACTTTTTTTTCTGTCTGAAAAGTTTATTTATTGTTTGTTATGCCAGGAAACAGCTGGTTTCCTTTTTAACCCTTGGACGTTGTTGCGCGTCTCTCGGCTCTGCGCTGTTGCTGTGGTTTCTCCATGAATCACTCTCTTAAATTCAGGCATGCTGCGATCCGTCTGGTTCTCAGAGGAGGAAGACGATGTGGGGCGTGTCTGCAGCTGAAGTTTCCGTTTCGTTTCTCAGCAGAGGGAAGACGTTCGCTGTTGATTCGTAAGTTTTCTTTGGTTCTTAAGACTTTTTTGAATTAATGTCAAGTTGGTTTTTTTTGTAAGAACCACAGATAAGTGAATTGGACCAACGCGTAGGAGGGAAATCATTTTGATAGCTGCCTGAAAACAAAATATCCGTCCAGTGGACGTATCTCTGGAAGACTTAACTGTTTTTGAAGTATATTTCGTAATTCTGTTTGGACGGAAAGGGGCGGACCGGTGACAAAAGGAGAATAAATTACATTTAAGGGTTGATGACAGACAGTAGCAAAGTTAACTAAAGATATTTTTGATTTGTGGCTTTCAAATATTGTTGGTTGCAAGATGGTGAGTAGAAAAAGAAATTCCTCAGTTTTTTTTGACAGTTGCTCTAAAATTAACGGGCTGCTTAATATGTCGTCACACTGAAATGTTTCAGGTCAACAGACGAATTTTTAACATCACAGAGAGAGAGAGAGAGAGTAGATTTCAAATTCAAAAATACTTTATTAATACAAAAGGGAAAGTAAATAATTGACTGATTGAAGTTAAAATATAGAGAAAGCCACCTGAACATATACCAAATACTGTCGTCTGAACATGTTATTTGAAACGGATGTTTCAAATAATTCGTCGAATCACGACTTATTTGAGATTTACCACTTCCTGTGAAAGCAGAGTTCAGTTTCATCAAACGCTTCCGGACCTGGTCTGTGCCAGACCCGCAGAATCTTTAAACAAAACCTGTCTAAAATTACAATTAAAATAAAAAAGTAGAATAGTTTAATTATAGAGACGGTTTATCTATATTTTTAACTTTGAGAGTTGTTTTTTCTCTGCGCTGCGCTCGGCTCGTATCGGATAAACCAGCAGCCCCTTAAATCCAACCAAATAATACTAATAAAGTCAAGGATAAGGAATATTACTGAAAAAGTAAGTACAAATATACAACATTCAAATTTCAGAGGCATTTTCAATTCAGATCCTGATGGCACATATTTACTTCCATACAAGGATATCTGGATCTACCATCAAGGCATTTACTAAACCATTAAACGTTTACAAAAATATTTATACTAGTATATGATAATTATTTTAAACCACAATAAAAAAATTTTTTTATTTTATTAACAAACGTAACCTTGTGAACTAGCCTGCCTTTCTTTTAAAAAAAGGCTCATATTTTCCGAAAATAAAGAGTAGATCGAATCGCCAGCTTGTCAAACTTAAACAGCAGATATAAAAGTTGCTTAAAAAATAACATTGTGGTGACGTCTTCCCTAAAGGTGTAGTTTTACTTATTTAGTTGTAAAATAAACCTCTTTCGTTTTAAAGGGTTACGTTTTAAACAGACTAAATGTGGAAGCCTGCCTTCAGATTAAACATCTAGGAGAGAAACGTCGCTACAATTATGATATGTAATATAAATCTAAGATCTCGGTCTAATTAAATAAAATATTATGTTAAATACACAGAGCGAAGGAAGTAGGAGGGTTTTAACTACAGACTTGCCATGTAGATGAGGAAAAAATGGAGGAGCTGCACTTTTTTTTTTTTTTTTTTTACTTGATCAATCAAATTGAACAGTAAAACGTTATCTATGGTCGGTTAAAATGAACATTCAGCAAATCAAATTTATTCATCGTCTTCCCCAAACTTTTAACATTCTTCTTTTTTCTCAACAAATTTTATCAGTGCAGTGCGACGCTCATAAAACAGCAAGAGATGCGAGTGTAAAACTTTTATTTTTGGTAAACTGTGTAGCTGTCTGAATATTCAACTACAAAATATATTTGAACAAACAAAATCTATAAACTCTCAATTTTGTCTTTATCAATCTTTCATTTATTTCACTGTTAAATTTGGTGCAAAAGCAGGTAGAAGGAGACGGCTCAGCTCACAACACATTGTCAAAAAAATCTGCAAGACAATAATAAAAAAGTTTGTGGGAGTAATGTCTAGCCATCTGAAAATCTGTTTCATTTAATTACAAGAAAAAAATTATTTTTTCCCCCCTGCCTGATACAGTTTCAATCTTATCCTAAAGTTGTACTAACTTTATTTTGGACAAATAAAATAAAGGAATCAAGTGCGTCAAGTTGTGCTACCCATGAATATTTGGGTTTTCTGACGAAGGGTGTCAGTGCAAACGGGTTAACAGGTTGGATATGCTGATGATTTCAGAAAGGTTTTTGTTGTTCATAACAGTCCCTTCCTCACATACCTGCTACTCCGATTCCTACTGACCTCTTCTAGTCTGAAGAGGGGACGGTGCAGGTCGCAAACCCACCAAGTAGGCCTGTCACAATAAACAATGAATCCATAAACTGAAACAAGCTCAATAATTTTCATGTCAACATTTTTCCACTCTCTTCCTACCATAAATGGTCTTCAGTCTGGTGCTTTGGTCTCAACTCTCCCTTTTTTTTTTTTTTTTTGAAAGACAATTTTGTCTACAGAGACTTCACAACTCCTTTTATTTGTTGCTTCTGTTGTTTTGTTTATTTATTTTGGATATTAGATTAGAATCCAGTTCCAATGTTTAAATGTTCATCAGAATTTAAAGTTTATTGATCATTGCAAATGTATTCTTGTGTTGTTCTTCCATTATTAACATTATATTATTTGAAAATTGCCTCAAAACAACAATGTCATTGTTTATCGCAATAAGTTCTGGGACAATTTATCGTCTGGCTAAATGTGTTATCGTGACGAGCCTGGCACCAAGTTCACCTGGTTTTAGTGTTGACGCTGCATGGCAACCTCATGTAGACCAAACTAAACATGATCCTATCTGAGCTTAGACTTTAAAAACTGTACAAGATAAACAAAGAAAAGTTTGTAGATCATGTAAAAATATCAGATGGCAGCAGACTTCGCTTGAGTCAGTGTGGGGGAGGGTAAAAAAAATCAAAAAATGTCTGCCTACAGGCTTCATACGCCTTCATGAAACACTTTTTCTACTATTTGATGGAATATTATTACATTTTATATTTTATCTTCAGGATGAGGAGCAAAAAGCAGCAACAATCCCTCAAGTTTTTTTTTTTTGTTTTTGCTCCCTTACAAGTAATAAATCTAAATGAGAAGTGAAAAAAAAAAAAGTCAGACGTATGATGCACTTACAAGTTTTTTCTTTCTCATTTTAATGATGAGATTGTAACACTGTTAAAATGAGGGGAAACTCCAGCAGAGGTGTCATTCAGCTGCCTTTGTATTTGATTTGTACTAATGATCCCCTCATCCATGTGTAATATACAGTTCTTATACTGTGCATTGATGCAAGAACGCATCCTGACTGAACCTTTACAAGAACAAAGCAGTTATTTGGTTCACTGACGGCTGTTTGCAGATAAACCACCAGCCAGTCACAGACAGCAGGTCGGTGGTCCCGACGAGGACCGCCTGCTTTCCAGAGGCAGCAGATGTGACAGCAGGATCCAGATGTGTCGTGTAAGAGAGAGCTGAGCACGTCTCTGGACCAGGACACAAACCTGCAATGAAATCATTTCATGGTGAAGGTACTGAGTTTTATTCTTTTTATTATTATTATTTTATGCTGGACCGTACAAATGTTTTTGCTTAATTTTATATTGTTTTACGAGTCATGAACCAAGAAGAGTTTTATTTACGACCAATACCGGTTTTCTTAAGTCTGATAAACTTATGAGTTTATATTTATGAGCAATGGCACACAAAGGCCCATATGATTCTCTGGATCTAATAAAAATGTAAGTAAAACATGCTGCAGATTTCCTTGAAAGACACGTTTGTTTTGAACTGTACAGAGAATAAAGGCGTTTCGAGATTATCACCATTAGGTTTTCAGCCTTAAACAGACTTTAGTTGGGTTTGAGCGTGATGCATGAACAGCAAAAAGAGGAAAGAAAATCAGCAAAAGTTTTGTTGTTTTCACAGATGGAAATAATCATGAGAAACCATGATTATTATTATTATTATTATTTTTTATAACAGTAGCAGATATGTCTTGTGTCCAGTGTTATACATCACCTTTGATTGTTAAAGACGTTATCACATTAAAATGCACCAAAGTGTGAAAACTTGTAAATGTTTTCCTGTTCTGTCCCGACTGAGACAATTGAGTTTATAAAGAAAGAGATGAACCTATGAAAAACATTTCTGTGGTTCTTTTTCTTTCTCTTTGTCTGATGTTGCATGTTTTGAAGTTTGAAACTTGAGCCAATATAGAAGAAACTATATGAAAATTTGTTTTATCAGCACTACATTAAAAACCTGACAATTGCAATAAATGTAGTCTGTCTCATCGCAGCGAAACCTAAAATCTTGAAGGCTGAGACAAAAGTTCACCATGGGTATTCACAGTATTTTTTTTAATTTTTTTATTTTATGGAATAACTGGTTATGTCTACATTTCCTTCAATTTCTAAACGGTTTCTTTCTCAAGGCAGACTGCAGTTAGTAAGAGGAGAAAATGAAGAGAAGGTCTTTGCTACGGTCCGACTCTGGACAGGAAGAACTAAGTTCAGACGCAGAACATAATCTAAGAAAAAGAAAGTGCATCAACTATCACGATGACGATGAAGATTATTATTATTACGAGGAAGACGACTGCGACCGGTCACTAACACACGAAGGTATCCGGTTTTTAAATCAATCCACGCTGCTGAAAGCAAACGTGACTTTAAGCATTTCAAACCGTATTTTATTGAGACAGCAAAACGTTTGTATTCGCTTCAATTGCTGAGGAATATCTGAGGAATAAACTGGCTTTTCTGTCTGCAAGATCTAGAACTGTGGCCTGTAAGCTGTGGGGACAAGAAGGGAATGATGGACGTCCAAAAGCTGGCGAGAAGTAAGAACGTCGAGTTTGTGTAAGATGATTAATCGGATCGTGACAACAAGCTAAAGGTAGCGGGGTTTAGTGGAGAAATGCCCTTATTTTTTAGGGGATTTTTCAATGTTATGTCAGCAAATGCATGAGAAAAACATCCTGCTATGTAAATATTAAAAGCAAATTCATTTTTAATTGTTTCTCCACGTCTTATCTGTGATGCGTGTACGACTTCGCTCTGCAGGTGAGGAGTGTATCGAGTGTGAGGGCCGCATGTTCACCCCGCCTGCCTTTGAGGAGTTTGCAGGAAGAGGCTCAGCTAAAAAATGGAAATTCAGCATATACTCTGATGGAAAACCTCTGCAACACTGGTTTGATGTAATCTAGGTTTTTCTTATGAACCTATTTCAATAAAATACTGTTTTTCTCTTCATTTAATGAACATTTTCCCTCATCACAGCAAGGCCTTCTGGACACTGAGGGATACAAAAAATGGACAAAGACGTATAAAGTAAGCGAGTAACACTTGGATGCAAAACCTGTTTTTTTCTTTTTTTTCTTCAATAACACTATTATTTTTTCGTCCAACAGAAGAAAGGTAAAACATTTCAGAACAATGGAGCTACACCAGCTCATAATTTAAGACGATGCGATGCTCCAGGAGCAGGAGAGTCAGGAGCAGAAGCTACGGACGACTCTGAGAACGACGATGGGATTCCTTCACGCTTTGGAAGCCGGTTACTGAGGAGCAAGGAAGAGAAAGAGAGAAACGACTCAGACCATCCAGAGGAAAAACAAGATGAGAAACCGGATGAAATGGAAGACAACAGGGATGACAACAATAAAGACCTCTGTGCTCCTAAAGGTAATGTCTTCTTCTTCTGTTGTAGATTTTCCCTTCAGGGATTGCCACAGTGAATCATCTGTCTCCATTTAATCCTGTCCTCTGCATCCTTCGCCTTTACACCAACTAACTTCAAGTCCTGCTTTCTGGTCTTCCTCTGAGCCTCCAACATTAACATCCTTCTACCGGCATAATAATTGTCTCTCCTCTAAACATGGCCAACTCTAAAGTATCTAACACCAGTCGACCCTCTGATGTTCTCATTCCTGATCCTGTCCATTCTTGTCACTTCTAGAGGAGAACCTCAACATCTTGAGCTCTGCAACATCCAGTGTTTTCCTCAACCTCTTCTCTGTACACCAAGCATCGCTGCGTTGCCATGGACCCTAAAAACTTAAAGTCCTCTACCTTCTTCTCTTCTACTCCCTTCAACGTTCCACTTGCGCCCGTATCATTTGTGTGCATGTATTCGGTCGTGCTTAAACCGATCTTCGTTCATTTTCCAGCACACGCCTTCACCTCCTTAGCTTTTCCTCTACCTTCGACCTGCTCTGATTGCAGATCGTAATGTCATCTGCGAGCATCGTTATCCTGTCTAGCCTCATCAGAGGAAACAAGAAGGGGCTTGGAGTCCAGCCTTGATGCACTCCTACAGCACACCTCACTGCCGTCTAACAGCTCTCCCGAACCACTCTTTGCCACTCCAGACCTCCTCATGCTTTCACAGTTCCTCTCTTTCTCTGAATCTAAGGACACACTGCAGCTCCCTCTGGCCGTCTCTCTACTTCTCCATCCGCGTCCTTAAAACGACATATTCTTTCGAATCATTCAAACAAAGTCTGTTCCTTCAGTCAGAGTTTGTATCGCTACTCCTGACCAATGATGGATTTCTGAAAACGCCGCCTCTGTTTCAGAACCGGATCCGAGGTTGATCATCTCAACACCTGAAAAACTCGCGTTGCAGATGAACTCCATTGTTCTTCTCGAAAGAATGTCAATGGTAAGATGAGCAGCTGAATTTATCCAATGGTTTTTACAACATCACCCAGGTTTTTGCCTGCTCTCTTGGTTATTGAGGTAAATATCTTCCTCTTTGAAAGATTTCCACTATAAATGCAACATATATGTAAAGATATGCCTTCTGAGTCAGACTTTCATTGCAGCCCAATGGCAATAATATAGAAATGTCAAGGAATACGTTAGAAGAAATGGGATAAAAAGCCTTCTTCATCTCCATGAGAAGTCAAAGCTTTGATTGATGAACTAAAATATTCTGACACGAATGGATCAGAGGAAGAGTTGGTTATATTCACACAGAAAGAAGTTAGTTTCTGATATGAAACTAGATGTTATGAAGTACTGATATGCCAGCTGATGTTGGATTGTCCTTTTACTCTGTGGAGGTGTTCTGTTAAATCAGGTTTTCTCTTCTGTGTCATTTCACAGACGAGGAGTCGCTGTCAGACCGCCGCCGTGGTACATCGACTCAAAGGTTTATACGTTTTAATATATCCATATTTTCACAACCTTCTCATTTGAACTTGTTTTAAATCAGAATTTATATGGTTGATTATATTATTTTTCAATCGCGATCAAGAAATGCGTATGAAAAAGAGCATGAAAACAACGAGCCGCGCTTAGCTGGAAACACAGCCAGGAGTTGCATTATGATGTCAGGATGTGTTTCTGTGTGTGAAGGAGCCAAATCCAGCCGCGCACAATGACAAAAACGTCACAGGCTGTGCAAAGCGAGAGTTCATCTATTAAACTGACTGAAGATTAATACGTAAAATAAAAACCGGGGTGTTAGAAGTGCCTTTGTGAGCCTGCTGCTTTATTATTAAATTGAATATGATTTCAGATTTCTGTATAATGTTTGTCCAGGTGAACTTAAAAAATGATATGTTATTGTTACAGGTTTAATTTTCTAAACTACAGAAAAGTAATTGTTAGGGATGCACAGATATGAACATTTGGGCCGATGTTGATATCCGATATTAATACTGCTGCTATGGCAGCATTTATCAATATTTTTTTTATCCGATTACGCGATTAATCGTCAGAATAATTAACAGATTACTAGACTACTAAAATAGTCATTTACAACAGCCCTACTACACAAACCACAAAGCAGCTGCTAAAAACATAAAAAACAAACTAGCAAAGCCGCACTGTCTTACCTAAGAAACTTTATGCTCACAAACACAGATGTCTCTGTTCCTTATTTAACTTTTACACAAAGTATATATTTGTGGAAAATAATATTTTACTGGCTCTGACTGTTTTTGCCAGAAAAGGCCAATTTAAAATGAATTCTCTGCTGTAAAAGACAGTAATTTGGTATTCACTTCTGTTTTTTAACATCTTGAGGTTTTACGGTTTTACGAGATGCTTTGGTGAAGCTAACCGACATTTTCACCATGTCTGATAAACTGTTCCTCCTGCAGAGACACACATTCTCATGTGTGTCTCTGAGGTTCTTAAATTTCTCTCTTTAAACCAAATTTTCTTTCCCGTAGACGATGAGGAAGGAGACGGAGATTCAGAGATGAATTACTATGAAAAGCTCGAGCAACCGGTGGAAAGTGAAACGGCAGACGTGGCCACGAACACTTCTCCCCAACAAGAACCGGTCGAGCAGAAAATCCACGAATTACTGAGTGAGTACACAAACCAAACGCAAGATCAGTGGAAAAACGTTAAAATTTGCGGTACCTACAATATTTTAAGTGTGCAGGGCTTTCTGCTGAAACTTTGACCATGCCTGGTCCGAGCGCATGTGACAACCACACAGATGTGAGCTGCTTGGACGAATTCAAATCCCAGACGATGTCAGAGACGAGGTAAATTGTAGGAGTTCATTTACTTCAGTGGTGCCATCTGAACAAATGCGCCCGGGGTTACAGCTTTCCCCTTTCCTCCCAGAAGCATCTGCGATTCGGACAGCACTCACATCTCGGAGCAGGTGGAGACCCCAACGTCGGGGGTCTTAACCGGTTCCGATGTGGACACGATGGATCTGGATCAGCTGCAGAGAGAAACTCTAAAAACGCAGCTGGAAGCTGCAAGAGAACAAAGGGAGGCTTTGAGAGTACAGAAGGAATATTACACTTTGAAATTGCGCCTTTTACAAGTTCAGAAAGCCGGTCGGTTCAGTTCATCCATGTAGGTTGTGATGCAACTTTAGCAAACTCTGGGAGGGATGAAGCATTTCCTGTTGCAAGAAATTACAAAAGGAGTTGAGAATTTTATCATTGCAGTGCCAAGAGAAGATTTAGATCATCTGTGGAATAAAACTAGGATCCCAGGGAATAAAATAATGTGAATGGCCATTAATTTTGAATGGGTATTGTTTTTATATGTAAATAGAGAGGCTATATTTTAAGTTTTCTAAAGTATCTTGTTTTATAGATAACATGACATTTTGCTCACTGTCTTCCTGTTAATTTTAACATAATTATGTTACAAGATGGTTTTCTGACAATGTTGTTTCAAGTTTTCATTTGTCTTGTTTCAAGGTGGAAATAAAAACTGCTTAAATTAATTGCTTAAAATGTTTACATCAGATGTCTGCCGGGACAATTCCCTTAATTTTTCTAAAACAAAGTCAGCCGGTCGTACATATCAGCACCCAAATAATCCAATAACCTTCACAAATACATCGCTTTGAAAGGAAAGTTTCCAACTTTAAAGAAGCCTTTTCAAGAAAAAGCTCCTAAGAAAACAGAAAAGCAAAAAAAAAAAAAGGAACGTAAAATTATTTTAATATACATTTCATCACATTACAACCGCAAACTGGAGTGGATCGTATTGAGGTTTTATTTTTTTGCGAAAAGCCAACTGTAGAAGAGAAGGACAACCAAACATGGTCGGCAACATTTATCAACGAATGAAAATCTGGAATGTGTTTTCTACATTTTTTTTTTTTTTTACACTAAGCCCCCTTTTGCTCTGATGCTCCAAAAGAAAATCTGGTACCAAGTATCGCCTGCAGAAGTTGACTTGTAGCTGAAAGTTTCAAACAGTGAAATAAAACTCAGGAAAGCAAAAGACCAATAAGGTTTTATTGCAGGTTGTTGATGCAGTCAAAAAGAATAATCGACAACATCCAGCAGTGTATATTTGTACGCTCTTATTTACAGATTATCAGTTGTTTCTAATGAACTCTTCCCTATTCAGCCATTTTCTCTTCATCATCATCTTTTTCCATCTCCTCCTCTTCCTCTTCGTCGTCATCTTCATCAAAGTATTTATCCTCGGCGTCTCTGCTGACGATGTCCAGGTTGTCGTAGTCGGGGTTGTCGTCCACCTCGCTGAAACACACAAACACTAAAGTGCTTCATGTTCTAGGGGTGAAATATTTTTACTGAACATTCCAGGACTTACTTTCACTGTTGTGAGCAAATATCCAAATGTTCTTTGAAAATATTGAAATTCAACAACAAAAAAAGAGTGAAACTAGAGTCAAATCCAACAAATTAGCTCCTTTATCAGATTGCGAGTACCTCTTGAATATGGACAAGTTTTAAAAAGCAATGAAATGTACCTTTCATATGTTTCCTCATTTAAATTATTTATTGTATGATCTATTTTTATAATTTTAAATGTTTTCATTAACTACAAGTGGAAATCTATCAAACTGATCAGAAATAAAGGCTTAAAAGCATTTATCTGGTGGGCCACCAGGGGGAGCTGTGGAGGCCCTCAGAAAGCTGGAGGGGAAAAAATGCAAAAATAAGAAGACTGATTTTATTGAAATTTTTTAATCAGAAAATTTTATCTGTTTTTTGAACTATAAGCAAAAATGAAATTATTTACCATGCTCATTTCTGATTGGCTGCCAGTCAAATTCATCAAACTGCGTTGCTACTCAAGCTAGCATAGCAAGCATGAAACGGGCACGTTTCTGACTAGAAGAAAACTGAAGGAACTGTTCTTTTGCTAAATGAATGTATTGATTATTGAATAGTGAATAAAAGTTAAGGAAAAACTTTCCAAAAGTGGATGTTTCTTTACATATTTTGCTGGATCGTTTGTGGGTTTTCCCCGAACAGAAGCTACGGCTATTTGAGGCGTGATGGCATGAAAAAGTTTGGGAGAGAATTTTATACTGTCGTATTTAGGTTTCACTTCTTTATTATTATTGAATTGTAGAAATAAACTACATTTAGCATTTTATTTTCACTTGTAAATAATTTTTTTTTTTTTAAAGTAAAAACATTAGTCGCTTTTGGAGAAGTTTCTAGAAGTTTACTGCGCTAACTGTGACTGACCTGTAGTTGAAATCTTTGTCTTTTCCGTCTAGGAATCGCTGATGCATCCGACTGATGAACTCCTCCCTCAGCAGAGCCTTTTCCTCTGCAGTGGGCTGCCATGCCCTCTGCTGGACTCCATCTTCTGTGTAACAAACGTTCAGCAGCCGAATTGAGACGGGAAGCAGAAGACGTAAAAAAAAACAAAAACAAAAACTCATATTTTTGGGTATTCTTTTAGCAGTTCCTTACCGTCGTCATCTTCGTCCTCCTCTTGGGCGCCGTCTTCTCTGTCCTGCTCCTCCTGCAGGCGGTTCTGGATGAGCCGCTCCTGGTAGGAGTTGAGGAGGAGATTGGCGAGCCCACAGGAGCCGCCGCCTCCTTGTCCCTCCTGCGCACCGTCCAGCATGGCCTCCTGGGAGCGCTCCAAAACCTGGAACATAAATCAAAGCCAGCAGGTTTTGTGAGGATTCGTGGAAGCTACACACACACATAAATATTGTCGATTTAAGAAAATACGAGTGACCTCTTCATCAGTCAGAAACTGGCCAATATATTGCTCGTACAGCAGCGGCTCCCTCATCCGCATCTGTTCCTCGCTGAAATACTCGCCGTCTGCCAGAAGAGTAGAAGAAGAATAATAAGAGGACCAAATGATCAAGATTTACAACTCCAGTTTATTAGAAATGCTTTAGAGAAATGCTTTAAGCAGTGAAAACGATAATTAGTGAGGATTTATTTTACATTTTTTATGATTTACCCAGAATATATAGAAATATTGAAAATCCTCATGATAAATATAAGGAGTTTAATCTGAATGCCTCCATTTTTACTTCATTTCACGTTGGGCTCCCAAATGGACAGAGGTACATACACCTCCAGATTGTGCATTAAGACTGGTCATTTCATCTGTATGTAATTGTCTCTAGACTTTTTTTTTTTTGTTCACTTAGATTTTAAGTGTTGTTAGTGTATGTTTCATATTCTATCCATGAATTGCGGATCAAAATCAGCGTTAAAAATAACTGGTATATTTAGTAAATTACGTTTAACTTATTTGTCTCTGTTAAATAAGGGAGAAAGAAACAACTATTTCTCAAATACAAAGTTCTTGTTTTTTTTTTTATTTTGCCAAAGTTAAAGCCCTGGAAAAATATTGACTTTTAATCATCCCACCATGGTTCTTGATGGATGATACCACCAGTTTTTCCTCCACAGCGGTCCCCATGGTAACCCAGCCCGTACCTTTCTGCAGCGCTCTGAGGGCAGCGTAACGCTGGTTTCTGACCCTGGTCCTGTTGGTGCATCCTGCAGGTCGCGTCTGCACCAGCCGGCTGTAGTGCTGGGCTCTCGGGTCCCAGCTGACGTGGGCGAAAGCAGGAAGGTGCTCAGGCTTCAGGTGGCCCTGATGATGGAAGAAGGTACATCACACAAGAGACATGACATCAGTAAGTTGAGCTCTTTTTTTCTTTTATTTAAATTACTGCTGTTATTTATTTACTGTGTTTTTGTCAGTGAAACAAGAATGACCTCTGCAGGCCTCCTTGAGGTCAGGTTGGACATTTCGGTTTGTTTCATTTGTCCTGAGGATCTGGTGGGATCCTTTGCTGTTTAAAAGCTGCCATTTTTTTTTTTTACTACAGTTCATTGTATTTGTACACTGCAACATTTGTACTTTGATATTTATGTTTCCCTATCTCAATATTTCTGGGTCTTTTTGCATGCCATCTCTCTCTTTTTGATATTGCCTTTAAAGTGGGTCCTACGTGTCCCAGGGATGAAAGTGTGTTGGTGCTAAGTGTGTGAGTCGACCCGAAAACAAAAGCAAAAACTTGGTGCTCAATGATGCTGGTCACCAAACTACAGACATGCTCTGAAAGGCCACAACTCCACGAGCATTGTGAAAATCCAGACTAAAGTTTGTGAATGCTCTCAGGAACAAAAACATAAAAAAAACGGAGACATTCCTAGTGATCAAATGAAACTGAGATATTTGACTATATGATCACCATTCCACGAGGGAGGCTCGTACGCCTGAAAACAACATCCAAACTGCAGCACAGGAGAGGCTGCATCACGAGAAAGAAACTCGGATCACTAATCAGAGGCAAATTGTCCCAGTCCGATCTTTAAAGCTTTCAAATCTTTCCTCACGTTTCGATTGGCAGCCAGAAGACACATAAGGACACTTCCGCATACAGTAGCTGTGCAAGATCTACTTGTTGTTCCCTCGTTGCTGTCTAGTCCTGTGTCCCGCTGGCACTTACATGGTACCTCTCCAGGAAGACCAGCGGTCTGCTGCGGTACTGATGCAGCAGCTCCTCCCTCCGCTGCCCGAAGGTCAGCTCGGCCTCTCCGATCTGCTGGCTCTTCACGGGGCTCCCGCTCATGGCTACCGACTCTATCATGGCTCCAACGCAGCTGGGCTCTGCCTGTGGTTAGGAACGCAGTTAGCAGAGAAGCACAAAGAATCCAACCCAAAAATAGACATATGAGGAAAAACCCCTGGAGCCTCACCGAGGGGTCCAGCTGGGCGACCGGCTGGGTATCTGTTCTGTGTTTGGGTATGTAGAGGCCGCATGTCTGTACAGGAGCCGCAGGTTCCTCTGGTAACACCGTTATCTTTTCGCTCCCACACGGCCTGGGCTGGGCTCTAACGGGAGGGTCGATCTCCCCCCACATAGCTACACTCCAGCAGGCTTTACCTGAGCAGATAACGCGATGAAATAAACGCTAATTCACTGCGCGTGCTGTGTCGACGCCAAAATGAACGAGTGCGTTTTTAAATATCTACATTCCAACAGTTATTTAATGCTTAAAACACACTACATTTACATGTTTTGCTAACTGTTTTGGCTGCCATCATAGTCCGTCATGATTATGGTCCCCCTCCCTTGTTTGCAAGTGAAATGTTGGTTCCGTTCTCAGCCTGTGGCGTCAGCTTTTGTCGCCATCTAGCGGCGGACCGTCGAACGCCAACCACAAACTATTAAAAAAGGTGTATGAATTTTCTTTTGTAATCTTATCATTTTCTTGGATTTTCTTTTCATTTAATACGGTCTGTAGTCCCTTGTTTATTTACTTTATGTTAATTCGGGTCATTTTCTATGCCATATGCAGCCAGAAAATAACAGTATATTAGAATCTAAAAACTATGTTTAATGAACGGGTGCCCTTACAGTAGAAGATCAGGATTCAATTACCGATGTGAAGCATATTCAAGAATATTTGGCTAAGATACGTCTGTAAAAACAAGCTGGACAGGGGTTGGTTCCCCTTCTGCATTGTGGCTAGCTTTATCTCCCTCTCAACAGTAGGGGGCGCCGTTGTTGTGGTGGTTTTCCATGAGGTGTGTATTTCACGGCGCAGTCTCAGAATGAGGGCTGCAGTAATTATTACATACTTACACGTACAGTTAGACTCATACATTTCTGCTGCATTTCGATTCAAGTCTCCACCTTGAGGCCAGTACACACACTGCAACCAGCAAATCACATGAAAATAATCTGCTACAGATCAGATCAGATCGAAGAGACCAGCTGGTCTTGCTATTTAAACCTTTGGCAGAGAGTACAGAGGTTATGAGATATGTAATGAAAGAAGAAGAAGGAAGAGGGGGCAGGGTGGTATCAGTTGAGTGTACAGTAAGTAAGTTAGTCAGGGGTGTCACTTCTAATCATCGGACATCACAACCAAAAGCTGCAATAGACAGTGCAGAAGTTTTATTCAGTTTGTTGATACTCACTCCTTGATGCTATTTAGATTTTATGAAATAATGCATTTGAACTCATATCTGTGAACTACACATCCAGACTTTGACTTGGCCCGTACGTATCAAGGATTAACCTTTCAGTTGAATTATACAGCTGGCCTTTGATTGGGCAACACGCAAATCCACTTTGATCTAGACAATTTTGTTGTACCTAAGGCTGTTTTTTCAGGTTGTTGTCTTACTAGAAACTACAAGTCCTTTGTAGTTTCGCTCTGGTACTGCCCTGTATCTTGTCATGTATCAGATACAGGGCAGTATCTGACACACGATACAGGGCACGATACTGTATCATTTATCGAATGATACACTTATTAGGTACGTGTATCGGACCAGCTTCCTTTCACTTGCTAAAAAAGAGCTGCTGCCACCACCCTGTGTTGCTATGAAGATGGTGTATTTAGATGAGCAGTGTTGGTTTTCCCTTAAGGAAACCGTCTTCTGCTTGTTTAGAAGATTTACAGGGGTGGTCATTTCCCGTGCTCATGCTATTATTGTTGACTGCTGCAAACAGACAATGTTAGAAGAAAAACTAAACTAAATTTTGTGCCAAACGAAGGCTAACGGAACTTGAGAAAGTGGTAATCTTTGACCGTTTTGAATCAAGCAGCTTCCTGTAGGGATCTCACAACTTTCCCTAAAGAAATAGAGGACATGTTGCTGAGGCGCAAACAAGACAAATAATCATCAGAGAATCATAAGAGCAGGTGTAGGAGGAAGAGCAGCTGCGACTTTGAGCTAATCTGACACTTGTTTACAGCTTTATCGTGTTGTAGAAAAATGACACCAAGCTCTCGCCGTTAAAAAGACGAGGCTCAGATTTGTGACTTTTTATGAGATTAGATAAAACAAAGTCACGACCCGTGTGTGATGTGAAACCTGAGAAGATAATTACAAAAGTACATCAAAATGTGAGATGCGTGGCTTTAATATTAGCAATCTGGTTTTCAGACTCCAGTTGCATTAGTTTAATATGCCGAAGTTGGTTCTGGCACATATTCTGAGCAGTCGTTTGTTGTTGAGGGTTGTATTAACGACGGAGCAAACTCTAGTAACTTCATTTGTTTAATTCATTCCTTGTTCATTTCTTCTTTCAAACACGTTCTCAAAACTCAGTTCGAATCAGTTTGACCTAATTCTCAACGAGACCAAATGGTTTAATGGTCGGAGGATTTATGCCAGGCTCTATTTTAGATGATGTTCTGCGCTGACAGGATGCTGTGGTTAACGCGTCCCCGTTTCCATCTAGCCCATAACATTCGACTGCTTCCCCTGCCGAAGCGTTCCCAGCTCAAGCAGAATACAAAACAAAAAACTGCAACATGCAAAGAGGTGAACCCTTCCCGAATTATCCAACACGCCTGGCAGATTTAAATGTTCAAATATTTTCATTCAACCATTTTCCCAAGAGAAAAAGAAAACAAGCAAAAGCACCTACAATGACACACACACAAACAACCTTTCAGTTGAATTATACAGCTGGCCTTTGATTGGGCAACACTCAAATCCACTTATAAATCCAAATTATAATGTGAAACAAACACATAAACTGTTTTTTTTGGTTTGCCATCCATGGTTTAAAAAACTTACTTCCATTTTCTTAATAGGAAAATATATTTTTTTCTCCCAATGCACAAAAGACTAGAATGACTCAGATATCTCAGATAGAGCAAACAAAGCTGTCAGTAGATTGGGTTCAAGTTGAGAGTCAGGATTTTCTGAAATTATTTGAAAGGTCAAAACCCAGATAGTGAGAGACAAATACATAATGAAACATTTTTTCACTTTTTGGGCGGACTTGTTTGATGTAGATTGAAATGATGTCTGTCCTTAGCAGCTCTTTGTCATAGTCATTGTTGCTCTTAATTCCTTCCAGGCAGAATAAACTGCACGAGAGCTGAAACTACTGCAGAAATGAGGTCAGAGCCTAAAGAGACTGACATCAACAACAGCACGGCGTCCAGAAGGTCAAGCTGCGTACATTTATGCTCAATTTGTTCTTTTCAAATTAAGAATCCATCATAAATCTGATCCTCCCTGATGGTGATCAGGTCACCGACTGAATTAAGAGCAGCTGCTTCCAGGAATCTTGCTGATACGGCATAAAAATAAACCTGAAGAGCCTGATAAGGTTGGCTGGTTGTTTGTAACACAACGCTGTGTTGCACATTTCTTTGTGTTTTTGTTCTAGTTTTTAGTTGGAAAAACTAACTTACAAGTAACTTTTCAGCAAGATACAAGAGCTTTTTTTAGTCTATGATTCCTGAATATTATTTTTTTTATTATTTTATTAAAGTACTAGTTCCACTGGTAGATTTTTTTTTTACTTCAAATGTAATAAGTGAAAAAACTAACTAAGTTACTTTTTCAAGGAGTAATCAGTAATCAGATTCGTTGATTTAAAGTTACTTTTTCAAAGTAATTATACCATCACTGCGTGTAGAAATATTCACACTAGAAACTAGACTAAAATACCTGGTCAGGTTTTGTGTGTGTTTTTTTTAGTGTGCTTCCTCTCTCCTGATGGACTGATGAGTTATTTTAGAAAACATATTTAACACAAAACCTTGATAATAAAGCCCCTTAAAGGCGTTTTTCTTCTCACTTTTCGCCAGCTTTGTTGTGTTCGAGTCAAACTTGCCGATTTCTCTTGAACGCAACACCAACCCGTTGGCTGGATTTAATCCCGACTGACAGACGTGAAGAAGCTACTTAGGTTATTACCTTGGAAACGGGGCCCTCTCACCTCCTAACGCCACGTCACATTACGGGACATCACCTGGGAAAGAGCCTTGATAACAGAGACAACCTCTAGTGTCAGCGGAGGTGAACGGACGATTCAAACCCGGAGGCTTGAGGAGGTGACAGACCGAAAGCAACAGAGACAGCGCTGACCCCATTAGGAGCCGAAATGACCCGTAAAACACCGGCAGACCGGACGCAACATCAAAACAGATCATTTAACGGTCTTTCTTGTTTCCTAAAACAACCTCCGGTCCCCCGTAGAGGAAAAAACATTCAGATATCGCTGTAAATTGTCGAATTTCGTTTTTAAAAGAAAAAAAACACGACACGGTGCAACACGGCGGTGGCAGTAGCAACAGTTGCTATGGTGATATGACTTGCGGTAAATAAGCAAACGGAAAGTGTTCCTTTCTTTTTACTTTGGGCTAATAGCAGACCACAGAAAGTCCATCAAATTACTAAAAAAAAATTCATTCCATCTTAGCAAAGAAACTTTTACTGAAAAGTTGAGTTTGGGAAACATTACCTTAGTTGTATTTTCTTAATAACTTGACCTCTTTATTTCCTCTTTCATTGGTTTACATTTGTATGCTGCATTTAAACAGGTTTAATTAAAACATTGCAGACATGCAGCGCATGAAAGAATGCACTTGGACAATTATATAACTTAATGGGATTCCAGGAAGTTCTTCCCAAATTTGGACATTATATGCAGTCATATTGCACTGATAAACATTATATTGCGGTTTATGTGGCAGAATGGCCTAGTAAAACCTCAGTCCTAAATCTAGCTAATTATCTTGAAAGCTTGAAAACTGATGGTCAGAGATGTTTGTCCATCTCTCGCTAGCTAGCTTGACTTGAGCCCATTTGCAAAGAAAAACAAGCAAGAATCTCATTTTCTTGATGAAAAATGTAAAGATGCTCTGAAAGAGAACAATGGTTCTCCAAAGTAACGACTCGGGTCTATATATTTAGACTTGGGAAAACTATGTAGAATGAGTTGATATGACGACAAAATGTAAAAAAAAAAAAAAATTGTCTGAAACTAGCAAACAGTAGATGATGAAGTGAAGGACGCTGCGTCTCTCAGGCCTGCTGTCAGCTCTCTGCTCAACTTCTTCATGTCATCATTTCCAGTTACTGCTGATACCTTTATTATTATTATTTTTATTTTTGGATAGTTTAAATTGGGGAAGTTTACAGTTTCCTCACGTTGCTGGTAAGAAATTCATGCAGCTAATCGCTCTCTTAGAGAAATCATAGATGTAGAGATAATGTGGAATGATTTGCATCGTTTTTATTAGCATAACCACATTTCTGAGTGGCTCATTTTCTCGTAATGGATTTGGATTTACAATCAAGCAGCAGTTCAGTCATTGTTCTGCATTCACTGGCGCCACCCAGTCAAACAAGTGGTTTAGTTTTTCCTCTGCTGTGTAAATCAAACATGATCTTTAGTCTAAATCGACTTTGTTAGCAGGAAACAGTCAGAAACAAACATCAGGAGAAGGAAAAGTCGGCACAGTTGTAGCGTTAGTGTGTTTATAATGATTTCTTTAGGCCTTGATCAAGATGACAGCAGTGAGGTGCGCACTGATCTCATCAGAGGCGCTAAGTGAGCGGTATTTGCCGTTTGAACGCGCACGGCCAGGATGCGCGCCTGTTGGTGTCTGTCACCGGCTGAAGGACTGAGTAAAGCAACAGCTGTGGCAGCCTGCTTGATCACACACTCACCGACATCCGACACACATGAAGGCACACACACACACACACACTTGTCTCAGTCAGCCTTTGCAACAACAGGCAAAGCGCTTCCTGAGCTCCACGGTGGTTTGAAAGTGGCTGATTTATTTATTTAACCAAGTGGATGGAAATCGTTTTTGATCACCTGTGATTGCTGAAAACACTTCTTTTTGTTTCTTTATTTTTTATTTCTTTACACTTCTTCAGTCTGCAGGATTTTCTTTCATTTCTTTTCCCCCACTGTGGACCTTAAAACACTGAAGACTTGTGGCAGATGGAGCACCTACAGGGCGTCTGCATCGACCCCGCCCCTCTCAGCGCTCAGCCAATCAGCAGCGACATGGATGAACGAGCCGTGAGATTTGCGATGGAGCGTCGCGCCTGCCTCAGCCTCAGAAAAGGTGGGAGGTTTGGTGGAGCACAGATTTGAACCTTTATTTGAATCTGGGAAAGGTCACCAGGCCGGGTGGTGACCGTGTTCGAATCCCGGTCACCAGGCCGGGATTCGAACCTGCGACAGCCACGTTGAAGACTAAGGCCTTCCTTATGTGGGCTGTGCTTAACCCCTGCACCACCACAGCACCCACAAAACGCGGCTTAATTTCTAAGGTGTATTTTCAGAGCCGACGTGCCATTCAGGTTTATTTTCTGAGCTGAGGTGATCGGATGACTTACATGTGGCTGGGCGTCAGATGGGCCCCAGCCAGCCGGCACAGTGAGGCACACATCAGTGCATGACCTCATCAACCTGAGCTGCGACCGGCATTTAAACCCTGGGAACTGTTCCCATTTCAGCCTCAAACTTCAACGTACGTCAGAGGGATTTAAGGCTATGGTTTTCCACAAGTCAAAAAGTCGTTTTCTCTCCAATCAGTTTGATTGTTTACATGTCGTGCCACTGATTCCCAGTTTAAAGTCTAGATTTTGTTGATTGGCTCCCTGTGGGGGAGCACCGGACTTATAGTGACAAGATATTAAAACATTCAAGTGTGTGAGATTCATATCATAAAGCCCTCCACAATATTCACGGTTTTCATTCACTGCAATGTCATATTCCTCCTCAGTTCTCTTGCCAATAGTTGCAGGTCTCTTTTATACATGACATCTTCCTGTGTGTGTGCTGGAAGTTTCCAGAAATGCTCTATTCTTCAGTTCATCTTTCTGTCCAGGGGGATTAGGATCGCAGCGGTTGCAAGCAGAAAACTGAGCAGAGGGAGAATGAGGAGGACGGTCTTCATACACTAACAGCTCAAAGTAAAGTAAAGTAAGGGACGTTTACGGAAGGAAGCGCTTGCCAAATCTGCAAAACAGAAGACTGATTATGTTTGTTTTGTAACGCAGAGTTATAGAAAGCCACCGGCAGATACTGTACATATCTAATAGATGTCTCAGTGGTGAAAGACATTCAAAGCCAAACTCCAGAGGGAGATCTGTCTACTGCATAAATTCTGAGCTGGGCGTTAAATATACGGCAACATATTAACGCCATAATTTAAATGTCTTCGTGTCTCCCCGGGGACAAACAAACTGTAAATACAGCGGGGAGAAAAAAAAGTGCACGTGGAAAGACAAAGATAAATGTTCCAGCGTTTCATCAAGCTGATTTATTTGTTTTTTATTTTCTGCCACCATTACAAGAATTTTGCAACAACACAGGCAAGCGGAGCAGCATAGGGGGCCAGTTCAGCTGCTCTACTTCCATTTAGCAAAAATATGGAGACAAATGACCATGGAAAATGTTTAAATTGGAGATATATTTTAACTGTATTAGTTTCTGTCTTATTTTCAGCTGACTCTTCTGAAATTCAACAATCAGATCTCTGGGTAAGCTATAAATAACTGAGTGACCTCCTCCTGCCGGTGGATCTATATGAGAATCACATAACCACACGCACTTTTCAGAACGGTCTGAGTAGTTGGTGGAAAACCGCTTTAATCGTCAGCTCTCCAAGCGAGTGAGAAGCTAGGGGGTGTCACAGTATGTGTCCAGAGACTGAAATTTTGTCTAAAATTGAACTTCTTGGCCTACAAGCAATAAGTATGGTTTAGCGATTGGAGCATTAATTGGAAAATAATTTCAGAGGCCCGTTCTAGAAGAACTGCAAAGATCTAAAGCTCAGATGGTGAAATTTGTCGACGGGCCAACGGTCAGACGCAAATCGGGCCTTTCAGGTGGAGAAACAACAAAAGATGAGTTCTGTTCGCCAAAAGTCACGTATGGGACGCGGCAGAACACGTTTGGGTCAGATGATGTAGAAACTCACATAATTAAATCTCCATTCAAAAATACTACTCATGAAGAAGACAATGTCTGTCACCCCGAACACACTGTTCCACACTGCTGCTTCCATGCAGTATAAATTTAGGATTGCTGAAAAACAAAACATGCCACACCATTCAGATATACAGTACATTTATTTGTACACATTTTGACACCCCTACGTTATTTTTCTTTCCTCTTAACAATTCAGCAGAACAAAAGTGAGTCTGCAGCTGCTCCCTCTCTGTGACCCCCCGACAGAAAAATAAAATAAAATAAAAATCACGGGTAAATAAAACGTTGAGACTTCAGAAATGGCTCCCCCTTCATTACGGCGCTGCACTTGGACTGTAACTGCTGAGCAGAGCCACGCTCGGTGCCGCACAGCTGACATCTGAGCAACGAGCACACGCTCCCGAAATAGACTGCCATCTTGCCATCTCTGAGCGTAAATCACACGACAAGTGTTTGGTATAATACGAGCGCAGGTTTTGTATTTTTATTTTTTTTTAACAACCACACGTGTTGTGGTTGTTAACTGCGGCCGCCCGTGTTGTGCCTGCAAACATCGGACGTGCTTTAAATGGGAGCTGGGGCTCGGCGCCTGTGTTGATAGTCTGCTGGTGTCCGGCCTGCAGCAGGAGCCAGCCCGGTCCCTCCCAGGCGGAAACACAGAACTCGACCTGCGTCTGGCTCCGAAATCAGAGCGCAGGAATTGTTTTGTGTCCGAGGCTGCGGAATGACGCGCATATATTGTCCGCAGGACGATTTGGGGAAACTCCGAGACATCTGATTAGTGCTTCTTTAAATACAATAAAACACGGTTTCTAAACCTGAGGGCGCGACTTTAATCAAGTGCACACAAAACCGGATTATTTTAGCAACATGAATAGGGGGGAAGGAGTTGTCTGGTTGTTTTTTTTTTTTTTGCATGTAGGTAAACAGAGATTTTACAAAATGACAGGAGAAAAGTGGATGTAGAGTTGAGAATGGAAAAGAAGGGAGAAACAGGTGAAAAGATTTCCATTTATACTTTTGCAAAAACCATGTATGGAAATTGCAATGTACAGTCTCCTTACAGCGCTTTTCTTTAAAGGGACCTGTTGCTGTTTTCATTTCTTTACAAAGCTGGATGACTTTACAAAATGTTTCTAGATTTAAAGAGGAAAAATGAATGTTGCAACCATGCAGTGTTTTGTTTCTCCTTTGGACAAACTGAATTCCTAAGCTAAGCAGATAAGTTAAACTAGCGTCCTAAGTTGGAAAGCTTGAGGTTTGTAGCAATGTTGAGCTCCAACATGGCCGCCGCATGACTAAAACACAGGGACACTTGAATTTCTAAACAGCTCAGATGACGTTCTTACTGTTTCCATCTCATTAAATGAGTCACCAGATAGCCTGTGACTGTTTAATGTTTGCATGCATGAAATCCTGGGCAAATTTTTTAATTTTTTTTACTATTAGCTTGTTTTGCTAATGCCAGAAAGGTTGCATAAAAATGAGCCATTAGCATGTGTTTCGTTTTATGGTAATTTAGCTAACATGTTATGAGAGGGCTGGTAAAACAAAACAGGACTACTTTCTTTCTTTTTCTTTCCTTTTTGCACAAGCTCAGTCGTTTTCTTAAAGCTTTTGTCCCTGAATTTATGTGATAATCAATTTGAAAAGCTGCATCTCTGCCCTCTTTGTCTCGTGTTATTTTCAGTTTGGTGATCTGAAACCTGTAAGTGTGACAAAAAGAAAAAAAGGGCAAAAATAACGAGAAGAAATCCATATGGGGGGAAATACTTTTTTCACAGCTCTGTTGATTTCTTATTCGGTGAAAAGGGAAGTGAGCCGAAAGCACTCAGAAACATTTAGTTTTTAACATTTTTAAGCTGCTTGATCCTCCTTCGAGGCACAGCTGATTAGGTGACCCCCTCAGTGCGCTTAGACCAAAAAAAAAAGCTGCACAGTTATGTGCTGACATATAACCCCAGTGAGGATGTGTGACACAGACCTCGGTAGTAAAAATTCTCCCAGGCACCTCGTGTTGTTACGCCTCAGAGTTCAAACCGCTGATCTGCAGACAAGAGTTTCCTGCTCCTTCATAACTTCATGTCACCTTGGAAGTTAAGCTCTGTTGTTTTCTGAGAAAACCGTGACACTGAATAGATCTTAAGAGTTTTGCATGGGGCTTAAACTCAGAAGCTCTTTCGGGTGTGATACCTTTATTCAGTTTCTTTTTTTGTTGTTGTTTGTGGGGGTTTGTTTTGGGTTTTTTTCCTACAGACTGTCAGTGAAGATCAAGTGATACCGCTTATCGCGCCAGCGTTTTATCTAAAACTCGAAACAGGAAGCAGCTCGAGTGTGAGCTTCTTCAACTTCCCGTTGTATTGTGTGACACAGTCGCCGGGGCTCTTCTCAGAGAGGGCCACGACTTTTGACTAGAGACGATAAAATTCTCAAACTTGTTGCTTTCAAAAGCTAGTGGCATTCTCGTATTTTTCTTTCGTGCTCTGCTTGATTGAGCAATGACTCTACTTCTGAGCTTTTTTGCATGTCTGAGAGCAAAGGTGGGGGAGAGATGATGCATCACTGGTTTAATGATGCATCCCAATAAACCTGGGACTGACGTTTGCGTCTTCTTTTTGTGGTTCAGTTCTTCAGCTGAAGCTGCAACAAAGAAGAAGCAGAGAAGCGGTGGAGAGCTGTGGAGCCATGCCTCGTAAGTAAATCCTGCAACCAATTTGTGCTTTTTTTATATAAATAAAGCAGGGATATGTCTAGATACGAATGTGTTTCTCTTTTATCCAGACAATAAAGACTTCTTTGTATAATGACATCTTTATAAGTGATAACATACCCGGTTCAGTCTGCAGTTTTAACTCCAGTCAAACTAAAAAAGACTTAATATGTAGTTTTCATCCACTTCTGCTCACTAAGTGTGAACTTTGCAGACGCTACGTTCTCTTCAGTTTTCGACTGTTTCCTTTTCACTGCCAAATCACCGATTGGAAAAGACGCCACATTTGATCAGCAGCAAACATAGCCATGTTAAAGCAGCTTGTGTTCGGATGAGGCTCACGTCGAGCAAGGTTCAAAATGTTACACACGCGAGGGCAAATGATGAGGTCACGTCTCAACCGGGCATTTGTTGCTAAATAAAAAAAAAATACTGCTAATTATTTATTCGTATATTCAACCATTGGTAGGTTAAGTCTGGATTTAGCATAAAGCGCTGTGTTATACTGTATATATTTAAATATATTTCCTTTTCATTCATTCGTTTGCCAGTTTATCTGTTTTTACTATATTATTATTTTAATCTGGCGCCTCCCTGTTTGCCCCCGTTTCTTGTGTTGCTCTGGGCAACCATCCATATGGCGCATAAGGAAGCTGCTGCTTATCCCAGCACCTGTTACGACTCCACCTTAAATAAATGTCGTCATGACCCAAACAAGTTCTAAAAACAGTAATGGTAAAAATGATCAACCAAAATGCCTCGTGAACACTGGATACTGCTGCTTTTCTAACTTCCTGGGACAGCTGTCTGTGCTGCATTGCTAATGCTATGACATTTTGCTCTCGGTATCATGCTAACGTTATAAACGTATTGAGAACATGAGTGCAGTGAGGTTTGACTACCTTAATAACGGACGAACATATTTACACGAGTGAAGGGATTTAAATAGGCCTTGACATTTGAATCCTGAACAAACTGTGGAGATAAAGGATGCACTTAAAAATGCTATACTTACCAGAAAGCAACATTCATGATAAGTATATACTGTTTTCCTATTAATACTTAATTTTAACAGTGTTTCCTTGGCAGCTGCATGTGCAGAAAAGCCTCGGTGTCTAACCGTGACGCAGGTGCAGCAACTTCAGGTTGAGGTTTCTCTTTCTCAGTCAGCACTGTGAGAATCACCTCTGGCTGTTTCTGGTCTGAGTGGGATTGCTGTGAAGACAAATCCGCCGTCCGCCCGACGAGACGGCGCTTTCCATCTTCAAAAGCACGTCGTCCCGTAGATGTCTTGCAGCAGCTACAGCTATGAATATTCAAAAGCCGCTTTGACGCCGCTCGCCGGATGATTTTCCGTTTCCCATTAAGCTAAGAAGAAAAAAAAAGTGCTACGTTTCAGCAGCTTCCAGAGCTTTCAGCTCAGCAAACCTCACCTCCTCTCCCTTCTGTTCATTTTCATTACAAAGCACTTTAGAAAATGTGTCATTATGCTGCTTCCCACCGCATGCATTAATGTGATCCGTGTTCTCACACATTTCTGCGTAGATGTAAATTAATTACTCCGAGCCACGCTACCTTTTTCTGCATACATCTGCTCATTTAAAGCCATTATTTATTTTCGTGAACGGCGGGTTTCTATCTTTGCCCTTCGCAGTTGTTCTACTGATGTGACACAAATATCTTGTTTTTCATTCATCACAGCTGAATTAACCCCCTGAAAACTACTCGGATGGGCCTCCTCTACATTCATTCAATACATAGATTGTTTCTTCCGTTGCAGTTTAATGCAATTGCTCTTATCTTAGTTGCCAGGCAGCAGCGACAACAATGCTGGGTTTAGTCAGAGCCTTTAAAAATTGAGACGCGCAGAATGCAACTTGCCACGGTGACAATTGGAGCAGTTCATGTTTTCATCATCAGGCTTGTTGAGAAAGCGCCACATGTGGGCGTGATGGCGAGTTGCGACAGAAGCCTCGGTGAAACGGCGCAGCGTGGCCGCAGTTTGCTTTATCTCTGCTCTTATCGTATCGTTCTGGTTTGCAGTGGCGAAATGAAAATGGGTCGTTCGTACGCCTACGTGTTGACCAACATCTTCTTTTTTTTTTATTATTGTTTCTACACAGAGTCTTTGTGTCGGGTCTAGTTGCACTGATAAAGAGAATTAAGCTCTTCTTTTAAAATGCGAGTGAATATTTCAGTTACTGTAACTAGAGACGTTAATTGTCAGACGTTTTCAGAATGTTCAGACCGGAAAAGACAAGAGATGTATTTTATTTTATTAAAAAAAAGTCGTAAAAACTTCAAACCAGGTCGTATGATTGAGTTTTTTCTGGTTTTGCTACTTTTTTTTTTTTTTTTTTGCACTGTGGTATTCCCATACATGTGTACCCACATCCTGAGCAGTGCACCATCTACAACTGTGCACCGGTTTTAAGCCTCACCTCATTTCTTTCTCGCGTTGGGAAGTAGTGCTCTCTAGGTTTTCTTGAACTTTGTCTGCTTTGAAACTTTTTCTCTGTCCAGACCTTCTGTAACGTCTGTTGCACTTTAGACGTAAAAACACGGAGAAACAGATAGATAGAATGAAAGCAGAAGTTTCAAGCTTAAAAAAAAAGAAAGCAGATGAACAAGTTCTTAAAACAATGACTCTCTTGTTGGTCTAAAACTAAACAGTAATGTCTGCATGTCAACTATCTGCTTGTCTACCTTACAAGCAGATAGTTGACACATTTGTGTCACTCGAGGACACAAATGTGACCTCGAGTGACCTATGCACTTCTTCCTCCTTTCAACAAGGTTTAGGTAGGTGTGTGTTTAGAGGATTTTTTTTTTACTATTGTTTCTGATGCACATTTTGGAGATCAGACACTGATGTTGGACAAGAATGTCTCTGCTCTAATTAATCCCTGAGATGTTCTATCAGGCCAGTCAAGCTCCTATAAACTAAACTTCCTGATCCATGTTCCTATATTCTTCTTGCTTAGGGGTATTGTCCAAACTGTAAGTTGGGAGGATATAAGTATCCAAAATGTCTTGCTGGGACAAAGCATTGGGAGTTTAAGATGCCCCACAATAAAAACCCTCCTGCACCAAAGCAGTCAGTCTATGCCAAGTCCAGACTTGTCCTTTGGATTGGCAGTCAGAAATAACTCTGAAGAAACTGGTCTAGAGTCCAGATTTGACGTGGTTTATAGAAGAACATTCAGTGTTTTGCAATGGTGATGTGATGCGTGGATGCAGCCGCCTGGAAATCCAACAAACTGTTTTTGAGCTAATCTGAAAGAAGTCTAGAGCATCTCACTCTAGGTGCAGAGTTAATATGCACCTATTAACTCTGAAGAAAATGTCCGACCTTTTAAAACTTTGCACTTCAGCATCTCTGGTTTGTGATTTTATGTGACCTACCGCTTGGTAGCTGAGTTGCTATCAAAACAGATGCTACGAATATCTGTCCGTCTGTCTTTCTGACTGTGTCTACCTACCTACTTACCTACCTACCTACCTACATACCTACATACCTACTGTATATACCTACTTATATACCTAGCTAAGTACCTACCCACCTATCTAGCTAGCAACTGATCTAGTTACCTACTTACCTACCTCCCTACATACCTAACTAAGTACCTGGCTAGCTATCTAGCTAGCTCCCTACAGTTCAAGCTACCTAAACAGATAGCTAGCTATCCTGCCTACCTGTTTACCTAGCTAGCCACCTACTTGTCTAGCTAGTTACATAGCAACCTGCTTAGCTAGCTACCTACCAACTAGCCACCTAGCTACATACCATTTATATTCCTTTTTAAAATAAAGATTTTCTTGGTCCTAAAATGCAGAAGGACTATTTGCATTAAATTTTCACGCTTTCTATTCTCATGTAGATTTTCTCCATTAGCTCAGACTTTCACTGAGAGAGATTTCTGCAGGTGCTTTCCTATTTCTCGAGATCATGTAGTTGTCATGGCACTCTGAATCATGAGTGTGACTTTTCGCCTTACTTTCACAGGGTATTTTTGTAGCTTGTGAAAAAGTAAAGGTTTATAGACTTGCTAAAGAATTCAGGGTTCTCACTCCGCTGCATGCGATGATCTAAATGAAACCTTCCACTAGAAAGAGACTGAGCTAATCAGCATGGAAGTGAACCTTCTTCACTATTGAGAGCATGTTTAAAGTCTCGCGTCTGTGGGTTATGATGGATGTCTTTCTTCTGCATATCTGGAGTCTGATATCTCTGATCTTTGGGTTTTGTGACATTTGCAAATATATTGGGAAGTTTAACCAGCTGACCGGTTGGGCAGTAAAGCAGAATGCAGAGAAACCTTTCAGTTCACACGCAAGGGAGAATAAAGCACTCGTCAGCAGCGGAGAGAACATAAAAAAACCATCAAGACCAGATAGGAAGTGATGCTGCTGGATGTTTTCAAAGTTTAAAGACCAGCAATGTTAGTTAGTCACTCAAGCACGTAATTAGTCCATGGGCCAGACCATTTTTTGGTCCATTTCAAGGTGGCAAAGTTTATCGATATTTTTGAAAAGATACATTTCTCTAGTTAATATTTTGGTATGATAGCCCTTTCAAAATGGTGGCTGAGTCATAGTTATCAGCTCATGAAGTAAATAACCCTTTTGGACAAATGCTGTTTTTTGAGACTGGTGTATGTCTGGTTTAGGCTCATGGTACGGGCATTTGTCAAAGGTCTATAATATAATGTTTGGTATCATCTTAAAGGGGACACTCTTGGCTTTCATTTAAACCAGTTTTGAGTCTCTCTGACTAACACAGAGGTCACTAGAGCTCGTTAAATCAAAAATAATAAAAAGTTTCTACACCTTTTGACCAAACTAGATACATTTTATATATATATATATATATATATATATATATATATGTATATATATGGTCATCCTTGGCTACTATTATGTAGCCCATGATGGAAAAACTTGCAAAATCTGATAAATAGGTCTATGTACATCAACCTAAAGTCTATGTAAGTGTAAATTTATACCATTACTGATTAACGTTTTTATAACTAACAAACATTTTGGAAGGGCTATCATACCAAAATATTAACTAGAGACATGTATCTTTTCAAAAATATCGATACACTTTGCCACCCTGAAATGGACAAAATGTGACATTTTGTCCTCTAACTCATGGACTAAATGGGGTCTTTCCTCTTTGACCTGATCTGTTTCTCTCTCTTCACTTTCCATTTGGTCTGCTGTTCTTTTATTTTTTCTTTCTCGCTAGCTCCTTTTGTTTTAGTCTCAACACTTCAATGTATTTCTACGCCTTCCACTTTACAAAAGATGACTCCCCTCCGTCACACCCACCACTCATTCCGACTCAGGCAGGTTCATACCCAGCATAGCGCCCCCTTTGTGAAAGAGTGAGGGTCTTAAAGAGGGGCTGATGTCTCCGGGGTGTGCAGCAGCAGAGTGACAGTGTGCAGCGACGTGAACTGAGGCTTAAGCAGGTACCCGGAGTGTCGCTTGGAGTTGCTAATCCAGTCAAATAGCTGTGTGTGTGTGTGTGTGTGTCTAAAAATCAAGAGGGATGTGACTGGGACAAAAGCGCATTATCTGCTGCGAGCTCCAGTAGACGGGGCTTGACTGAGACAATGAAATCGTCGACTTGGCATCTTCGATGACCTCTTGACCTCGTGGCTAGCCACTGCGAAATGATTGAATACTTTGTTGGTGACAATTCTGGGGGAAATCTGGCAATGGATAAACAAAAAGCTAGCATGATACTAACATATGTTGACTTTTTTTAATACTACCTACTAATGCTGAGAGACATTTTCATTGCATGACTAAAAAATCTAAGAAAAAATGAGCTACTGCCCGTTGTACAGCTAGATTGGAGGTATTAACGCCAATATTTGTCAATATATTGGATTTATTATCCATTTATCTACCACTCAAGTTAAATCCTACGTGATAGAAATATAAATCTAACGAAAGCAGCCCCAGAATTTGTTTTGGTTTATATAAAGTGACATCCATGTCAGCATTTTCTTTGCTCATATGCCACTTTTAAAGTTTGCAGGACCAGGTTCAATAGAAATAAATAGCAGGAACTACCAGCCCTGTAATTTCCTGTGTGTTCACAGACTTGTAGTTTTCAGAAGTTCGGCTGCCTCAGCTCAGCGTTTTGGACGCGTCGCATTTGCACTTCGAGTGATTTCTGACCCGTTCTAGCAGCTGCTCTCGGAACCACTTCCCAAAAATACGCCGCATTTTATTTTATCATTGTGCAAAGATATAAAAGGCTGCAAAACGATAGCAGACATTAACTGTGCTGAGACGGTAATCAGGCAGAGCTTTGCCTGTAAAAAAACAGCGATAACTGTGCCCACCAATCACTCTGTTTGTGCTTAACCGATGAAGGGAAGATCCATTTGGAGCCATCTCGCTCTCCTCAGGTGCATCAGTCGGCATGCAGCAGCGTTAATGCCCACTGTGCTTTTTCCTCTCCGTTTCATGTCTTTATCCTTCCAGCACTTAAAAGTTCAGCTGCCTTCCACCAGCAGAGACGGGGCTTGGATCGAGCACAGGTGAGCAGAGCAGTCACCTGAGTTGAAACTGGTTCATTTTTCTGTTTTTTTTTTTTGCCTTTAAGAGGCTTAGCAACAAGCGGCGTCGTTCCAGTGACTCTGGGTCATAGAGAAATTCCGAAGGGGGGGGAAGAAACCCCTAAATGAGCTGAAATATAACCGTCTGCTCAGAGTATGAATAATGTTACAGGAGCATGAGGTTCAACGCACATTCATTCACTAAATCTGTGGTTGCGCCTCGATTACGTTATCTGAATTGAATAGAGATGCAAGTAAGAATGTACATAAATTGCCTCTCGGTTAGCAGTGTTTGAAACATTTAATCTAGCTCTCAGCTTTGCAAAAAGTGGACAGCAGAAATAAATTGAAAATAATACCGAACTCTTAAGGGCACTACTTTGCCAAAACTATTGAGGACACACGACCCTCAGTGACATCCGACTCATAAAACATGGAGTTTAATATAGAGCTGCTTCACCTTAATGGTGGCGTTTCTCAATTCCAGTCCTCCTGTCCTGCATATTTGAAATATATCTCAGTTTCAGAACACCTGATCCAAACGACTCCATGACCTCCTCCTCGTTAAATCATCCACATATTGGAGTCTGGTGGTGGCAGAAAGGGGGAACACCTGAAACACTGCGGTGCTCAGTGCGGCCCCCGAGGACCGGGATTGAGAAATGCTGGTCTACGGAGAAATAACACGTTCCTTTGACCTCACAGTTCCACAGCAGAAACCTCAACCCACTTTTTACAAGTCCGGTATCATGGGCCCTGTGTGTTTTCACAGCATTTAGGCAAAGTGGCAGAACTATTTGAACAATAATAGCTGGAATTTGTAGACCAGAAACAAAGTTCATTGGCAATTGACCCTACAGTCACTTGATCAGTTCCTCATTCTGACTTGGATTCATTAATCTGGACAGGTTTGCCAGTATCATTGGCCTTTATGTCATTATTTCTAAACTAGAAATTCTCAATGTTCTAGTCTTAATGTGATTAGATAATTGTAATATTTGTGTTGCAGTCTGCGCACGGTCGCAAGCAGAGGATCAGGAGTGAGTCAGGGAGTCCCGAGGCAATCAGGATGCGGATCCTGGATGGTAAGTGACACACTGCTTCACGGCGGAGCCACTCGAGTTCAGGCTGGTATGACAAATACTGTTCAGCATTTAAGGCCCCATTCTCATTCTTAAAAAACAAAACAAAACGACCTTGTTTGCTTTGTTCGTTCTCTAGAGAAGCTTCCATCCAAACACGCTCAGCACAGAAACGTTCGCCTTGCTGACGACTCGAACAACAGGATGGCCCACAGAGCGGGGCCCGTAGAGCCGGTCCACAGAAACATCCTGCCTGTGGACGCGTGTTTCAAACAGGCCGTCACGCGTGAGTCACGCTAGCATTTTCTGTTTGTCTCATAAAGCACAGCATCGACATTAATTATATTATGAGAAAACTGTCCACCCAAATACCGAAAAAATATCGAGAAACTATTCACTTATGTACCGCACAGGTTTAATACATTTTTCATTTGGCTATTTAAAAGCTGCTAAACAGAGCAGGTGAAAAATATGTTAAGTTATATGTGAACAAGGGCAAAAGAGGCTAACAAACTCCTTGACATTAGCCAACAGAGGGAGCTTTGAAAAGTTTTCTGCCTTTCTTTGGCCACGTTTCATTTCTGGGAGATGTCCCATGCTATCCAGCTGAATAGCAAGTGAAGATGAGGAAATCTCAGAGTAACATTTTAATTTACCCCAGAAATCCAGGGAGTAAATGCATTTAATGTTATCGATGCAAAAGCTTAGAGAAACTAAAACAGTAATGCGAGTCACGATCATCTCAGATTTACAATCTACGTCCAGGAAGTTGATCTAACGCTTTTCTTCAAACCTTCCAATAACCTTTACGTGAATCCAGGATCCATTTGTCTCCCAAACTCGGCCCACTTAAAAACCGCTGCAACACCTGTGCATCTGCAAAACACTTCCCCCAGTCACGCCAGGAACGAAACTTTAGTAAAACGCTTCTGTCCCAATCAACAAGTTCTCACTGAGCAACTGATTTTTAAATTATAGCTAGCTGCAATATGAGCGTAGATAAGCCAACTCTAATTTGGCGGATGACAGTCAATTTCATCAGAACTCTGTTCTTGTGTTCCGAGTTGCGAAATTAGTTGGATTAGCCAAATGCTATCCTCAGCCACCAGGCTAACAAATCTTTGCTAGTAATTTATTTCTCTGTGGTCTCTGCAGTTTTTGCTCTCAAAAACACTGTGGCATGATTTTCACAAAAAAGGGGGGGGGGTGAAATAATGTGTGTATCAAATATTGAATGTGATCGTAAAAGATAGCTAGAAAAATGTGCGTTTCCTGTGCAAACGCGGTGTGAACGCTGCAGGCTGAGCGGTTTTTAGTGAAAACTGCAGAAGCGTTTGCAGTCGACTGCAGAAGTCTTGAAGAAATGTAGCAAGAAAAAGCAGAAAAAAAAGCAAAGCGTGTTGAAAATGAGTGAAAACTTTAAACCCTGGCTAAGGAGGATCAGCTGCTATCGCTAGCATACATGTTGTTTTGTTTTTACATGGCAGCCATATTGGATTTAAGGTTGTCGAGACCTTTTCCACCAGGAATTTCAACTTCTAAAGACTGTTCTGTTCATTTTTTCTACCATCTACCTCTGTTTCCTCATCTTTTGTAAATAAATGAGGAGGTGTGTTTCTATATTGAAGCTGTGATAACAACACACCCACATGGACAGCATGTTGCTCCAGGTCTGAGAGACGCCTCGGCTTTGCCCAACACAGAGACATCGTTAATCATTTATGCGCTCTCGTCTTTGCTTGAGCAAAACAAGTTGGAGAATCCCTCCTCACTCCCATCGCTGCTGTCACCTTTAAGCAACCGCTGCATCTGTGAATACAGGAATTAATCTTTAAGTAATCGCGCGGCACTCAACCGGCACTCTTAATTAATGAATTAAGACCTCTCTCACACACAGCTATCGAGCTCAAGCCTCTAGGTTTCAAACAGCAACCAAGTCAAAATCGAGAGGAAGTATGAAAAATACAGCCCGATAAAATTCTGCTTATGTATTTGGAGGTATATTTCATATTAATTTTAACGGGGCTGAGAAATTTATGTCCTATTACCAAACAAAACTGATGCAAAGACATTTTAAAACTTTTTTTAAGGCTGAAAAACAAAAAGTCCATTTCTGGCGAGACGTAAATTGGGACGGTGCTTAATTTGTTTTCACTTTAAGTGGCTAAAAATCCACATACAGAGATGTCATAAACCAGGACATTGCTATGGTGAAAGTGCGTTCTGTTTAGTTTGGTGTTCTCCTGACTGCTCAAGTGGAACATTCAAAACAACTTTCCAATATGCCCAATCGAGCACGTTCACCCTGAACGAAAGACTCTAAAAGAAGCATCTGAAATCCTAAAATGTAATCACTGGACAAACAGGAGGCTCTTCAGTCAAACAGAGACGTGCTAAACATGAGCTTTCAACTAAGGAATAAAGAATAATGTTGTCTGCTGCGTGTCTTCCCCTTTTCTCAACCCTCTTTCCTGTCAAATTACTGTTCAATAAAGGCCAGCGGTGCCAAAGGAAATCTTTAGAAAAGAGATTAGAAATCGATGTGCAAGCATTTTTGCCTAACAAAACTGATTCTGATGTAAACAGTCCCCGTGTCAGTCGTTCCTGCGATGCTCCGATACGGCAGGTTTCATTGATTCACCAGAGACACAGTGCAGAGCTTCAGCATAGTACATGTTGCTGCTGTCAGACACAACTGCACACACACACGCACAAACACACACACTCACACGCATGTTTGCGCAGCTATCTTTGCGGGGACTTTCCATTGACTTCCATTCATTTCTACAGCCTAAACCTTACCCTTACCCTAACCATTACATACCTAACCCTAACCCTACCCAAAACTCAATTCACACCTTAGTCCTAAATCTGACCCCTGACCCAAAAACAGCGTTTCCCCTTGTGGAAACCAGGCTTCGGTCCCCACAACGTAGGATATGTTAGGAAAATTATACCCACAAGGTATTAGAAACAAACACACACACACACACACTCATGAAGCACAGCGGTGGGTAACTCGGCACATTATTGGATCACAGGATAATAAATCAGCCCCACGTTGTGTTTTCATCATCGCCTGCTGATGGTGAATTATCGGCCAGGAGTGTGATCTCCATAGCAGTCTGCTCGTGTAATCAAATAACACGCATCTATTAGTGGGGGAAAAGCCGCCGCAGCAGTCCGGGGGAGCCTAACAGGCGCTGAAATTCCCTGAATCCCGGGGAAGACTTGCTACGAGGCGCCCGAAGAGGGACAATTAGCCTGGATATCCAGCGGGATGACTCAACCTGTCCAAACTGTTCATGCTGACGCGGGACATTTTCTGTTGTTTTCGCCGGTTGTTAATTGGCTGCCTGCAAAACATTATGTGAAGAAAATACAATGAGAAGCAGCGACAGAGAGGAGAACTCCTCCTAATAAGCTCTAATGTGAAATGTTTATGCTGATAGGCGTGTGGATCACCCTCGAAAACAGGGCATGTGTTACCTAGGCAACCTTGTGAATTGCCGGCATCAGTTGGCAATCAAAGAGGAAGTTGCTCGGTGTTTTCTCTTCTTTTTTTTTTTGTTTCTCTCTCTCTCTCTTTCTCTGCAAACTTCAGAGCCGGACTGGGCTGTCAATAGATTTGGATGTGTGCAAAAGAAACCATTTGAATTAGCAGCATAATGTCAGTTTGGGGAAAAACATTTACCAGTAGCACAAACATTTATCCCTCTAATCATTCCTCTGAAACAAATAAATCATTACCACTTTCAACAAATATCTTTGTTTCAAAGTTTCTGGTAGTTTCCAAGTCGTAATCAATGACTTCCTGTTTCCAGGTGTGATGCTCTGTACATAATGTTGGTTTAGTTTGTGGTCAGTAGACTGAATCGGAAACTAAGCTAATTTTGCTGCTGCCGCCACGCAGTGTCAAACGCCTCCCTGTTAAAATGCGTCATGTCTTGTGTTTTGCCACGTCTCCACAACAACCGTGATAAATAATCTGCTTCTGTTTTCTCCTCCTGTTAAAACCATATTTATGCGGAGTTTGCCAAACTTTACAGGGACTTTAACTGGAACTGTGTGCTTTAAAGAGACAGCTTTTAGGCAGAAACCACTCCAGGTGAGTTTGGCTACTAGGAACCCTGTTAGACCACACGGCATCACAAACTCTCTGAGATTTGGCTCAGTGTCCAAAACATTTAACCAAATCAAGACAGAAAACGGTTCCTCAGACACAAATTCAACTTAGGAGAAGATGCTATAAGAGAGGAACCAGAACTCTGGTTGAATAATAGAGACGGTTACAAAGAGGAACGGTCAGACATTTCTCTCTGGATGCTCCGACGTTGTGACATTTTAAAGAATAAGTTTTGAGGTATTGACATAAAAGTTGTTATTGAAGCATTACCTGCTGGAGAACCAACAGTTACAACACTACTGATTAATTTTTTCACCACTGAATAAATGTACTCGAAGTAAAACCTTTACTGCTTCGATCACTGGTGCGTAAAGTCTTAAAATAACTGTAACTTTTTTCTTTTTTGTGAAAAAAAAAGACTTTATGCACCAATGATCGAAGCAGGTGAGTTACACGAACTCCAAGATGGAGTTCCTGTTTCTTCTGCAGTTAAAATTAGCAGGATATAAATGACTCTCTCTCCGCTCCTCTGCCTCTCTTAGAGAGGCGGTTTCCGAAGCCCTCGGGGGGGAACTCATCATGCGACGAGGACAGTAATGACCGCCTGTCTCCACGTCAGTCAGAAAGCCGGGAGCGTCCTCTGGGCATTCAACCTTCAGCAGAGAAACCGGCCGGCAGCAACCTCACCTCTCCAACTGAGGTACGGTCACTCCTACAGGAGTGGGCATGTGGATCGGACGTAGACGATATCCTGACAGGTTTCACCGCACGGATCCGACCGTGGATACTCGGCTCAAATGCATTTAGTGTTATGCGTCCAGAACGCTTTTTTTCTCTCTCTCTCAAAGTTTTAACCAGAACATTCCGTCTGTAACCACCCATCAGGTTCCTCCGTCAGTTCTTCCTTTTCATCTCTTCTCCATTCGTCCAAACTCCTCTGCGCAGAGAACTTTTGGAGTCCCTCAAATTAAGGTAAGATGCATAAAAAAGCACAAAAAACTGAGCTTCATGAGTGTCTGGGTAAAACCTACTTGTGTTGTGTTTTTTAGTCCCAGCGCCTCTCCACCCAGAAACACAAGACAGAAAAGGCCAGCGCACCAAAGGTAGGTGTTGTCGCTTTGGTTTTGGAGGGAGAATCTTGTGACGCTGAATGAACGGGCTCCCCTCTAGATAAAGAAGCTGAAGTACCATCAGTACATTCCTCCTGACAAGAAGGGAGATGCCGGGCCTCTTCTCGATCTGGACTCCTCCCACGCCAAGATCCTCCAGCAGCAGCAGTTCTTCCTCCAGCTTCAGATCCTCAGTCAGCAGCAGCACAACTACCACGCCCGGCTGCCCGCGTAAGCGTAGAGTTCTTACGGATCCGTGAATCAGCCTTCTGTGGAGGTTTAGTCATGTTTGACTTTCTGGATCACCGACAGGGATCGGGACCCGCCTCCTTCATCCTCTCCGTCCGACTTGACCTCCACTTCCTCCCCACCTGACTCCTCTCCTTGCATTCACATAGGTCCAAGTTCTGGGACAAAAGTCTCATCACTCCGTCCGAATCTGGACGAAATGAAGGTTCGTTCATCCCCAGTTTTTTTTTTTTGTTGCTTTTATAGCCGTGTCGTGTCTAGTGGTGTAGCAATCCAACTTATCTGAGTCTCAAATAGAAACCCAACAGATTTACCTTCGCATGTGGAGCGTTATATCCTGATACATCTTTAAAAGAAAAAGGTTTCGATTTTGCTTTAGATTAAAGTAAGTAAATGTACGAATGAATGAGTGAATAAATAAAAAATTCATTCCCAATATTTTGCATATTAAACTTTTTTTTTTTCCAGGGGGAAATTATTGTAAAACAACTTTAATGATAGTTTCTTTTTTTTTTTTTCAGAAACGCTAAAATTCAGATTTTCTGGCACACAACAGACTACTAATAAAATATTAATATCAATAAATCATATTAATAATAGATCCAACAGGGCTTGAGGTCAACAGATAGCTTTTTTTTCATGGTTGAACATACGATTATTTTCATTTTAAATAATTCAAAAAGTTTTTCATTTTACTTCATGTGCTGGCAGCAAATCAGCCTCTATGCATGATGGTGCCACCACCATGCTGGAACATTGGATTTATGATCCAGGTTCACCAATCCCTTAAAGAACAATTTGTCTACAGTCACTGTATTTGTGCGCAGCCCAAATTTAGAGCAAAATGTGGCAATAAACATCATCTAGCAAACTAAAGCAAACAGGAAATAAATGTTTTTGTACAGTTTTCATTGGTTTGAAAGCAGCAAAACAGCCCCACAGCCTGACGCTGCCACCACCGTGTCTGACAGTGTGGGACGTGTTTCTTTCCTGAGGTCACGCGTCGGCTTCCTTCAATCGATTTAGGTGGATTCTGCTTCTGTGAAGTGTGTGTGTAAACGTCTGACTGGTGCTTGGCACACACATTCATTGAAAACAACTTTAACATAAAAGCAGACATGAACAAGAGAGACACTTTATGGGAAAACTCAGGTAAGCTGGAGACCAGCAAGAAACACAAGTGAATCAGAAGAACCGCAGAAACGAAAGAAAGCAACAACATAATTGTATTTAAGCAATCCAGGCTTATTGAGACTGAATGGAGGAAAAAACTGATCCTCATTTCGAGGTGAAACTTCATTAAAGTAAACAGAAACTGAAGCTTGGAACAAGTTTTTCCCCATAAAATATAGCCCCAGCGACAGTGACAGATTATTCTTCCTTGCTCTTTAATTCTTTTTCACCTGTCACTTTTTCCCCTCTCTCTTCATCTATCTCGCTTTCTCCTCGCTTCCCTCCCTCATTCTCGATTTGTCCCTTACTCCGTCCGCCGCCAGGTCGCAGAACTAAAGTGTGAGTTGAAGCTGCGCAGGTTGCCCGTCTCTGGCACCAGGAAGGATCTCATCGAGAGGCTGAGAACGTACCAGGAACTCTGCAGTACCGCCTCTCCAACAGCAGGGGGACCCAGCGAGCCAGAGCCGGGAAGAGCACGACCGCGCTCCAAAACAGGTGAACCAGGATTACATACCAGGGTTTAATCTTCACAGTTTACACCGCTGTTGAGCATAAATAAGACTAAATTAGCTTGAATCTTTCTGTATTGGCGATGCAGGCGGCAGTTTCGGTGCCAGTGAGCCGTCGCCTCAGCGGCTCTTGAGGTGTGACGGACCCCGCCTGCCGAACGGCGCGAGTCCAGCAGAAACCGGCTTTAACTCTGACCCACTGGGAGAACTGGTCAGACATGAAACATTCATTGTTCAAATTATTTCACTTCAAGATGAGCTGTGTCACAAACGTTGTGTGTGCTGATCAAGATTACTTCATTTCATGTCCATGTTTCCGCTGGATTCAGTTCGAAATGGCTTTAGACTTTCAAGTTCAAGTGTCGCGGAAAATGTTTCAAAACCAGATTCAGACTACATGTGTATTTTTAATGCTACGAGCGTGTCAGAAAACACTATTCGAGCAAGCCTATTTGAAGAATAAAGAAAGAAAAGAGTAATTCTCCCCTAAACTTAATACCTGCTTAGTGGTGGCAATGGCTGCCATCAAGCGTTTCCAATAACCAGCAATGGATGTGGAAGAATTTGACTCCCCTCTTCTTTGCAAAGTGGTTTCAGTTCAGCCATACTGGAAACCTTTGAAGGATGAACGACACGTTTAAGGTGAAACTTCCTAAAGTCTGACATTTTTAAGCCATTCTGATGTGAACTTGTTGGTGGATTTCGGATCACTGGGTTGACATAATGGTCAACACTTCAGCTGACAGATATTCATGTTTCTGTCCATAACAATGGGGCGTTCCTGTCCATCAACGCTGCTATTTAACTCCCACCTCCATGTTTTGCTATTATGTTCGGTCCTGAAATGCCTCGTCAGTCCACAGAACATTTCCCCAAATTTATTTGCTGGATCTTTATTTTCTTTTTGGTCAGTAGGAATCTTGACCTTGGATCTCTCTCCATTTTACCAAGCTCTTATTGAATCATGAATTTTGACCTTAACTGAAGCAAACGAAGCCTGCAATGCTTTAAATATTCTTCTGGCATATTTTGTTGATGATCATTGAAGCAGCTTTTGAAGGCCGGTCACTCCTGGGCAGGTTCACCGCTGCTCCATGCGTTCTACGTTTGTAGATAATCTCTCTTACTGTGGTGAACCGGAGATGTTACACATTTGTATCCCTTTCCAGACTAATGCTTGTCAGGGATTTTGTTTTTCTCATCTGATGATGATTTGTTTTTTTTGAGAGATGTTAACCTCAAACAGCCCAGGCTCAGACAGCGATCAGGACTGGGTGTGGTGAGTGAAACAGCAAACTGACTGCGGTTAGTCACAGCGACGTCATTATTTAAGGAGCGGGGCAATTCACTTTTCAGTGTAGGTTGGTTCGAAAGCTATTTTCTCCCTAAATACACAGTTTTGCATCTTTTTTTCTGATCTAAAATGTATTGATGATCTGAAACTTTGAAGTGTGACAAGCCAAAAAAGAAAACTGTAGGAAGAATTTGTAAGGAAGTAAATCCTTGCTGCAGCTCTTTCCACGTTTTGAATGCTTCTCCAACAATTTAATTGGGTTTCCCACTCAGATTTGGCATTGCGTTAAGGCCGACGGAATTGATTAATCATTATGGCAACTCTTAGTGTGTGGGATGCATTAGGCAGCATGTTAAACGTGTAAAATTATAATGGATAGACAGCACTGATATCAGTCAAAGTGATCCCCGGAAGGAACGGTGAACTGGAGAAGGCTCGTACGCCTTACATGTCGTATATGGATAATTTACGGGAGTATCACCAACGCTTCATTTCATTCTCTCTGCAGATGAGCTCTCCTGCCTCTGATCCCAGCCTTCGGCCGCTCACCACGGCTCCGGCGTCTGCTGCCGTCAAACAGGAGCGCCGACGCTCCGGCCCGGCGCCTTGTCGCTTCTCCTTAAAGTCTACCTCTCTGCAGGAACGCAGCTCGGTCTCTTCTGCGGCCCCCGCTATTACCGCGGCAACTCCTCCTGCGACTGTTGACAAAGACAGAATGCTGCAGGAGAAAGATAAGCAGATTACAGAGCTCACCAGGATGCTGTTGCAGAATCACAGGTTGGTGGAGGAGCTGAGAATGCAGCTGGGAAACAGTAACCGAGACGCTCCGGAGGCGCACGTTCTCAAAAGAGTGAAGGAGGAACCTCCCGATAGATCAACAAGTCCTTTTCTAGTCATTCTTAGTGAAGAGGAGGTTATAACCATCAAGAAGGAAACCGTGGAGGAAGAGATAGCATCCAAGATGCCGCTGCAGGCGTCTAGCCCAACTCAACAGCCTAACAGTCAGACGCATCCTCAGCTCCAGCAGAAGCAGGTTTGCCTGCAGGACTCTGCTCGACAGCTGGCTCAGCAACAGGCCATCAGTAGGCTGCTGCTGATGCAGCGTAACACTAAGAAGCCGCAGCACGCCGCTCAAAGCGTCAACGAGGCGCCGGAAGCCCACCGAAAACCCCATCCGCAGAAGCAAAGGAGATCTCAGAAACGGCACCTACAGACGCAGTCTGAGCAGCGTCGCCCCCAGCTGGAGAAAACGAGGCCGGAGCAACAGGTTCTGCTGAGGAAACAAGAGAGCGTCGCCAAGAAGCACCAGCATCAGAACAACAAACTGCAACCTGTCCAGATGCAGAGCAGGATGCATCCGCAGCAGCAGCAGGTAGGAGTAAGAGTAGAGAAGAAGAACCTCGCGTACTTCACGTTACGGACAATCGCAGCACGGATTTTAGACAATCACCACCTCGGACTCTGTTTTTTTCCTTTAGATAGTTTGGCTTAATTACAAGGTTCTGCATTCTCCACACAAGTACAGAACATCAAAAGATGTATTCAGACTTTCCCTTCGTCCCGCAGGATCTTCTGAGCAACGGCTCCCGCCCAGCCGTGGTCGGTGACAGCAAGAAGAAGCCCATCCTGATTCCTTTGACCAATCACATTACTGGAGACCGAGGAAAGGCGTCAAATCCCGATTTACCTCAGGTGCGTCGAATGACCTCTGCAATCATTTGTTTACTAGATGACGTGTATCTACAGTCAAATTTCAGTGAAGACAGTTGATGTAACATCTCAAACTCTTTGACCTTTTTTTCATGGTTGGTTATGTTATAAACTCAGATTTTATGTGCGATACAAACACAAGGTGGCATCTGATTGTAGTGGAAGAAAAGTGGTTTTCACATGGTGTTTGTATTCAGCACCCAGAGTTCATATTTGGTCGAGCCAGCCGTCCTTTGGGAATTGTCCCACACAGGTTTTAACATTTTAAGACTCTTTGTGGTCTTACCAGAAATTCTCAGTGGACTTTTTTTTTTACTGGACCATCAACTGAAAACTTCCCACTTGGTCACATCTGGCCAGAACACCTTCGTTTGTTTGTTGTGTCCCCATCATGGCTTGTGGCATGAATACAAGATGCAAAATATTACCAGCTTTTGCAAAACTTGTGAGAATTTTCTACGTGTTTTTGTTGTTGTTTTTTTTAAAAAAAACGTCACCATTAAAACACCCAAATTTAACCAGCAAGCACAGCCTCTTAACGATTTCCTCGAAGATCCATCGGGAACCGAACCACAGAGTTTCTGAATCCATTCGCTTGTTGCCTGCGCAATAAAAGAAAATTCGAACAGCTTGTTAATGCGCCGCGGTGAAATAAGAGCGTAAGGAAACCGCCGTCGTCAGTCTGATTGCTGTGAAATTAATGGCCTATGCCGTTTGAAACAATAGCAGCAGCGCTTGAGAAGTGTCTGACACTGGCCTGATGCTGATTATTTTTACCCTGCTAATTACCCTAACAGCATCCTCCATTACTATGATTAATGGTGTTGTGAGATGAGGAACAAAGACTTCATCACATCTTGGTCCGCAGAGGCTCTACAAGCGTCCCCGGCTGGCTTTAAAAACATCCGGATTTAACGCGAAGTGGCGCTTTACACGGAAACACGTCGACTGTTTTTCTCCTTCGTTGGTTTTTGACTGTCATAAAGTAACAGAATTAGATTCGAATGTGCAGATTAGGACTTTTAAAGCCCACAAACGGTATTAGAACACCTGGTAAAGATATGTAGAAGGACATAAGTGAACTTATTTACTGCATTAGTGAAATGTCACACACTGACAATTTTGGACAAAAATAAACATTTAATTTGAGAACATTTATTCACTGGGGTTCTATTTGGAAAACGCGCATAAACCCGGCGCTGGAGGTGGACAGGTTGAGCAGCCAGCGAGTTAAAAAAAATTATTAAAAGTTGGCCGAAAATGTGAATATAAGACGAGGTAATTATGTGTTATTGGAAAACATTATCAACAATTTCTAAACGCCAACAAAAAGAAATCGTCAAAAAGGCATACATTTAAAAAAATACAATTAAAATAAGTATCAATTATTTGCAATTCAGTTGTTCTGTCCTAATTAAAAGTGTCCAAAATCATTTTCTCTTTATCCACGATTTGTCACTTTTATTTGCTGAAGTGGTTGCCGTGTGAACCGGTAAAGACAGGAAGTGGTGAATAAAAAAGTCTTCTTGTGTTCACATACCCACCTTACCAAGTTGCCATTGTGTTTCACCAAAGTGACTCTTTATCCCGTCACTGCTATGGGTTTATTGAAAAAAAAAACTCTATAGTGATTAAATGAACCATTCTCAGCCTGGTGGGGGAGCAAGGAAAGCCTGGTGGCCCACCAGGCTTATAAAACACTGGGAGAAGCTCTGATTCACTGAAGGGGAGATAATTGTTTTGATTTTAACCACACCAACAGGTTAGTGTTTCTGTAAAACTGGAATCAGCTGATTAGTGCTTAAGCTCTCCTGCTATGGAAGATCCTTCCTGCCCACAGCATCACTCATTCACGACTCTTCCAAGACACTTGAATGTTGTATGTTTGAATTAAATATGAACGTATTAAACACCTCTCCAACTGATTTACTAATCATCCTAATTATTTTTTGCTGCAATTTCTTTTCAATTCGCCGTTCTTGATGTAAACTGAATGCTGCAATTTAAAATATGAGCCGACTTCTTCTAGTTTCCTGCTCGTTTGTTTGTATGTCAAACATTTTCCTACAAGCATTTAAAGGCAGCCAAATTAAGTAAAAAAAAAAAAAAAACGTCTTTTGTTTTATCTTCTTAATCTAACTCGCTTTCTTTAAAGTTCTTTAATGACACACCGTCGTTAAAGAACAAGACTGAGGCGCGTCAGGAACGTGTGGAGCTGCAGGAAGCAGCGGCCCATCGTCCGTCAGCGCCACGCAGGCTGCAGAGTCCTCAAACGTGGAAAAACTCCCCTTCGCCTTTCTGTCAAACTGTAAGCAACCTGAAAATTCGTCCAGATTGTCACTTCAGATTTAGTCTCTCTCTCTCTCTACATATTTTTATTTCCCTGATGTATTGTGACCTACAGGAGATGTTTCCAGGTCTGGATATCTTGTTGAGTCCTCTGTCGTCAGATTCGGTCGACACGGCAGCCTCGCCGTCTCACGATAAAGTATGACAATGTTTTGAAGTCTAACTGTGTAGTTTTCTAAGTCACGCTTAGGTTTCACAGTCAGTTGTATGATTTTGATTTCATATAACTATTTTTAGTCATTCGGTGGTAAAATCTGCTGTTCTCTCTCTGTCGTCAGCTGAGAGACGAGGATTTCATCGACCTCATCCTGCAGGCTGGAGGTACAGTCCTTGGACCGTCTAGAATAAATAATGATCTTTTCTAGCTCTATAATAAAACTCAATAATTACCATTTAAAATTTAATGACTAATATAACAATTCCACAAAGTGGGGAAAAACTCCCCCTTATTACAATTGCAGCTTCAAGTTGCTGCATCTTAGAATCACTTGCATGAGTTTTGCGTCTCGTGCAAGACTGTTAATCCCTCATTTGGAAATGGAAAGAAGTACATAAAAGGCACAAATCTATGAAAACACAACGTTTCACCTAAGCTGAGAGGTCAGCCAAAGAAGAAGTTACGAAGGCCACCATGACTCTGGAGGAGCTGCAGAGCTCCACAGCTCAGGTTGGAGAATGAGTCTGCAACACGAGGATTAGTCCTGCTCTCTACGAATCCGGCCTTGGTGGAAATAGTGTCAAAAATGAACGCCATAAGAAGTCATGTTGGCAGCAGAGCTTTAGTTTATCTAATATTGTCTGACAATCTCATAGGCAACACTTCACTTTTCCTTTGAAAACGTTGCACCGTTGTGCTGTTCACTTCTCATGAAACCCCATCAAACACATTGATGCACGTTGTTGTAAAGCTGTAAATCATTAAAAAAAAAGGTTAAGATATGTGAATAATTTTGTAAGGCATTGTAAGAAGGTTTTCCTTTTTGCCTTCAGAAACACCTGACACACTGAAAGACGCCAGAGACTTCTCGTTTTCTTCACCTCGCCCGTCACCGCTCCACCTCCTGTTGTCACCGCCCAACTCCCCCATCAGTGCTGCGCTACAACACGACTCTCCTCTGCAGCCCTGGACTCCAGCCAAAAGCTTGGATTATAAGCAACACTTAGATCTGTGTGGCGGCGGACGCCTGGAGGACTTTCTGGAAGGTATCCCTGGGAAGCCTCTCCATGGGGTGGAACCAGGTATCCTCCCCACTTTGTTTGATGACCAAATTATGTGCACCACCTGCATTCTGGAACCAGCTCCCGTGGATTCCTCGGACAGGGAACGGAGCGCGGACCGTAAGGAATGGCTGGGCTTCCCTGTGGGAGGAGAGAGCGAATGGGAAACGTCCACACTGGTCCCCCGAACGCCCCCGAGTGTGTTCTCAGCAGACTTCCTGGACTGTTCCGACCTTCACATGGACTGGGACTCTTGAATGTAGCTGGAAACAGTCAAAAAAGCAACTCAAAGTTTAGTCTATGCCTGACTTTTCAGGATTTAAACCAAGCACAAAGTCTGTGTCATTTTTTATTCTGCCATATTCAGTCTTAAACCATTTTCACATTTATTTATTTTGTTGACTTGCTAATACGTCTCAGGCTGGTCCTACAGATGGAAACCTAGTAGATAGTTGGACACTGGAAAGGTTTATGTGCCTTTAGCACATATACCTTGTGCTAAAGGCTAGTGGCACTGCTAGTGCCAGTGGTGGGTACTGCTAGCTTAAAGGTTAGCTGCACTAACCCTAAACCACTAATCATAAACGTTAGCTGCGCTCACACTAAAGCAACATAGTGTCTGGCAGAAGCTAATGCTAAAGCTAAAGCATTAAAGCCAGTAATTGCTTGCACTGTGTCAGGTTGCGCTTCAAGAAGTGATTCTCTGAAACAGACCAGTCACTCGTGGTTTCAGTGTTGAGCATTGCTAACTCTGTTAGCAGATTGTGGCCAATTGCCCACAGCAGGGCTTTGGTCAGAAAGCACACCTGACATCAATGGATTTTTAATGCATTCTGGGTAGAGTTATGGTTATGGTGCGTTCACACCAAACACATTTCGTGCGTCTGGTTTATATTCAAAGTCTATGTGGAGGTGCGTCGAGGGCCCGGCGATTTGAAACGTTTGAAGCATTTGAGCATCCAACACATCCGACAACAGAAAACAACGGCTCGAGCGTCCACCCCGACACGCCCCAACATAGACTGTGAATGTAAACCTGACGCACAAAACTCTAGGTGTAGAGTGAAATGTTAAGCATCTGCATTCAGAGTTCACACGCGTTGAACCTGAAGCGTTGGACGCGTTTGGTGTGAACGCGCCGTTTGCTGCACCGCGTTAACGGTGGAGAACGTTAGGAGAGGAAACGGAAGGCCTGCGTAAGCGGTCTTTGCGGACTTCAAAGTAAGAGCGTGACTATAGACGTCTTCTTGACAAAAAATCTTAACAGACAATAACCAAAAGCTCAACGCAGACGTCAAATTTTATTCCAGCAAAGATTCACAAAACAGCCAAGTAAATTAGCACCTTGGAATTTATTTGGAAAAATTAATTTAGGAGAAGCTAATAACATTGGAGCCTTAGGTTAGGATTGTAAATGTGCAGCTGAATGACAATAAAGTCTATAATTGCACAAGACGTTTAGCAAAAACGCAAAAGTGCTGAGTGAAAAATGTTGGCCTGCTGTAGGCGGATTAGCAGAAGTGTGCCCACTCACTCAATCTGATTTTTAGTCAGGCATCGACTTGAATCCACAGCCTGTTGCGTCACACGGACAAATGAGTTTCAAAAGCAGACTCCTTCTCTGTTTACACTTCGTACGCGCCAACTGTACGAACAATTGGCGCGTAAAGGGAGCCAAGAAATATCTTTGAAGTTTTTGCACATTCCCAACAAATTAAGGCTGCAGGATTGATCTAACCCTAATTTTACAGATCTCTTCTAAACATTTGAGATATTTGTTGTGCAAGACATTCATACCAACCTTTTGTTAAAGGCTCAAAAGCGATATTAAACTGATAATATTTCATATTTTTTTAAAAAGGGGAAAAAAAGCTAAATGTGAAGCCTACAGGTTTATTTGTCTTGATATTGCATGTCCAAAGCATTGTATTATTAACACGATATTTCTTAGATTATTTTTTTAAAGCATTCTTTTACTCTGTGATGAAATTTGTGACGTAGCTTGAATGTAACCACGTGGAAATCTCACTACTCCGTCTTACGGGAGCAGCACATGCACACATTCAACACTGAAGCCTAAGTGTGTGTGTGACATTTACACCACTGTAAATTACTGTGTTTCTTGTTGTTGTGAAGAAGGTACCACGGCGATGGCAAATTAGATTGATCGTGACGTCAATAAATTCCTACTGAATGAATAATCAGGAGTATCTTTAATCAACAGACTGGAATCGGTGCAAAATAATAACTTCTGCGTCAAAGTTCCTTTGAGTTCATTTGCTGTAAAAAAAAAAAATGCATCAAAAGGAAATTACAATTTAGTTGCAGTTCATTTTTGTGTGTTTGATTTTTAAAAAAATATCTCGTATTTGATAAAAATCCATCCACCCAAACTGTTGTTTTAGCTTCACCTCTGGGTTGTATAAAGGGAAGATTTGTGCCCCAGAGATGCGCAAGTTCATATACAGGCACCACACACAAAGTAATTAACCGACATACACACACACACACACACACACACACACATAACCCTGAAAGCAGCGTTCTCATGTTGGATGCAGCTTAGAGGGAGTCTCGCTATTAAACAGCCTGGAGTGACTCTGCAGATGCTTTGATGAGTCTCAGCGCTGCAGCGGGAGGTCTGCCTGCGATGCGCAACACGCTGAGAAAGAAATATCTGCGCATCAACATACGCAAAACACAAAGAGGAGGTCATTCTTGAACACAGAAAACACACATAGATGTGTTTTTGTGAAATTCCCACAGATGAAAATAGGTTAGTGGATCAAGCATAATCTTTATAGTGTGGAGAAATCTAAGAACGCAGAGTGGACGTTAAAGGGCGGGGTTATCCATCCTCGCTTTGTGCTTGTAATGACGACTAAAGTCCTTCAAATCGGAGCAAAACGTGATGAATAAGTGTTTTGTTTTGCATTTGTTTCTGTTGAATGTAATTACGGAAAGGTTGCAGGTTTGGATTTTTTGTTTTTACTTTAAGGTGCGATGCCTTCAAGCTCGCTCAAACGGTCGACTCAAGCCACGCTCACACACTTTGCAGAACTTACCAAGCAGACACTGACCCATTCAGATGGCCTACTTGGTGCCGCAAAGCGTCCTGCCGCACTCTGCTTTTCATGCGGCGCTGCATCCAGCTTCAGTCTTGCGTTCCTTTTACTTATATCTGCTCGAAAGCATGCAATCCTTCTAACATTTGTTGCTTTTAAAAGCGCTTTTATAGAAAGTTTCACATCTGAAGACTGCATGTGTAGCTTGCGCACGGCAAACGCTAAGCGTGAAAAATGACCGAACTAGTAAAAATGTGCATCTTGTGGAGATATTTTCTGCGCTTCTCAAGGTGTGTTCAGCTGCTTATTCTTTGCTCACTTAAGCGAAACACCTTTAAGACTGTGGCTGATGCAACATGTACTCTGAAAACACACCTTACATTGGTTTCTTCTACAGAATATCGTCCTGTCATTTAATCACTAACTTGCCCCAATCTCAATCCAAAACTCATCATAACTCGCAAAGCAAGAGAGTTAAGACTTGCTTTGATTGGAAAAAATGGGGGCATTCGAGAAATGGACACCACGAAAGACTGCAAGGATGTAAAAAAGAAAAAAAATCCCCATCAAACACAGCAAAGGGAAAATTACCATTGCATGTGGTTTTGTGAAGAAGCTTTTTCAGCTTTATTAGAGTCTTCTCTCAATCCCACGTCATTGTTTACTGCCCTTTGACCCTCGATGCTCAGAAAATCTTCCGTCCATCGTCTCCTGTTCTTGTCTGAGATCCAACATGAAACGATCTCGTCCACGAACGCCTCAAACATCGACGTAACACGGGGCGGCACCCGAGCAATCGCACTGGGAACAGGCCTGATCTTGTGCCGAGAATTTTGACACTGTTCTCCATTTGGGTGTAAAAAAAAAAAAATAAAATAAAATTGAAAGTCCTTAAAAGCAATCTGGCTGACCCACAATCCCATAAAATGCCCCCAGGGACACAGCTGTAAGCCTTTTAAGAAAACCGAACCCCCGTCGGTAACTCAATGATAGTAAAAATCTGTCCCACTGTTGCATCATAAGCAGTGAATGATTTCATTTTTGTTTTATAACCTGCCTCAGACTTGGTGAGATTAGTCACATGTTCCAGGACTTATAATAGTTTGGCTAATATTAACAACCAGTGCAATTAAGATTGTTCATATATATATATATATATATATATATATGTGTGTGTGTGTGTGTATAGTGTGAAAGTCTCGGTCTACAGTCTACAAAGAGGCTGAAATGAATTCAGGGTAAGAGTCTCTGCTCTGAAGAAAAGACGCAGACAATGAGGCGGGAAAAATTGACGGCGGAGAAATAAAAGGGATGAGAGGAAGAGGAGCTACGGGACGCGCGCGCTCTCCGTAACGTCCTGAAGGTCGGGGCGCGAGGCGGTCCCTGCTGCTGAGGACGGATGACGCGCTAAACCAGGAGCCCCGCCGCGCGACGGGCTCACGTGCTCGCAGGAGCGAAGCGGCGGATTTCAGCTCCAGCTGCATGTGCGAACAAAATCGCAGCGGCTGCCTGTCAGATGCAGGCGACGAGTGGGGAAACATGTCGTGTGCAGCGACACGCAGGCGAGCAGCAAGACAAAAACAAAACAGGAACGCAGGACTTCTTTCGTGTGTTAACTGCTTAACTGCTGGGTGGTAGTGAGCTGCAGCAGGACAGACTTTAAAGGGGCGAAATTGTGTAAAATTGACTTTTTTGAGTTTTACGTCGTGTTATATTATTCCATCATCAAAAACACACCTGGAGTGTTGCTTTGACTCTTTCATGTTTGTGAAATTAATGAAAGATTGCCTAAATCTCGCGCGACATACCATTCAGCTTTGGAAAACAATTGGGGGGACGAAGCTCCGTCTCAGAGTTGCACTTTCCACCTTACAGAGCATGCTCTGTAAGGGCTGCAGCCTTCACTCTTGACTCTCCCACTCAGCTCCTTCAGACTAGCCAGCAGCAATTAGCAAACACCTGGTGGAGCTAGCTACGCCTCTGTAGAGCTATGCGAGCCACTTCTCAGTGAAACGCTGGTAAAAACATTGCTAAAGGGTTAGTAGAGGAGTCGCGTTGTGATGACAGAGTTTTGGAAAGAGGAGAACTTTCTTAAAGCGACAGAGACCCAATTACAAGGCGCTAAATTACAAGGTCAGTTATAGAAAGGGACTTTTTTTGTCTGACTTTAAATACCTTTTTTCTTTCAGGTTATGACTCTTTATTTGTTTTCAAATCACTGTTCATTTTTGTGTAACACTAGTATGAGTGAAGCTCCTGGATTTCTCTGAGTTTGCTCTTTGACACGCTGGGAACCCGTCCAGGTGTTACAGTCCCTCTTGCCCTGGTCATCTGGAGCAGAACCCTGGAGCCCTGAATCAGAGAAAAGCTGCATATATCATGGGTTGAAGAGTGTTTAGGTAACCCTTCAGGTGAACGTCTCCGTGAAGCTCAAGAACAACGTGTTAGGGTGATATATTGCAGTCTGTCCACTGGGATGGAAAATGTCTCACCTTGAAACCTCTATACTGACACATCTATGAGTCCTTGAACGTGAAGCCTAATTAATCATCACCTGGGATGACAAAAATGGCAGCTAATGTGGGTGTAGAGGTGAATAAAGGAGATAAAGAATAAAACACGTTATGTACTGTAAGAAAGTCTCATCTAGTATCATCCAGTCAGCTGGTTGAAACATGTCAACTTCCCAAATGCACTGATTTCCAAATAACATATAGCAATCAGTTCCTGTTAGGGATTCTAGCATGAAATATTCATAGAAAATCATTTTTCCAAATCCGACTGCACACTGGAGCTTGAAGCGCCCGCAACGCGTCACACTACAAACCTTGCGTCGAAAATCGATGTGTCGACATCCCACTTTAAGTAAGACAATAAAGTTAACTTGCCCCCGTTTTTGCACAAAGTTTCTGGGGTGCCTGTCACTTTAAATTGTTGCCAATTTGTAGCAAGGTAAATATGAAGAAGTTGCATGAATGTTTGTTTGTCGGAATAGAGGAAGCTGTTTTGATAATTAAGTCAGCCCCGCGGCGTGGGAGAGCGCGGGAACAAACAGAAGAACGTGTGTAGGGAGAAAACAACGCGAACGGCGAGAGCGCGTTGAACTCCTTCTCACCACTGGCGCTCGGTTCTGAGAAAGTTGGGAGGGGTGGAGTGTGAGAGGGGGGAATGTCAGAGCTGTAAAGACGAAGCGAGAGGGGGGAACAGAAATAGCTGAGGCCCATTATCGTCACCTCCACCTGTCTGGCTGTCACACCTCTAATTACCGCTGCGAATAGCATGCAATGTGAACGTGCATGTGTGTGAGTGCAGAAGTTTCCCTTTGTGTGGATCAGAGTTGCTTCTTTTTTTTTCCTTGTAAAGGTTGCATGTTGAGTCACTGTATTTCGTTGCTCATACTTTTTGTTTATCTCTCTCTCTCTCTCTGTGTGTGAGTGTGTGGAGATTATAGCTTTCCTGTTAACCACCTAGCAGCAGGAGGCAGCCTGCTGAGAGAAGCTTAAGATAAATCAAATCCTTCCTGTAATGTGACAGCAACATTTCCGTGGGACCACTATCACTACTAAACTGTTGAATTTCCTTCTCTGAGCTTGTGTGTGTGTGTGGGCGTGTGTGTGTTTGCGTGGTAAAGTCAGACTCCGGGGGAAGGTACGCAAACACAATCTTGACCACAGATGTTTTGCAGAAGGATACAATGAGTTTGTGGAAGAACGGCGCGTCGCTGATGTAGGTCAGGAGAACTGCAAAGTTCTTCGACTTGAGCTTCAAACCAGATGCGACCAGAGTTGTGATGCAGCGGCACAGTGTCGGCCCACCCCTTCATCCCAACGCACACACACGCATGACTCCAGGCAAGGGGATGCACGCTGTCACACACACACGCCCTCCCCGCCCGCCCGCCCGCCCCCCCCCCCCCCCCCCCCCCCCCCCACACACACACACACACACAGGTAGAGCATTTGAATCTGGGTCATTCACAAAGTGGAAACATTACTGACCTTTTGCCGCAAACAGGCATGTCTTCATAAATTAGAATATCACAGACAAGTAGCATTATTTCACATATTCAATTGGGGGGAAAAAAAAGAAAGTTATGTGTTTTATTGAGGAAAAGCTAGATATTTACATATGTTGTATAAGAAAATAGACAAATAATCTTTTCTACAAATGTTGACACCAATGCCCGGCCGTCATACGGATCAGGGTTCTGTGTCCCAGACATGAACGTCATTTTGGTATAAAACAGGCAACACAATAGAAACAAACTTACAACAAACCTTGCTAGTTGCTAGTAAGACTGAGTCTTTATCTACACTGGCGACTAAAGTCCAGTTCCAACCACGAGTTGGAAGAAGTCATTACTCCAAACGAAATGTAAAAAGCCAAATTGTGGTTTGCTGATATTTTCTGAGATGAAAAAAACTTTTGTTTGGTTATATTGGTTATATTTATAATTTGAGAAGCCTGGGAACACCATAGCAACTGTGAAGCATAGGGGTGGCAGCGTCATAATTAGTTGCAGGAGTGGGCAATTCACAAAATAGATAAGGAGGATTGTCGAGAAGGCAGCTGTCAGAGCAACACCTCAGCAAAACCATGGACTAATTACCTCCAGGTGTTTTTTGTTTCTTTTTACAAATTATGCTAAGTAATAAAAACAGGAAAACAAAGCCTACCCTGTGATCTGTAGGAGGTGGAGGATGGAGAGTCCCAGGTTCAGGTGGGTGTGTCAGATTTCCAGAGGAGGAGCAGGAGAATCAACAACGTTTGCTTAATTTCTACTCTTCTGTGAGACGTTTGGACTTAGATGTTACTGTTTAACCCTCCTGCAGTCTCAGCGTGAAGCTCAGGAACAGCACAGCAGATGTCACGGTCGGCCAACCGGGTGACCCGTCAGCTCTTCAGTTCGCAAAACCACAAAAAAAAGCTCATGTACCGGCGACCCAGCCAGAACCGCACATACAGTACAAAGTTCAGTCGGGGTTCACTCGAACCCTCTTAGAACTACGAGAGCATTCAAACTCTGCTCATTCATTTTTAGCTTACAAAGAAAAAAGCACCAAGCTGCCAAATAAGCAAAAGTAAACAGACCAATAACATTCAGGCTTCGACGTCCTCACCCCCACAGACTCACACAGATGTGCACTACGTACAAGATGTTTGGACACAATACGTCTTTTTTTCACCACGATTTTAAAGAGGGTTAGATAATAAAAAAATCCAATGAGTAATTATTTTTCTTTTAAAGGAAAATCTCAACGCGTACAGCAGCAGGCGCTACTGGTGTTAAGTGGCTGGAATACATGAATAAACTAGTCAGTAGGCTGACGTGTCTGTATTAAAAATCTTTTTTTCTTTCAATTTGAAAGTGAATCTTGGCTTTTTGTAAACCGTAAGCTATCGTCGTAGACATTAATAAAAAGAAAAACTTTAAATGTGTGCCTATCTTATTTATATCAGGCACACGCTTCACTCTGCACTAAAAAAAATGAACTGTTTGATTATTTTCTAATTTCCTGAGATGAGTATGTACTAAACAAGTTGGCAGCGGGTGTGATGTGAAACACACAGAGTGAGGAAGAAAATGAGGACCCGCTCTGTCCTCCCTCGACCTCCGTGTCCCCTCCGCTGGAACTCTTTTATGTTCCCGCAACCTTGTCATCAATCTCCGAGTCGGGGCTCCGTGTGTAAACTGCAGAGGCAGCATCATATGGCGCCTGACAGCTTCCATACTTTGTGCCTCTGCTCAACGAAACTGCTGAACTGCCGCCAAAGAGCGGAGAGAGACGGCGAGCGGCGCCTCCGCGTCCGGGGTTCACCATCTGTTTACGGCTCTGAGCACTTCGTCTCGTCCGGGTCTTTGTCAGGTTTACGTTTGATGTCATAAGGCTTTGTGTCCGTCTTAAAAGGTAGATTTTTTTTTTTTAACCATTCAACATTTTCTGCATGCGTAGTTCAAGTGTGATTGAGTTTAAAATGACAACCTGAATGCCAGATGAAGTCATTTCCCCGTCTGAGAGCAGAACTCGTCAGATTCAGATTATCCCAGAGCATCAAATGAGCCCCAGATCATCACACTGCCACCGCCGTGTTTGATTGTTGATGTGATATTCTGGGGTTTTTTCTGAAATCCTGTGTTTGTTTTGTGCCAGATGTAATGGCGTGCATATTTTGAAAAAGTTACACTTCTGGTTTCATCAAACCACTGAATATTTTTTATCAAAGTCTTTCCCTGGCAAATGTGAAATGGACATTTTAGTTATTACTAAGAATAATAATGATTTTTTAAATTTAATAATTACCTGTATGTAACAGCAGGAAACACGCGTTTACATGCGAGCTCACATCAGGTACACCCCTGGACACATCAAACTGGTATTTTTCCAGTTCACTCCCTCCGCCCCCACGTTTCACGTGACAACAGTTGGCGGGCTGTAAGATCCACGACTGCGATGCAGGTGTTGCCTGACCTGCCTTCTGCTAACTGGAGCACAAGGTGCCCTAAAATACAGCAACACAGAGAGGGGAGCAACCAAGAAATTCAATCAAACTCCTACGATCAGCAACGTTTAGGAAAACAGAAACCTGAGGATGTTGACGTCGTCCTTAAGAATGGAAAAAAGTATTTTACTGGAAGCAAAACGTAGAAGTATTGGTCATGAGCAGCTTATTGTTGTGATTACAGATAGTGGTCAATATTTTTTAAAAATAAAATAAAATCACTGGAGGTTTTTTGTTTGCAATGAATCATTGCAAAAATGAAAGAGGATCCCATAAAACAAAAAAATAAATAAGATAAAATCAGATAGTTTATGTAGTATATTAGAGGCGTCTTTAATTTACGGTAATACACCAGCAGCTGAGGTTGCCACAATTTTACTCCGTTCCCCCCCCCCCCCCCCCTACTTATATGGTAAAATTCTGGCAACCACAGCTGTCAATAGTTTACCATAAATTAGAGATGTTTTTTTGTTTCTTTTTTTTTTTTTTTTACAGTGCAGGACCATTGTTGGCTCAAATCCTTACCAAGGTGCATCTGCATGGCTCTTTCAGATGCATATGTTTGTTTTTGACAGGTTACTCGGTGGTCTTCCTGCAAAAAATAATAAAAAATAAATAAATAAAAACCATGCATGAAGGTTAAATGGCTTCTGGAAATTAAGTTGGACAAAGTCAGCGTGCTAAAAAAAAAGAGAACGGTTTGTCTCATCGTCAGGGTCCAAGGTGGATTTCTGCATGAGGCTTCTGCTGGCCTAATCTGCTCTGCTTTATTAATTCAAACACAAACCTCAAGCCTACTTTCATATTCGGTAATTGCTTAAATAATCAGAATTAGCGCAAAGGTTAAAGCGACACGCAGTCTTATTAGCGAGATAAACGCGGCGTTCGTTTCTACCCTTGTCGCAGTTTGTTTCACGGCTCTCGTCTTATCATGCTGTCCACATTTCCAGTAAAGCCCCTTTGGAGACACACAACCTTTTGTGCTTTCAGGGTAGCCCGCCGCAAGTTAAGTCAGGACTGCAGCCACAGAATGATAAGAGTGTCCGTTACGCGCTCTGCATGCCAGCACCGTCCGCGTTCCTCTGGCCTGATCAATGGGAGGGCTGCTGTCCTCTCACCCCCTCTCTGTCGAGCATGTTGGGCGGTAGCTGCGATACTCGCTAAGAGTAAAGATCAAGGTAGGGAGCTTATCCTCCTCCTGTTCAGCAAATGCATATTTCCCCCATGACAACAGATTCAAGGTGGAGCTCAAAATTATTTTCCCTCTTATCTCTGCTTTTCTCTCTCTCTCTTTCTCTTTTTTTGCTGCCAAAACTTTTAAGTCCTACCTACAGAGCTTTTGAGTGTGTGGATGTTCAAACATTTGCTTTTTTTTTTTTTAAAGGCAAATTTGACAAAATGTGCAAGACACGTTCTCACTAAACGTGACATTTGTTAGAAAGAAAGAAAAAAGAGTGCACCCAATCTGCTTGTGTTTTCGTCACCTGATTTGTCCACATTCTTCCTGCCAGAGGAGGGATGTGTTCGCTTGGTGCGTGGATAGTTGGCCAAGCAGTTGAGCAAGAGAAGCAACCGCTTCCCCCGGCTCTAAGAGTCTGTTGCTCTCAGTCAAACAGACTTACTAAGATGTGGTGGCAGCTCTGCCTAACACAGCCTGCACTTTCCTAGGATGAAGGAGTTACTTTTTAAGATCTCAGAGGTTAATTTTCAGAAGGTCTTAGGTTTTTTGGGGAGTTATTTTGGGGGGGGGAGTTCCCCCAGAATTTGTTGCCTTGTAAGTAAACGATCCGGTGAGTTCTTTGAATGTGCCGGGTAAGTTACAGGAATGTTTCCAGCAAGTTCACGGAAGTCGCAGCGATGCTCATGCTAAGTTATAAAAGTACTTGGGGAATTCCAACAATAAGTTCCAGAAAAGTGTCTTACAGAAGTTGAGTTTCCATTACCAGTGCGTACAAAACTTTGTCGAAATTACGCTAATGTAAAAAAAAAAAACCAAAAAATATTGTAATTGCAGTGCTTTCATTAAATAACAAACATGATTAAAATCACACGTGAATAATTTTGTCATTTAAAACCATGCAGCGCCATCATCCTCCTTCCACTTCCTGTTGTCTTCTCCATCGTTTCCGCCAGTGGTAACATCCTGTTGTTGACCACAGGACTGTGCATTTGAAAAAAAATGTGTTTCTGTTAAAGTTTTGCGAAGCACTCTCATTTTGATACATCCTAGAGCGGAAACGTCTTATGAAATAAACAAAAAAACTTTTTTTTTTTCAAAATTGGAGTGGTTTCCATTAGATAGATTTATTTTCTTAAATCCAATGCGATACTTTTAAAAAAATTATTTTTCCAAGTTGTTCCTGGCTTGAACTCTCTTGTGAATTTGGAAGGTATGACCAAGAAAACTCACAATCAACCTAAAAAAAAAAGAAATCTAACTGGAGTTTATAATAGCTGGGGATTTCATGTGACGTTTTGCGTGCAGGGAGCTAACTAAAAGGTTTTCTTTTCCTGCGTAAAATGTTTTTGATCCTCCCACAGCAGTGCCGAAACGCTTCTCTAATGACTGCGACAAGAGCACTGTCCGGTATCGGAGCAGTATTTACCTCTGCAGCACATGAGGCAAACAGGGTCATCGAAAAAGCTTTCCACGCTCGCTGCCTTTATAGTTTTCCAGCATGGACCACATTGATTCCCGATACATGTGTCAGCAGACGCAGGGATTTGTGCCACGCAGCAGCAGCAGACTGTTAAAGCAGAGAGCCAGAGACGAAGCACAGAAGCGGCGCTTGCAGTGTGGCATGCGAATGTGCAGCATCGGTGTGACGCAACAAATCGACACGCAGCGGCGTTTTCGCTTCGATTAGTGTGCAGGATTGTTGCGTCACCACAAAACGCTGCGTGCTTTAGAGCCGTTGGAGCAATAGGAGGGGAATGCCTGTAAACGTTAGCTTTCCTACTTGCTAGCTAAAGGCTAAGGCCGTTTTCCTACTTGTAGGTTTTATTTTGGTCTTACTGACATAATAAAAAAAAAAAAGAAAAAAAAGAAAAGAAAACTGGGCCGTGCCGTGATGGCGCAGGGGATAGCGCGACCCATGCTTGGAGGCCTTGAGTCCTGGACGCGGCCGTCGCGGGTTCGACTCCCGGACCCGGCGACGCATGTCTTCCCCCTTTCCTGTCAGCCTACTTAAAAAAAAAAAATAGAGACATTGACTAGAGCAAACAAACAGACAAATAAAGGTACAAATGTAACCGGGTTCTGCTTCACTCCACTGTACCAGGCCGGCCCCAGTAACCCCTCGACTCTGCGTTGTGTAGATTTTTAATGAAGACGAGAAGTTTCTGGTTTATCAAGCAGTTTATTTCCTGAATGGGAACATATGGGGAGTTCAAATCAGTGCAACGGCTCCGCTTCATTCAGCACACTACAACAGAGCGTCAAGTTAGCCTTTAACTTAGCACATGAAGTGTTTGATAATATTAACTAAACTAAAAGTACAAAAATTGGTGCTAGGCACGCATCTAGTAATTAGTAAATTTCACACTATTTGTCTAAGTTAATAAAAATGATGTTGCTAACACGTTTCTGCTGTGTGCTGAAAAAACGCAACTCACCTCTCCTGCAGCTTTCACAGACTGGCACTGAGTGCAGGAGCCAGCAACATTTAACCAGCCACACAGAGAGGGGCCGCTGTTTCCCCATTGCACTGATCCATATAAGGCAAGTGGGATTCTACAACTTAAACCTAAACACTGTTACACAAATAAAAAAAAACTTAAATCCCATTTATCAGTGTGTCTCTGTGACGTCTTTCACCCTCCAAAGCATCCCCTCGCTGTTATTGAACAATGACTGATGTTAGCTTATTTTCAGGCGGTATAACTAGCGAGTGTTTTCCCGCTGCAATACTTTCCTGTTCCCAATTCCCAGTGATGCATTCATGTTTTTTTTTTGTTTTTTTTGTAACCTTATCTTGGCACCTTTATGTCGCAGCGAAGAACATGAACAGACCGATCATTTCGGTTTGCAAACTTACAGTGAAGTGTTGGTCAAATGTCTCGGTGATGACGGACTGGAAAAACCCATCCAGGCATCACTAGGCCTCTAGTGGGAGAACACCTGCCTCTGTGTAATCCTGAACACGATAAAGTGTGTATGGAAAATGCATTTAGTCCAATCAGGAGGCGCGTCGTGTATATTTGAAATATTTAGTCTACTGTGGCGGCAGCAAAGCATTCGTTCATCTCTTTTGTGATGCCCTGTAGGACTGTTGGCGTTTTGGATAAACTACCTTTTGTTCTTCAACTGTAATCAGCTGCTTTTCTCCTATACACCTTTGAGCGTTTTTCAGCGTCTTTCTCCAAAAATAAATAAATAAATAAATGATGTCGACGCAGGTGAAATTTGGGACGACCGAACCAAAACGCTTGTGCCAACGACATATCTGAGTCGAGAACAGACGAGGGTGAGCCATAAACCGCAGAGAAGAAACGTCCAGCTGGGCCGCGGACACGGCGTTCTCTCTGCAATCAGCCGGAAAAGGTCACGCGTGCTGTGGCGCAAGGGACGGGGAATAGCAAAGGAAGGTAGCGGCATGCCGAGGGGAGAGAAAGCTGACATTTTACTTCGAGGTATTGTTTGTAAAAAAGCCTCGAGGAATCCGCTTTTGTCGTTTCATCTGGAGCAAAAAGAAGATGAGATACAAACCGCAATACCACCTAAAGACGCATTGAAACAAAACAAAAAGAAATACAGATTAGACCAGCAAGCTGTAAACTGTACTCTTCCTTTAAATGCGCGGCAAAGAAGGGGCTTTAATTCCTGCTGCCGTAAAGATAAATGTGATTATATCTTTTTTTAAAGGTTTTGTTGGCTCTAGTGGCCTTTATTTGAAAGTAGTTTGACAGGAAACAGGGTAATCAGAGAGGGGGAAGACATGCGGCAAACGTCGCCAGGCCGGGAATCGAACCTGCGACCACCGCTACAAGGACCAAGGCCCCAACGTGGGTCATGCTTTTCTCCTGCGCCACCACAGGAACCCAAATGTGATTATATTTAATGGGATATATGGTTATCTAAGGTTATTACTGCTCTTATTTCAAAGCGAAGAATGGTTCGCGTTGTATTTTACCCGTCATTAGAAAAACAGAAATTCAGGAACCGAACATCAGTAAAACGGCGATTTTGTCCCATCAGCAGATTTTCCACGCATCACCTTCAAAACCACAGATTGAGGAGAATGTTCTCCAACTGTTTATAATTAGCTACCCGTTTCATTTCTGCTTATGCCAGGGCTTTCCAGAACCAGCGCCGGTACTGAGATGCAGACAGAACAACGCACAAAACGACAACCGGTTTATTGGATGCGAATCAACAAGCAAGAAAAGCGAACATGTTCCTGTCGGTGTTTGCATTTATTTTTATTTTTTATTTTTTCCCTTCCCTTCCCCACCTGTGCCCGGACGGAGGCTGAGAAAACGCTGACGCAGTTCGGGTACCTGAGTGAAGTTGCACTCAGGTACCCCACCACAGATCAGAGGCTGCAGGAAACGCGAGAGAAGACAAACCAAGACAATGTGAAAGCATTGCGAGAGGGAATACAACAACAAGCCGCTCAGTTTATCTCGCTAATTCACTGTAAATCCTAACATGACACAGCAAAAATCTGCTCTTCCACAAACAAGCCATCGAAAATCCAGACAGATTAAAAGACGGTAAAAAGCACACAAAGCTTCTGATTCAGAAAGTGTAGAGCACATGTCACTGTTTGAAGCTTGTAAGGAATCCACTCCCAGCTTTTGCCACCACCCTATTGGCAGCATTCCTGACTCAACCAAGCAGTAGAAGAAGAAGAAGAAGAAGAATGTGGCATTTATAAGTGCAAAACTGCTCTATATAAATGATCAAAACAAGACAAAAAGTAAATGGCAGTGTAGAGGGGTGAAAAACAAGTTGTTAATAAACAAACCCAAGAAGTAAGAAAATAGGCACCCCAACATAATTTTTCATTTTGTATCTTTAATTTCTCATCGTAATAAGTTCTGTAGTATTTCAGTTAGTCCGTGCAATTCTACACATGGCCGCTAGGGGCGCTGACGCGTTAGTGACCAAGAACAGATTGAGCACAACCAGAAGAATAAAACTTCCTGTTGAAGGTAAAAGGAGCTCAACGTTTGTGTCTCGTCTTTTCTATATAGCAGGTCAGTAAAAATGTATGTTGATGCATAAATGTGGTGTCCAAGAATTAAGAGGTTATAGCCTCGAGAGTCAACTGGTGGGTCACTTTGTACAGCTTTGGATGGACATTGTGTAGAAAACGGGACGTATTTCTGGAGGCTAACTAATGCTAATGCTAGCGAACATTGTACACGTGTTGAGCTGAGAAACAGTTGAAGGACTAGAGATTGAGTTCATTTTGAACTTATTGTATTTTTCACTTTTGAAACGGTAAAAGACATTTTTCTGGTGTCTTTTCTTTATGGGTTATTTAAAAATAACACAGAAACAATGTTGTTGTCAAACTCAATGAGTAAATGGTAGCATGAAGAGACAGTATTAAGGGAGCAGTTTGTAGTTTTTTTGTGTAAGAGATAAAATACTATAATGCTGTTAAAACAGTGGATACAGTTAAAAGCTACATTGTTTAAATATTAAAGTATATGTTATGCAGAATAAAAATTGTAAAAGCTATTAAAATAGTTAAAAGCAAATCCATATATTTTTGACAGTTAAAAATACAAAAGGTCTGAGGAAAAGGGACAAGATATTTGAGTTAAAACAAAACTAATTGGTTTGGATAATTAAAAACTATCTAAAATATTTTGTCATTCAATAAAATTCATGATGGAGCATGTTAAAATAATTCTCATTCGGTTTAAAGGGATATTGCAGTCATTTGTAATGTGCTGAATCGAAGGGTTATTTGTGTAAGTTATACAGTGGTACCTGAAGTATTTGATATGAAGTATTGCATATGTAGTGTTGCATATGGAGTACGGTCATCATAAGAAGAATAAATCTTCCTGTTGAAGGTAAAAGGAGCTCAACGTGTGTGTCTCGTCTTTTCTATATCGCAGCATCACACGTTGAGGGAAGATCATCTACTACATTACCCTCAGCCAGCCGAGGTTGCAGGGTAACAGCAGCACTTTATTTGAAGGGGTTTGCACAAGACTGACAGGACTCTGTCATAAACATGACATAACACCTGTTATGAACATGAAAGAGTCTTTATGAATCTTTATGACTGTTGTCATGAAGTGTCATTCGGTAAATCATGACACTTTTCATGTAAAGTTGCATTAAAAGTCCGTTAAAAGTGCCAACTTTACATTAAAGTGTACAAATTTACAAAATAATGCAAAGTTAGCACTTTTAATGGACTTTTAATGCAAGTTTTAAAGCAACCTTTCATTACCAGTGTCATTATTTACCGAATGACACTTTGGGGTAGCAGTCATAAACATTCATAAAGACTTCTTCGTGTTCATGATGTGGCAGAATAAACAATAGAAATAATTACACCGCCTCCCCTTTCTTGCTTTATTTAAGACATCCGTTTGACTATAGAAATTATTTTTAAGCTGCACTTTCTATTCGGACTGAAGCATTAAACTGTAGTTGCAGCAGCTCGCCACCAGTGGGCGCACTCCTGACTCAGTGAGCCAATCAGCGCTCACTGTCGGTCTTGTCTGAGTTTTCAACAATATAAGAACCTGTGAAAATCCCACTGATTAATTGTTAAGTGTGCAACAATGACAGGTATTATATCATATTTATGACAGCATCATGTCAGTCTTACAAACACCCATTCAAATAAAGTGTTGCCAATTAAATATATGGAAAGCTGGAAAGACCAGGCATATTTGGCCTTACTTGAAAACAAGCTTGATCTAAAATTTGAAAAAACTATGCGTTTTGTGGCAACCGGTTTAACAAAAACCTCAATCTAATTTGGATAACTAAAATGGAACCCTTGACTTCTTCAGTAGGATACAAATCAGGGAGAAGGGTTCCTAACGCAGAGCCCTGTGGAACCCCACACAAGACACGATCATCAAGATCTAAAGCCTTGATGGTTTACCAAAGTCTTGGCGTGCAACCAATGTTGTTTAGTTGGTTTTTAAAAAACAAAAGTATTATTATTTATCTTAGCACGTATAATTTTTAGAGCAAAAATTTTGCATAGCTTTGGTTGACAGAGCACCAAGCTTTGCAACTTGGCTTTTGGATTTTAAGAACTGGTGAAGTCTGCCTTTGGGTGTAGCAGCATCGGCGAGGCGTTGCCGCACACATTGCCGTCAACGCAGCAACTGATTCCTCGTGCTGACTTCAGCAACATTTAAGTTTCAGTTTGACTTGGTGCATCTTTGTTTATCCTGTTGTAGAAACAGAAACATGACTCTCTGTTTAATAATTTAAGAGTATTGCACAGAGCAACGTTAAGATGGGAAACCTTGGGTAACTGACATTTATGTAGACAAGATATTACAGCTCAACTCAACAGGGAAAACTACTCACTGACAGCATGAGAAGCATCATAAAGAACCTGACGGCTCTAAAATCTCCAGATCTTGGCGTGGCAGAAATGCCTTTGGACGAAACGACTTATTTAAAAGTTTCACCTCATGTCACACAAGATCTAAAATAATCTGCTTTCAGCGGACAACAAATGTCCTCAGATTCTGTTCTGATGCTCTGATGGCGCAGGAGTTTTCATGGCTGAGCTTTTTCACGTTTGAGACTGTAAGCTGAAAAGTTAGGGATGAATTCTCTTGAGATCGCAAAGACTGACCCAAATTTCTCAGCAATCCAGTCACTTTAAGCGCGTTGGATCCGGGATAGCGGCCTGCAGCGAGATGGAGACGATGGGAGATTGCCAAGACAAATGGATGAGAGCTAAGAGTTGTGTAATCTGCCGGAGAGATAAGAGGGTGTTAGGCCGAGGAAGAATAAAGTGAGAAAATAGGTGAGACTCTATATTTAGCTGAGGAGCTTCTGTTTGGAAACTTGCAGAAGGTGGAGGATCTGTTGAGACTTCCTTAAGAAAAGAAAAACCCTTTATGATACGCCACAATTAGCGCAGAACAGATCAAATTCCTACCACTTGATGCCCAGGAGAGCGTCCGCTAGCTCCGTCTCATGACTAGGACTCATTACATTAATGTGATCATTATTCAGACATTGACCTTATCAGCTGGTGATTTATTGCTGACTACCCTGCAGTATTATCATCATCCCTTCCAGCCTCGTCGAGTTGGGCCGCGGTATCTCTGTATCAAATTAGAATCACTTTGTTATTAGAGTCTCTGTTTGCAATATTGCAGGAGAAGGCGGGTCATAACACAAACATTCCCAACAGGTTCTGTTTTCTACTTTTCGGGCCTGCAAACTTCATATTCATACTTTTTTTTTTAAAGCTGCAGATTGTTGTCAAAGTTGTCCAAGTATCCAAAAATATTGGAAATCCAACCCTGAATTTAAACTCCCTAGAAGTGTGTAAAAATCTTCATACTGTCTGGTGAAAAGATGTTGTTTTGGGATGTGAAAATCTGGGGCACCATCAATTGCCAATAATGATAATAATACTGATATTACAGCCAATAACCAACATTTACCCAAATTACACATATTTTAAATATTTCCCTACATTTTAGACTGCATGGAAGCGACCTCGCATTGCATTTCTGTTTCAGTTAATCGCCACATAATCCTGCGCTGCATCTCTGTCACTGTAACATGACTGTAAAAATACCCAACACTCTCTTCTTAGAACACAAACATGGCAAAAATATGGACGCGAACAACAAAGATAGAAAAATAAACAGGTCCAGGTTTACCCATCGGCCGAGGCTGATGCTCGTGTATTTTGCATCCTGAGTGTTTTTGCTGTAAAGGTCTTGCAAAGTTAAGACTTAATTTGAATACCTAAGTCATGCAACAGATCAAAATGTTGGTGTTTAAAAGTTTAAAAAAAGAAAAATTGGGCACAATTGGTCAGAAATATGATGGTGACGATTGGTCAGAAACAATGTAACAAAAACGTTAAATTTAGAATCTGAAATGAAATGGATTGGTGGAAATTAAGACTGGAAGGGGTTTGATGCGAATTAGCAACAATAGTCTTCAGGCGTAGAAAGTCCACACTTTTTACAAAGAAAACAATAAGGGACATTGATAATGATAATCCACACCCACTAAAAAGATAAATCCTTAATTGTCAGTATTAAGTGTCTGGGAAAGTAAAGATCAAAAATCATGCAGTAGGAGGTGGAATGAAACTCTGACCGTGACAATGAAATTAATGTAACTGGATGTGATCTGGCCCTGTTTAGCTCTCAAAGTGCCGTGGGAGGACTTTCGATGAGATTCGGTGCTACATAAATTGAATCGCACTGAAGAGCCAGCCAGAATAGAAATTAAGAGATGTAAAACAACACACGTCTGAGCCTGAAGGCAGGAAATACACTGCTGGTTCTAACACTCGGGTTGTTTTTTTTCTGGTTCTCACCCCGACACTTACTGCTCGCGTTGATGATCCATCTACAAGGAGAAGAACTGTAGCCTGAGGCAAAAGTGAGCTGCACAGTATGTTGTTGCTTTCTTTTGAAACAATTATCCTAACAAATGAACTGAATGAGGCCTGTGTCTGGTCTCCTATTTATAGCATGTTTGCACATACTGCAAGCTAAATATGATAAATACTTATGTAAGTAATGTAGTTGGTTCCTTTTTTTCTCGTCTCAGACAGTTGGACACCATGTTGTTGTTGTTTTTTCCTTTAGTTTCCATAGTAATTGAGTGCCACTGATCCTGTTGTGGCATGAAGGGCAGACGGTTCACTGCTTCCTAAAGAAGATGAAAACAGACAACAGTCTCAGCTCCCTGACCCCGACATGGGGGATGCTTCAGCCAAGCGGGGCCTTAAAGGACAAAAACGTCAGAAAGCTTACACGTGATCAGTCACTGGGTTACACAAGATGTGGATCTTGAGGAATCAGAAATGATAGCAGTAGCAACTCAGAAGCAGAAATTTGTCAATTATTTGTTATATTTGTTAAGTGATATAATGGTAATGGCAAACATAAGAATGCACGTTCTAAAAGATCGGCAAACCTAAAATTCTAATGAACGTTTAACACTGGAGCTGAGAGACATTTTAAATACCCCAAATAAATAAACAAAATAAACAAAAGTCTTCAGTTTGGACAATTTTATGTACAATGACTTCAACATGCATTTTATTTATCATCCAGTTTTTGGCATAAAGAGAGAAAAAAAGAGAAGTGATAAATCATGCCAATGGAAGTTTTTTGAGGTTTTTTTTAAAGTTTGTTTTAAAGTATCATGCAAATAATTGATTTATTGATTACTGTGACAGGTTTAGTCGAGGAAAACTATTTCAGCCTTTTCCAAGGTGTGGAATGAAAACACAACAAAGATTCAAGACACCTCCTACTGTTGGGTGATTCGAGAAACGGGCTCAAACAGTACCTCATTGTCAATTAACAGGATAACGTTTGGACTGTAACAAACTGCCAAGTCTTGGGGGACCTCTGCGCACGCCGCTTTGGCATCGTCTTGAAACTGCCTTTGGAGGTCTGATTAATTCACATTCTGTCGCTAATTAATTTTCCACCCCTAATTAAGCCAGAAGGCACCTTCTTCCCACACAGCCCTCTCCGTCCCTTGGCGTTTTTTCTTTTTGCTGCTCCTCGGTCTTTCCGCTTCGGACGCTTTTTATCCAGGAGCTCCTCCAACGAGCTGTAGCGGCACACGTTCCCTGCAGCATCTTCACGGCGGCCAGCTGATACCTTGACTGTGTTTTGGTGCCCTCAGGATTATGTGCAATATCTTAACGGCTATTTATACCTTTAAATGATTCCTCCAACAGGATGTTATTAACATGATGTCAGATGTAATCACGCTCTAAATCCCAAAGCAACACTAGACAGGTAATGGTAATAAATGTCAATTATGGGAGAAAAAAAAAATTGCCTCCTTCAAGTGCATGCATGTTTTTATGCATCGGGATATGTAGGGACGGAAATTGAACAAAAACATATTCTACCTTTTTGCCGCAGATTAAACAGAAACAAAAGAAAGTGTGAAAAACACTGAAAGCCAAATGAGTCGTGTTAAAAAAAATAACAACCGTGTTTTCTGGTTACCATAGCATTGCTGGAGTCCTTGCCTGCTTGGTTCTCCTGTCATTGTAGAACAACCCACGTTTAAACTGGATCTTTGACTTTAAAATAATTTGGCACACAAATAATCCGAAGTAATAGCTTCTGTGTCTGCAAAGTAAGCCCAAATGATCATCATCCTTCCACCACTGTGCCTCGACAGCTTGTGGGACAAAACAAATCCATCAGAACCAGCACTGCGCATTGTTGTCTGTAATTTAATCTCATCTGTCCGAAGGATGTAAATGCGGAACAATTTCCTTTGAAATGTGAAACCCTTACGCCATGCTGCTGTATTTGTTGAAAAATTTTCTTCTGATAATACAAAGTAAAATCTTTTACTTGCAAAATAAATCAGCGTAGTTAGCCATGGAATGAGCTCAGAAACATAAGGAGACTTTCTTTCACTTTGTTAGCAAAAACCACAGCTTTCAGTTCACTGCCGGACCGGCTTGTGTTTACGCCACCAGGATCTCTGGTACATGAAGAATCAGACGCAGGCGGCGTGTCGTGGACTTAATTGTCACCTGTTGACATTTAATTTGCAAACAGCGGTTTGCAGAGTCGTCTTACTGTATCTCTGAGGTTGCTTTGTATAGTTATATTCAGGTGAATTTGCTGGAAATACTGAACAGTTCTAAGTGAAAACCCCGCGTTGGCATTTACTCAACCGTGTGCTCCAAATCTTTAAAAAACTGCTGAATCTTATTCTTTTAAGTACATGGTGACACTTTCTAATGACCGGTTAGCATGAAGTGCTACTTGGTCTTATTAATGTCAGGGAAACAACAAGGATTGGCCGAGATTTTTACACACACCTTTTCTATTTTGGCTACATATTTGTTTAATTTTAAAAAATGACAGAACGGAGAATACTCTCAAATACTGAACATCAACCCATATTTTTGATGTCCAACTGTAAAACAAACACATGACGTTGCTGTCACAGGGGGTTCGACGCAGCAGCCTGCAGATAGCGGGTGGCTTGTAGATTCATAGTTTAAAACGCGTCTGACTTTCATCTCCGGTCATATAAATTATAAAGTAACTCAGGATTTGCCACCAGCAGGCTGCTGGTGTTGGGGTCTGAAGACTGTTGTCAAACAGATTTTAATCCATTTAGTTGTTTAGATTATTTATTGGTGCTCTCTGAAATGCTTAGCTATCTTCAATACTCATGCAAGAAGCTGGTAAAATGATTTAATGGTAATTAAATCCAGGCCTTGTGAATCTTTGATCTAGAGTAAACACAAAATCTTGTGCTCCAGAGTTAAGTCAGTATCTTCTAACCCGAATTTACCTCCTCGTGTATTTTCCTTTGGGGTCTGTCCCCGCTTAGTGCTTTTGACGAAAAATGCACCTTAAATATCTTTAGGGTGTTCCTTACTTTTTGAGGACCGGTGATGTTACTTGTAAGGGGAGGAGGGACAGAGTGAACTTTTCAGAAAAGTGCTGGCATCATTATTGTGACTGCTTTTTTTTCCAGGCAGTAAATCATTTGGGGCAAAAAAAAAAAAAATCATCATTCAGCAGAAAATCGCTCATTCCATGTCTATCCTGAGCTGTAGGCTGTGACATTTAGACAGAAATGATCACATTAAAAAAAAAAAAAAAGAAAACCCCATTTGTGGGAGCAGATCACTTTGACATTAAATGCTGGTTGGATATTAATGTAGCTCCATATCCAGCTCCTGCTCCAGGTAATGAGATTCACCGTGTTGCTTACTTCTGCACATTACCTGACGATGCTTTTTCTGCTGGACTGAACCATAACAAGCAGACATGTTAGTACCACAGCCAGCATTTGGAACATTTTGGGGAGGGGGAAAAAATCAACCTAACACACTTGGAACATAAAAAAACAGTAATGTATTGAGTATACAATGGGAATATAACACCAAAATATCACAATGAAAAAAATAAATGCATTTTATGCCATTGAAAGTTTTAATCAGCAAGGAACCACCCACAGTGAGTTTGTTTAGTCATCATTCAGCAGACTTGTTGTAATCACTGCGATAGATTCTCATAGTAAACGAACTTCTTGAGCGTAAGAAGTGCTTTGATGTGCGTTAAACATCCATCTACTTACGTCAATAATAATTATGAAGATGAAGGTGATAATGAAGGATTGAGCTAAAGAGTCTCCTCGAGCGATAATGTGATTGGAGAAAAGACAAAGTAAAGAGTCGCACAGCACCGCTGATTGCAGCTCAGATAAATATTTATGGTGACGGTGGAACATTTAGCTATTAGCAGAGGTGTGACCAAGTCACTGTGTTGCAAGTCTCAAGTAAGTCTCAAGTCTTTGTCCTCAAGTCCGAGTCAAGTCTCAAGTAAAGACAGGCAAAAGTCGAGTCAAGTCTCAAGTCAGGAACCTTTAATTTCAAGTCATTTCGAGTCGTTTTTATTTTATTTTAATAATTTGCAATTATACATAAAATTCAAATAATAGACCATTTGTTCGTTTTAAAATATGTATTTATCTCAAATGATAGAACATGTGTAGCTGAACACAAAGTATAAAAAACATTTTTAAATTGGACCACTTTATTGCCCAGTTCTGTTAAACTTGATATTCAATAAAAAAAGACGAAAATGCTGACATTTCCACAGCACAATACAAAGAACCATAACAGCAGTTTTTTCCTCTTTTCTCTGACCTGTCAAAACAATATATTGTCAATATAATTTCCCAACGTAGATGTCTTCAAATACACCAACCATCCTTAGATGATACTAGACCCGGCTCATCATCATGATGGGACAGAGAGACTCTGTTCCCTGTGTTCAGGTCCAGAATCTGCTTTCTGTTCCGGAGCCCCGCTCACTATCCACCGGCTTCCTGAGCTAACACGGTGCACATTATTTGTGGAGGCATTTGAAGGACCGGATTTATGGTAAATAATCACCAATTTAACCCGGAGTACACATGCTAACACGAAGTTAGCTAAAGTCAGCTATCTTACAGCAAAAGAAAAGCGCCACCTACCGATCTTTGTGAAGCTTCAAATGCCGGACAAAGTTGGACGTCGTGGCATCTCCATCCGATATTCTCTTCTTGCATGTTTTACAAGTTGCAGTTCGTTTTTTAGTCGAAAGTTCATAACCTACGTAGCCAAAAGAAATTACTCGCGGAAGCATATTCGAGCGGTTATTTCGTATTTCGTTCCCTGAGCTCTGCAGCTTTGCCGCGTTTTTTTAAACGTCCAAATCCTGTTAATTTGATTGGTTGTGCTGCAGCTACGTACACATACATACATAAGGAGAGAGGAAAACCATAGTGACGGTCTGCGCATATTGATACGGAATGAGTGACATTAATTAATGACGCAACTTTATAAATAATGTGTTTTAAATTTTAAGACTTTGAGTAAAAAACATCAAGTCTTTTCAAGTAAACAGCTTCAAGTCGAGTCAAGTCCCAAGTCAATGGCATGAAAGTCAAAGTCAAGTCCGAGTCTTTGAGCATTTTTTCAAGTCAAGTCTCAAGTCGTGATTTTAACGACTCGAGTCTGACTCGAGTCCAAGTCATGTGACTCGAGTCCCCACCTCTGGCTATTAGTCATAAAGAGACAAACAAAAGATTGTGTCAAGTGCTTCCCTGATGCTGCGATTACTTCTGCATGCAAGAGCTGTTAAATATGGTGCAACTATTGGGGTGGTCTTTGCTGAGTTCATCAAATAATTGATTTATTTAACTTTGCTTTCAAGGGATTTGGAGAAAAACCTGAATCGATCAACGCAAAAGAAATGTCAACAACCTTATTTTTCTTTATTGGAATTGTAGAGAGATAAAAATAAAACTCTGAACAATTGTGAAGTGATGCATACTACAAAATAAAGAACAACAGCTTCAGAGTAAGAGTATGTTGTATCTTTAGAGGTCGCTGCAGAAGTAAATAATCTATTTACCATTATTTGAATTTAGTCTAATTTCCAGCAGCTAAAGAAACATCATGAAGGACAAGGAACAGGTCAGGAGCAAAGTTGAGGAGACGTAGGGAAGTTGAGGAGAAGGCGCTCTAGGTCAACGTGGAGTGGCAGTAAAACTGGACGCACCATCCCCGCAGTTAAACACGGTAACGCCTACGGTGCGGTATTAGGGCCAAACGTAGGGCTGCTATAACACCGATGGTGGCTAAAAAGAATATTCAAAGCTCAAGACTGCAGAAAATGTTATGTGACTGCAATGAAAGACATAATATTTTCTAGTCATAATAACCAGATGTACCTATAAACGTGGGGTATTTACATTTACAAAGAGTAAAGCTTTAATTTAGTGCAGCTAACGCTAACGTCTGTGTCTGTCTGCATGGTTTCTGCCTGCTGCGTCCAGCCTCTTTTGATCCATTCTGGATGACGTGCAGAAACAGTCAAATGCCCCCTTTTCTGTTAGATTAATGGACCCTGATATGTGTTTGTTCAAAGAGCATCTTAGTTTAGCCTCGAAGTAAAAGCCACGCAGGGCGAAACCGAAATGTCTAAGTGTGGGATTCTTGTAGTGGAAGTCAGTTTTACAGCGTAGCATTATCGTGCGATTATACAGACAGGTAATACGTCTGTATACCTGTCTGTATAATATATTTGGCAGGTATAGTGGTGTGTAATTTTAAGTCTGTTCATTGTAAAATGTATTTAATCTTAAAAATAAATCCTCATAATCACATAGACTAGACCACAATACTTCTCCAGAAATGATATTCTAATTAAAAAAAATTGTTACTCATGAACTGTAAGCCATAATAATCAAATATGTGTATAAAAATAAATGTTTGAAATATGCCACTGTGTGTAATGAAGGTTTTTGTAACACTATTTGAAATGGTGTGCATAAGACACTGGTATAAATATGACTTAACATCTGTTTTGAACAGTCTTTATGAATGTTTATGACTATTGTCATGAAGTGTCATTCGGTAAATAATGGCACTTTTAATGCAAAGTTTCTTTAAAAATTGCATTAAAAGTGCCAACTTTGCATTATTTAGTAAATAGTGTCACTTTAATTCAAAGTTGGCACTTTTAATGCAATTTTTAAAGCAACTTTGCATTCAAAGTGTCATTATTTACCTAATGACACTTCATGATAACAGTCATAAACATTCATAAAGACTCCTTTATGTTCATGGCAGGTTGTTGTGTTGTGTTTGAGTATTATGCAAAACCCCTCAAAGTGTTACCAAACTTTTTAATACACTTTTTCTTTTATTTGAATTACTAAAAAAGTTAAATTTTCATGACCAAGATGCAGCAACCTATATAATCACCATTAAGCCTTACAAAGTGGAAAAATTGATTTTCCTGGAAAAGATCACGTTCAGATTGTTGGAGACAGAAAGAAGTTTTGGTCACGACTTGTGCAAAGGGAACCATTACCTGCGGCCCAAGTTTATGCACCAAACGGGTATATTAGTGGGAACAATTGTTCTCCTCAATGCTTTTTTTTTTTCCTTTTGAGGAAACAAAGCTTAGAGAAAACTTGTCGAGAGGCTGAATTTCTCACGCTCGAACAACCGAAGCTGTCTTTTGGACAGACTCGCTACCCGTAATTGCTGGACAACAACGAGAAGAAAGACACGTCTCATCTAATAACGCCGCTCACTGACTTCAGATAAATGCAAAAATATGTAGCCCTGATCTCCTAATTACACACAAACTCAGGACTCTTTCATTGAATTATGAATATCAAAACCCTCCGAATAAACATTTGACGGAATCCATGAATTATTTTGCCTTCATTTTTGAATATTTTAGAGTTCATTAAGCATGCCTAAAAGTGAAAGGGCGCTGGTACAACTCGGGCGTCGCCAGCAGCTTCCCCGGCGTTCGCTTTGAAGACTCTGATTGCTGCGCCGCTATCTCAGCATCGCCATTAACGATTTGGACGAGGATCATTTCCCTCCAACCAGGCCGCCGTCCTGTTTGCGTCAGACATTTTACCTGCCGTGAAACATCAGATTTCCGCTGGTTTGTCGTCCTCACAAAAGATTAAAGGTGTCCCAGGGGCGTGTTGTGACGCAGGAAATTGACTGCATAGGTTAGATTTGGCTTCTCGGAGTGAGATAAGGTGATAAATATAGATTTGGATAAACAGCTTGGGGTGGATAGAGAGAGAGAGAGAGGAAACCTATCCCGATGTCATCGGCAGCCCTGGATGAGATATGAGTCATCCGCATGTTTCGGAGCCTCTGAGATAAAAACATCAGTCCTAAACTAGGCTAATCCACTAAACCCAAGTGATTCTAATTGAGCGGTGCCCACGTCGCGCGAGCTCAAGAAAGGCAGAGAGCTGCGTGCGCAGGTCGCTGAAACAGAGGAAGAGATTAATTAAAAGGGACCATACGTGCTGAAACGCATGTGAGCTGCGGCCCTGACCTTACACAGCGCGCGCGGCTTATTAAGCATGTTAAATTGAAGGCTTAACATCCGCGCGTGCGCGCGCGCGCACGTCCTGGAGCGGCAGTCGACTGGATTTCACAAATCCGCTTTGTGTCACTAAAGTTTTGCAGAGGAAAGTGAGCAAAAGAGCAACTGAGAGCAAGTTGGTGTCTGCGTCGACCGGGGTTTAATTTTTGTTTCCTCTCTCTCTCTCTCTCTCTCTCTCTCTCTCTCTCTCTCTCTCTCTTAGCTGGGGATGCCCCAGTCAACGACCCGCTGAGGCCCAGACTCCATTCAGATGTCGGACCGCAGAGTTCCTCTCAGCAGCGGTTCAACGTGCCCAGCGCCAGAAACGCCAAAGGTGGCTCATTTACAATTCATTTCTGTTTTTTTCTTTTTCAAATTTTACCTATAAATGATATGTTCTTCCTATAGTGTTGTATAAAGCGTGCAATTTAGACCCTCTGACAAAAGAGGTCTGGCCCACAGACAGATACAATCATGTAAAGAATGTCATAATTGAGTGGGTAAAAGTTTTATTCAGTTGACAAAAATGTAAGAGTCTTCCTCTGCAGCTGGATTTGTTTTTTCATTTTACAAAACTCAGTTACAATCAAAACTGATTGTCCTATTTCTACACGCACACCTTCACCCTGTGATTAAATTAAGTATGCACTTTTTTTGTGAGACTATGATTTTAAATACGTTTACATAATTAACTAGCTTATTACTTCCTTGAGTTAATTTAATTAATTAACTAGCAGTTGTCCTTGACATACTATTTGTCTTTGTAATCGAAAGAAAAGACAGATATGCAATAGTGTCAGTCGGCTAAAAGAACTTTTTGTTTGAACGTTATAAAATTGAATGACTATGGTTTCAGCTGCTTTCTGCGCTGCTCTCCCAATGGTTGCTATGAGAGATTAAATGATTTAGAAAAAATGAGTTTGATTTAGGTCAAACTCATTTTTGTTTTGGGCCAAGTCAAGATCGCAAATGCTCTTAAAGGGCCAGTTGTGCCAGAATGTATTGATAAAACTTGTTAAACTGTTAAAATATCATTGAATTCTTAAAATTATATAATAATATTGAACACCTTTTCAGTCCCTCCAGGATTTTGATTCTTTTTGCGATTTTGTGCAATAAAATTCAAAGTGTTTGTGGCACTAATGTGGAAATATTTGCACTTATTTATGACGATAAATGTGACTTTTTATTACTCGCTGAATAGATCAAAAACTATAATCTGACATCAATTAAGGCTGAGGCAGCTGTTTGGTACAAGAAAGAAAACTTTTGACAATTTTTGAGAAAAATCTGCTATAAACTCCCAAATATGTATTGGCGCAAAAAAAGTGCGGGGATTTGTTGATTTTATGTGAATTTTCACAATAATTCTCAAGAATCTTAAGGGACTGATTGATATAATTTGGCAGTAAACAGATAGAAACTGCATTAATTTGATTGAGGAAACAAGGGATTTCTTTTAATATAATGTCCTTCCTTCCATATAGCATAGCTCACCGTAAAATTTGTAATAGAGTTTTTCCAAATAAATGAGACCAGTTTCATTTAAAGCGCACAGAGTTTAAATGAAACATGCAGCAAATGTGGCATGCTCACATTTGCTGCATCATCTACTTTGGACTAACACAAAACTCAAAGACACAACAACAGGTATTAAGAGCAGAGTTTTGAATCTGGGTCGGGTGAGTAGTTTTCCTGCCTATCTTTATGTATCGCTCACTTCTGCTCACAGTCTGGGTTCTTTTTCACTGTGGTTTGGTTTGTGAGCCACAAGTGAGGGCAGATCTCATCAGTGACCCAGTGAGTCACCTCACCATGCCTGACACTCACACACACACACACACACACACACACACACACACACACACACACACACACACACACACACACACACACACACACAGTGGATAGCTGTGGAGAGAACTGACCCTGTAACACGAGGAAATAATAACGTGGACGATAGTAGAGAAGAAGAAACGTGTCCATTTATAGAAATCATATACAGATTGTCATATTGAGTGGATAACATTTTTATTTAGTTGACAAACGTATAAGATTCTTCCTCTGCAGCTGGATTTCTTCTTTTTACAAAACTCAATTTCACTCAAAACTGATTTTTATTTTTACGCACACACCTTCGTCTGTCCCTACTGTCCTCATGTAGCTACTTCCTTTTCCTGCCCGCTTGTGTTCAAGCTGAAGAAATGTATCACTGACAGCATCTACAGTATGGAAACAAAGGAGAACCACACAGCCTGGAAAATAAGCAACTCAGAGTTGGAGCGACAAGTGTGGGTGAAGTCAGACATGAAAATGCAATATGATAACAGAAATGGTTTGAGGTAGAAGTGAAGACGGAAGATGACGGCGATGACTTTTCATGGTTTTACTCCTTATTGATTTAGTTTATCGAATCTATATTCTTGTTTATGGTTTTGATTGCTTCCTTTGCTTTCGAGTATTTGTAAGATGTGCTTCTTGCTCTCTCTGGCACGCTGTTGGGTTATTGGTTCCTAAACATCACGTCTGCTCTTTGTTGTCCGTTGACTCCTACATTAGGGACAGTGAAATATTTTTTGTTTTTCTCTTCGTTGTATATGTGCTTTCTTTATTCTTGTTCTTCCGCCGCATGATTTTGGCTCGGTTCGTGCCAGATGTATTGCAACAAACACACAAACAGATGCACAGCTTTGACATATACTCTAAAAAACATTCCCAAATTAGTTAAAGGGTTCTATGTTCATGTAAATTATTTGTCACAATTAAGAATTCAACATTAATATAACAAAAAAGGAGGTAGAATCTCTTTAACATTTTTTTTATTTGAGCACAAGCATATAATAAACGAGCCCCATTTGAGTTACTTGTGTTACTTACGCTATGTGTTAAACAAATTTAATCTGATGATAATCTGTCAATTTTTATGTTGTTATACCAGTGAGGCATCATTAACTTATTTGACTAGTTTTAGGTGGCAGTTTTCTCCTGAAAGACTGGAATGTCACGAACTAATGAACACAGATTATTCAGGTACATAACTCTGTGCGCTTTATTCAACCTAAAATCTTACATAACAGCAACACAAGATTTGGCTTTATAAAAAGAGTGTTTAATACTTTATTTTCAAAAGGTGCTTCTTATTCTCACCAGAAGACATGTTATATCTGACTGAATATTGCATAGGTGCATTTGCTTTAGCTTTCTTTGGGAACAGAAATATTATCAGGCAAATTTGGCTAGTGCTACATTAGGCTAGGCTCCACACAGCCAGAGGAAACAAGTGCTTTCTCTGACTTCAAATCAGATGGACGGCACAATGGAAAAGTCTTTGCAGGTCTGAAACCTAAACTTTTTAAAACCTCGAGATATCCCGATAGCAGTACCTAGCAAATACGCTGAACAAAAATATAAACGCCCCATGTCAAACATAAGAGTTTTATGAACATTTGTGTTACCCAATTTATAGAGAAACTCAAACTATATTTACAGTAATTACTGATCTCCGTATCGACATTTAGAACATCGTGGTGTGGCCATTTGTAGCGGATTGACAGTCCTTTGAACATGATAGGGGTCAGGTTGAGGAATATGATCTTGACCAAGTTGGCTTCTCGTAGGCGTAGGTGTGGCGTGGTGCGTCTGTTGTGCAGAGCAACAGTCTCATCAGCTGTGTGTGTCGCCGGTCTTAGCTGATCCCACAGATGGACGAGCCGGATGTGGCGATCTTGTGCTGGACTGGTCACACGTGGCCGACGGGGATGAGGTCGATTTGCAGTAGTGCCAATTTGTTGGAAACAAACTCTTGAACAGCCGATGGTCCGATAACGGACATTGAGCCGCGCAGCTACGGCTCTGGTGGACGTCCCTGCATCCAACATGCCAATGACACGCTCCCGCATATTGAAACACCTGGCATTATGACAACATTTTACATTTTGGGGTGGCCTTTTATTGCTTCCCAGTCCAAGGATTGTCCAGTTGCTGCTCACTTTGTCTGATTGGCCATTGAACATGCCCCACCCATGCACTGAGTAAAAAAACTACTCACCCAGTAATGCTCACTGACAGCAAGATGGGTCAAAAATTATACAAATCAAGAGAAATATTACCTTTGTACAGTAAAATGTCAGCAAATGCACATTTACAGTTGTTAGCACCACATGGCAACAATATTTGACAAAAGGCTTTTATATTATTGTTCAGCATACATGTTTCTGACCGAAATGCTAAGGCACTTGAGGAGGGAGAATGTGTGCTATCAAATCAGTTTAGAGGAAATAGAGATTTCTATTTCCACCTGTTCTCTCCACCATCCATCGTTTCCCCGGCGTCGCCTCGTCGTTTTCTCCTCCCCCATCTTCCGTTCTGGACGACGCTCTAAACTTATACGCCCCACTTCTCGGAAACGGCAGACTTTCATTCAGAACTCGTCTGGTTTTATTTTTTTTTTATGTAAACCTTTGACCTTCGATTGATTAGGCACGATGTGCAAAGGACACTTAAAAGCAAGTCGGGAGGGAGGGTGAGGATTAGCCAATTCACGGCTCGTACATTAAGTCTGCCGCGAAGTCACGGCGGCGCGTGTTTGCGTGCCATCTTAAGAGTGCTGGTGGATGTATCCTTGACATAACTCCTGATGCGCTTTGCCAAGGATTTTAAGTAAATCAAGGCTGAGAGGTTTGGACTGAATAAAATACACCAAGGGGATATGAGCTGTGGGCTTACGGGGAAAGAAAAACAAAAATAAATAAATTTAGAAGGACTCTCTAGAGGAAGTCGAAGGAAACTGGGCAAACAAACAATGGAAACGGGAGAGATAAAAGGAATGCTTTTTGCTAAACTATGCTAAATTAAAATGGAAAAATTCCAAGGTCTTCTTGTTCTTTAAACAAGAACCTCGCACTGTAATTCTGCATATCTTCTGAAGGCTATTATCTACCGTCTGCTGCGGTTTTCTCATAATGACTCCCTTCCTGTATTCTTATGTCGCTCTCCCTTGAGATGACTTCCTCTCTACCTGTCTGAACTCTTTCCTATCCACTTCCCTTCTGCCAGCCCTCCAGCATCTCCTTTTCCCCGTAGTTATTCCCCTGCTCCTTAATCCTCCTCCCTTCCCTGCCATAATTCCTCTCCCGTTTCCCTCTTTGCTTCTTTCTGTCAAAATCTCTCTAGTTCCCTCCCTCTCTTTGGCAGACTCTGTCCTCTTCTCTCCTCCACTCCTCTCACTTCGCTCCCTACCTTCCTCTCTTCTCCTCTCTGCTTTCCCCATCGCCTCCTTTCCATCCATCCATCCATCTTTCACTCTTTTTTTTTTTTTCCCCTTCTAAATCAGTCCTAATAGCCCGCAGTGCCGCACATGCTCCAGACGTGCTTGCAGAGGTACTGGTACATTCATTACGCAGAGGCACAAACACGCATCGCACGTGGATGCAGGGGCACGCGCACACACGCACGCTAGCTCGCTCGAGCTGACCTGACGCTCAGTCAGCACCGATGTTCTTATATGTCAAACTGACAGTCGCATGCGGGAGAGATGTAAAATTAAAGGGAGAAAAGGGGAGAAAATGGAGACGCAGTGCAACAAACGGACTGCAATGTGGGATGAGCGAAAAGTAAATGGAGACGAACGAGATACTGTGAGGAAAAAAAATGGTTCATGGATTGAATCTATAATCAAACACTGAACAGCAGGGGCAGAACAGCGAGCTAACAAGATGATACGCAATGCTGAGTTTGTGTTTTTTCCCCCCCACAAAATATAAATGTTTCACACATCAGAGTTCAAAAGAATATGTAATTAATAGGGTTTTTTTTTTTTTTTCCCAAAAAATGTGTTTGTGTACTTCTAAAAATACTCAATTCTGTGTTCTCTGGAATGAAAGGAAACATTTTACTAATATTTTTTGATAAACTAAGAATCTGATGAATTTTTGCGGGTTTTTTTTTTACTATTTTTTTTAATTGTGTTTATTATTATTATTATTATTATTATTATTATTATTATTATTATTATTATTTTACCCGTTTAGTTTAGCGCTGACAGGAAGCTCCAAAGCAGATGCTAACTTCAGCGTTACTAGCGCTTCTTACCAGTTGGTGGCGGTAATGCTCACCCAACGTTTTTTTGCCAACCGTTAATAAATTTCAACAAGAAGAAGAAGAAGAAGCGTTACTAGCGGCTAGCGGCTAGCTTGTAGCATCGATCGACATACTGAGCGGCTTTTATTTCGCAGCAGCAAAACAAGGGAACTCCAGGACTTCTTCTTTTCTAAATCAAGTGTATGTATTAAATCTTTCTTGTTTTCTGATTTTCATTTTATTACTACAAGAATTGGCTCTGAAGACCAAAAACTAGTATCTTGAAGTTTTGTCCTCAAGATTCAGTGTCAATTATGGAATTTTAAGGTTAGGGCTTGACCAATAAAAAGGTTTGATTTTGAACAAGAGAGGACAAAATTTAACCAATAGGGGCAGATGATACACTCTATTGGTAGCGGCTAACCCTTAGCCTGTCAAAGTCTTCTCAAAGTGCTTACTCTTGTATCTTGTCTCGGTTCTGGGTCACCCTGTAGCTATTTCATGCCCACAGAGAGAACCTTCTTGGCTTTTCTTAGTTTCCAACATATTTAACATGTTTACTAGATTTCTGTTTCTCTTAGTTGTTCCTTTTGGTTAGACATTGAGATAAAAAAAAATCTACTAGTAAAAATGGAACAAACAAAGGTAATTTCTAAGAATATGTGTGCCCTTGTTGTCTCCAGAAACAATCAGATGGACCCAGGGCCACCGCCGTCATAGACAGAAGAGCTAGTATTTAACTTTTTGAAGATATTGTAAAGAGTCAACTAACTATGAACTGTCTGAAAATTGGGTGTGATTTGATGCGTAGCCAGTAACATTTTCTGTGGGAGACATTTTATGTTATTTTGTACTCCACAAAGTCTGACACAAACAGATCAAATCGGAAAAGTTACTTCACTGTAACTCTTTATCTACTGACAGATATAGCAGTCAGTTTGCTGCTACGTCTTTTCCCCCCCACTTGGTTTCCCCAAATGCTGCCAGATAAAACTGAAAGCGGTGGAGGCTTCGTCAATGTAGTCATTTCCTCTTCTACTTCAAACAGAATGTCAGGCTTAAACTACATGGCAACTAGATAGGGTTTCATTTTTATTTTAATTCTTCCATTTTGATGGAAAAATGTCAATATTTAAAAATTTGGAGATCTCTTTCCACCCCTAATGTAACTAAGTAGCAAAAAAAAAAAAATCTGAGAAAAGAAGGTGCCTGTGACATATAATGAGCGAGAGAGGAAGAGAGTGAAAAGGGAGAGTCAACAAGCCAAGGACGTGCCCATTTATGCACAAAAGGCACTTGCTTGAATGCGTGAATGTGTGTGAGTGCAAGAGAGAGACACCATGAGGGAGGGCAGGAGTGAGCCAGAGAGGGAGGAGAGACTCGGAAACAGGGAGGAGGGAGAGAAACGGAGCGATTGCGTGAGATACTGACAGCCAGTCCTGCCACGGAACGGCAGCAGCAGCAGCGGCAGGAGAGCGAGCATCGCCAGCGGACGGGACACACACACTCCGAGCGGACCGAGGATTTAAGGGGAAAACACGCCGACGAGGAAGCGACGACAAAAGGGAGAGGATGGAATAAAGCAAAACAAAAAACAAACAAAAAAAATTGCTTTTGTGAGCGCCTCACACTTCTGTTTGGAGCATCCCACAAGCAGAGCACCAGTGAAAACACATACATATGATATATATATAAAATTCCTATACATATATATCAAATTATGCCTGTTTTCAAAGAAGCTGCAGCCGGACAACGACTGAATTGACATCAAAAAGCTTCAAAAAAATTGGGAGATAATATGCAGCGTTTTGCTTAAAAACTGTTGCATATTAAACCTTTGTTGTTATTTTTTTTTCCTGTTTTTTTTTTTTTTCCAATAGGGGGGTGAAAATGGAGGCAAAAATAGAACAATTCTATAACTGGAAACTGAGTAGTCGATGTGAGATTGTCTCAAAAGCGCTTTTGCTGTGCCGTGTCCTGCATTTCCATTTGGGCTTCTTTTGAAAACGGGATATTATTGTTTCTTTCTCTGCCCTTGGTGCCACGCTGCCGTCGGCTGTCGCGTCTCCACTTGTCTCTGTTGTCCGCTCGGGCTGGGCTAGCTTTGTTCCAGAAAGGCTCCTGAGAGGGCTCTGCTGAAAGTGCAGAGGGCAGTCTGCGGGATCCATGACCCCACGGTGATATTTCCTCCAGCAGCGGCACAAAACAAACCAAAACAAAACAAGTCTTCCCAGGTCTTAAGAGGAAAGGGTGAGAGACGGAAAGAGGTGGAAACATCAAAGGAAGGATGTGATGGAGGGAAGATTAGGATAAGAGCATGTAATGAAAATAAAAAGTGAAAGGGGAGGGAAAACAAAACCACTGAAGAAGAAGAGGAAGCCATGATCCACCGCGAAATGGACGAATAATTTTAACCCGTTAATCTTTTCTTCCGTTCATGGAGCAGATCCAAGACGTCAAAATAATAGCTTCAGTACAAGAGCCCTTCTTACTCTCTTCCCCCTCTCTCATCACCTGTGCACTTGCAGGGCAGAGCTGAGTCGGCTGAAAGCCAAGAGTGGAGTCCTGGGTCTGTCAGAGGCCCCTGGTTCCGAGGAGAGGAGGGATTTCAGGGGAGCAGCAGCAGCTCTGCGTGCGGCCGGCGCCAAAAGCCATTGGACTCCTGTGTGTGTACCACTTAAAAAGCTCCAGACTGATACTGTCAGTGTCCTGTCATCAGGGAGTTGAGCTCTTTTTGTGGATGCGTGCGTGTGGAAGCATGGATGTGCACGAGTGAGAGATAACAAGCCTCAGGTGCACTTCTGGACGGCGATCACCACAGGAATTGAGCCTGGACTGATCCGCCAAAGATACTTCACAGCTGCTGATACCTGTTGGGCTCTGTGGCTGAAAATAGAAAAGCAGCAGATCAGTTAATAAAGACGTCAGCGGCCGAGAGAGCGGAGGGGAGGAGGGGGTGGGGGAGTAACATTTACCAAAGTGGACTACATTGGTGCCAAAAACATGGCCACCGCGAAAATAAAAAAGCTCCTTTTCAACTGTGACATTGAGAAAAGCAGGATGATGGATGCAAGTTAAGACCTGTGACGGAGATATTAACATTTTTTTTCTTCCTTTCTGGACGCCTGAACCGATTTGACTTCAGTGCTGAGGTGACATCCACTCAGGGATAGGAGTCTATGTTTGGAGTGAAAGCCCTTCCATGTGGAAACCTTCACTAGCTGCAAGTTTGAATTTGCTGTGCCCGCCAGCACTGTTAGGAACCTACAGTTCTCACGTTTCACGGATTATTCATCCACTCTGTGGGAGTTCATTGCTGAAAATGCCGGGGGAAAGTTCATTCGTATGTAATCCATCCTCCTAAATTGGATCCTCCTCCCCGAGGGTTTGGATTTGTCTACAACCACCTCTGCTGTCTGGCGGAGACTTCGATGGCTTTGTAAAAGGTAATTTCTGTGGTGTTTTTGTTTTTTATTAACTTTGGTAAATAAACATGCTGACAAGCTCAATTAAATGACCTGCATTCACTGTTGGCCAGTCAATGTAAATCAGTGTCTACGGGGGTATTGATAAGTGCCAAAACATAAATAAAACACAACTTTAAGTTCTGTGAACAAACTAAATTCAGTTCAGTTCGTCTTTATAGCTCCAATGTTTGGTGATATCAAATTCATTGAGAAATGACATAACTTCAACTTTAGTTCTTCTCAATCCGTTCCGACTAACTCAAACGCAATACACTTGATTTTAGATCTGCATCCATTTGAAATTTGTGGCTGATTTCTGATGCCGTTTCACCTGCAAACACCCATCTGATTCCGATTCTGATTTCCGAAACACCAGGAGTGATTTTGTTCAGCCTTTAGTGGACGGGCGTTAATTATTTACTTCAAGAGCAGAGGCGACGTCACACTGTGTGCAAAAGAACAAAGTCGCTATTTTAAAACACAGGATAGAGTTAATATTTTAGGCAGTTTTTTTTCACCTTACACTTGCAATTGAGGCAATTAAACACAGAAATCACAAATGGGAACAACTGTTTCTGAGTTTATTTCTAAAACTATTTTGACTCGTATTTAACTTTATAACAGCCAGATGTTCAAAAGGATGAAACGTAGCACGTTTGCTGTAATACACTTGTTCAATGTGATGAAAGTGCTGTGGAAAACAAAGAATTTTCACATCTGGAAGACATGACAACCACAATTGCAAAAGTACAAAATGGCGAAATGACCCCCCCCCCCCCCCCCCCCCCCCCAAAAAAACCCTTCCTGTTTAATAGCATAAACTGCTAACTGCTATCCTAAACATAAGTAGTCGTCATGGGTTCTTTAAAAATACAAATGGAGACAAATGTTTGTGCTGTAAAGATTACACCAAATTACATACATAGCACCTTCAATAGTTATGTAACTATAGGTAACTATGTAACTGTAGGTATTTAATGTGAAACTTTGAGCAAAGAGCCATAGTTAGGCATAACTCAGACTGCTAGCTCCTAGCAAAGTACTTCCAGTGTAATCATTGTATGCTTAGAATATGCACTAATTGGTATTAATAATAATAATATCATAATAATAATTATAATAATATCAGACCTCAATTGATTTTAAACAATTTCTCAACAACCGTTTACAAGAGGTTACATGTTATGTGGAAGGTGGTTGAATTTTCTTTCCTCAACACCGACTTCCACACCAGAGTGTTGAGCTTAGCACAACCTAGTAGGGTTTAGATTTGGCGCACTCACAGATTGGTTGGAAGAAGATCAAATGCATTGGGTTATTTTTATCCAGTCACTATCCCATCATTTGTTTTAGTTAATAAATGTCATATAAAGTGGTGTAAATAACTTTAAGATTGATTTAAATCAATGTAATCATTTTCTCGTTCATGTAAATCTCTGTTCTGATTATGTACAATGCAAATCTCATTAATTGTCAACATACTGATCTGTCTTCTGTTTAAAAAGAGATATTTAGTTGTCTTTTGTTGTTTGTTCAACTGCAGGAGCTTTTTGGTCTTCTATTATCGGTCCCTGTCCGAACTGAGACGCTGCAGGACTCTGGAGTAAGTCCATCATGACCGCTCCAATGTGTTTGCTCATGTTGAACTTTTCACTGGCCATGTTACTGGGCCTGACCACCCTGAGTGGACTGAGCTCATGCCCGTCAGGACAAGTTTCAGCGCAGGTCTCTTCCAACAACCAGAGCACAGATTCGTCTGTGTTACCAGAGGCGGCACTGGCAACACCGACGCCGGACCCGGAGCTACAGACGGATTCAACCAGTGGGAACCGCTGCTGGGGGTACTATGACGTCATGGGCCAGTGGGACCCGCCATTTAACTGCAACGCAGGCATCTACCTGTTCTGTTGCGGTTCCTGCTTCTACCGCTTCTGCTGCCAGTTCAGAGTCCACAGTCTGGACCAGACCTCCTGTTCCAACTACGACACACCCGTGTGGGCAAACACCGGGAAACCGGGGCTGCCAGTCACGGAGGTCCACCAGGAACCGGATCGAGATCGGACCCACATGATTGTTTACATTATCTGTGGGGTGGTGGCCATCATGGTGCTGGTGGGGATTTTCACAAAACTCGGACTGGAGAAGAGTCAGGGAGGTCAAACGGACATGACGAACTCAAGGTAAGACCGGAAAACGAAGGGTGGATGATTGAATTTAGGAATAATATTCGGCAGAAATATGTTCAAACAGCAAGTTATTGCTATCCTAGCCTGCAAAGGCAATTGATGAGAGTCCTCTGGTTCAGTTTCTTTAGAACATCATTGGCAAAAATACTAGGAACGTTTCTTTAGCTGATGTATTACCAGTCTCTATATTTTGTCTGTTCATTGGAGTGAATATTTGGCTAACAAAATGACTGGAATAAAAAAATGCAATGAGTCGAATAAAAATGAAAAGAAAAGTTTTTAAAACACCAGACAACCTACTGGATTTAAGTCTTGGGGTGTTTTCACACCCGAGAGTCCAGTAGACTCGGTCCGATTTGGGACCAAAATCGCAACATTTGTTACATTTTCAGCTGCTGTGGTTCGCATTCACACTGAAATGTGTCAAACGATCCAAACTAACTTAAAAACCCATTCCGCCCGTTTCAGAGTTCACTTCAGCCGGACCAAGACAGAGGTTTTTAGCCGGATAAGAGTTCGCTTTTTTAGTTCGTTTTGGAATTAAAATTTGCATTCACACTACCCAAATCAATCGGACTTTCTTGACAAACGAATTAAGAGTCTGATTAAAGCGGACTAAACAAGGCTGGTGTGAATACATTCCTAATCACATATGAATCCAAAATCCAAACATCACCAATGACAAGATTCAATTCATACCGGATGAGTGAGCTATTTCAAAGCAGTGGTGCTATTGAGGGAATAATGAGAAGTGGCTCAGAAGCCAATGTTATTTCATGCTCTGCATTTCTTTTATTAGGTGTCAAAATGCCAAAAGCATATGGGCTCTACCGAAATTAAAAATGTGACACAAGTACTGATTGTCAGAACTTTAATATGATACCATCAAACACAAAGTTTGAAGCCTGAGACTGGTAAATTTCTGCCAGACGATTGGTATACCAACCGGATACAATCCCAGAAGCACACAGAGAGACATTCAATTCAGTTCGGCAAAACGATGATTTCAGCACAGAAGTGAACTAATGGTGAGGGGAGGAGCTTCGGGAATTTGCTGCACAAGGCTTGCTGCGATACGTCTGTTCTGGTGGTGCAGTTTCACATTGACGGCTGATTGATTGCTGTGACACAACTATGACTGTGGCAACGTGTGGGCTCCAGAGAGCAATGAGCAAAGTGAGGGTAGTTTTTAGGAAGGGTGGAATATTGAGCTGATCTGACTGGAAAGCAGCCAGTGGCTAGTACAGAGAGCAGGGCAGAGCGTGTTTGTTTGTGTGAGAGTGAGACAAAAGCCCGAAAGAGGAAAACAGAAAACGGAAAAAGGAGAGTAAAAGTAAGGCACTATAGGTGTGACTGGGTGTGACCTGTGAGCTGACCAAGCCAGCTAGACGGAGATAGACGTTTTTCCGGTCAAAACTACTCTGAGTCACCATCAACATTATGAAAACTGACCTCTCTTGGCCTTATTTTAATGCCTCATTTATTTATTTATATTTTTGTGAAACTATCCCATAGGGGATGGTGAAAGAGAGTGCGAATGTGTTCCTACCCGGGACATTTTTCACATTGCAACTACAATGTGACATACTGTATAAGGTATTTGGATTTTATGTGACAGATCAACTCAAAGTTGTACATAAGTAAAATAAAGAAAAAGTATACATCCACGTGAGTTTTGCTGCAACCATGTCTGCCAATCCTTTGGGTTATGGCTGCACCAGCATTGCACATCTAGAGACTGAAACTTCAGTAAATTCTTTGAAAAATGTCTCAAGTTCATGCGGGCTGGACAGAGAGTATGTGAACATCAATCTTCAAGTCTCTCTGCTGAATAGTTGGATTTAGTTCTGAACTTTAACTGGACCTCCCTAGCAAAGGAATATGCTTCTATCTAATCCTTTTTGTTGCTGTTGTAGCTCTGGCTGTATGTTGAGTGTTGTTGTCCTGCTGGAAGATAAACCTCCAACCGACCAACTCTCATTTGCATTCTGCACATTTGCAGCTTCCAACTGGTTTTCTTCCTGCACTGTCATGCTATTAGTGCAACTCATATCCTCATCTTTGTCATTCTTGCTCTTCAGAGAGGGAGTGTCCAACAAATATTTGTTGACAGATTCTCCTACCTCTTGGCTTCTTCTTTGAATAACTTGGTTTGACTTTTGCAATGGATTTTATTTAGAGGTATTCCAGCAGAGGGACTAAAAAAAGGTACTTTATTTTGTAAAAATAAGTCCTATATCTGGATTTCACTGTGGTGTATGTCTTATAAACACAAACCAGAATTAGCATATATTTTAAACAAGAACTAAAACAAAAATATGTACACACTTTGGGTCTCTTTCTTACACACAATATGCCTTTTGGTCATTATTGTGTAAATACAGGTTTGAAGTGACATAGGCTAAACTGTAGTGAATACGCTCCTATTTTTATTTTAATATTTTTACCCTAAAATGGGACAAGGGTCGCTGAGGGAGTAATAGGCACAAAAGGGGAGAGATGAGAAAAATAAACACATTATTAGAAAGAGTAAGGCAGAGAGAACAGAGGGCTGAAAGGAAGCTCATTTTACAACCCAGTAGACAACCACAACTGTTTATTTTATATCTGCCAAAATGTGTGTTGGCGTGCGTGAGGGTGTGTGGGGGGTGTTTGCGTGCGGGGGTGTGAGACATAGAGGAGATGGAGACAATGACACGAGTGCTAACCACTTTAACGATGTGGAGGCTCTGTTGGAGCGTAAAGAAGTGACAGAAGGACAAAAGGAGAAAGTCATCCAAGATGGTTGAAGGTTTTGGTAAACATGGGCTCGGCTTGTGTCATTCAGTCAATTTTCCGCTGAGGGGAATCATGGGTGGCATTTTACTCTTTCCCTAACAAAGTCTACCTTTGCGTGCCTTGAAAATAGTGAAAATTTTGTCTTAAATTCAAGAGACTGCCTCCAAACAGGTGGTTAGTAATCCACTGGTCTTTGTAGCCCTCAGGGTGGCAATGGAACAGGTGTGCTACAAACAGGGTAATTATTATTTATTCACTTCCTGGCAATTTTTTTCTGAATGTAATTCAAGTTCAGTGAAGTGTGTCAATGTTTCCTTTCACACAGGGCAAGTTTTCCCCAGACAAAAACAGCGTGCAATTTGGCAAACGTGGCAAAACGAGCTAGCAGGACTGAGTTCCAGAGGACACAAATAAAGACATCTGGACTCTAGTGTCTTGCAGGCAGTTGCCAAATCAGACAGTTTATTGTGTAAGAATCATTAGACCAACAGACATGGATCATGCCATGTCACTTCTTTAGCGCTACCAACTCTCCATAAATGTGTCAGAGACTTATTTGTCAGCAAATAAGTGGATTATCAATACCAGATGCACGTATTTACTGATTAGGAAGTTGAACTTTGGGACAATGCTACTTGACTGTCGATTGGCTGGGATTCGCAAAGTAGCCAATCAAGGAGTGCCATTTATTTTCCTTGACCGTAGAATACCTCTAAACGTTTTGACTTCTGTCAGGATCATAATATCGGTGAGTTTAGGCTGAAATGTGTGTTCCTGTATGCACATCTAACCCCAACGCATAAAAAGGTGGTAGCACCAATGAATGTTTTGGGTGGGCAGTCACCTAAGCATGCACATTATGTACACTTAACACTAAAATGAAGCATTCATTTACTGCTTTACTTTTTTCTCTCTCTCAAGCTCTAGGCACGTGATAGAATAATAACTCTTTCAGCAACAAAAATATAATGCATCTTCTCACTGAATTATAGTTTTGCGCATATTTATTTATGTACGGGAACATTTCAGAGGCTCTAAGAGAGAAAAAAAATCTTCTGGTGACGAATAGCTTGCAAATCATCCATTTTCTAACACCCTTGTCCCTTAGAGGGGTCAGGAGGGGTGCTGGTGTCTATCTCCAGCTAACGTTCCGGGTGAGAGGCGGGGTTCACCCTGGACAGGTCGCCAGTCTGTTGCAGGGCAACACAGAGACAGACAGGACAAACAACCATGCACACATGGTTGAATTTGGAGAGACCAATTTACCTGACAGTCATGTTTCTGGACTGTGGGAGGAAGCCGGAGAACCTGGAGAGAACCCACCATGCACAGGGAGAACATGCAAACTCCGTGCAGAAAGACCCTGGGCCAGGAATCGAACCCAGGACTTTCTTGCTGCAAGGCAACAGTGCTACCAACTGCGCAACTGTGCAGCCCACAACTTGCAAATTATAATAGTCGTAATATAAAATCACAAATGGACATTTGAGGGGGGTCAGAATTTCTTTTCTGACCGAGTTAAGACCCTTTTGTGGCGCTGCACTGGGGCGACTACAACATATGGAGTGATCATGCACCACCAGGCTCACTACAGGCACACAGCTACTTCAGGGTGGAATTACAAAAAACAGATTGTGCTGTTGATAAAATTATGCCGAACAGATGTGTAGCCACTCTTTGGGAATTTTTGGCGACAGGATTGTGAAACAAGCCCTTTAACAGAATCTTGGCTTTAGGGGAAGAAACAACACAAGGCCGAGGGACGGGGCGCAGGCTGCCCGTTAGTTCATGCCACAGCCAAAACAAATAACCTTGAGCCACAAGTCAGCAGCACGACCATCAAACTCCACTGTTTCTAGGGAGAGAAAATGTTGTGGTTTATGCTGGGTTTTGATAGCTTGCACCCCTGTCAGCGTAAAACCAGCATTACGGATCTTCCTCATGTTATAAGTCAATTCCACCCTGAACACAACTAAGTCACAGTTTTTAAGCATAAAGTGTCTTAGAGACACATTTGTTCCACACATTCACATTCAAAGTCAGAATACTGATAAGAACCGGATTAGAAGTCTGATCCATTTAGCGTTTTATTTCTTCTTTTTTTAATTCATGTGTCATCACAGCTGTCCTTTTTTGCTGTGGAGAACTATAGACATTTTAATACCACCCCAGAGGGCTTCTAAATCCCTGGGTCAGGTTCCGGTCTATCAGGTCTTCAAGCCACTGCCTCTCTGACAAACTTTCTACCGAAGTCGAAGCTGACATATAATTTGAGCTCACTTTTATGCTGAAGACTTTTGGCATTGTTATCTTCTTCTTGGATGACCAATGTGTTATGCTTTAATTCTTGAGTTCTGCATCTCTGATATACTTTGGTATTGATTTGTTTCATTTTTTTCCCTTTTACTCTGGTTTTGCTCTGCAAGCCACAAAACCCCTTTAAATTTAAACTAATTGAACTTTAAATGTGTTTGCACCTACAAAGCAAACAAATGTGAATAAATTAATTTCACCAAAATGTTTAATTATCCCATAAAGGACACAAAAAGTTATTGGATGTTGTTTTTCATGTTTTTCTTTCAAGGCAACCATCTTAGGTAGAGCAAGGATCTGTTTTTTATTTTTATATTGGCAGATCAGGTAACCACTTAAGCCCTAAATGAATGTAATAAATTGAAATGTGCTCTTACACACACCTACACACACACCTTCAGACAGCATCTTCAGCAGCGCTCATTCACTTTTACAAGCCAAATACTACTTATAAATAATTTCACTAAGGAGCGATGTGTTCAAGGGCACACGCGATTAAATGTCCCACCTGGGACCTAAACAACCGTTTCCGTCAGCCGTTTTATTTCTTTAGTGCACTGTGTTTCATCAGCAGTACTTTCTACTTGCTTTATTGTTCAGATGCGGAGGTACTTTTCATCATCACCTGTGGCAGACGTTTGGAGCAGAGAGATAAACAAGCGCAGAGAGCTCAGCTTTCTCGTGATGCTCTTGGAACGGCGGCCTGGCGGAATTAGCGTTTTAGAGTGAGCTTTGTTTTATTATTACATATGTGTGGGTGGATGGAGGTTACACGTTACGCTGTGACACTTGACGATAATGTTGTCAACAACCTCACTATCACTTAGAACAGGAGTAAAAAATTAAAGATGCATTGTGATAAATAGATGTTATCTTTTTTGAAGGGTTTGAGAATTTTTACTTTAAAATTTCTAATCAATGTTGTAAAAGTCCACTTGCATTTAAAAAAGTATTTTTATGTGTTTGATTCTTTCCAACTACACAACCTTGTTACTATCATACATCCATACACTGTTGCATATCTGCCTAATGTTTCAATAGACACAAAAGATGAGTTGATTTAAGTGAATACTGCTCTAGCATTGGGTTTCTATACATAAACTTTACCACAAATAACTTAAGCTCCAGCTAAATCTGGAATTGCTCAGTTTTTTTTGTAACATGCCTAAAAATTCTTTGAAATATTTCCTGCTTCTTGTCAATGTTTAAGACTACGGACAGTCTAGGCAGCATTCTGGCATGATTCATGTTAATCTCATGCCATGCTACTCAGACACTTTGTCTACACCAGTGAAGTTGACCTTATCAGGGAAGCCAGGAAACAGGGAAATTGTTTCCCCTTTTTATGACCACTTGAGGGCGCTCAAAGACTCTATATAGACCATTAAACTTTCATCCCCAGATTTTAGACATGAAGAAAAAAAAACGTATAAAGAGACAACATAAAGGCAAAATATGTCAGTTCTGTGCCGACTCAAAATTTTAGTCCATATTCTTTAGATATGGCAAGTCTTTTTTTTTTTTACGACCACATTGTGTGCATAATATACAAAATGTGTTTTGTTAATATACCAACATGCATGAAAAACATTAGCTACCACACATAATCTGCTTTAGATAAAATATTACAATACCAGAAACTCCTTAAAAAGAGTTAGAAGTTCTTCTGAATTGGAAGACTAAGCTGAAAATGTGTTTATTTTTTATTAGCTGGATAGCAAGCATCTGAATTAACTTTTACAAAATACTTGAATTAGCATATCAATGACAAAATGATAAAGTTTGAACAACTTAAAACTGCTGCCAATGTTAAATTTCTGTGAAGAACTGGAATATTCTCATGTAGGTTTTAAACCAAGGTTCAAAATCCTATTCCAGACATTTTTATTCATATGTTGAGTTGTGATTGTAACTCCAATCCAGGGAGAATGAATAATGTTATAATTGAGTCATTCCTGTTATATTTGTCTTGTGTCAAATTATTAATGTTGCATTTGCTATCATATTCAATCATCTCGAATATTATTTAAAAGGTGATTAATTTCAGTAAATGAATGCACAAAGTTAGACACGTCACAGAGATTAACAACTACACACAGCCTGATATTTTCAAGCCTTTATTTTTGTTAATTATGATGACTTCCAGCAAACGGCTAAGGAAAACATGACATTTAAGATAATATTACATCAGACCAACAAAAGAAATAATTTCATACTGAAAAATGGTGCAAGTACATGGTGCAACTTAGTACAAGTTGAACTGGTCAAACAGGCTTTTTTTTTTTTTTTTGCCAGTATCCCAGTCAGAAGAGATGGCTTGAGCTCAGAACCTTTAAGGCATTCATTTGTAGCCAGTTATTATTCATTAGCCTAGCTTAAAGACAACATAGATTTTTGTCTTTCATCTGGGTTGGGCAGAATTGACCACTAAGAGTACTTTCTTAGAGTACATTCGTGTATCTACACACTCCCAGTGCTAATGCATTCACATACTGATCGGTAGAAAACATGGGGTGCCCAAAGCGGGCAGCTGGAGTCAAACTCTCAACCTTCTGATTGCAGGATGAATACGCCATCAAATGAGCTACGGCTGCCCCCTCTTTCCTTCTCCACATTCAGAACAACCATTTCAGATTGCCAATTATTTCGCTTTTCATTTCTTGGCAGGTCCTTTCTGTCCACTCCTAACAGTCTCATGAATTAAACATGGCAAGAATCAAGCTGAACAAATCCACAATAAACAGCCAGACTTGTGTGTGTATATATATATATATATATATATATATATATAAATGACACAACTTTTCACAGAAATGCTGGAAGTATTGAGGACATTGAAAGAGTTGAACTGTGTGGAAAAGGGCAACAGGTTTTTAAAAAAATACATTGAATAAATTCATATAGCAAGTAACACAAATAAGGAAATCTGCTTTAGGGAGATAAGAATACAATGAACATTCAGGAGAGCAATGTCAATAATTTATATTGTATGCTTTACATTATTACTTAATCTAAATTTGAAAACTTGTCCATTCCTTGCATGACAAAAATCTTTGTTGCTTATTACTCACTGTACTATTCTGTGTTATTTTATCACTGGAAGCACTGCACATATTTTCATCTTCAGGCTCTTTTAATTCAATTTACAAACCTTTCCCCCCTCACCCTTTGCTAGCTAAAAAAGCTATAAAATCATCATCATCATCAAAAAAGAAAATATTGTGTTTTCAGCCTTCTTTTTCCCATATTTAAATCTTTCTTTTAAAAAAAAGTTCAATAAAATGCTGTTTAAAACGGAACGCCTGCGTGCTGTTTTTCAACTCTATTTTCTGGAGGTGAAGGTTAAGGGGTTAAGATGTGTAAAAAAGAAACATAAGAACCCACTACACTTACTGTTATGCTCTCAGATTATTGACATCACACAGTTGAATAAATTGCTATTACTGAGTAACAGTGGGTTTAATTCTGAGCTGCTGAGAGCAAACTTGTCATTTTTGCCTTTAACATGGAGACTCCGAAGGAGTTTCCTTTCTGGGAGGGAGGCATTCTGAAACAAAGAGAATACATTCCCATTAATTATGCTCAATGTACTCTGCTAACTTGTTTTTAGAGTGCGCTCACTTTATTGACCATGCCAGTTTCAGAGCCTCTTTACGGGTTGGTATATTTGGCCGTTTACGTGAACATAAACTCCGGGAACATGCCGTCCAAAACACGGGCTCCATTTTCACTCCACTGCTCCTGCTAATGGTCTTGTCCCAGCGCAGACTGATGCTTGTTCCAAGTCTTTCTGACAGGAAATCAACTGCTTTCATAGCTGTTGGCTGGAGCGCACAATAGCAAGCATTCTGTCTGTTCTCGTTCTACGTTTTCAATGTACATCATGTTTTATTCTTGATTTATTTCATTTTTTTTGTAAATCTGCATCTGCTGCATCTCCTGTCTGAGAGAAAGCTTTGTAGTAATCACCTCCCAGCTGTTATTTCCAAACGAGAACATTTCAACTTCGGCCCAGATCATATTTGCTCTTTTCAATTGGTGCAGATGCTAATAACCACTCCCGAGCCAATGCGTTTAAGCTCTGGCGTTGTCTCCGAAGAGAGACGAGACAAAGAGGAGCCAGATGAACAGAGACGAGGGGAAACCAAGAGGAACGGGATGATGATGCAGCGGAGAGGAATTCATTTTAGTTTGGTTGTCTCTTTCATCTTCCACCCGTCGTCTTTTTCGTGTTCGGTTTGCTTTTCATATTCCCACGCCTGCGCTTGTTGCACTCCCTGTTGGCCTCCCGTTGTGTTGATCTCATTCCTTTTCCCCACCCGGATTTCTCCTTTGTTCTTCCACGCGGCCCGATTTCTGATCTCGCTGTACTTTATGAATAAAACTTTCTGAAAAACAAAACCTTAAATCAAAGGAAGTCCCGCTGACCCTATTATTTATTAGCCCAAAGCACTTAAGCACAATAAAACACTTTAATGTCGTGACAACCCACGAAGTCCGAGACCGGTATTTAAATAATTCTTTTGCCTTTATTTGGGAAGTACGGTGATTCATCTTTTTCTCCTAACAGTTCAGAGTCAGACAGAGGAGAAAACATGGTGCATTAAGGAAAAACAAGGATATTTTCTACATGTTTCCAGGAAAGCCTTATTGTCATTCTGTACTTTAAGCAAAACAGAATGTGCTTTTGCAACAAAAATAAACTTTCTCTGCAAATACGATGAGAATTAGAATGAATTAAATATTAATCTTTTTTTTCTTTTTTTTTTGCAGCAATGGGAAAAAGAGGAGTTTGCTATCGTTGAAGTGACCTGGAGTAAAAAACTAAACCTGCTGAGTGCCGCGTTAGAAACAATGGCTTGCCTCAGTCTATTTTTTTTTTATCGAATCAATTAATTGTATATTTGTATAATCAATTATATAATGCATAAGATAATTATATAATTTCTAAGGTTTTCGTATTGAAACAAGGAAGGAGCTTAATCAGAGATTGGACGAATCGTTCCACAATCGTTCAAAAAACCTTTGATCAGGAACTTGAGGTGAAAACAGGACTCAACTTTTTTCAGACGTTCCTAAAAGGCAGCTGGTTTTGCAGCAAGTAAACAATACACAAATAAGATGAGGAAATAAAACCAAGAGTGCAGTTATAGTATACAAAGCAATACAAAAAGATGATATTCAAAAGCACTTAAAATCAAACATGCAATCCAGTTACTTTAGATTTCACTGCTAAAGAGTTCAGATAATGAGCTTTGTTTACCACCTGTAACATTACTGCATGTTTTCACTATTCTAGACAGCGAGTTTTTGGCCCTAACGTTGACGTTGCCATACCGACAGATCAAAGGAACAATAAAGCAAGCCATTTTTGTGAAATACCTAATTATATTGATATTTATTGTCATTTAGTTCCAAATCATCCTTATTCTGCTTCGTCCGAGATTAGAAAGACACATTAAATTGTCATTTATTTGTTAAACCACTCAAAGGAAAATGTAATTTGACCAAATATGTTGCTGAGGTATTGGCGATGTGTAGGAACACTGACAGTGTGTTGAGATTGTTGTACCAGTTGTGTAGAGGTGTAAGAAAAACTCTTGGTACCAAATTTTAAAACCTTCTCATGTTGACGGCAGCTCAGGTTTTCAAAACATACCGGGATAAAGACATCACTTAATCGTACATCATGAGATATATCCTAAACCTAGACTTATATACTTCTAGGTTTATGGTGCTCTATGTGGACAGAGAGAGTTCGAAAAGAAAAGAACCAAAATGTAAAGCTAGACTAAACTCCCAGACCATGACAGCTTCCTCTGCATGCTGGTTACACAACGCGGCTGCGGAAAGCGCTGGGCTTACATCATCGACATCACAACTGTATCATTTTCTCATCTGCTAAACTCTGGCTGCCCAAACATCGCTTTTCGCCTCTGGCATTTCAGACTTCAAACTCCTATAAATCACAACCTGAAGCACGGATGTGCCGTACTCAACAACAACAATTGAGAACTAGATCTATGAAGCACCAAAATAAGGAAAATGAAGACTTTTTCTTCTCAGTCTTAAATTTGTGGCCAAACATATTCGCATGCGTCTCACAAACAGAGAAAGGGTGATGATCCAACGAGGGACCTGTTGTTGTTCAGCCTGGCGAATGGCATCAAGATCCGAGAAACACGCCGTTTGCGTCAGAACCAGTCAAAGCCTCCATTAGTGTGAATTTTGCTGTGGACACGCCAAAACGCACATATGCACAGTCATATTTGGCAGCTGTCACCCAATCGATATCGTTCCAATTATACTGATGCTGTATCAACATTTCAATGTCAGCGTGACGCAACACGAATGCCTGCCAAGAGGAAGCCAGCCACTGTGAGGAAGGAAAGAAAGGAAGAGAGAACGAAGGAGGGGAGGGAGGAAGGAAATAAAGGAAAGTTGATGAAGGAGTAAGCATAAGAACGATGAGAGGGGAGAAGACTTTGACGGCGTGCCCTTGAGCTGGAGTGAAAACAATATAACATTCCCCGAGGGAGGCAGTGAAGTAACACGGAGCCAATTGTAAATGACAGGAGAAGTGAGATTTCTCATTTCTACATGGCAGCCGTGATGGTCAAAATGCGATACGCCTTATCATCCAGTCCTCCCTCTCTCCTGTCATCTCATTTTTAATTCATCACCTCCATCCCTGCTTCACACTCCTTCCGTTTCCTCCTCTGCCTATCCCTCATAAACTCTTCAACATGTCTGCCACCTCTGCCGTTTGACCTAAAGTTGGTGAAATGTAACATTTCAAATCACCGGAGCGGATAATGACATCCAGTGTCTCCAAAGTTGTGGTTTTCCTAAACGCCCAGACTTGCCTCAAATGTCGACACTCCTTCCACTTGATCCCGACTTGTCCGGTTGATCAAACCGATTACCCCCGACGACGATCGGAGGCGCCACCTCTCGGCTCACAGACGCACGCTCGGCACTGCGGGCTCCAAGGCAAGCTGTGCCGAAGAGCGAAACAGACGTTTAAATGCCGTTTCCGCTATATGAACCGATAACACCCGAAAACACAGAGAACAGACGGAGGGGAGTAATTGCAGTAAAAGACAAGAGATAATTTTGTAGCGGTTATGTTAAGGCTGCGGCATGTTCAGCTTTTCAAGAGCTAGTGAGCAGAAAGGCTGTTTGCTTAACGGTGTTTGATACATTAACAATATATTACTGAAAGTAATCGTTCATCTGACGCTACACGTGTAAATAATGTTACGTTAATAATCCAGATGTTGGTTATGTGTGTTTTTCCACGCCACCCTCATTCGTCCATGTCTTTATTCACCTGCCTTTGTTTCACTGAGGCGCAGACATATTGAAACAGGAAGTGGTCATCATCTTAATTTTCCTCTTCAGAACAGATTAATGTTATTTCTAAAAAAGGGTAGTCATTGATAAATTGCTATATTTGATCACATGAATTAAATTGGCAATCTGTATCTATATATAAAATAAATGTTTTTTCAATATATTTTAAAGGTTTGAATTCATTAGGTAATTTGACTGGGAATTCTATTAGTTGAATTAAATATATTAAAACCTGAAAAATATATATATATATGTTTTTTAGTTTTTTCTTTCTGTGAGAAAATACATAATTCTATGCTGCTGCTGCCATGTCTCATTTAACACACCCTAACATCCGATTGGTTAACCTGCACTGCAACTCAGCAGAAGACCAATCACCTGTCTAATAATTTTGTTTTGTAATTGCAAAAAATTATAATAAACAAGTAAATTAAAGAAGTATTTTCTACCTTTATTTCTTCAAGATAAAGGTAGATTGATTGCATCTCCAGTTGCATAACAATTTTCACATTTGTAAATAGCAATTTAGGGCTTTGTTATGTGATCGAATTATGTCACCAATGGCTTTCCGTACAGCTGACTGGTGTGGAAGCTTTTCATATTATAGGCTATTGTTTATGTTACATGTTTAGATTTGAGCTCCAAATGTCATGAACCAAACCTTTCTTTAGTAGTTGTGATTCTACAACAGCATCTTCTTTTCGTCCACAGCGGCTCACCTCCAGTCGCAAATCCTCCGCGGGCGCCCCCTAATGGGGTCCGCGGGGTACTGCATGTAAACGACCGTTTATTTACCGTGACGTCAGCTCGAAGTGCGACACTACAGCTAGCTTACCAAAGGATTGTATTAAAAGTAATAATGGAAAACTGGCTTACAACCGGGTCACTCAAAAGAAAAACTGCAGATACTGGTGGAAAGAAAACAACTCCAGGACTACTTATAATCAGAGGAAGCTAAGTTATAGCTGCTGAGTGTAGCAGCAGCTATAACTTAGCTGCGACTGCAAGTCGCTAGTGTGTCCATCACTTGATAATGAATGATGCTCTGCTTCCAGGTTAACATCTACTGTTATTTTTATTTAATTAAAAAATATAAAACTAAATAAATACATTTGATATAAATGGGTTAATTATTTTTTATATTAAATTGTGCAGAAAAGGATTTTTTTGTTTCTGTTAAAGCAACCGAAGTCTATTTTTCTTTAATTGTGCTTCCCTAATCACAAATAGCCCTAGAACAATTTAGGCGACATCCAACAGCCTCCAAACTTTACTTATATTCAAGGTTTTATTCATGATGATGGCTGGAGGACCAAATCCTGGGACAATTGTCTAGTATCTCCCCCCTGTTGGCGGCTGTGCAAAGAGGCACATCCATGCATCCATTTTCAGTGCATTTGTAAAACTTTTCCTAGTTGTGGAAGATGTTTGATTGATCCAAAACCTTTGGATCAATATCTTGCTGAACATGAAATTGTTCATGAACAATCCAGTGAAATATGAATAGACTTTTCCTGCCATACTTTAGTACACAAATCCATCCATCTTTTACCTTCCTGCCTGTGTTTTGCCTGCTGAACTTGTCTTCAGCTCAACACTGTTTTTCTTCCATCTCTGGCAGTAGAAAACGTTTTTTTTTTTAGCAGTTCCCCCCCCTGTTGTCAGTCCTCCAAAACATCTAAGAGCTCAGTTGGAAAAAAAGGGGCTGAGCAGCCAGCAGGTTGCACCACACTTTGAACGCTGCGCCGTAACACACTGTTAAGGATCAGAATGACAGAAAAATGGGATTTTCTTCCGCACTGCAATGGTACGTTTCTGTTTGGTGGAATGTAGAGCATACCAAGTTCTATTTTCATCGTCTCGCCTTCTTTCTTCTTAAAGTTCCCCGCTCGTGTTTGTTTGTTGTTATCTGCTACTGCATCAGAAAAAAGCTTTTTACATTTCATTGCCTGTTTTGTACATTCAGGAAATGTTGGTATGTTGGTACGATCTTAATATGTTCCTCTAATAGGCTAGAAATGCTTATAAATGTATTATATTGTCAAACCCCTGCCCTTTTTTGAACCAAACTTTTACTATTGTCACTGTTGTTGACTGTTGTTAACAACTGTTGTTGTTGTCTATGGTTTTAGTGAATGTTTGCACCAAAAACAATAAGTCCTGATAATACTTGCTCTTTTGGGGTTTTTTTACATCTAAAAGATCATGTCAGGTGGTTTAGAGGTTCTGTTTTTCTGAGTTTGTTGTTCCTCTTTTAGACCTATTGTTGACTAATGGAAGTATAAATCCAAGAAATATCATAAAATCTGACAATTTGTGCATTTAATATTACATATGTGTACCGTTCACAGTGGCAGAGATGTAAATATAATGCGTCTTTTCTGCTTTTTTTTTTTTCTGTCATCCTGGCTGTGATGAGGCCCAACTCTCCCTCAGACCGACAGCAGAGACGCGATCGCAGTGCAGTGTGACATTAATCACTAAAAAAATATGTCAAATTGTTTTATGAAGCAGGGTTAGTGTGTTAATTTCTATCCAATTAGTAATCATTTTAATTGCAATGAGAACTCATTATGAGCCATGTTAACCAACCACAAGCTGAGCAGGTCAACAGAGAGAGGAATAAAGCTAACGCCAGAAAATCCCCTGTGTCTGAATGTGCTGAATCAGCTTGTCTTTCAGAAAAAAATGATAAAACTCTGCGTGTTTAAAGTTTTTGAAGCCAAAGAAGATTTCCCAGAACTCTCCAGGGGAACAAAATATCAGTTTTTGTAAAAAAAGAAAAAAAAGATATATATATATATATATATATATATATATATGGAAATAGTGGGAAATACGAAATAGTGGGTAAGAAAACAATTGGCGGTGCATAAAATGTGAATTTTAAGTTGATGTCTGAAGAGCTTTATTTTACAAAGTAGGTCTATTTCATTTTATGTTAAAAAAGACATAAGTGGTACTATTTTCAGTACCACTTATGTCTTTAACTATATAGATTTATATAGGGCGGGTGAATGATTTAGATACAAGCGGAAGTACTTACATAAACAAATAAATGCATCAATCCTTATGAGAGATTTTGTAAATATAAACTACGAAATTTTAAACTCGAAATCATGGCTTAAAATTTCCCCAGTTTTTATAAACAGGGCAGCAACCAAGATACAGTTTGATAGATTTCTAGTCCGCTTGAATCAAAAGAATAAGTCAGAATTTTTATTTTATTTTTTTCAACTGTAAGCGAAAAAAGTTTATATTTTGTGGTAATAAATTTTGATACATATTCCAATTGCGCTTGAATGCACCACAGAAGCACAGCTCTTGTCAGAGGAATTCGTCTCGAGGCATTTGGGGCTGGTTAAATTTTACAAGCAGCTGGATTTGCACTTTCGCCTATTTTTACTCCACGTTTGGCACAGCGTTGCCTCAGGTGAGTGATAAAGTTCAATAGAGTGCGTTAAGCACCTTGTTCCTGGTGAAAAAACACCCATACAGCTTCGTTTTTGGACCCTCTTTTATCGCCCCATTGTCACTGTTGCTGAATGATAACTTTTAATCTTCCTAAATGGCCAACTTTACCGATAGCTGCAAGTCATCGCTGCTGCTTCTTTTTCTTTTCTATTATGGCGGCTCGCAAGCAACTTTAAGGTGCATACCGCCACCTACTGTACACGAGTGTGTAACGTTCTCTCTGCTTTTAGTTAGTGTCGCGTTTTAAACGGGTGGAGTGGAACTCGGACACACAGAAACGTTCCACATAGTTTTAATATTGAAACAACAGTGTATTGAGAACTTTTTAAAATTAATTTGCTCTGTCAACCACACCTACTGAAGTAAACGGTGGAAGCTAATGCTGTAATATTGACAAAATGTTTGGTTTGTGGAGGTTAGCTAATCAGAATTTGGCTGATTGACACGCAATGCTAACAGCTACTTCGTGATAAACTCTAGCCCCGGAAATATGAAATACTTTAATGGGCTCTTTGCACCTCAGCTTCCGCGTTCGGGGAAAAGCGGCTCAATCGTTTCCGATCCATTGAAAAAGGCTGTTTACACTCGGTGTTTGCAGGGCTTGTCCAAGGTAACAATTAATGATGAACATCAATCTGAAGCCCCGACAATAAGCTGGAGAAAGGTTTTAAGATGTTCGCCTCATTATACACAGATACGAAGGTGAGTTTTACTTTCTTTAAACTTTGTGGCTAACATTAGCTTTAGCTTATGCTAGACATTTTTCTTGTAAAAATGTGCTATTTAAGTATTATTGAAGAAGAAGATCATTTAATGCTAGCTTTGGACAAAAAGTTTTGGCTCTTTCCTCTTTTCTCTCCCGAGTCCTTGGCGAGTGGCGGCGTCCTGCTAAAACGAAACTAACACAGCGTGTTGACGTCACAGATCACAGAGTTTAATTCATAGAAAGCGATGAACAACAAAGCTGCAGAGATACAGAGATATGCATTAACTCATAAAATAACAGACACACAAGGGATAGACAAACGAACACAGAACATATAGACAGACAACGGCGCCCAACGTGGAGAGGAAAAATGGAAAAACTCTCTCCCTGTATTAGCGTTACATTGTACTTTATACTGACTAGGCGTTTCCTCACTTTAATATATGCAAAGAAGGCGTTCCGTAATTCAACCAATCAGAGACCTGTTTCGGCCCCCAGAGAAACCTGAGAAGTCTCCCCCTTTACACCCAACTCGAACGGGCGTCTGGTCTCCGTCAAGCCAGAAGGGGAAGAACACTTAATCTCAGAGGTACTGGGTACGACTGTCCCCAGCACCGAAGTCCTGAGATAAATCTCGCAGACTCCCCTGGAGTTTTGACGTCCCACATTCCAGCTGCCGTTTCCATGGAGATGCTACTTTATGGCCCTTGTGTGCTCTTTAAGCAGACAGTGGAAGGCGTCTGCTTGTCTCCTTGGGCCATCTCAAAGGGTCACACAAAGCCTGTTTTTCCAATAAAAATGCTTAATATTCCTTTACACATGTTGTAAGTATTTTAGCACTTAACTAATCATTTTCCTTTACAGTATCTAAACATTTTTCATCCATTCTAATGGACAATGTTTTTACTTTGTTTTCAATTACCTGCATTTATTGTCGTTAGTGTCAGAGACCAAGTAACGGGGATTTTATGGTTCAGGCTTTTTGCTTCTGAAGACTGAGGAACAACAAGCCCATAGCTTAACATTAGCTCTGGTGTCAGAGTTCTAGTTCAGCTGACTGTTCAGGTTCAGAGTTGTTGCTTTTAGAAAAATATAACCGTGTTCCTTAAGGTCTCCGTGTTATTTTGCTTTATTAGTTTTGCATGCTTCTTGTGAAGCAGGACGGTGTTTACAGCAGTGTGTACAGGCGGATCAGTAGCTCGGCTGTCTGGCTCTGGTCTGCTCTCTCGTTCCCATAAACTCTTTCAGGCTGAATACAGAAGTGATTCCATGGAAATAACACAGGAGGCTCCTTTACCTTCTGCTTTAGGCTGAAGAAGTTGATCAGGAGTGAAGTAAAGGCTGTAAACTTTGCTGTGCAGCGTTAGCTTTAACTGGTAGCGACGAATATTTACAAGCCACGTCTTCTTAATTCAGGACTGCTTAGAAATCCATGAAAACTTAAAAGCCCATTATGTTAGGAAGACAGCAATGTTCATAGTATTGTTTTATTTGCGTCTGAAATACGATTTTGTCTTTTCTAGCTGTGATGGTAACTCAAAGCGGAAAAAAGAGAGCCGCACTTGCGCATGCGGTTGTGACGTCAGCGCGGCAGGTGCAAAGAGCCCATTGACCGTGAAATAATTTGATATGATATTAACATAAACCACAATTAATTACAATTTTCATCATAATTCAAATAGCTAAAAGTCTTCTTCTCGACACAGGCTGTTTTTTAGAAAAGTGGAAACAAAAAAAAAAGTTGAGCCTTCAAAATGGACTTAAAACATGATGGAATATCACAGGATGTTGTGCTCACTGTAAGTTTGACTACAGTGCCACATCACTTTAACACTTACCAACACACCGCAGTGAGAAATCAAAGAGTTACATAAAAAAAGGAAATAAAGGAGATGGTTGCAGGGACGCTACAAGTGTGCGCACGCTTGCGTGTGTGTGACTGTAAGTGAATCAGAGGGCAGTTTGTCATGTTGCTGCTCCACAGCCCTGATCCGAGCTGACAGGTGAAGCTAAACGCAGCTAAACAGCACACATAACAGAGAGGATGAGAGAGGCGGAGGCAGGCAGGAGGCTGTGGAGATAAGGGGAGTCAGAATAAGGGAGGGAAAACATAAAGGATGGGAAACAGAGAAAGGGAGATGAGAAATGAGGGATGAACAAAAAGTCAGTGTGAGAAATGGAGGGATAGGGTAATAGCTGTCAGAGTTAGAGAGCCATTAAAAAGAGAAACACGCAGAGGAGAGAGGAAAACAAGAAGGCATGATGGAAAGAGAGAGAGAAAGCATTTTAACAGTAGCAAAAAAAAAAAAAGCCTGGGAATGGCGGGAAGCTGGATTAGCTGCTGAAAGAGACACTGGTTAATTGACATTTTATCAAAAGAGAGAACTGGGCGAGTTAATTTTTTATATCATTGCGCCATTAATCTACAAACGTCTCGACTCCCATCTTTGTAAAGTCTTTTGCCCTTTCCTGACTTGTTTCCTCCGTGGGAATTTTGCTACAGATTTTTCTTTTCAGTTAAAACATCTCACTTTAGGACATTCTCAAGTCGGGAAGATGTCAGCAGAGATTTATCGGACAGGAAGAGAAAAGCAGTGCCTTTTAAAACACTCATTTTGTCATTTAACTACCGCAGACTTTACTGGGTTTTATTCAGTTTGGCAGACCAGTAAAATAGTGCATGATTGGAGGAAATATATATATATTTTAATTGACAAAAAAACAAACTACTGATGGAGAAAGGAAGAGAACTTATCCAGCATTATAAATAAAAACATGCAAAACGTCTCCCCACAAACAAACATGGTTTTGTTGTTGTTTTTTCTGGTCTATTCTTAGTAAAAAGTGCACTTTAATATCGGACGAAAGTGCTTCTGTCAAACCAAATTGTTGCCTCTCGAGTTAAAGAGAGAGAAGTAGGGGCAACAACACAGAGCGATGAGCAAAAGCAAGGCGTGGGTGCTGAAATCAAATTAATCGAAAAGGAGGTGAGATCAAATCTCTCCACAGTAAAATTTTTATAATATCCTCAGGATTGCCTGCCCCCTCAAACCCATCAAGCTGCAGTTTATATCGAGGTTTCCATTTTACGCCCTAATGGGAGCTGCTCCTCCCGCACGGTGTGGGCTGAGGATGTTGATTGCTGCACAGATTGCAAAGAAGATTGTTATGAATGTTTGATCGGAATATGAATATATGAATATGTTGTTTATCTTGACATGATATGGACATCAAGATGAACACCACACTGTTACAACGCAATGTGAAGTCATTACAGTCCATTCATTACATTTACAAAGTCTAAAATTTGAAAATCCCAATTTTAGACCTTAAAAAGTCTTAAACTTAGTGAGTTATTTGTTAGTCTTAAAGTATTTTAAATGTATCTTAAATTTATTTGCCCATTTATCACAACTACAAAAAAAACCCGGACGCAGCCAATCAGCTCTTTTGTTATTGGCAAGTCCACATTGCTTTACGGTACGAAGAAGTGACGCAACTAGCATAGGATAATAACACATTCAACAATGCTTGGGCTCAAGCAAATAGATTTTTTGCTGTCTGTTTGATAGGAAACATTGATCAAGATAATCTGATGCCTACATCACAGTGATTCTGAATCGCAACACTTAGCTTGGTTGAAACCCACTGCTGCCATAAAACTGGGAACGTTGGGCGTTGGTCAGTGGAGTTGCGTTCATAGACGTTGCTGCTGAGAATGACCTGAAACAGACGACAGCTGTCAGTCAGTTCTGCTGCTGTGATCCCGTCGGCCCCAGGTCCAGTACTCCCTCTCTGCCTCGTAGAGACAACAGCTCTGCATCTGCTGTTAGCAACCTTCAGGTCAGGGCTTACGTTACGACTGGAGGTTCTCTGGATTCTCCACATTTCTCAGAAACACCACTGCTGTGACACAAATAATGAAATTGGAGGCTTGTTCAAAACCATGTTTCAGAGCTCAGGCAGCTGAAAGTAATTTGAAGTTTGTAAAAGATCAAACTTGCGTACATGACCCGCTTTGGACTAGCAGACTTTATCAGAAGAGAACTCATTTCTGATCGATTCATCTGAATGTTTTAGACTTTGTCTGTGCTTCTGATTGGATGTTATTTCTCTGTTTAAGACATTTCTCATTGGGGCTAATTTCTCATCTCTTAAAAACAGTGCTCTCTGAAAACAGCTCCACTTTCTCTCTTATCCTGTCCTTCTCTCCCTCTACTTGACACTGCTCAAGGACCTGCTGCAGGACCCTAAAATCACTTTACTGCTATTGCAAAGCCTCATTTTAAATGCAGTCATTCACTACTGAAGCAACACTAAACTCCTAGGAAGAAACATGGCAAATGCTAAATACAAAAACAGTACACACACGTGAGAAACAACGCCATGTTCAGCATCTGCCCTGCTTAAAAAATGACTTACTTTGAACAGCAGTGTTAAAATCTGTTCATTTAAAAAAAAACAAAAAAAAACATTTAACTTAATGCGCAGAAATTGTCCAGAGTTTGACCATTTTTGGTAAAGCTTGTTAATTAGCACCTAATGAATCTTCCCCAGGAAAACAAAAGCTGGCCCTGGTTATTTAGGTCTATTTAGGTCAGTTTTCCCTGTAAAGTAAGACCATTGTCTTTTTTTTGTTTGTTTTTTTTAGCAACTTTTTAGCACACTGTTGGTATCTTATGGTTACCACGTCTCCATGACAACCATCAGATGCCAACTTGTTGCTTTTCTATCCTACATCTAAACAAGTGAATTTGCTTTTTTCGTCACAATCCGATCTGATGAATTTACATTCGGGTCGGAACATTGCCGTTCTAGTAACCCGAGAGCTTTGCCATTCAGCTCGGCTCTTTCTTCGGTATAAAGGACCGGAGGAGAAAGACTGCAGACAAAACCTCAATCCCTCGATCCATCTGCTGCTCCATCCTCTCATCGATGATGAATAATACAACAAGGAAAGTTGAACTCAACCCCGACCCAGAGAGACAGGCCCCCTTTGTACGGTTCACAGCCATGGACTCAGATTTTCAGCATAGATTCTTCATGCATATCTTCGGCCCGTCAACACAAACTGACCACTGCGGCTGTCGAAATGCTATGCGACGTAAAAGAACAAGACTTTTACAAATTAAGCAATGTACAGTGTGATATGAATATGATTACTCATCAGCAATTTATTGGCCAGTGTACTCTGATGCTGATTGTATTGACTCTTTTAACTGACTCGGTTGAAATGTGTGTGCTCAACCAGGAGTCAAGGTCACGACCCCTTTTACCTCTTTATGTTGTAAGTCAAAAGCTGCAAAGTTTGGCAGCCACAGATCTAGGTAGTAGAGTTGTAAGGTTGTTTTTTTTAAAGAAAATATTCAAGTATGACAGAAATCTCCCTAAACCTTGTGTGAGATTATTTTATGAATACTTACTTTGAAGCTACATTTACAGAAAAATGACATTGTGCATCACCAAACAAACTTTATGTCCACGAGTAATGTGGCAATGGCAGCCTTGACCTCTGAGGTTACCCGTTTTCAGGTGGAAGCTTCAGAGGTCAGCTTTGGCCATAAAACACTAATTAAGCATATTTTTTATGCGTCTTAAAATAGAACAAAAGAACGACTTTCTGAAAGGCAAAAGTTTTGGGATGACCTAGCCAGAAAATCCAACAGGAAATCTGTGGAATCACCTGAGGGCTTGAGATGAGATCCTCAGAACCTGAGAGATTACAAAGTTAAGACATGGGATAATAACAGAGTCCTATCAAAGAAGACCACATGATGAAATTAAATCAAAAGGTGCTTTATCAAAGTACTGGTTAATGTGTGTGCACACTCAGGCAATTCCTTTAAGAACCAGTTTTAACCCTTGCTTGGTGTCTTGGGTGATTGAAGTACCACAATTTAAAGGATTCACCAGAAAATTTAAGGAAACTTACTTGAGGTTCTTCTTGAGGTCATTTTAACAAAAGAAGTGATAATGGAAGACTAAAAAAAACAACTTTTCCCCTAAAACAATATGTGAAGACGACAAAAACTTGGGACACGAGCACGATGAAAGGCAGGTGAAAGTTGATCGGATTCGGGATATATTGACAACCTTGACCCATCCAGCTGCTTCTCACGCACTTCCTTTAAAAAAACGTAAAAAATAGCCAAGCCGAGATTACTTTTAATGTACTCAAATGCCTGTGCATGTGTAATTGTGTTTCTAACTTTATGACAAATGAGGAACAAGAACTGGCAGTGAGAGTTTTGTATCCATTAGCGTATTACAGCACGTTGTCAGAGTGTCCTTGCATTGACTGTACTGTGATGGTGTGTATTGGCGTGTGTGGGGGTGTGTGTGTTTGTGGGCGCCTGGCTTTGTGTGTAACTCCTGTGATAAATGACATGCCGTGAGAAGCTGTGATGTTTATGCAGACTGTAAAAGTTTGAGCTGAATGCAGAGTGAAGGAGGAATTTGTGAATGCGTGTTGAACGCAGGTTGACTGGCTGACTGCTGTCTGTACTTTGGTATTGCATCAAATTAATTAGGCTGTGTCAAATAAAGCTCTGAGTTGTTTTGTTATGGTGAGTGAGCCAAACACTTTTAATAGTTACGGTCAATTTTGTATTAAATGAAAGACGAAATGAAAAATATAAACTGACAAAGGCCAGCATGAGGTTTTCACTGTGATGAGCTTGTCTAAAAATCCCACAGCGTCAGTCCTCAGATGGAACGCTAATGCATAATGTACCGGAGGTGGGGGAAAAGTAACTTTTTCTCTACATTAAACTTATGTAAGAATTCAATCAAAAGGGAATTGAGAGGCGCAGACAGATTTTACATTTCTCAAAATAATCCAAATCAAATTCAACTTAAAATACTTTATAAACCCAAAACAAAATCAGATTGTTGTAGTAATTCAAACTATCCAAGTTTCTTCAGAGGGTTGTTGGAGATGCTGACAGCTGTGGGCAGGGTGAATCTCCTGTAGAGGTCAGTAATACTGCACTTATAAGGAGTCCTCTGGCTGAAGACATTTGTTGCATAACAGTCTTGTGAAGTTTGTAATTTTCTAAAAGGTTTTTATGAAGAATCCTTCTTTGCACAATAAGATGTTCCTCAGTAGCTTCAACCTTCTTTATGACCTCCTTCAGTCCAGGCTCTGATCTAAACAGATGGTAGCAGAAAAGATCACACTCTCAACAACCTACTTCTAGAAGATATGCTCACCTGTAGTCCAGGTGAACACCGAGGTATTTCTATCCCTCGACCACCTCCATTTCTTCTCCCTTGATGGAAACAGAACAGGGAAAAGGAAGTGTACAAAGTGAAAAGGAATGATGAGAGTACAGTGCCCTGTGGTGCTCCTGTTCTGATGACCACCTGGTTAGAGACTCAGTCCTTCAGTCTCTAAAGTTGTGGTCCATTTCTCAAACCTGTTGATCCAGGTTTAGTTAGCTATTAGGTGTGTGTGAGTTGTTGTTTGTGCTTCTATGTTTCCCCGTGATGGACTGTCGAACTGGCTGTGACCTTTCACCCAATGACAGCTTGAGATACAGATTTATCCACTATGGCCTTCGCTCCCTCTGCAAGTGATGGATGTTCCTACAGTAGCCCAGACAAACTAAATACTGAGAACAGGTTTAAAATTAGGATGTAAAAGCAAACTATCGCTACCACTGCAGCTGTAGAATCCTGGTAACATTTTATTTGAAGGGGTTAGCATGAGCCAGACATGACACTGCCATGAAGATGATGGAGTCCTCATGAATGTTTATTACTGTTGTCATGAAGTGTCATTCAGTAAATAATTTCAATGCATAATTTACACTTTTAATGGACTTTTAATGCAGGTTTTAATGCAACTTTGCATTGAAAGTGTCTTTATATACCAAGTAATGCAATTTTGACACTTTTTAATGCCCTTTTATTAACTAAAAGTGTCAAATAACTCTTCATGGTAACGGTCAAACATTTATGAAGACGCCTTAAGTCATGTTTATGACAGCGTCACGTCAATCTTACGCACACCCCTTCAAATAAAGTGTTACCAAAATCCCTTTAACAATAAACTTAGCCTCATATGATTATTGAACCATAGAAGATATGCATCCTCCGAAGCGAAACTAAGCATCTGCACACCGCGTTCAGGAGTCAAACTCGTTAATCTGCTTTCTAATGAAGCTATTTCCATGTGAACGGGTTTTTCATGTCGCCAACCGACCACCCGCATCGCCTTAAAAGGCGCGTGGCGCTTCCCATCACGAACAAATCACCGGCCACGTCCCAGCGCTCGCCCATCTAGCATCAGGAACAAGCCACGCTCAGATTCGCCTACCCATCCAAGCTGTGCTCGCCAGGCTGTGTGTCTCATCACCCTGAGCAAACTGGCATTGCCGCTGCCATGTGTCAGCGCCAGAGGTGGAGATGCAAGGTCACCAACTGCACTAAAGCATACCCCACTACACAACATCTGTTCCAGCCTGTCACTGTGCACACATTGGGGCGAGCTGCGGAGCTTCCAATTCATCAGAGCTGCCCACAGCGTGACATATTTACAGTGCTCGAGAAGTGGAGATGCCGCAGTGGTGTCAAGGGGATGCATGTACAAAAAGGCACCGCGGGGTTCTTTGTTTTATGTTGAAGTGATGAATGGTGGTGACGTGGAGCCGCCAGAGTGAAATGAAAACAGCAGTCCTGCAGAATACTGTATAAAAGTAGCACTAAAGCTGCAGTGTGTAACTTTTATAAAATACATATGTAGTTTTAACATGTTTGTTGAAACTGTCACTGTGCTGACAGTATGGTATGAGACAGATAATCTTCTCCCAGTGCTAACTAGAAACAACCAGTCAGAGTCAGGAGGCGGGTCTTAATGCTGTCAATTTGTGAATGCTAACGTTGGTTAGCATAGCCACCTATGACGGAGGATAAACGGTTTTCCTCTAACCATAAGTTGTTTCTCCACCATTAGCACATTGAGGAGTGAGTACATGAGATTGACTAACAGCACTAAGCCCCGCCTCCTGACTCTCATTGGTTGTTTTTGGTCCATAGCGGTGCATTTCTTCAGACAGCAATAGTAGCTCTAGGGAGGAGGTGGTGGAGATTGAGCTTTTCACAGATTATTTGTCTCATTATGCTGTCACATCATGTTGACAGTTTTAACAATACAAAGCATTTTTTTATACAAGTGACATACTGCAGCTTTAATCTATGTCATAACTCAAAGAGCAGTAGAGAAAATCTTCAGCCAGCTCTAAGGGTGAAGTTTTCGACACATGCAGGCCTTCTTAAATATTACAACACAAACATTATGGACCCAAACAGAAAAAAACATTAATAATCCCATAACCCCACAAATAACTGCGTTGTGTTCAGTTTGACTGGAGGCTGTATTAAATACGTGCCACAAACTCCCACGAGTGGTCCAAGTTATTTCAGCGGTATCAGAAATCTGACAGAGCCGATCCATATCGCCGCGTCTAAATCCAACGTCATGATGGATGAAAGCCGAGACCTCTGCATGCCGAGCTCCCGAAGAAGCTTTGTCAAAAACATCGCGCCACGATGACGGATGTCCCGCTGACAAGTGTGTGCGAACACACACGCCTGCGCGCGTCAGTGTATTCATGCGTGGGTTATGTGTGCGTCACGTCGGTGAATGTTTGAGAACAAATCCCTTGAGGAGTGTGAATCTGCATCTGTGTGTGTGTGAAAAAAAAAAGAAAAGAAGAAAACCCAAAAAAAGAAAAGAAAATGGAAAATATAACCCAAAATAATGAGAGCAAGCAGTGACTCAGACTGTGACATATGGTATTTTCTGTGACATCATCTTTTGCAGCACTACAGCACTGAGATCCTGCCAGCGACTGGTTCATGCAGCTTCCAGGATGAAGGCTGCAAATATCTTTTTTTTTTTAGGTCTTCTGTATTTCATCCACGCCCATGCTTTGAATATGAAACCAAATTACTCAGCACATCCGGAGTCACCCTTAAAATTTTTACTTTCAATGAAACATCTCAAAAGCCCAACTTATTTTTAAACAAAGGCAATACGTAAAGATAAAATGTGCTGTTAAAAGAAAGACGAAAATCTGAAAATGTTGGAACTATCTTGGAAATATTTATTGATCACTGATTTATGTATTTAAAGGGGAGTGTTATGTGTTTTCCAGGGACATGGTGCCATTTTATAGCATAATCAGGTAACTATGTCACCTTCAGTTATCATAAAAATGCAGAATATATAAATCAACTTAAAGGAAATTAGATTTTGCATCATATCTGGTTCTTTGATATTAAAGTAATCACATCAGAACATGATATAAAGTTAAAAAAAAAGTCAATTTTGCATTATGTCCTTTCAACGTACATTGGTGGAAAAAAAATGAGATGCCAGAGATATAAGTGATATAAAAGACAAAATGAAATAATTGTAGATATTTCTGTCCAAATAAATACAAACTCTTTAGAGGAAAAACCAAAGGGCCCGAGCAATCTGGTTGTATACCCTTTGTTGAAGCACCTTTTGATTTAGTTTCAACATTTCAGCATTCAAAAAGGCTTATATTGTAGTGAGGCTCGGATGAAAAGGATCTCTTTGTACAAAGGTATCAGTAAGGAGATGGATACACAAAAGATCTCACAGCCATATAGAGACACCATTACTTTTGGCATTACTTTTGATTTAATTTGACTGATAAAATAAAAATAATATTTAAGCACACAGCTGTTAACTTGAAGTTGTGTTTATGTGGGCCTCCAGAGTCCACATAAATAGCTTTGGCTGGTTTGAATTGGCCCGTGAGCCTTCAGTTTGACACACGTGCCCTCAGCCTTTTTGTTGTTAACCTGTACTGGTTGATAATGGACAATATTCCAGAAAGAAAGAGAGAAGTACAACCATCTATTGTCTATACCTGATTGTCATTGGGTGATTCGTGGTGCATCCTAGATAGGTCACCAGTTCATCACTTGACAACGCAAAGACATATGGGACATATAACTACAACGTTAGTGAATAGTTCCTTAATACTGATGAAAATGTACTGGTTCCATTGGCAGATCATTTTACATATAACAAGACATTTTGTCCATATTACAAGTGAAATAATCAACCAATGAAACCAGTACATTTTTCTTTAAATCAATATTAAGGGACTATATTTACTTTTTTTAAAAAAAGCTCATATATTTTACTGAAAAGTTACTTGTAAACTAGTTTTACCTTGTTTCAAGTGGAGGTAGATATTTGTACTAGAGACTATATCAAAAATACTTGGTAAGATTTTGTGTTTTTGCAGTGCATGGTTTATTCATGCTGCGTATATCTTTAGTTTAACTTACTCGATTTTTAGCAAATTATAGTTAAAAAAAAATCTCGCAACAATTACTAATAAGAAACATTTTTCGTCCATTCTCGCGATGTGCATGGAATGAGTGCAATGCGAGGTTGTACACCCCTACACACCCACACACTCGTATGAGCTGATGAGAGATTGCAACGAGCACAAACAGGACTTGGCATTGCAGGCACTCAGCGATGCCAAGGGACATTATTTGGCAGCTGTCAGCTCTAATAGGGGAATAGCAGGGTGGGAGACGGTTTCAGGCCCTCCACCAAGCCTGCATGGGTGCACTATCTGGCAGCGTTAGCGGTGTGTTGTCTGTGCGCACGCACTATCAAGACGCCAGAGACGATTGTGAGTCAGGGACTGCCTTACCAGATCACTTGTTGTATCACACCACCCGTTTAGCATTGTGTGTTTTCTCTGTCTGTGTGCAATGTGTGTGTAGTGTCAAGTAGATGTTTACTTGTACTTGTCATTTGTGTGAAGCTTGTATTAATTGTCTTGTTTTTAATTAACCATTTTTTGAGATTATTTAATTTGACAACAAAAATGTAAAAAAACAATTTTTGCACTTTAAACATTTTTAAAACATTTTTAGCAATCCTGTTTACTAACAAAAAGACACGTCAAGTGTAGACTTTAGATAAAACTCAACGACTACATGAAGCAGGGATGGAAAACGCACACACACACACACACACACACGCTGAGCAAACCCTATTTCTGCCTTCTCCGATAAGTGCCCAAGCTTTTTTTTTTTGCATTAAAGTTTGAACTGCTGCCTAAGTTGCAGCAGCTTTGAAATAACAATGAACTTTAACTTAATTTACATAACAAGCAGCTTTTGAGGACAGAAAATGCAGCTCACAGCAGCCAACATAAAAGGGGTATGGAAATCCTATAGACTGTAATCATATTTCACATAAAGCATTTAGAGAAAAAGCACGCTATGTAAAATTCAAGAGAAAGAAAAAAGTGGATATATACATGCATTCTGATCATGGTGATACTTTCTGTTTTTTGTGGTCTAATTAATATTTGATCAATAGAAACGGAGGGAAAGCTGCTGCCACATGGTGAGGAAGTTACAAGCTCTCTCTCTTCAGATTCCACTTTCCGAGCCCCGCAGGGGGTTTCATTTGTAAAACCGATGGGACCCACACACACACACCCACACACACACCTACTATGAAAATCCCACCCAAGAGAATTATCGGGTGAGTCACCCCATTGTGGCGTTGCTTATCTCCCTCCAGGCACGGCAATGGATCTGTGTGTGTGTGTGAATGCCCGTCCATATATGCCTTTAGGTTTTGTGGAGGCTGATTTGGCGAGAACAGCTATAGGTGGCAATGTAGTGTCGCGATGCAATTATCCAGCATCAGCAGCTCAGACAGCGGGGTTTCATCGCCTTGCAAGGCTTCATGGGCCCCTGGAATCGTCCGCGGGGGGCCTTGTAGTGTAAACTAACCTGCTGTGACAGTGAGGAGTGATTCAGCTACAAGCTGCTGCAAGACAGACCCGGGATCTGTTTGTGTGCATGAGTGGGTCTCTGTAGAACAATCCAGAACATCTTGTTTTTATTTTTTAGCATCAGAAGCTCTCTGACAATTGGAAGCAATGGAGCAAATTCAATTATGCAACCAAGACTAAGAATCTGCAAGTTGGACTTTGTAGCCCTGTTAGCTTCTTCACTCAGGAAGAACAACGTTTTCCCGAAGCAAGGGTTGTGTAACTTTGTCCAAAGAATTAGGGTTACTGCAAAATATCCGAGTTAATTGTACATCTACTTTCCAGGCAGATCAAGTGAGCAGAGAAATGTCTGCAACTGACATTTAAACAAAAAACAGTTTGTCACAAATTCTTTTGAAAAGAGTCATCAGACGATGTTGTCTCGTCTGATGACTTGAAATTGACCTTTGTCTCTTTAAGAACCTCCTACGTTTTCTGACACTCGCTCTTCAGCTCTTCACCATGCTTCTCCGTGTGATGGACTGAGAAGTAGTTTGTCGCACACTCACGGTTCTGCTAGGTGTTTACTAATTGCTGCTGCCGCTAGTCTACAGGGAGCTGCGTGGCGGAAGACGAGGTTCTTCATGAGCTTTGGGTGAATAGGCAGCACATTGTACTAGCAAGCGTTTAGGCAGCACCCGATCAGTTGCCGTGGGAGATTCGAGGATTGATCCCCGTCTAAAATAAGTAATCTCATCTGTCTTCACTGTTGCTATTTGTGGAAAAACCCCAGACAAAGAACCTCCAGCCAAACACCTTCACCGTCTAGCCGAACATGTTTCACCTCAGAGAAGTTTTATGCAGCGTGAATATTAATGTACTTCAGCAGCTAATCCGTCCCCCTCCTGTAAACGACTGAATGATCACTAATTGTGCTTGACTGAAAAGATTTCTTGCTGCTAAACAATTGCCTCTGTCTGAAGCAATTTCCACAGATATTAATCTGCTTCACCGCTTGTTCTCAGTCGGTGGGCTCCACAAGCCTTTTTATGTCTCTTATTAAATACACAACAACTCTCTTTATTTATTTATTTATTTATTTGCAGTTTGATTAAACATATTAGTCGGGGAAATCTCATTAACATCTGTTAGTATAACATATTTTGTTATTATGATGCAAATAGCAAATTTCACTGGGAAATTTTGTCATATGATGGTTTAATAATGTCATCTTGTCCCAGGAGAGTTTTTATTTCTTTTTCTTTTTTTTAAGGTTTTAGGTTTAATTAAAAGTTGAGAAAATCTCATATTTCTTTCTAAATACAGAAGACTGTAGTAATGTATGATTGAAAGTTACTGCATCAGGATGGATTCCTTTTTGTCAAACCACGTAGCGAAATCTGTTAAGGTACTTGGCAATTTAATCAGCAAATGAAATCAGGAATAGAGTTACGCTGAGGCTTGCAGTACAAATGTAAAACTATGAGCCTAACTTTGGACCTGAGTCCATCCATCCATCCATCCATCCATCCATCTTCTTCCGCTTATCCGAGGTCGGGTCGCGGGGGTAGCAGCTTCAGAAGGGAGGCCCAGACTTCCCTCTTTCCAGCCACTTCTTCTAGCTCCTCCGGGGGAATCCCGAGGCGTTCCCAGGCCAGCCGAGAGACATAGTCCCTCCAGCGTGTCCTGGGTCTTCCCTGGGGCCTCCTCCCGGTGGGACGTGCCCGGAACACCTCACCAGGGAGGCGTCCAGGAGGCATCCTGACCAGATGCCCAAGCCACCTCAACTGGCTCCTGTCGATGTGAAGGAGCAGCGGCTCTACTCTGAGTCCCTCCCGGATGACTGAGCTTCTCACCCTATCTCTAAGGGAGAGCCCAGCCACCCTACGGAGAAAACCCATTTCGGCCGCTTGTATCCGCGATCTCGTTCTTTCGGTCATGACCCAAAGCTCATGACCATAGATGAGGGTGGGAACGTAGATCGACCGGTAAATCGAGAGCTTCGCTTTTTGGCTCAGCTCTCTCTTCACCACGACGGACCGGTACAGCGCCCGCTTGACAGCAGACGCTGCGTCAATCCGCCTGTCGATCTCCCGCTCCCTTCTTCCCCCATTCGTGAACAAGATCCCGAGATACTTAAACTCCTCCACTTGGGGCAGGACACCCCCCCTGACCCGGAGAAGGCACTCTACCCTTTTCCGGCTCAAGACCATGGCCTCGGATTTGGAGGCACTGATCCCCATCCCGGACGCTTCACACTCGGCTGCGAACCGATCCAGCGAGAGCTGCAGATCACGATCTGATGAAGCCAAAAGGACCACATCGTCTGCGAAAAGCAGAGATGAGATCCCAAGGCCACCAAATCGGATCCCCTCAACACCTTGGCTGCGCCTAGAAATTCTGTCCATGAAAGTGATGAACAGAATCGGTGACAAAGGGCAGCCCTGGCGGAGTCCAACTCTCACCGGAAACGAGCCCGACTTACTGCCGGCAATGTGGACCAGACTCTGACACCGGTCATACAGGGACCTGACAGCCCATATCAAAGGGCCCGGTACCCCATACTCCCGGAGAACCCCCCACAGGGCTCCCCGAGGGACACGGTCGAACGCCTTCTCCAAGTCCACAAAACACATGTAGACTGGTTGGGCGAACTCCCATGCACCCTCCAGGACCCTGCTGAGGGTGTAGAGCTGGTCCAGTGTTCCACGACCAGGACGAAAACCACACTGCTCTTCCTGAATTCGAGGTTCGACTATCCGACGGACCCTCCTCTCCAGGACCCCTGAATAGACCTTTCCAGGGAGGCTTAAGAGTGTGACCCCTCTATAATTGGAGCACACCCTCCGGTCCCCCTTTTTGAACAGGGGGACCACCACCCCAGTCTGCCAATCCAGGGGAACTGCCCCCGATGTCCATGCGATATTGCAGAGTCGCGTCAACCAACACAACCCTACAACATCCAGAGCCTTAAGGAACTCCGGGCGGATCTCATCCACCCCCGGGGCCTTGCCACCGAGGAGCTTTTTAACCACCTCGGCGACCTCGCCCCCAGAGATTGGAGAGCCCAACCCAGAGTCCCCAGGCTCCGCTTCCTCAGTGGAAGGCATGTTGGTGGGATTGAGGAGGTCTTCGAAGTACTCTGCCCACCGGCCCACAACGTCCCGAGTAGAGGTCAGCAGCACACCATCCCCACTATAAACAGTGTTGGTGCTGCACCGCTTCCCCCCCCTGAGACGCCGGATGGTGGACCAGAATCGCCTCGATCCGTGCGGAAGTCTTTCTCCATGGCCTCTCCAAACTCCTCCCACGCCCGAGTTTTTGCCTCAGCAACCGCCCGAGCCGCATGCCGCTTCGCCCGCCGGTACCCATCAGCTGCTTCCGGAGTCCCACAGGCCAAAAAGGCCCGATAGGACTCCTTCTTCAGCCTGACGGCATCCCTCACCGAAGGTGTCCACCAACGGGTTCGAGGGTTGCCGCCGCGACAGGCACCGACAACCTTGCGGCCACAGCTCCGATCGGCCGCCTCGACAATGGAGGCACGGAACACGGTCCACTCAGACTCCATGTCTCCCACCTCCCCCGGGACGTGTTCGAAGCTTTGCCGGAGATGGGAGTTAAAGCTCCGTCTCACAGGGGATTCCGCCAGACGTTCCCAGCAGACCCTCACAACACGTTTGGGCCTGCCAGGTCTGACCGGCTTTCGCCCCCGCCACCGGAGCCAACTCACCACCAGGTAGTGGTCAGTGGACAGCTCCGCACCTCTCTTCACCCAAGTGTCCAAGACATACGGCCGCAGATCCGATGAAACGATGACAAAGTCGATCATCGAACTGCGGCCTAGGGTGTCCTGGTGCCAAGTGCACATATGGACACCCTTATGCTTGAACATGGTGTTCGTTATGGACAATCCATGGCGAGCACAGAAGTCCAGCAACAGAACACCGCTCGAGTTCAGGTCGGGTGGGCCGTTCCTCCCAACCACGCCTCTCCAGGTCTCACTGTCGTTGCCCACGTGAGCGTTGAAGTCCCCCAGCAGAACAAGGGAGTCCCCAGGAGGAGCACTCTCCAGTACCCCCTCTAAGGACTCCAAAAAGGGTGGGTAATCTGAACTGTCGTTCGGCCCGTAAGCACAAACAACAGTCAGAACCCGTCCCCCCACCCGTAGGCGGAGGGATGCTACCCTCTCGTTCACCGGGGTAAACCCCAATGTACAGGCGCCGAGATGGGGAGCAACAAGTATGCCCACTCCTGCCCGACGTCTCTCTCCCTGGGCAACTCCAGAGTGGAAGTATGTCCAGCCCCTCTCAAGGAGACTGGTTCCAGAACCAGAGCCATGCGTCGAGGTGAGACCGACTATTTCTAGCCGGAACCTCTCGACCTCACGCACTAGCTCCGGCTCCTTCCCCACCAGAGAGGTGACATTCCAGGTCCCAAGAGCCAGTTTCTGCAACCGAGGATCGGACCGCCAGGGTCCCCTCCCTTGGCCGCCACCCATCACACAGTGCACCCGACCCCTTTGGCCCCTCCCACGGGTGGTGGGCCCATGGGAGGGGGGGCCCATGTTTCCTCTTCGGGCTGAGCCTGGCCGGGCTCCATGGGTAAAAGCCCGGCCACCAGACGCTCGCCATCGTGCCCCCCCTCCAGGCCTGGCTCCAGAGTGGGGCCCCGGTGACCCGCGTCCGGGCGAGGGAACACCAAGTCCAAGGTTTTCCTTCATCATTGGGGTCTTCGGGCTGCACTTTGTCTGGTCCCTCACCTAGGACCTGTCTGCCTTGGGTGACCCTACCAGGGGCATGAAGCCCCAGACAGCATAGCTCCTAGGATCATTGGGGCACTCAAACCCCTCCACCACGATAAGGTGGCAGCCCATGGAGGAGCTGAGTTTAAGTTATAAATGTGTTTGCTGCATTAAATGGAAGAAGAAAGAAAGAGTAGAGAGTAGAGTCATTTGGAATCAGCGATGATCATAAGTGATAAAGTCATCGTACATCTGTCAAAAAAAGATGGAAGACATAATAAGTACGGATTATTTCCCACCCATCAAATCTACCTGCGCAAAGGTCTGAACATCAGCCACTGTCGCTTTTTGCTCTGCCTTGAGAAAGGTTGGAAAAATGTTAAGATATGAAAAATAAAAGACAAAAATAAAACATTTTTTGTTTAGTTTAGTTGTTTGAACAGCAAAGCCCTAAATGTTTTATATTTCAGAGCACTAGCTCATGTGCACACTTTTATTTGGTACTGTTTACTGTCTACCTGCATCTTTGAAAGTAGTCTAAACCACCAGGTACGTATTATACATTCTGTAATCGAGGATCACTGCTTCTAGAAAACGCACTAGAAGAGCAAAAATCTGTTGTTCATTCATGTGTTTATTTTAAACAGACTCGTCCCAAATCCGTTTTATTCACAAATGTATCTTTGTTACTAGGTGCAAAGGCTAACCAAACATTTTGTGGGGCAAAATTCAAAAGACCTAGATTCAGAAAAAGAAAAGTGTGTGAGTGTGTCTTATGGACATATTGATAGCTGTGCTGCACGTTTTTGTTATTTGAAATGCTGCATGTTAGCAATTCATAGCCAGATTCTCCTCACCACAGAGGCTGGGTAAGTTCTCTTCTTAATATCTTCTTTTGCTTTCCATCACTTTTCTACATTTCAGATATACATTAGTTCTCATACAACTCAACGCAACAATTGTGTAAAGGTATAAAAAAGTGTGATTGTCTATGGAAGCAGAAGGTAGAAACTTTTTGAAATGAAGATAAATAAATAAATTCCTGAAGAAATACCTGCAGATACGGCAGATATGATTGTACTGTCTGAACTCTTAAGGCAGGTGTATAGGGCTCTGATCTCCTCAGAATCCCCTTCATCACATTGAAGGCTGCTAATTTCTCAGGTTAGAGTCGTGTATTTCAGAGCATCCTCAATGAGGGAGAGAAAAAAGCAGAAAGATGGAGAAGAAATAGAAAGTGGGCCGAAGGACTTGCAGACCAAAAACAATGACGAGGTTCTCAGAGACGTTAATGTTTGAGAGAGAAAAAAAACCTCTGTATAGATTTAACTTAAGTTATAAAGCCTGCGCTTTCACCCAACGTAACAAGAGAAAATCAACACGAGTGTGACACAGATTTAGGAAACCAACAAAGATAAAGGCTTCGTGACGATAAAATCAAAAACGGAGGAGATAAGGAGAGCATGGCAATGAGTCAGACTTGCAAAGTTGCAGAGATTGAAACAGATAAGAAAAGCGTAGAAGATGATTTCAAGGAGATGCAAAGGATAGAGAACAACATTTGCTGAATAATACGGTACTTTTAAACATGGAGGACAAAGACTAGAAAGTTGGAGTTGAAGGCGCAAGGTGCTGTAGTTATTTAAAAACAGGACTGGTTGAAAAAAAAGGAGAAATTGGATGAAAGATAAAAGTGAAAATATCATGAGTATTTCTTGTAGCAACCAGCTTTTTCAGGCGTTGCATAGTAAAAGTTGTAGCATTTGTGTTTTGCCTGAAATTGCAGCATTCATATTTCTAAAGTTGTTGTTTTTTTTATTTATTTCTCTGTATTTTATGTAGTATTTTTATATGCGTCATGGATTTTGAAAGGGTAGTAACTTAGCCTGCTTGTTTTCCCTGATTCTCATTACCCAACAGACATTTTGCTATTAACGTACACGCTACTACTAGCTAATGGCAGCTAGCATGTTAATATTAGCATATTACTTTATGCTAATAAATGAGAAAATGGACTGGTCAAAGTCTGGAAATAGGAAATTGTTTTGCAGACATTATCTGGGTTGTGTGGATGCATTTTATGGGTATTTACAGTATGGTCAGCTAATATACAAATATTAACATATTAGCTTAAGGCAGGGGTGCCCAAAGTCGGTCCACGAGGGTCGGCATCCTGCATGTTTTAGTTCTCTCCCTGGTGGTACCAACAACCTTTTCAGCTTGTCAATGTTCTTCTTAGGCCTTCTAACGATCCATCATTTGATCCAGGTGCGTTAAACCAGGGAGAGACTAAAACATGCAGGATGTCAGCCCTCGAGGACTGACTTTGGGGACCCCTGGCTTAAGGAAATTGTTGCTCTATGTTGTCCTTAGAAGGCCGTGTTGCAGTTCCTCCATTTAGTACTTTGATTTTTTTAAATAATTGCTTTCCCCTAATGTTAGTTTTATCCAATATACATTAGCATTTAAATTGCCATTAGCTAATGAAGTCAACTTGCAAGCATTAGCAAGTAAGTTAGCATTATATCATTATATCACCACGTAATATAGAGTGGTGCGGACAGCAGAGAGGATCATCGGGCCCCCCTTCCCTCCATTCAGGACATTTCATCCCAGCGCTGCGTGTCCCGAGGCCGAAACATCGTCAGTGACCCCTCACACCCCCACCATGGACTGTTCTCCCTGCTGCCCTCTGGAAAGAGGTTCCGCAGCATCCGGTGCAGGTCCACCAGGTTCCGAAACAGCTTTTTCCCACTTGCCATCAGACTGCTGAACTCTTAACTGGACTGCACTCAAAAACTGGCCTCCACTTCATACCTTGCACATGTACATAGATAAATAACTTCTATTTTACTGTCATTCCTGCACTTTATATTTTATATTTAGATTTATATTCATATTTTATACTGTATTTTATTTTATTCTGGAGTAACCTCACAACATTGGAACCTCAAAACACTGTCCTGAGCCGTATGCAACGAAATTTCTTTCTGTATACACCCTGTGCATACAAAATGACAATAAAGTCAGTCTAAGTCTAAGTCTAAGTCTATTAACTGAGAAGGAGAACAATGTATGGGATGGTACATGTGGCATAAACTGCGGCAGTTTATATAGATATTTGAGGGGCATACTGTACGGCGCGTCAATACCCTAATTCCTCTACAATTGGACAATCCTTGTAGTAGCAATTTTCTCTTGCTGATTTCACCTGCTGCCAAAGTTACCTAATGTATCTTATATATGTATATTTTTTTCAGATCTGTTCTTGTTACTTAGCTTTGCTCGTCTTCCCCAGCGGAGCTTTGATTTCTAATAAATGTTCTCCCAAATGTTAATTCGCGCGAGAGACGTTCTGCTGAGTTCTGTGTTTTCCAGCAGTGTTCCCATTTTTATTCCCAGCGAAAAACTGAGTCCCTCCGGTGGTTGTGCACCTCGACTGGAGCAGCTGAGGGCTGCTTTAATGGCTCTTAAACTGTGAGCAGAATGCCAAGGGAGGGAAAAGAAATACCTTTTAAATTAGATTTTCCAAACCTGTTATGTTTGTTTTTCGGCTATAAAATATGGATTTGAGTCGGTGCTGGCAGTACTCTAGTGGGGACACTTTGGACAAACAGTACCACAGGGAATGTTTGCAGAGTCAAAATAGCACTTTCACAATGACTACCTGCAAAATATGTTAACTCTTGCTTGTAGTGTGGACAAAATGTATGTACCGTCACAAAACTGTAGAGGAGCCAGAGAGTAAAAATGGTTCTAGGAGGGGAACTGTTGGGCAAAATTTACAAGTTGTGTGTGTTTATGCTTCCATTTGGGGTCATCTGCTTCTAAAAACAACCAAACTACTAAACAATAAACCCAAAAACAATCCGATGGCAATAAGTCCATGTTTTTGGTGTCTGGAAAACGAGCCATTTCAAAAACCTCCCAATTGACGGGCACTGTGCCGTTACCTGGCAACCCAAGCAGAGTTGGAGCATATTTGTTCAGCTGGTTTTATCACTGTAAGTGCTGTACAATGGCTGCTGGAAAAGACTTACCATTCAGAAACCACTTGCTGCATTCTTGTCAGTTGTGCAGCAGGCTCCACTTCTGCTTTTCAAAGATGTACGGTTGCAGAAATACACTTCTGTCTGCAGTCATTTTCATGTGCGAGTGTAAACATTCAGTTAGGGGGCATGGCCAGCAGCAACTTTGCAACTTTGGATTTAAAGTGACAAGAGCTCAAAATAGGCAGAACACCAGACTAAAATGTCATTATCTGAGAATGATTTCCTGCAACAAAATCTAACTAACATGTTTTGTGTAGGCCATAGACCTATCCTAACCTGTTCAAGAAAGAATAATAGGTCACCTTTGAATCTTTTGTCTTTAAATATACATTTTACCTAATGCATATTTATAGTTACACAGTAACAAATATATCAGAGGTGCCAGAATATTTGATATTGAGCACAAAACATGAGACGTGGGAATCTTGCAGTGTTGATTTTGACTCCATCTACTTCTTTGTTTCTGTGTGGAGATTTTTCAATTTCCATATTTTTTTTTTGTGGGTTTTATTTTGTTAGTTTTTGGATAATCTTCTCTATGATCTCTAAGTTGCTGCCCCTAGCAAACAACACGTGCTTGTCTCTCCCAAACATCCAGAAAGACCAAAAGTGAAGTCGTATCCAGACCTACATCAGTTCCCAGGTTTAGTCAGGGCATTCTTTTAATCTCCTCGTGTTTCCTTGCATTACCGTAATCCGTTTCAGGAGCACGTCTATTCCAGCCTTTCTAATGCTGCACAAAAAAACCAAAAACAAAACATCACTCTGACTGACGTCGGTTTCTTTCTTCTTTTTTTGTTTTGGACTGAAAAATGCCTGCAGAGAGCCGCGAGAAAATACAGCAGCGAGAGTGAAGACAATCGACAAGAGAGGAATCTGGGAAGGAAGATGGAGGATTTTATTTAGACTTGACAGACCTCCATGAATTTATTCTTTTTGTTGGGTAGGTCTGAAACTTGTTTGACTCTTTCAAACAAGGGGAGGAATTAAAATCACAAATCTGTCAATACCACTATAAACACAAACTCTTTACCCAGTCATGCCTACTAGCATTTGAATTGCAAGTACATCACTTATAAGATGTAACAATTAGCTGGAGCATTTTTAAGATTTATGCCTTGGGTCAAACATCTTTGGTTTGCATTCAGTAGACAATAGTTTACTGAAATTTTGGTCCATTCTTCCTCACACAACAGGTTTAACTAATTCAGGTTTTTAAGCAGTCTTGCTCACACAAACTTTTTACCTCGGCCAACAAAACATTTATGGGATTCAGATCACAGCTATATAATGACCTCTACAAAATACTGACTTTGTTTTCTTTCCTTTTTTGTTTATGTCATTTTCCATTTAGAAGAACCAAAGTTGAACTCTCTGGCAGAGATGTTGAGATGTTGCTTTAATGTTTTTCAATGATCTCCTTCCATAAAACCATCTATTTTATGAAATATACCAGTCATTCCCGCGACACATCATGACACTGCCACCCTCGTACTTCACAGCTTCCTTTTTTAAGTTTGTCAGACCACAAAAACATGTTCAAAAGTTAATAATGTTGTGTTGTGGATTAACGTATTAGAACAGTGGTGTCACACTCATCTTCCTTTTGGGCCAAGTCAAGGTCATGAATGTTCTTAAAGGGCCGGTTGCGCCAGAATGTGATGATTAAATCCGTTAAACGGTTAAAATATAAATAAATTTAGAGGGCCACATGAAAAGCAATGGTGGGCTGGATTTGGCCCCCGGGCCTTGAGTTTGACACATGTGGATTAGTGGCTCAGTAAATATTTTGGTCCTTATCCTGGCATTTAGCAAAACTGAATCATTTTAACTGACCTAAACTTGGAAAACTTTAGTCTGACATGTGAAACAGAGAGAGAGAATTTTTTTCTTTTTTATGCAGTTTATGTAAATATGTAGTTTCTGCTGCAACACACGCCACACTTTCTCGTAATGCCGCTTCTTACCGTCCGCAGCGTTGGATTCCAACACAGCGCTGTGCTAATGTCTTTATCCTCACCGCTCCAATAAGCGCACACACGACTATTTCACAGCATGCTAATCAAAAGAGAATTGCTCTAATGCATGTTAGAAAGCCTGCTGACGATTTCAACTGTGAGATTAACGGCGAGGAAATATTCATGGCTCCTCTTGATGGCGGCGCTCGGGTCACAGCTGTTTTCCTGGGCATGTCACTATAATTTCCTTGTCGACAGATTGACGGCGGTTTCTTATTTTTTCTTTCGTTTTGTTTGTTTTTTAACAAAAGAACAACTGAATAAAGCTGTGTTTGTTTGTTGGTTTTTTATTTAGTCGTGGGGAAAAATTACCAATCTCTTTGCTCTGCTCCGTTGTTTGCTTTTAGTCCAAGAGATTTACACAAAAACGAGCATAGAAGTAAATATATATGATAAAAATTAAATCACTGTAAGGCAAGACAGATTATTTTCTGGTATATTCCAACATTTTTTGAGAATCCATATGCAGAAATTGTAATAAGTTCACTGGATTCTAAAGTAATATTTATTCTGCCCAGTTAGAGCGAAATCAACCCGGCGACTTCTGTCGACTTCGATTTGTTGTTCTTCTTTGCTCCCAAAGAGTTAAATCGGCAGGCCTCTTCCTGCCTGTGCTCCAGTTTTGCGATGCCATCAGAACTTGTTCAAAGGCTTCAAAAAAAAAAAAAAACCCCCGAAAAGATGATAAGAGGAGACGTTGTCCTACATATATATTTATTTTCTGTAAATGATTGGCACTCCCTGCTGGCAAGCAACCAAAGACTAGTCTTTTTCATCCTCTGTTCCGAGCAGTTTCTCTCTCTTTTATTAATGTGAATAATCCTTTTGAAACGTACCGTTTCATAATGTGTCAACATCAAAACGTTGCTGTTTTTCCCTCTTTTCCCCTATTTTTCATGAATTTGACTTAGACTTAGACTTAGACTGACTTAGACTGACTTTATTGTCATTTTGCATGCACAGGGTGTATACAGAACGAAATTTCGTTGCATACGGCTCAGGACAATGTTTTGAGCTTTCAATGTTGTGAGGTTACTCCAGAATAAAATAAAATACAATATAAAATATGAATATAAAATGTAAAATATAAAGTGCAGGAATGACAGTAAAATAGAAGTTATTTATCTATGTACATGTGCAAGGTATGAAGTGGAGACCAGATTTTAAGTGCAGTCCAGTTAAGAGTTCAGCAGTCTGATGGCAAGTGGGAAAAAGCTTTATCGGAACCTGGTGGACCTGCACCGGATGCTGCGGAACCTCTTTCCAGAGGGCAGCAGGGAGAACAGTCCATGGTGGGGGTGTGAGGGGTCACTGATGATGTTTCGGCCTCGGGACACGCAGCGCTGGGATGAAATGTCCTGGATGGAGGGAAGGGGGGCCCCGATGATCCTTTCTGCTGTCCGCACCACTCTCCTCACGTTCTTCCAGTCGGAGGCGCTGCAGCTTCCACACCACACAGAGAGGCAGCTGGTCAGAATGCTCTCTATGGTGCTTCTGTAGAATTTGCTATGTCCTATCGCAACCCGTTCTGTTGTTGAAGCAATCCTAGTTCATTTCAGCACTTACTTCCTTTGCTCTTCCTGTGGTGCTTTGTTTTTGTTTTTGTTTGTTTTGGTGTAAATTCACTCAAATGGGAAAGAATCCAAAGACGTCCCCAAGACAATTTATCTGAAGTGTTTTTCTTCCTTCTTTCAGGACTCTGACGGAGCTTCTGAAGCAGCCGGGGGAGGCAGGAGCTGTGGATGGAGCTGGAATTCATCATCCCATCGGGATGAACGGCATCACGGCCAGAACCATGCGCACCAACAATGGTAGGGTTTTTTTTTGTATTTATGGACAATAACTGAAGTGATAAAGGCAATTAAACAGCATCCATATGCATCAGTCTGAATTGGAAACTCATACCAAGAGCGCTGGTCTGTGTTAAATCTGTTTCACAAACCTTAAATTTTAAATGAATCAAAGTCCTTCTATCAGAGTCTGTCAGGCTACATACCATAAAAGAGTTGCAATGAAAATAGCTCAACCCTGTCATTAAATATAAACAGGCGCTCTAATAACACAAAAAGTCCTTTTCAGTACAACAAATACATCAACACCTCAGGAACGAAGAACTATTTTACATTTTATGCCACTCTCTGTTGTGTCATTGAGGAAATGTTTCTTCGAAATGCCTTTGCTGAGTCTCTTTATGCCATTTCAAATTGGAAACCTCCATCATGGCTACGGCCTCCCGGCAGATTAGGCACATCGATCTCGGGCTGGTTGGAGGGAGAATGAATGCAATTGCTCCGTCCATTCGTCTTTGAATTGTCAATTTTCACCGTCTACTTTTCCTTTCACAGCAAATTTTGAACGTGTCATTTAAAATACAAATTCCAATCAGGCCTCCTTTAGATGAGGAAGTAACGAATAGCAAGCGTCTCTCTAAAAAATGTGCGGCAGCGGTACTGTCCGAGTGACACTGTGACATGGTTGTCATGGAGATGAAAGCCCACACTGCTGTGGTACATCTAGTGGACTATCGGGGAATTTTTCTGCCATAATTCGAGAGCACACATTTTCAGTCTGAAAGCAGGATTATATGTCTTTTGTTCTCAAAACCCGTAATGTTTACTCAAACCTCTCTCCTCGCGCTCTTGGAGAACTCTCTGCTCGCTTACGAAATATTCTCTGCTTGCTTTTGGAACCGCCTTTTGGCGGTCGCCTGGCAACCTCTCAGCCAATAGAATGAAAGTGTTGTACTGGGTGCGTTTGTTTCTTTCTAGTGGGTGTGCCTGTGTGGTTACTATCGATTGTAGCAACCTGCGCCACCCACTGGATGTAGGGAGTTGGTTGAGTGAACAAACTCCTGCCAAAGATCAGTAGCTGTTAGCGATCAGTAGCTGTTAGCGATCAGTAGCTGTTAGCGATCAGTAGCTGTTAGCGATCAGTAGCAGACTGCTGGCGGATGGTTAGTGTAACATATGGAGCAGAAAGCTGAGGCTGTTGTTTCGTCCTATATCCAGTGGGTGGCGCAGGTTGCTACAATCGATAGTAGCCACACAGGCACACCCTCTAAAATGAAATTAATGCACCCAGTACAACACTTTCATTCTAATGGATAAGAGGTTGCCAGGCGATAGTGCAATTTTTGTTCCAGAAGCAAGCAGAAAACGTTTGGTAGGAGAGCTAAGAGTCCGAGCAGAGACTGTGTCTGAGCGCGAAGAGAAGTTTTGAGTACAATCATTACAAGTTTTGAGAAGAAAGACATGAAGTTCTGCTTTCAAAATAAAAACATAAGCAAAAGTATTAAAAGTTTTGAGACCAAAAGACTTGAAATTCTGCTCTCAGACTGAAAATGTGTGCTCTCAAAATATGGCAGAAAAATTTGGCCATAGAGAATCGCCTTGGTGTGGAATATATAGATACACAAATATGCCGCTTTTGGCAGTTGCACACAATCAAAATGGCATCATTAAATTGTTGTGAACCTTTTCACTGTAATACACATAATTATGAGTGAGGTTGCAATGATAATCAAAAGTTTAAATCCTTCTCAAAAGGAATCACAAAATCTGAAACAAAGACAACAATAATATCTTTTTGACATCTGAAGCTACAAAATTAGCTCTGCAGCTACAATATTAAGTCAGACTGTGTTTTTGTTAAGGCCTGGTTGTGCCTCTCATTTGCCCATCCATCCATCCATCCATCTTCTTCCGCTTATCCGAGGTCGGGTCGCGGGGGTAGCAGCTTCAGAAGGGAGGCCCAGACTTCCCTCTCCCCAGCCACTTCTTCCAGCTCCTCCGGGGGAATCCCGAGGCGTTCCCAGGCCAGCCGAGAGACATAGTCCCTCCAGCGTGTCCTGGGTCTTCCCCGGGGCCTCCTCCCAGTGGGACGTGCCCGGAACACCTCACCAGGGAGGCGTCCAGGAGGCATCCTGACCAGATGCCCAAGCCACCTCAACTGGCTCCTCTCGATGTGAAGGAGCAGCGGCTCTACTCTGAGTCCCTCCCGGATGACTGAGCTTCTCACCCTATCTCTAAGGGAGAGCCCAGCCACCCTACGGAGAAAACCCATTTCGGCCGCTTGTATCCGCGATCTCGTTCTTTCGGTCATGACCCAAAGCTCATGACCATAGATGAGGGTGGGAACGTAGATCGACCGGTAAATCGAGAGCTTCGCTTTTTGGCTCAGCTCTCTCTTCACCACGACGGACCGGTACAGCGCCCGCTTGACAGCAGACGCTGCGCCAATCCGCCTGTCGATCTCCCGCTCCCTTCTTCCCCCATTCGTGAACAAGATCCCGAGATACTTAAACTCCTCCACTTGGGGCAGGACACCCCCCCTGACCCGGAGAAGGCACTCTACCCTTTTCCGGCTCAAGACCATGGCCTCGGATTTGGAGGCACTGATCCCCATCCCGGCCGCTTCACACTCGGCTGCGAACCGATCCAGCGAGAGCTGCAGATCACGATCTGATGAAGCCAAAAGGACCACATCGTCTGCGAAAAGCAGAGATGAGATCCTGAGGCCACCAAATCGGATCCCCTCAACACCTTGGCTGCGCCTAGAAATTCTGTCCATGAAAGTGATGAACAGAATCGGTGACAAAGGGCAGCCCTGGCGGAGTCCAACTCTCACCGGAAACGAGCCCGACTTACTGCCGGCAATGCGGACCAGACTCTGACACCGGTCATACAGGGACCTGACAGCCCGTATCAAAGGGCCCGGTACCCCATACTCCCGGAGAACCCCCCACAGGGCTCCCCGAGGGACACGGTCGAACGCCTTCTCCAAGTCCACAAAACACATGTAGACTGGTTGGGCGAACTTCCATGCACCCTCCAGGACCCTGCTGAGGGTGTAGAGCTGGTCCAGTGTTCCACGACCAGGACGAAAACCACACTGCTCTTCCTGAATCCGAGGTTCGACTATCCGACGGACCCTCCTCTCCAGGACCCCTGAATAGACCTTGCCAGGGAGGCTTAAGAGTGTGACCCCTCTATAATTGGAGCACACCCTCCGGTCCCCCTTTTTGAACAGGGGGACCACCACCCCAGTCTGCCAATCCAGGGGAACTGCCCCCGATGTCCATGCGATATTGCAGAGTCGCGTCAACCAACACAACCCTACAACATCCAGAGCCTTAAGGAACTCCGGGCGGATCTCATCCACCCCCGGGGCCTTGCCACCGAGGAGCTTTTTAACCACCTCAGCGACCTCGCCCCCAGAGATTGTAGAGCCCAACCCAGAGTCCCCAGGCTCCGCTTCCTCAGTGGAAGGCATGTTGGTGGGATTGAGGAGGTCTTCGAAGTACTCTGCCCACCGGCCCACAACGTCCCGAGTAGAGGTCAGCAGCACACCATCCCCACTATAAACAGTGTTGGTGCTGCACCGCTTCCCCCCTCTGAGACGCCGGATGGTGGACCAGAATCGCCTCGAAGCCGTGCGGAAGTCTTTCTCCATGGCCTCTCCAAACTCCTCCCACACCCGAGTTTTTGCCTCAGCAACCGCCCGAGCCGCATGCCGCTTCGCCCGCCGGTACCCATCAGCTGCTTCCGGAGTCCCACAGGCCAAAAAGGCTCGATAGGACTCCTTCTTCAGCCTGACGGCATCCCTCACCGAAGGTGTCCACCAACGGGTTCGAGGGTTGCCGCCGCGACAGGCACCGACAACCTTGCGGCCACAGCTCCGATCGGCCGCCTCGACAATGGAGGCACGGAACACGGTCCACTCAGACTCCATGTCCCCCACCTCCCCCGGGACGTGTTCGAAGTTTTGCCGGAGATGGGAGTTAAAGCTCCGTCTCACAGGGGATTCCGCCAGACGTTCCCAGCAGACCCTCACAACACGTTTGGGCCTGCCAGGTCTGACCGGCTTTTGCCCCCGCCACCGGAGCCAACTCACCACCAGGTAGTGGTCAGTGGACAGCTCCGCACCTCTCTTCACCCGAGTGTCCAAGACATACGGCCGCAGATCCGATGAAACGATGACAAAGTCGATCATCGAACTGCGGCCTAGGGTGTCCTGGTGCCAAGTGCACATATGGACACCCTTATGCTTGAACATGGTGTTCGTTATGGACAATCCATGGCGAGCACAGAAGTCCAGCAACAGAACACCGCTCGAGTTCAGGTCGGGTGGGCCGTTCCTCCCAACCACGCCCCTCCAGGTCTCACTGTCGTTGCCCACGTGAGCGTTGAAGTCCCCCAGCAGAACAAGGGAGTCCCCAGGAGGAGCACTCTCCAGTACCCCCTCTAAGGACTCCAAAAAGGGTGGGTAATCTGAACTGTCGTTCGGCCCGTAAGCACAAACGACAGTCAGAACCCGTCCCACCACCCGTAGGCGGAGGGATCCTACCCTCTCGTTCACCGGGGTAAACCCCAACGTACAGGCGCCGAGATGGGGAGCAACAAGTATGCCCACTCCTGCCCGACGTCTCTCTCCCTGGGCAACTCCAGAGTGGAAGTATGTCCAGCCCCTCTCAAGGAGACTGGTTCCAGAACCAGAGCCATGCGTCGAGGTGAGACCGACTATTTCTAGCCGGAACCTCTCGACCTCACGCACTAGCTCCGGCTCCTTCCCCACCAGAGAGGTGACATTCCACGTCCCAAGAGCCAGTTTCTGCAACCGAGGATCGGACCGCCAGGGTCCCCTCCCTTGGCCGCCACCCATCACACAGTGCACCCGACCCCTTTGGCCCCTCCCACGGGTGGTGGGCCCATGGGAGGGGGGGCCCATGTTTTCTCTTCGGGCTGAGCCCGGCCGGGCTCCATGGGTAAAAGCCCGGCCACCAGACGCTCGCCATCATGCCCCCCCTCCAGGCCTGGCTCCAGAGTGGGGCCCCGGTGACCCGGGCGAGGGAACACCAAGTCCAAGGTTTTCCTTCATCATTGGGGTCTTCGGGCTGCACTTTGTCTGGTCCCTCACCTAGGACCTGTCTGCCTTGGGTGACCCTACCAGGGGCATGAAGCCCCAGACAGCATAGCTCCTAGGATCATTGGGGCACTCAAACCCCTCCACCACGATAAGGTGGCAGCCCATGGAGGAGCTCATTTGCCCAAATGATTTGAAAACATTTTGTCACCTTGGAACCACAAAATTTGGCGACTTTTATCAGGATTTTCAGCAACAAACTAGCACATAGCAGTGTAAATTTAGCTCAGAATTTTAGCAACATAGTTCAACTTCAGTTTCATTTGGACTTTGTCTGAGCAGCAATTAGATTCTCAAATGGGTTTTGACTGGACCTTGATAACAAATAAAGTACATTTTCACACAGCAGTTTTGTGCCAAACTACTGGCTTTTTTCAACAGTTGCATTTACTCATGTTCTCTAACAAAGAGTAAGACAAGCTGAATTGAAATTAAATTAAAACTGCATTTCATTTTCCTTCTGTGCCATAGTTTTGCACTACTTTGTGTTGGTCGGGTACCTAAGATATCAAAAACACAGAAATGCGTGGTTCCAATGTGACGTAATGGGAAAGATTTCAAGAAAAATACCTTCACGAGGTGGTTTGTGTGAGAGAGAAAGAACAATGATCTATTTTTTTCCCATCTTCACAACTCATGGCTGCGGTGTATTTCTTACAAAATGGCTTTCTGAGCTGGTAAAGGTTCATGAATCAACCTGATGGAGAACATATAGCGTAGGAACAACTTCGTGGACGGCAGAAGATCTGCAATAATTTTTAAAAAGCAACTAATCTGATAATTTGTTGGCGTCTGGTGGCGCCGCATGACACTGCATGCTCCTTAAATAATCTCAGAGTCACCACGGGGAAACTCGCTGACAGGACAGACACTTATTCCCTCTGACGCCCTTTATTTACATGATTGATCACCACGGACCCCATGAATGCACGAAAGTGTTTACAATTCTAGGAAACGCTCCCCTTGACACCGACTCGCGTTGCACTCAATCATCACTTCTTCCTGCCCCCTCGTCCACTCACACACAAACAAACAAACAAAAACACACACACACACACAGAGAGAGAGATGCGTCTTCTGCGGCTGAGGAAGAGCGGCGGACACGCAGGTCATATTTAATTAAGATGTAATTAGCGGCTCCGGCTCCAGACCCACAGAGGGATAACTGTGTGACCCATCTGTCTCCATCTTCCTGTTGATGCTTTGACCACCAGACACACACACACACACGCACTCAATATAACCCCCTGATTCTTCTGCGAATTGAGGCTTAAATTAGTGGGCTTTATTTTCCGACGGCTCATATGTAACAAACCCGATGGCGTGTTCAGAGGACAAACACCCCGCCGTCTCACAGTTGTGCACTTCATAAGTTTGGCTTGTATCAATATGTGATAGATACATAAATGCCTCCACACTTGAGAGTATTTCCATCTGAGCCAGCAGAGAAGCTGGTGGATGCTAAAAAACCTGCTGCATTTTTTATTTTCTTTTTTTTTTTTTTTTTGTCGCTTTAAGACACACACACACGGTACTGAAAGTGATGTTTTATTCGCTCTGCTCAGGTTCAGATGTAAATGATCCAAGCCTTTATTTCCCATCTTAGCAAACTCATGCATTTGCGCATACAATGTTTATCTTCGCTGAGGAGGGGAGGGAGCAAAGATAAGACCAAAAAAAAGAGGAAAGACTTCCACTTTCATCCTCCCACACATGATTAAAACAAGAATTTGGCCTCATTTTCACCTCTCTCTCTCTGCTCATTAACACCGCTCGTTCTTCTGTTGTGCCTTTTCCTTTCCTCTGTTTCTTTCTTTCTCTTGAATTCTTCTTTTTGGCTCTTCTTACCTCTCCTGTCGCACATTAAAGAACATCGGTTTTGTTCTTTTATGTTCTGCATTCTTGGAATTTAAGCACAAGTTGCCCTGAGAGCCAAACCCTCCGCAGCTCGAGATAATGCGTGCAAGCAGTCAAAACAGGACGACTGAGACACATTACCAACCGTTACAGCCTCGCTACTAAACGGAGTCGGCTGCACAAAAATATATTCAGAAATTTGCAAAACTATATTTGGGCTACAGAATCATAATATTTTCTTTTGTGCTCTGTAAGAGTTGCATGAGTGATTAAAAAAGTGATTGACTCATAAATCTAATAATAATCGGTTTAAGACGCTCTTGACTTGTTGGTCAGGAAGAATATTTGTGTCCAGGTTTGATTGAGCTTTCTCGTTTGAATCTGTCAAACTTTGTTCAAAATGCTCAATTGTTTTTCCATTTTTCCTCTGCAGAAACAAAATATAAATCAACGTCTCATAAATCCCATAGTGTGTTTTAAAGCTTCTCTTTTCTGTGCAGAGAAAAAACAGAGTACAGGTTTGCCCGGTCTAAGCGTTTTAAATTTAGAATCTTTGAAAAAGTGAAATATTTCTTTATTTCGGTGGCACAGAAGAGTCTGCAGTTCAGTTACCCAGGTCAGCACTTGCATGTTGCTGGGTGTTTGAGTTTTGCTCAACAGAGCTTGCCATACTCTGTTAATTAGTATTGCTTTAAACATCTTCCCGTACATTCCCATCCGTCTCTTTACTGATCTGCTCTTTGTGCTTTTAGATTTTATGTTGTTTCTTATGCTATTCATTGAGTCCTGGTTCAACGTCTTTGTGAAGCTGAACCAGAACATGTGGTTACAGTCTGACCCGACAGGCCGTGATGTTGCTTCGGAAAGCTGCTTTAACGCTGCTATTCATGGAAAAGCAGCGCCGACCGAGTATGTAGTGCATATTCTTTGCTGTTCATGTACATAAATTGACTTTCCGTATTGAAAAACATTTTTGTTGCTGTAATGTAATCTTCTGAAGAACTGAACGTATTATTAACTGTTAGCCATAATCAGCTAAATAAACAGAAATCCTTAAAATATATAAAATATTCTATATGAGTTTTTCACTTCAAGTTGAAATATTGCGATAAATTTACTTTTTTAATGATTTTCTAATGGATGCACTTACGTTTAATTTGGATTTTAAGCCACTTTTACGGTGCCTGAGTGTGTTTGGAGGACACCTGCAGGTCATTTGAGCATATTTTAATGAACAATAAGAATACTAAATAATGAAGAGAAGCTGTGAAATTAAGGATAAACAGGGCAGACATATGGAGGGAACTGTTTATCCACGTGTGACAACCGCTAGGATCAGATGAAGATGTCCTCATCCTGCTGTGTCAGCCGTCATATAATCACCTCTTAATTAAACACATTTAATCTGCCAGGCCACTTAGGTCACTTATTGAGAGAGAGTCGAGGAAGCTTTGGGGCGTGGGGATCCATGTTTACAAGTTGGACTTAAATTATAGTGATAAAAAAAAGAATGTTTTTGAATAAATTACACATTGTTTGATTTTAATACCACAGGTTAAGAAAGCGCAGTCAACTGCCAGAAGCAATTTAACAAAAATTGTAAAAAAGAAAAGAAATAAAGCAAAACTGAGCATTTTATGTAAGATGGATTACACATGGAAAAGATCATCAGCTGAAAATCCATTTATTAGTCCGTCCATGCTTAAGATTCTGTGTGATACCGCTAGACGGAAAAAGGGAGATATAAAAGTGTGAAGAATGTCTGAAAATTGTGCCTTACATGAGCTGAATGGCCAGAATCAAGATTTATTTTAGATGCTTCTTGTTTTACTTCTTCTTTGCTAAGAACGAGGCAAGTTCAGTCACTCGACGAGAGCAGAGCTTCCGATTCAATTCGGTTTATTTATGCGGCAGCAATTTCTGGAAAAAAAACTCTCAAGACAAACAGATCTAGTTCATATCACGATATATCTAGTCAGTTTAACAATTTCATCTGTTGGATTGGCGTTGAAACAATCGCTTATCCTCAAGATGCATGTGGCGACAGTGGAAAGGAAAACCCCGTTTTAACCGTAACGGTGGTCTTTGTAAGCTGAAACCCAACATTTCCCAACATCCTGAAAGATGCACTCATCACTGCATGACGTGTTGAGCAACACGGAGTGATGAGACTGAAGGGCCTAGACGGAGAACTCAGTCATGTACATTTTTTCTGAATACATACTTTTGAAGATTTAAAAGATGCACGCTTCTTCACATTTGGTAACCTTACAACCACAAACTTTAGCTTTTTGTTGCATTTCACTTCTCCTACTCAAAGTGGTGCCTTGATTTGGAACGGCAATCTGAGAAGTGTGGCGTGTGCTTGCTTTCAATCCCCTTTATTCTAATATCGCTGAATAAAATCTAGTGCGCTGTACGTGGTAGAAGACTTAAATCAGGGGCAGAAAAATCACCTTCCAACAGAATGGGAACGCTAAGCATACATATTCTAGATCAGGGCATGTGTCAGAATGGCTCAGTCAAAGTCCGGTTGAGCTCTTCTGTTCACAGAAGCATCTACTCCAACTGGGATTTAGCTGAATAATGGGCAAAGCAAATCAGATCGAACAAAAACCCAAATCAGAAATCTAAGTTCTAATGTATTCACAGTGTTATCCTTACAATATCAGTTTGTTTGTTTAACATCCAGGTTTGTTTTACAGTTTAATAATCAACTTTATGTTTTGTTAAAATATTGAAATTTGTGACTAACTCATTTGTCTGAATTATCCTGCTACTGGATGTAATGTGATTAGGCACTAAGTGCAAATACAGAACCTCAGATTGTTAAGTTGCACAAAATTCGAGACCAAACTTCAGCTTTAGGAGAGAACAAACACAGCTTTAATTAACATTTGCAAATGGAGAAAACATACAAAGCTCACGTCTCAGTGAGAATCGGATGAGTTCTGACTTGGGGCTGAACGTCCCCTCATTTACATAGGATACATCACACATTACTTAGTCACACCCCCTGGCTCAAGTGTCAGGTAAAAATCTATATGTTATCTGTAAGTTTCAGTTGAGCAGGGTTGCATACACATTCACAGCTCAACTCTCGGCGTTTATCCAAAAAGGCCTCTCTGCTGATGGCTAAACAGATACTAGTAACTGAACTTCTACAAACTAGGCTTATCACCTTAGCCATGTCTCACATCTCTAACTGCTGAACACCCTGTTCTTCACTTCTTTGAGGAGGGTCAGAAGAGCATATGTCCTGTTGAGCTGCAACTGAGTGCAAACCTTTAATAAAAACATCATAAAGTGTACATTCAAATTTATTTAAACATTGTTAATAAATTTTTCCTTCACAAGATGAATCATAAAATGTTGTCATTAAGAAGAGCAGTGGGAAAAAAAATCCTCAGAGCAAAGTTAGCTCTTCCTAATTGTGATTAAAACCATAAACTGTTGCCCATAGCGATTCATTTATGAATTAGAAATGCTGGACTCCCCAAAAAGGGGGGGATTGCTGCAGCCATTTAATCAGCTCATGTCTAAATCCTGAGTATATTTCATATAGGAGTTGATGTAATAAACGAACAAGTTGTTAGGTTTTTTTTTGTCTTCTTGCGTTTCCTCCCTAAAAATATTCCTCCTTATCTAGCCTACACACATTCCTCTGATGACAATAAGTTTCATTTTTAATGCAGGTGCGTTTCAATGGCGCAGAAAAGGTGGACTAAGAGACAGAAATGAGTCAGACTGGCCGGGAGGCCGAGGGGGGGTTGGCGAGGTCTGATCCGACGATTAGTTTGGTGAAATGGAAAAGTCTTTGTGTGGATCGAGGACAAAGAACCTGAGGAGAAGATTGAGGAACAGATAGAAATCACGCTCAGGAAAATCGAAGAGCGAGAACAAGTAACAAATTAGGATTTAGATTTGTCCGAATAAGCCGAGCGCTGACGCATTGGCAGTGTTTTTTTGTTGTTTTTTTGCCATGTTCTTCACAACTTGGCAGCTGTTCTCATAACTATATAGAGTTTATAAATTTTTTTTCTCTAAATTGTATACGTATTTCACTCCACGCAACAAATCCGCAATTTTAATCAGCTGGTACTCGAGACTAAGAACGATTATAGCTCTGAAACGAGCGCAATCCTTTCAAGAACTGATCGTTTTGCCGAAATGCGCATTAAAATATGTGAGCAAATGAGGTTATGCTAATATCCAGACAAGTCCAAACGTGCAAACTTCCTTTTCCTCATAACATCACCAAACCAAATCTGCATGTGTTCATAGAGACCGTATGTCCACAGATGACATGTTTTTTTTTCTTTTTTCTGCTCTTGCTGAGGTAAATTACTGTAAAATACTGTAACAACAACATATTTTTGTGTGAAACAACTCTAAAGGGTTATATTGCCGAGGTAAACGCTGCTTCAAATCACACATTTTTCTCTGATTTATCTAATTCTCTGACACTGCAATAGGAGCAGCGGGTATTTTGGGGCTCAGTTGAAGTCACTTAAAACCAAAGTGGGATGAGATTTGTTTTCCAAATCAGACCACAGATATTGCAAACTGTCTTTTTTTCTCTCTCTCGATGGAACCTATGTTTAAACGGGACCTGTATTAAGAAAAATAATCCTTATCCAACATATTCCGCTCGCTGGGATTTCTCATTAACAGATTTTAATCGAGGGTTAACAAAATCTTTGTGGTTTCTAAGCGGCTGAACAAAGATGGGAGAGGGCAGGAACTTTTAATGAACGAGCCTGAGAAAAACAGGGAGTGGTGCAGAGGTCGCTGTAGGTTTTCCTGGAGAAAGGAAAACCTACAGCGAGACCTTTGGAGGGGTTTCTTCTCTCAGAACAGATTTACGTTATTCTGTTCTCGCAGAACTTGGCCCGGCCCGAATCTGAAATCGAGCAACTTTTGTGCAATCTGGAAGAGAAAGACCTAAATCAAAATGTAAAAGAGGGAAAGATTGTGACACCTTGTGGCACAAGATGTGATATTCTAATACCACATTTCTCACCAAAAACAAGTTTGCCTGGTTGCTTATGTGACTGTGTTTGGTGATCAAATGGCCGTTTGCTCCCAACACCAACTCAGAGTGGCTCGGCTTTTGCGGTTTTTATAACCGTTTTTCACTAGTAACAGTTACGTACTGTCAGGCCCTTTTTCTAAAACCTACTTTTCTGGGGTTTCAAGTGGGTAGAGTCGGGTTGAAAATGTCATGTCAAAAGATTATTGATCCCCGATTGGCTAGGGGGATAGAGTTATTGGTTGCAAGAGGGACTCCATTAGAATAATCCAATCCGTCATTTATAAAAGCAGCACATTTGGGCTGTTTAAGGGCAGAATGTGCGTCATAGCTGCCTTTTAGATTTGACTTTCCTTAAAAATGGTTTCTGTTAGATCAAGTGATTTAGCACCAACAAATCTTCCAGGCATATTTACTATTTGATCCTGTTTTTGTCTTTGGTTGATGTGATGAAATCCAGAAAAAATACCTTAGCAACTACTTTTTAGACTCCTATTCTCCCAACCCAGAAAAGGAATTAGACCAGAGGATATTTACTTATACTTATCTACCAACCCTGAATAGGAGTATCTAGTTTATTTACTTTGGAACAACATTATTAGCTTTTTCTTCTTTTGCTCTTTCCTTTGGTTTGTTATTTTGTTTGTATTTCCTTTTAAAGCACTTTGTATTGCCTTGTTGCTGACAATGTGCTATATAAATAAAATTGCCTTTACCTTTTACATCCTATTGTTGAAATTCGTGATCATTTTTTCGTTTTAGTGCTTCTACTTTTGTATTTTTGACGTTTAATCTGGCAGCATATGTGCTAGATTGTAGGATTTTAGACTTCCAGCACCAACTCACTGACTGTCATCATGATTTTGGTAACAACTCATGATGACTAGTTAGCCTCGGGTTGGATTATTCTAAACTGATTACAGATTGTTTAAACAAAGATTGAGATTAAAGTCTTAATTGTGAATAATAATTCAAAAGAAAACTAAGACTTTTTTGTTTTCCCACAAAATATTGCTAAACTCTCATCTCATGTCTGGAAGCATCGTTACATCGCTGCAAGAGAGACAGAGGAAGACAGGACTGATCCAAAGAGAAGAGACGACATGCAGCTAGGGGACAGCTGGTCAGCTGCGTTTTCTCCACGCCTACAGTGTGGAGCGCTGCCCTGAGGACAGCTACCTTACTATACACACACACACACACACACACACACACACACACACACACTGCATTTATAGCAACATATTAAAACGCCTGGAGTTGTTGAATCCATTGTTTGAATGATACTTAAGTGAGTAGATTGCTTTCTTCCAATGACTTACTCTTATGCACATTCCTGACTATCCATGTAGGTTTCTCTTTCCACAGTAGAGGAGGTTGTTTGGAAATGAATAAAAGTTAACTGGAGAGACAACAGAAATGACCACATGTGTAAACTGTACAGGAATTTTAAAAAAACAGATGGCAGGGCGGAGAACAAGAATAAAACTGGGAATAAAGACGGAGAACAGGGAGGTCCACCAAGTTCCACTGAAAGTTGCAGAACAAGGCGTTGGTCATCTACACATCGGTAAAAGAATATTTAATTTCTCTTGAAAACTGGATCCAATAACTTTGATTTAAACCGATGCTCACCTATGCTTTTTGTTTTCGTTATTGTAACGGATACCATTGATGTGTCCCGATTTACAACGATGTCGGTGAACACTGGCTCTGTGTGACCTTGAGATTACGGGCAGCTCCATCCATCGTCTGCACCTTGCAGGGTCACGGCGGGCCTGATGCCTACCGCCAGCGGTCATTGGACAAGAGACGGGGGGACAGCCTGGACAGGCTACCAGTCCACCACAGGGCAACACAGAGACACACAGGACAGACAGTCATGCACACACACACTCACACCTAAAAAAAATTTAGAGACACCAAATAACTTCACTGAAGGCGAGAACCCACTCATGCACAGGGAGAACATGCAAACTCCATGCAGAAAGACCCCAGGCCAGGATTTGACACAAAGAACTTAGTTTGCTCCAGTAAATAAAAAAAAGAAACACACAAATGTTTAAATTGAATGAAATTTCCTTTCATTTTGTTAAATTAATCATTTCTTGTGACCTCCTATTGAGCACATTTGACCATAAGATCTGCTAATATGTGAAAAATATTTTCAGTCTGCTAAGATGCTCCATTATGATGCTTGAGGCAAAAGAGGTGAAAGTGATTATTACTCAGAATGTGTCTTTTCCATACAAAACAGTTTTAACGGTGACATGGACGTTAGATTTCATGCATCAGATTCATTATTTGCTTTAGATATGTGCGCATATTTTAATCCCCGGCTGAATATGCAAACCCCAGCATGCTAGTAAAAATGGCGAGCTAAACGGGGTGAAGCAACAAACATAAATGAATCAGTGCATTGTGTTCAGGCTATATTCTATTCATAAAACATTCTCATTACATTAATGCATCTCCAGCTCTGTAACGCGTCAGTTGTCCCAAACGGTTAACCCTCAAAGAAGCGACCGATCTGAGCGAAAAGGGAGGACGACTTTTCCACTGAGTATCTGCTTCCTCTCCTACTGGAGGTCTTCTTCTGAACAAACGGAAGGATTTGCGTTTGTGGGGCGGGGTTTTGTGCGGCTAAATCTGCGAGAAAGCATAAGTGGAAGCAAAAGGGAGCAGAGGGGAAAGGGTTAGAAATAAACGGGGGCAAAGGGAAAGGTGCAGAAAGGATGAACAGCGGCGGAATCCAAACCATAGAACGAGCGCCGTGGGCGCCTGCAGAACGAGTGTAAAGGGAAAGGACGTGCTAAAAGCTGGAAGAGGGCGTGCACGTGTGTGTGTGTGTGTGTGTACAAGTATCTGTGTCAGAGAGACCATTTGTTTACATCTCTGCATCCCTGATTTCCGTGGATTGTTATCACAGTGCCACATGGGGCCAGTGCCAATTATATCCATACTGAGCTCGTCAGAGACAGACGGAGTAGAAACAGGAAATAGATGGCTAGGGATTTATTAATGTGGGTGTCTTTATTAATATCACAATAAAAACAAAGTCGAGTCGGTGTTCGCACGAACGGATCCCTTGGCGAGCAGCTCTTCTGCCACCCCACCAACCAATTATAACACATTAAACGATGTCAGGTCTTGCCAAAAACACATAAACTAACGTACGGCAACAAGTGAGGGACGCCCGCTCAAAACTCCAGAGTGACAACGTCACTCTCACTCCACATGCATGAAAATGATTTTAAAAAAAACAAACTTCAAAACACAACCCGGCAGATAAGTTGTATTTCATATAGACTCATGACGCCCTGGGCAACTGCCCACATCCCAGGCAGGAAGAGGGGAGGGATGCGAAGAGGAATTTGGGAAATCATCTAAATACTGAGGCTGGATTAAAAACAGCTCCGACCAAAGAAAAGAATACAAAATGGTCTCCCTACACTCAGCAGCAGGCTTATACTGCTTATACATACAGTTTATATTAAAGCAATAGAAAACGTGTTCCAGAAGTTATTTTAAGTATGGGCCCATTCAAATATCACAAAAAAAAAAAGTTAGGAAACCATGTTTTGCTTTCCCTTTGCTTCAAAAATAATGCTAGAAAGAAAAAAATCACTTTGAGAGGAGGTTCAGTTTCTGTAAATTAAAAATCTACAAAGACATTTTTTTCTTCTTAAGAGCCTCAGTCAGTATTTGTTTCATTTATGTGTAATATAACGTTTCGGTGTGTTGTTTCTTTTTCTCACACTGAAGTGCACTGAGCTGTGAGACGCAGATACAGTAAGTTGGAAAACGCATCAGCAGCTCCTAAGCTTGAATTTGAGGTAAATCAAACATCTGATGCAGGTTTTTTCATATCACTGCTTAGCTTTTTAGAAGTGATATAAAAACAGCTCAGGCTATCTCTCTTTCATTACTCTAGCATTTAGTAGATAATTATTTGAAGCCTTACTGACCTGAGGCCAGCGTTGGTTATTATGGTAACACTGGCTTTTAAGCTGATAAGTCAGGACTGTGGTAGATTACAGCAACAATGGACATCTGATATAATTAAAATGAGAGCGAAGAACAAAAAAAACAGAGTTGGACAGCTAAGCTGGGATTGTTTGACTGGAAATGTTTGTTCATATCAAAATGTAAACAACACGTTGGCAGACGGATGTCATTGTTGGGATCGCCTGAGGTTTCCCTTTATACAATCTCTTTCACATCAAATGATGTCAGGAGAGATTTCCTGCTCATGTTCAACATATTTCAAATAATCAATAACTCTTTAAACTCACTAAGATGAAATCAAAATATCTGCTGACGTCTAAACACAAGAAGCAAACACAGCTTTTCTCAAATTCTTGTCCTTGCCAAAACAAAACGAAAATGGTCAAATCAGATTTAAGAAATGGTGAAAGTCTGCATATGGTTGATGTGCTGCGCACCATTCCTGTGACACACTTCCTGCTCGGTGGATCTTAGAAAGGCAGTGGCTGGGCTATTTTTAAATAAAATCTAGCATTTCTTCAGGACTCGTTTTGGATAATGGTGTGTTGAAGCTTCTTAAAGTTTTCTCCATGAAGTATCAGAAGGCCAAACAGAATTAAGAAGAGTATTGAAAGGTCTTATCCATTGGCATCCATTCTTTACCTTCTGGCTGAAGATGTTACTTTAGTGTTTCCACAAAATGCTCTTTGACTTGATTTTTTTTTTATCAGTTCCTCATTCAGCAAAACACCCTCCAGGCTTGACGCTGCCACCTCCATGTTACACAGTCGGGCTCATGTTGTCAGGGTAGCAAGTTTTCCACGTTTTTGTCGTAATTTAGATTCACTTTTATTTTAATCAGCCCACAGGACATGTGTCCAAAACTTAAGATCTTTGTTTCTAATTGGATTTCCAAACTATGCTTTGACTTCTTACGCTGTTATTGTAGAAATGACTTCTTCCTTTCTGACTGGCGTTTTAGCCCATTTCAGCACAGAACACTTTGCCTCTTTTAATGTCATATTCAGACATGCTTTAAGCCTCGAAGATTATGCTCACCTCAGTTTGATAATTAACTCTTTGGTATGATTCTGTTCCAGTTGCACAACAGGAGATGGCAAAGAAGAAATCTAAAACTGTTGAAAGTCACACTTAGCCGCCAAAGTTAGAAATGGTTGACAAACTCGAGGATGAACGTTTTGCGAACACCCTCCCCGTCATCTATACTTGTTGCCATTTTTAATGTGGCATGAAGCTCTATCATAACTGGGGGGGGGGGGGAGCAAGAGAGAAACCCATCTCCAACCAATCAGGGTGTGAATGTCGGCTCATCGGCCTTGAAATTGCACAAGTGGTGGTTTGAGAAGCTTTTCAACCATCCTGCCAGGAACTCATGCATATGAAGCACTCACATCCTGGTGGCTCTCTGGTGGCGCTACAGCAACAGAGTCAGAAGGACGGCAGCTCTGGGGCATTGTATCGCTGTCGATACAATTTTGTAGGTGCTGTGAAGTGCGCAAATCTTTGTCCTCTGCTGTGTATAAAGTGAAGCTAATTCACTCAGGGGCCCGCCAGAGGACATCTATGTAACACATGTCCAGGCACGTCCACATTTACACATGAAGAGCAAAGACACTTGTTCGCCCTGGTGAAAAAATGATAAATATATGTATTTTTTTTAAAACATAGCCTGTATTCTTCTGAAATACATTTTAAGTATGTCATCAAGTGGATATACTTGTTAAAATTATATTAATAATTTACCAAAATTATACTTTGGATAATCCTTTTAAAAAATAGACTTTGCATGTATTTGTATAAACGTGTATTTTGAATGTACATTTTAAAAATATAGTACAAATGTATACAAACAGTACTTTTCTGAAGTTGTACTTGGGTTATATTTTGAATAGGTTCTGTGTATATTTTAGTAAACCTTAATAAATCTCAACATAAATACATTTCAATAATATTTGTAAGTACTTTGTTACACAAGACATTCTAAATATATTTTAAATGTAATTTGATCACAAAAATGGTACTTAAGATATACTAATCCATATTACATGAAAAGCATTATACTTAAAGTATGCAAAGTATACATTTAGTTGTTCAAAAAAGCTAGTAGTGCAATTAGTACACTTTAAATTGTGATTTTCTACAATTACTTTTAAAATACATTAAGCACAAAATTAGTTGTGCCAAAATAGAACACTTCAAGTTAAATAATCCTGAACAAACCTGAAGTACACTGATGATTAGTCTGGCTTCAGTTATGCTCAAGTAAGATTTTATATATCTATTTTTCATAAGGGCGTGTCGGAGTGTGTGCATCGATCCGGCGCCGTACGGCAGGTTTTCTCCCAGTCATTTGAAGGACACCGGAGCCCACTTTGTGGCTTCAACAGCCAAGCAGTCGTGACTCCCCAGCTACACAAACGTGCACAAAAAGCTGCAGCAGCAGCATCATTCACGCTCTGTACTGTGAGAGCAGATGATTCATAAACTCCAGCACAATGGAGACAAATGGGAGTAAGCGTCGGTCTGCTCCTCACTGGCCAGATAACTGTTTGTTGTGCATTAAAATGTCAAGAGATGTTAAGTGGAGGCTTTTGTTATGTCTGTCACCTTCCGCCTGCAGGCATCCGGAGGGGTCAGCTGTTATAGACTGACACATTTTTACGCATTTGACTTTAAAATGTATTTCAGTGGGTGAGCTGAGGCATGAGGACTGACCGATTCTAAACGTTAATGTGCAAAATAATTTCCTTTTGCATCTGAAACATGTAAGATCAGCCTTCCTAACTGTTTCAATACGGGAACAAGTGGCACATCAGATACAGAAGGTTCTCTTTTCACAAAAAGAGAACTTATTTTATGAAAAGCTACGAGGAGTGAGCCACATCAAGGAGAAAAAGTGGATTTTATTACGTGTCAACGTGTTTGAGCCACTGCTGGAGCTCTGATAGGCGCAGCTTGTGGTTGTACATTAAATAATAACAGAGCCCGACTGCTGCAGGCCCGGTGATGGTGTTACTGTTATAGATCGACTAACAGGGAGGAATCGACTGTTTCCTGATTAATGCAATAGGTCAAAGGTAGCACTGGGGCTAAATGCCAGCATGGGAACAGTTAGACAGACAGAAAATAACTTAGTAAGACATTAAAATCTTTGAATGACTTCAACAAGTGCCCTCGTTGAGGGGTTTTTACAGACCATCTCACTGATGATGAGAATCCACAGTGATCTCTGTCTGCAAATTGTTTTAGAAAGTGTCGTGAGCATCTTAGCTTAGAAGCATCATATCTACATCGCACAAAATGCCAATGCTACGGCGTTTATGTAACTGCTATTTAAATATCAGTTACATATAATAATGCTACTTAACCTTGAGCAACTCCAAGCAGACACTCGATCTGAAGAAGATTAACTCACCACAGGATGTAAAATGCTTGAGATAGTTGGCACAGCAGGAGTGCTGGAATTGATTTCTGATAAATAAGGCTAAAAATGAACAAATTTTTAGCATTAATAAAGACTTAGCATAAAATGAAGGGAAACAAGTAAGGGTTGTGAATGGTGATGGAGGTTCATCGAAAACCTAGATTTAAATCAAGCTGTCTTTGTCTGTCAAATGAAACCCAACTGAGATGAGATTCTCACAGCCACTGTCCACAGAGAAGACTGAGCAGAAAATGTTTAGTTTGTGCAAGTAAAGCTGGAAGTACAGGACTCTGCAAAGTATTGACTCGACGGCTAAATGCAAACATGAAGTTTTCTGGTTTTTGTTTGTGAAACTATTTGAGTACTGTCACATAATTTGACTCGGTTTCATAGCTGTAGAGCCTTTCAAGGAAGGGGGAAAAAAAACAAAAACAAGGTCCGTGGAGTATTAAGATTGAGATATGTTTTAATTTGACTGATTCATGTTAGCAGGACTATGCAAATAACATGTAATAGGGGAGAATAAGCTTTGATTGAAAAAAAAACAAAGTAATGTCTCTGAAAGTTGCTCCCACAGAGAGCTTAAATTGACGCGGTTATCACTAAAGACACAGTGGCTGAGCCCGCTCTGTGTGAAGGGGTGTGTGCGTGTGTGTGTGTCCAAGCAAAGAAAAACAATGCTGTAATGCATCTGATTAAAATCCTCCTCACAACAAAAAGCCGGAGCTCTTAGAAAGCAGCAGGGGAGGTCTGGGACACACACACACACACACACCCACCCACACACACACATAGAGAAATGAGGAAGAGGAGAGAGCACGAGCACACACCTTCCAGAGAACAAAAAAAGCCTTCATCGTGCACGTAAAAATGACAACTCACTTGAATGACTCATAGCCTCTCCTTTAGGTTCAACACACACACACACACGCTCGCACGGTGCCACGGCACATCAAGTCAAAGTTAGAGAGCGTGTTTAACCTAATCACACTCAGCCATGCGTGATCCTCAGAGGGGGGGAGTCAGGTCTGTTATGACAGCCGATGCGCTGTGTGACGGCCGAGGGGGGTTCAGAGAGCACCGACCAGCAGCCTGCTTCCCGGGAGCACGCAGACACACACAACCGCATGACGGCCGAGAGACGGACATGTGGGGACTGACGGACGGCCAGGGAGAAAGCCGACCCGCAGTCAAACCCAACAAGTGACTAATTGTGCGATTCGTTTCGGTATCGCTGGTCCAGCTGGGGAGACGGGGCACAAAGGGGCAGCGGCGGTTCTGTCGGATCCGATCCGCACCATGTGAAAAGTCTCAGGGAACTGCTTTGTGACTCATTGTTTACCTGCGGGGAGGTAACAGTAGTATGATGGCTGTCTGAATGAGTCTGCATGAGGCCTTGGCTAATAATGCTACAGGACAGATTCCCACAGTAACAACAACAACAAAAAACATCTGGAATCGAACACGAACACTGACTCATTTTGATTATTCAGCCTTCCTACAAAAACAATACAGCGGGAAAACAAACCCGCAGCTGGCGGGGTGGAAACGGAGGAGCTGAACACAGGAAGGACTTCAGACTAATTCCTTTTACCCTCTTTTTTATTAATCAAAAATGACTTTTTCACAAAAATTGGACATATGAGCCATCGTATTAATGAACGAACAATGGCCAAAAGAACTGCTGTCTATCGATATCTGATACTAATGTTGCTTTTTTGGCCTATTACCAATATTTACTGATATTATGTATATTATAAATATTTCACTACCTTGAAAAAATGACCACAGTGCTAACTTCACCACCGCTTCTCTGCCTTAGCTCCCCACAACCCTGCGCTGGATCACTGTCACATGACCAGTGATGTTCAGAAGCAAACGGCAACAGGGTGGATTTAAGTATCAGTTGTTTATAATGTCCCATTTGTATTTGTCGGCCGATACGATACGTTCAAAATTTACTAATATTGGCCGATGTTATTGTGCATCCCTACTAACATCCACACTCCTTGCAATGTTTTACATTTTATTTAATTAGCTACCTCTAACTTAAGACCTAAACCTACAAAAACAAGGCTGGGCAAGAACAGCAATAGTCAGGGAAGCAACCAGGATTGCCATGGCAACTCTGAAGGATGTGCAGACGTCGACAGCACAGGTAGAAGAATCAGTTGGGATGCATGAGGAGGTGTTCCCCGTGGTGGAACAAGTTGTCGGCTGTATCGTGCCGTGGGGATGTTTTCTTCACGGCGAGCGTTTTAGCAGGACAGAACTGTACGCCGCGCCGTTCGTCTCCGTCCAGCAGGATCGACTCTCCGGGTTCGGCCGTGTCGGCCGTGCGGCGGCCGTTCCATCAGTCAGTGAAACCAGCAGAAACGGAGCTTCACAGCACACGTGTATATCTGCGCGAGCCAGACAAGGTGACACACGTGTGACAAAGTGAAGCCATGAAGCGTCGCCGGGCTGCCGTGACAGATATTTCTCATCCACCACCTGCAGGAGTGCAGATATTCCCACCCTGCTGCTTCCTGTCAGTGTCACAGACACACGTTCAGGCATTAACCACGCCGTCCGTTCAGCCAGATTAGGTAGAGCTCGGTTTTTACCTAATCTCTGTGAATTTATGAAGATTTGACATTTCAAGAAGGAGTTTGCGTCTTTTCTGGAAGGCCTTGCATCTCTAAAAACTCTCTTAAAAAGCTCAAAATCCCTCGGGTCGCATTTGGACACCTATTCAGGGACAAAGAATATGTATAATTTAACTGTCTAGTAGACCTGAAAGTGAATCACTAATCACTGTGTGTGTGGTGGGAGAAAGTCTGCAGTCGAAGCCCGGCTTGCTGTAGATGCGGGAATCAATTTTATTATTATTATGACATTATTATTATTATTCATGCTATTGTACACCTGCCAACATGAAAGGTTCTGGTTCTGGTCTGAAACCAAACATGGAGAAGCAACATTCAGCTTCTATGCATCACAAATCTGGAACAAACTTACAGAAAACTGCAAAGATGCTGAAACACAGAGTTCCTTTAAATTAAGGCTTAAAAAAACACACCACCTTTTTAGAATTATTTTTCACGGTGTAAAGCACTTTGAGCTGCCTTGCTGCTGAAATGTGCTACGCAACTAAATTTGACTCAATTTGGATAACACTGAGATCAGAAATTAAATACTAGCTTCTTATAGCAAAATCACAATTAATGCATTTCTAATCATGTGTAACGCAAGTTCCATAAATTATAGAGATTAAAAAAAAGCCACGTTAGTGCAAACAAATGAGGACGCTGTGGTGGCGCAGGGTTTAAGCACAAGCTACGTAAGAGACCTTGGTCCTTGATGCGGCGGTCACAGGTTTGATTCCTTTGGCCCGTCTCGTTACCTACTTTCCTGTCTTAGCACTTTCAAATAAAGGCCACTGGAGCCAAAAAAACCCTTCAAAAGGGGTTAAAATGTTGCTACAAGGTGTCAGAGGTCACAAAGAGAGAGAGAGAGAGAAAAAAGCACAATAATATACAGGAAGAGAATGAGCCAATCAGACGGGGGAATCGACCTGCATCCCGGCTCGTTGCGTTGAGAGATCTCCTCTGAGATCAGACTGAGCGTTGACGCAGCCGTCACAAAGCATGATGGTGGGGGATCAAACACAGGCCAGCGTTGGCCTCCGTGCATGAGCCGATGCCCGAGGGAGAAAACTGAGGAAGAGGAGGGGCAAACGCTCTCCACTTAACCAAAAATGTCCAGTCGCAGGCTGTCGTTCTCAGTCACTCGCCGACTCAAAGCGTCATCGGACAGGTGGAGGTGGAGGTGTGGTGGGGGAAACACGAGAGGAAAATTGGAGCAGGGGGGGAAGAGCCAAAATATTTCAAATGAGTGTCTGTGAGTGCACAAGGCATATGTGTGTGACAGATGGAGGCAATAGGGCGGCGATGAGGTGAGAAACAAGACGGGATTCAGAGGAGAGAAAGAGACTCTACAGAAAGAGTGAAGAGGCGAGGAGAGGGATCCAACGAGGATTTGGACGTCTGCACTTGTCCCCGCGCCCCAATAGGAAGCTCCCCGTCCTCGCCTGGTGTGTGCTGCGTTTTGTTTTGTCAGTGTGTCAAATGTCACTGGACAGCTTGCATGTGCCGGCCGGCTGCAGACTAAGAGAAATGTCAACCATGGTAAAAGCGCTGACGTACTTAACTACGCGTGTGTGCTATATTAAGCAGCTTGTGTTTGTCGGTGCAGAAGACGCACAGTGGCAGCGCTCAAGGAATGGCAACATGTATATATATTGCATGCGTGAAACTGTAGCATAATTAGAACGCCATAATACCTTTATCTGCTGAATCAGCAAACCTATGGAGAAGCAGCGTAAGGTTACTAAAAAGCAGAAGAGGTCAAAGGTCCAAATTTTGGGTTTAAACTCAGATTTAGATTGTGTTAGTAAAACGAGTCTGAAATCATCTCTACCATGAACAGGCGCCGTCGTGCCACGCTTTTAAACCCGTTAACTATCATTTTAATGAATTGTCTAAAACTCTGGCTACACGGAACATCTTGTCACGCTTCGTTGCCCCTCCCCTGCTTGTTGCTGAGCGGAGTCTGTCAGTCTAAAAGTAATCTGGGAGAAGGCTGCAAAACGTCTTTTCTTTTTTCACACTGATCAGAAGTAAAGTTGGCTGCTGGGAGATATTTCCTCTCGCAAAGCCAAACACGACGCATCAGCTTTCAGCAGGTGGCCACCGAAGCAGACAGCCTGACTAATTAACCAGTTTGTACATCTGCTAATGTGCGACTACGTAGGTCAGGTATAAAATGCTACATTTAGCAAGTGTTGCTTTGTCAGAGAGAAAATCATTTTAATAACTAGACATAATCTAGAAATGTAATCAATAGGTTTTATTGGTTTTGCTGGTAAAGCAAATGTGATTAGATGTTTGTAAACATTTTATACCGTATTAATGTGAAACTGGTGTGTAGTACTGTGAAAATCTCACATAAGCCCATATTTTCCTGCACCTATAATGAAGTGGTCTTTCAAATAATCCCACAAATGTGTGTAACAGCTGGTGTTCTCTGTCTTTGGTCCATGTGGGCAGTTTCCCAGGGTGGCAGTACAAAGGGGGACTCATGAGCATCAGACAAAAGTATAAATATATATAACTTATCTTTCAGTTGTACTTTGAAAAGGTTTTCTATGGCGTTTATGCACAGGCAGTCAATGGGGAGTTGGCATCACCTGCTTCCAGATCAGGATATGAGACTTTTTTACGCACGTCGTGTGTTTCATCCTGACCCAGAATTTCATTTTTCTCAGTTTAATTGCTCAAGGGGGCAGCTGACCACATCTTACTTTTGGGGCTCTGTTAGTTTTTGTCATGCAGAAAAACAATCAAATCCTGAAGATGGACTCAGGTACATGTGGAATATTGTAGAACGCGGTAATAATATTGTTTTATAATTTTTGCGATAGGGTTCCATATGACTGCTTATGAACCAAGTTTATGACATCTTGGTCTTTTTCTCATTTTCTACTCTCTTTTGTCTTCCTCTATTAAACTTAAACCAACTACTATGTATTCAAAGTAATACTTTAAAATCTAAAGATATTGTATATATTTAAAAATCCTAGAAATAACTCATAGAGCATTTTAACAACACTCCTCCGTCTGGAATTCAGAAAATATTTAAGTCAAGAGAGAGTAAAAGGTTTCGGAGGTTTGTGGCTTTTTTTGGCGAGCTTTGAAAGAGCTTTAAAATGTAAAATTATAAAAGTTTATACAGTTATGTAGTTTGTATGTATTTACATGCATATTTAAATATAGATGTGTGTTTGTGTAATTATGTATATAAACATAATATATTTCAGTACTGTAGGCTGCTGAGTCTATAAATAGGAATTGGCTTTGGCTTCAGCTTATTCTTTTTTGTGTGTGTAAATTATTGGTCTGTAAAGTAGCGCTTTGTTTTGTCTTTTTGTGATATTTCTAATTTACCAAAACAAAGTCAATCTGAATCTAAGCAACATGCTGGACTGCACCAGCGAATGTCCGTGACGGCTCAACAGCGTTCGGGTCGTGTGAGCTGAATAAATCATCAATTCGCAGCGTTTGCTTTGGGGATTTCTTTGTAACTGAGTTGAACGGCTGCGCGAATCGTTTCGGCATCAGAGTTCCCGTCTCGCAGCTCCAGAGCAGGTTCACCTTTCGCTGCTCATCTGTCTTGTGTGACGGCGGTGAGACGGCGTATTGGAGCCGGTCCAGCGCTCACTAACGGAGCTAAAGCGTGACGCAGCATTTACTAATAACCTAAACTAACTCTGTTGTGTTTGAGCACACACTGGTGTGTGAATTACCAAAGCTGAAACTAAGACAAACAGGAAGAAAAATCTTTTTTTTTTAATTTATTGCGCTATGTTGATCTTTAGAAACAGCTAGTGTTTGTTTAAGCCCAGCTCAGAGTGTGTGAGTGTGTTTTATAGCAGACCCTGAGGCGGTTCGCTTCACCCGCTCCATCAGCATCTGAATCACACCCTTACAATATCAAAAACATGACCTTGGTTTGTTCAGGTTTGACCCTGCTGTGTTGACACCTAGCTATTTAGGAAGCAGTGAATGATGCTCCTTTGTCTCAGCAAAAAAAGAGAAAATAAAGAAGCTTAATGGTGTTCACATAAAAGGACTAGATAGCCATTGATTTTTTTTTTTTTACACTCCAATCACTTAACCTTGCTGAGAAACTGTCTGTAACGCCGAGGAGTCATTGTACTGAGAGCAACTGAACAAAACGTATGCAGATCTTGATGGTGAAAAGCAAAGAAAGCCTTAAACAGTCTCAACGATGATTGTCGGCGGAGACCGTTCATTCGTTTGTAATTTTAACGGTTTTGCTCATTAATTAAATATTTCACCTTGGCACTGAGCTGGAGGATTGCCCAGCCTCTACCGCAGTCACAAAATGTCTTTAAGTGAATGAATGTGAGGCAGATAAACCACACATTTATATTTTATCTACAAGTTTTCTACAAGATTTAAGTCTCAGGACTTGGAGGACCTTCTTAAACTCTTGATTTGGGTCCTGAGAAGCATTTCTGTTTTGATTTAACTCTATGCTTAAACTTTAACTCTACGTCTCACCCTCAGTTTTCAGGTAGAAACTAATAAACTTTAAAAATGTTAACGTTTAAAATGCTCTATATCAAAGTGTTCATGAAGCCATGCAATAGAGCTATAAGGCCTTCTTCCTGTCTGATTGGTTGTTTCTGACCGGGAGCGGTGCATTTCTACGGATAGCAATAGCATCTCAATGAGGGAGTGTAGCATCTTGGTTTTTACACAGATTATCTATCTCATGTTGTCACAACATAGCGACAGTTTGAACAAATATGAAAAAAGAAAAAAAAAAAAAAAAGAATTTTCAGGAAAGCTACAGACTTCAGTTTTAAGGCACAGTAAATACATAAGTTTATTTTTACAGACATATAGAATAGTATTCATCCTCTTGTGTTGTTTGAAAACCCAATATGCAGTGAAATTGTTCTCTCTTGTTGCTAAGGGGAGTCAGCCTGGTCCTTGATAAAACAGCTGCTGTAAGTTGAACATGGTTAAACTGGGATTTGGGTCATTTCCAGATCCAGAGGTTCAGAGGTAAATAGAAGAGATGCAGCATGTAGCAAAGATCAATGTGTTGGAAGAAATGTTTGGTCTTTTTCTTTTGTGTTTTTTTTTTTTTTTTTGGCTTGGCATACTCCGGTCAGATTGTTTGTTTACCTTGAACCGTTTTTTTTTTTGAGCACCAAAGAGACTGAACCACATTTGTTTATTGCACCACAGTTATTGTAGAACCGTGGCTCCATTTCGTTTGGCTGTAAGTTTAAGGTTGTTCTTCAAACAGATTTTCTTCCACCAGTTTCATGTAGCTCCATCCATCTTGCTATCCGATCGGCTTACCTGAAATACAGCATGCCCGCAGCATAATACTGCCACCACCACGTTTCAAGTCCCACCATCTGACCAGAGAACCTTCTTCGTTCTCTGCGTTCCTATAGCTTGTGGAGACGCAGCAAACCAGATTACGGCTTCCTGTTAGCAATTTATTCTTTTTGCCACTTTTCAATCAAAGTTGAGATTTATTTTTGTGGGGAAAAAAACCCTTCAAAAAATTTTTTATTTTCCTTTTACTTCACATTTAAGCACAATTCTTCCAATAAAATACATTCTAATTGTAACATGACAAAATCTGAACATTTCTAGCATTATAAACACTTTGCAAGACATCAAACCCTCAATGCTATCGGTGTGCAGTGCTGCATGTTTAGGTACAGATTCAGTACCATGAAAACACACGGTCCACATCACCGATACTGATACTGATACAATACTTTTTATATAAGTTTAATATATTATCAAACTTCTGACATTTGCATGTTTTTGTTTTCTTTGAATTGTCCTGTTCAAATCTATTACAGAATTTGGACAAAGTTTATAGATGTCTGTAAAATATTTTAGTAACATATTATAATGACGTCTGTGCATTTTTCCTGAACAAAAATTTAAAAAATCATTTGAGAGCAAACCAAATTCTTTGAGGAAGAGAAACTGTAAAAGAATACAAAAATAAAAGAAAATTTCAAGAGGTAACTTGAAACTGAGGTATGAATCGCTGGCTTTGATCCGATACTGACTTGGTATCGATATCATCAGTGTTTTTGGATCAATCCGCCTACCTCTACTCAATGCACTGATGGACATATTTGCACAGCGACATCCTAAAATATGACAGCAGTCCTTTCAAACATAGAAGCACTTGGAGATTTTAATAAACGGGGAAGTCATACAAAAAAAAGGAAATGAAATAAGAGCAAACCGTGTCAGTGGTCGGTAATATGTTTAGTATGGCGCCCTACATTTCACACTACCTAAAAGATGACAGTGCATGGACGGAGGGGATGTGTAATTATTCAGAGCCAGACCTTTACGTGCTCTCATGCCCGCTCTCCTTGCCTATCTCTGTCTTCCTCCCCTCCCTCTCTAAGGGAGACAGACAGGGGATCCAGCTGCAGGAGCATGACAGATCCACAAATCACTGCCTTGGGGGAGCAAAGAAGGGGGTCGAGACAAAAATATTGCTGGAGGATGAGAAAGAGGAGGAGGAGGGAGAGGAGATGAGATGAGAAACTGATGAGCAACATGAGCAGATTAGTAAATAACAAGACAGTGTGGAGTGAAAAATAATTAGCGGCATCTCAAAAGCGTTTGGAGAGGTACGACAGAGTGTGCTGTCCAGCTTTTTGAACTGACGGGAGGAGGATTAAATGAGAATAAGAAACCACTTAAAGACATAAAAAAGAGAGAACAGATTGTTTCTCTGCAAGAGAAGACAGCAGCTGGATGCAGTGATGTCGTTTTCTGTTCCTTTGTCACGCTCGTGTCAGCCATTTTTTTCCCCCTACCAAGCCATCTGCTTCCTCCTCAGTGCAGAGCTTCTCGCCATCTCTCCATCGCACCCGACAAAGTCGCTCCGTTTCATGTGTTGTTTACTACTTTATATAATCCCCGCCCACCTCCACATCAATCTACACTTTGTTCCCCCCTCATCCTATCCTTCTGCAGAGCACCTTAGCAGCCAATTAACAGCGGGCATGCGCCGTCGTCGCCCCTCACCCACTTCCCCAGGTGGCCTTAGAAGTGCTGGCCCGTGCTAATCGGATGTTGGTCGAAACATTCAAGCACGGAGAAGGGTGGGAGGTGGTGGTGCAGGTTGGGACTATACGGGGGCATTTGTAGGTCAGCGCGCTCTCATCCACCTGGAGTCGCGGAGTTGCACACGGTCTGTTGGATGGTGTGTGTGGCGTAGCATCAATCACTGTTAGACATGGTGGGTGGGCACAGCAACAAGAGATCCATGCTTTATGAAGCACAGAGAGGAGTCAAACTAAGGAGATGAAGGAAGACAGGGTTGGGAGCAGCAGCTGCATGAATGTCAAAGGCTGTGAGAGTGAGTGTACAGGGCACAAGTATGGGTGGCCCTTCTATCGTCAAGTTGCGACTACAGACGCCAATGTTTGTTTATTAGGATACAACCTGACGGACCCAAGGGAGTGTGAGTGAAAAAAATGATGCATGGTTTTCAAGATTTACACATCTAGAAACTAGATTACCGATCATTTAAAAAGCCTAACTTACTGATTCCGATTTTGGCCGATACCATGTTTCTGTCTGAAATGTTGCTCAATATATCAAGAAAGTTGCTGAATTGGCAACAACGGGGTGCACATTTACAACTGTAAATGTGCAAACATGACCTAGTCGGCCGGTTTGTCGGTCAAATCTCTCTCACGGGAGAAAAGAAAAGCACAGTGGTTGATTTTTAGACCTTTGCTCAGGTTGATAACATAAAAATTGGTTGATCACCAATCTCCCAAAATTAACAAAATCAGCACCGATAAATCGACTGGCTGATAAATCGGTGCAGCCCTACTTGAAACTGATATTTTTTGCAAAAATAACTCAAGCTCGGTCATGCTAGCTGTTTGGACTTTAACTGGGCCATTCTAGAAGATTAATGTTCTTATCACTTCTAGCAAGTTTTCTTCCATCTCTCCATCAACTTTGCAGATTTTCTGTCCCTGTTGAAGGAAAGGTGAAACGGATTGAGGCCTCGCTTACAGTAATCTGGACTCTGCTCTGGTCTCTTGGGGTGAAGAAATAGTTGAGCTAAAAAGTCAAGTTCTCGATTTACCAGACCATTTATGTCCCGACTCTCACCTACGGTCATGAGCCAGGGATCACAACTAAATTGACACAAGTTACTGAAAGCAGCTTCCTCCAGAGAGTGTCTAGACTCTACCTTAGAGATACGGTGAGGAACTCCCTCAACCGCTGGGAGCTCAAAGCATCGAAAGGAGTCGGTTAACATGGTTCTGGCATCTGATCAGATCTCATGTGTGCCTCCATTTTGAGGTTTTTTGGGCACAACCCACTGGGCCGGACCCAGAACCCACAGACCCCCCAGAATGAGTCGGAAGATGCTGCTGGTTTCCACCTGGACTTGTTGTCCCAGCAACACAATTTTGGATAAGCCGTTGGATGAAAAGTTAACCAAAGTGCTAGGCTTATGCTAGCATGCATACTCTCTGTTTTGATAGTACTTGTCAATAATTTGGCTTGTAACATCTTTCATTGTTAATCATGCTTGTTGCGTGTGGGAAAAACTTGTAAAATAAAAAGTTTATAGTTTATATACTTTCATCAACCAGGACAGCTGACATAAACACACTGGGATCAGCATCACCAATGCAGTCTCTCTTTCACTGAATATCTTTAAGCATGAAGAACGCCTACATTGTTGAAAAACTAAAATTCTTTAGACCAGCTGGGTTTATGATTCAGCTTTGCATGTGACAAAAGGCTGTGAGTTTCACAAATTGGTCACATAAAACAAAACAAAACATAACAAGGCTCTTTTGACTCACTGACTGTCTAAAAGAGATCAAGAGTTGAGTTAATCCAAGAACTTTATTAACCATCTAAACATTTCAAACGTCGTTTTTGGTTCGACTTGCAAATCACTACAGCTGTTTTCATTTTGTACGATAGCCGCAGTAATATGAAATACTCTAGGCTTCTAATGATTCATGTTTAGCATACAGTACATGCATGATCTAAAAGCCTCATCTGTGGAAGATTTTAGATTTTTAAAAAAATAAAAATCTCTTCTTGTGATTTAGCGGTTAGAAACAAGGAACACGTCATGCCCTGTTTTTACCCCTCATGGCGCCGACATTCCCAAGAGGCTACCGCCCCCAAACCGCGCCCTCCCCTCAACCACCGCCTCACAGTTAATATTCTTGATCAGTTGCCCCTTGCCAAGTGTTGTAATGGGAGCCATTTAGTGAAGGACAATGCTGGCTGCAGAGGTTTTATGATGCTACATGAAGTCAGCAAGCTGAGTGATTCCTTTGCCGTCGCCTGGAGAATACGGATGAGGTCATTCCCACACAGGCACAGACACAAGGCCGCACTTCTGCACTAAGAAAACTTAAGCAATGGCCTTGGACGCCCTAGTATAAGCAGTGATGTATGTAAAAGAGCCCAAACACACACGCCCACACACACACACACCTAGAGACGTTAGTGCAGCAGCGTTGTATGACATGTAACCAATGAAATGAAGTGACAGCCCTGCTGCAAAAAGCACCAACACTATGTAAAGAGGAGCAGCACAAGTACTTGATGCTCATGCATTTGCTAGCAGCCCTTATATAATATTAGGTTTATGTAACTGTGTTGAATGCTAATGTTCTCCTACAGAGCAACTCCTAATGACATTGTTCCTGTAATCCTGCTCCCACCTCATCCAGTCGGCTCCTGCTGGATTTGGGACCAGCTATGAATAATCCCATCTTACGATAGTTTCACCGATTCAGTGCCTCTTTTCAGTCTCACATGTAATGCCTTAAAAACGAAGCTGGTGTAATATTTTAAGAGCACAGCTTTAATCTTGTTCTCAGTTTCGTTCGGTGTGAGTGCAACTATGCGGCTGCAGTGTCTGTTCCAGTTGCTGGATTGTGTTTAACCTGCTGTGGCCGTCCTCTTGAATGTGGATTTTTATTTGCTTAGCAAGTTGGAATTTTGAGGATCACCACGGATGAAGCGCGGGGAAATGGATCTGGACATTTTTCGTCTCTTGGTTTTGATTAGAGAAATAGCCGTGACAGAATTTCACAGACCTTCTTCCTCAGATGTGGTGTGCCTTACAAACATTAAAATTGGCTAGTTGAACTGAACTCTGGTGCAGTTTGAATGCCTATGTGAATGCAAAGTGCACCAGAGACAGCCCAAAAGGAGGAAGCCGTCTGCAATACAACCAAAACAAACACGCAAGCCTAACAAACATAAATTATACCGTAAAGTACATTTCTACGCACTGTAGAAACCATATTATCACTACCAAAGAAGCTAACATCCAAAGTCTCCCATGTCTCTACTCAGATGGGAACAGCCAATCAGCATCAAGGAAAATTAGTAGTGCTCTTGGTTTTGCTACTTTGCAAAAGTTTTGGTTTCAGCTTCCAAAACTGCTTATTCTTTAGAAAAAAAATTCAATATGCTGTACGGAAAACATCCAGTAGGCAGGTTAGAATATTCTACGCTGATTAAATTATTTAAAACACAATTCTATTTAGTTTATTTTCCCACAAAATGCTGCCTAAACCTTGTATCGTCTCAAAATTAGAACCATGTTGTTCAATGACCTGGATGTATCGTTCACACTCTTCTGTAGAGACAGGGTCCATTTAAGAGGTCGGTTGCAGTCGTTATCTGTTAGTAATGTATCATCAGGTATCACACTCTGTATATGTGTGTGTGTGTGTGTGTGTGTGTGTGTGTGTAGGGGTGTGCGTTTTTAGATATGTCTAAAACCAACAAAGAAATGTCTGGTTATTAGTTCCCGGACAGGTCGGCATGTATTTTTCTTTCCCCTCAGCGACTCATGCTCATTATAAAAGAAGCAGCCATTTGTGTGATGAGTGTATCTGTGTGCTTATGTATTTAGCAATGCTTTGTTTTTCCATTTAGAGGGAAGTATTACAAATAGATAACTCAGCTCATTGTAAACATAACCCCACACGTAGAACTACTGCTGTCGTTATCCATCGCACATCAAATTAGACCAACCAGAGGATTACGCTTGTGTAATAATGTCCTTGAGTATGTATACCACACACACACACACGCACACACGCCCACACACTAAGCAAATACTTGACTGCTTTGTATTGCTTTTATATCAAGCTTCAGACTCCAAACTTCTCTCTCCCCAAATCTTTTGCATCAGGCTTAAAACTTACTGGGTCATCACATCTCTTTCCTTCCTATTCCTCCCTTTGAGTCATCCAAGCTCTTTCTTCTCCTCCGTTTCTTCTCTTCCGCGCCCCTCGCTCCTTCTTTATTGCATTGCATCAAAGGTCTTTCCTATAATATTTCACAGAGGGGCTAATATGCGTAGCCCCTGCCCTTTCCTTTACTCTGCATGCATACATAAATAATTAAGTTAATGCATGACTCTCCTCCGTCACACAACCTGGCAAAGCACGCGTGTGTGTTTTTTCTCTGTCCTTGTCCACGCGTGTATTCCCCCTTTTAACCCGCGCCTACGAGTAATACTCAAAAGTTGATTGGCTTCGCAAACCTTTGCAGACTTCCTTTCATTATTAAAATTTTTTTAAAAAGTGCAGGTAAAAGATTCATCTCTCTAAAATGATGGATCTCTGCTCATTAAGAATTTATCATTCCTGCAAACTAATAAACTACTAATGAACCACAAATGAAGCTTCCCTCTCTTTAATCAGCCTGCAGATAATTAAATTAGCCACTTTTGTTGATCCTTCCAAGATGCTTAAATCAGTCTGAGATAGTGTTGCTGTGCTGACAGAGACTTTTTTTCCCTACTCTTTTTAATTGGAGCAACAAAACATGAAACAGGCCTGAGATCTCATTTGCAAACTTCATGCTTTGTGCTAAAAAAGAGCAACAGGACGACTGTTTTTATGGGCTGCGACCACACTGCAGGTCTTGATGCTCAATTCATTTTTTTTTTGTTGAAATTCATTTTTGTGTGTGTGCGTATGTGTGGTCGTTCATGCTGCTAAATGATGCGACTGCAGTCAGACTTTTGTGTGGACAGTTTATGACCTCAAAGTGACCCGAATGCACATCAGCGTACGGTTTACAGAAGTAATAATGGACGCCGTCATCTTTGGATCATTTTTAATGTTTATTCAGAAAATTGGGAGCTGATAGGAATGTGACAAAATCATAACAAGACAATAAAGAAAGCACAACTAATGCAGAATTATGACACGCCTCACGGCACTGGTGTAAAGGTTGGGTTGGCGACATTGTTCAGACGCTGCAGACGCTTTGGAAAACTATTGGATGCGTTTCTGATTTAGTCCCACATATGGAAGTGGCTCAAATCTGATTTTTTGGGGGGGCTGAAAAAATCAGGATTGGGCCATTTAGACTACCTTGAAATGTGTCAAATCTGGGCAAAAACAATCGGATTTGGGTCGCATTCACCTGCTGTGCATCATTTAAATATTTGGACTGTGAGTCAACACATGTAATTGCCCTGGGGGTAAATCAGTCAGCAGAAATGTTTGATCATTCTTTCTTGCTAAATTGCTCAAACTCTGTCAGACTAGATAAAGAACAAATGAAAATATCAGCCACAGATTTTCCGTTAAATTTAGATCTATGTCCACCTCAGTCCCAAGTCTTTTGCTGCCACTAACAAAGTATCTCTGATGCATGTTAGCATGTAAGTTTATACTTTTTGAAGACCCTGTGCTCATATTTAAGCCAATGTAGAAACTTTAGGTTGTCTAGAGGACTGATGCGAGATATGACTCAGGTGAAGGAGAATACTTAGAGAAATGGTGAAGAGTTTCACCTTCTCAGATTAGATACCAGATGTGATGTAACTGGTAGTGGGCTGCTCCTGTAGCGGGCGCCGAGCCGATGCTTGGAGATTAGTAAATGCAAATAGAAGAAGGCCTGGGAGCTGCTTGGCTCAGCCGCTGCGATGAAAGGGCATGTTCGGCTCTCGGATGAGTTTAGTAACTCACTGGTTCTCCAAGTTTAGAAGGAAAGAGTATACCTGTATATGTATTCACACAGACCAACACAATCACTTGGCGCCAGGCAGGTTGCTCTGAATCGTTTAAAGAAAATGAGAAGCTTGTCTGGTGGGAATTTGCTGAGATCTAAAAGGTGACAGTGAATAATAGTAACACTCCTGTAGGTGTTACACGGTTTTAATTGGGTTACCTATGCTTTCTCCATCCAGTATCTAAATATCTACAAATTATTGTAGGTCATTTAAATGGAACAGTGAGGAAGCCTTTTAAAAATATGTCAAAACTTAGCAGGCACAAAGTTATTATTTATCTCGAGTGTGACTTCATTTCTGTTTTAGAAAAACAGTACCAAGTCTAAAGATCCATTAAAATCCAGTGCAATATGGCCGTTTTTAAGCACTTTCATCGTGTCAGATTTGTTCCACAAAACCCTGATGATGAAGGCTGGTCTCCAAACAGCTCCGGATTAACAAGAGCTAAATAGAAAACGAAAAGAAAACTGCATTTATTCAATCATAATATATAAACAAACGGAAACCATGTGTAAAATTCTCACTGCTTGCCTGGTTTGTTACTCTTTATCTAATTAGTGCTGGGCACAAATGAGATCTAAAGCTGCAAACTGTTAGCTGAATGCTAACATCTGGTTCCACTGAATGTGCACTGGTAAGAGTTTTAGGACAAACGTTTGTTTTATTTTTTTTAATGCAGTGATGGTTTGAGAATGTCTTCCTTGAGAGTAAATTGTTTGCTGTGTGTGTGTGTAACATGTTAGTTTTCCAGTTTCACCACACACTCTCAGTTGGATTTAGGTCCAGACTTTGACTGGGCCATTCTAATGCTTAAATCAAGACCATTTCACCGTACCTCTGGCCTCATGTTGTCCTCGTATTGTAATGTTGCCACAGTCTCTGGTCTCTCTCATCCTCAGGGCTGCCAAACTCATCTTCTTTTTGGGCCAAATAAAGGTAATGAATGTTCTTAAAGGGCCGGTTGCCCCAGAATGTGTTGATAAAACCTGTTAAATTATAAATAAAATATGGAACACCTTTTCAGGATTTTGTGATTGTTTTTGTGATTTTTTGCAATAAAAAAATGTCTGTGGTAGTAATAATCAGCGATTTGTTGATTTTGTGTGAATTTTCTCAATAATTTACAAGAAACTGGCGGGACCAATCGATGCAATTTGGGAGTTAAACAGATAAAAACTGCTTTGAATTGATTGATGAAATAATATTTAAGCACACTGTTATCTTGACAGCTCCATTTATGTCTCCCTTTAGGGTTTAGAGGGCCACATAAATGGTGGGCTGGATTTGGCCCCCGGGCCTTGAGTTTGACACATGTGCGCTAACAGATTTTTTTCCAATATTGTCTGTATTTAGTTCTTCCTGTGAACTTTGACCTGCTTCCCTGAAACCTCTGTTACTGTAACAAAAGCCACAGAAGAGAATAAAGAGTAAACAGGTGGGATGAATTCACTGCAAGCTAAAGTGGTGGTGCAGTGGAAATGCTAACTATCATGAGACATCAGTTAGCAACATTTAGCAAGTCTAGAGGAGAAAAAAGCTCATAAAAAATTCAAATAAGAATCCTAACTTGTTATCTTTGGACTAAACTTAGTTAAAACTTCTTCATTGTAGTTAAAACTTCTAAAGATTTGCACTCTGAGAAAGGAGTAATTCACATGAAATCTAAGCTAGCTCCTGTAGCAGATAATGATCCAAACCCTGCTATCCCCTGTGGAGAATCTTGCAGTTTTTCATCTGGTCGGGTTTTCTTTACGTAACCATTACGTAAAAGAAAAAGGCAACTCTTTTTAATGCAGAGTAAACCAAATAATTACTAGGAAGTAAACGGAGTGCAGCAGCAAACTTTAAAAGTGCCAGCTGCTATTCTAATAATAAACCTAAGAGGTGTTATATCTTTCATTCTGCTAACTTTTTTTTTTTTTTTGGTATGAGCACAGGAGCTGCAAAATCTTCCCCTTTTAGTGTCGCTCTGTTTTACATCCCTCCCTTCATCTCTGTGATTCTGCTGTTTATTATACCGTTTCTCCTTCATTTGGAGCTCAGTGTGCGCTTCTCAGCTGTTTATCCAGTGGAAGAAAAAACCATTGCCCAGTTTTTACTGCTATCTGACTGAGAGCATGCGCGAGTGGGACTGCACGGCGGTTTACTGCATTGTGCGGAAATGCTGACTAGCAGGACTCTGTTTGAAATGTGTGGGATAGAGACAGAAAATAATGGCCTATTTGGGGGCTTAGCCTTCATTTACTCAGCAAATGGAGAGAGTGAGAGAGGAGGAGGAGACGAAGAATGGAGACGGTACTGAAAAAGAGATTGCGGCGTAAAACTCCACACTCTGACATGCCATTTAGCACCAGTAAGGCCGATTCATTAGAGCATGTAAATAACCGGAGCTTTGAATTATACCGGCTGACAAAAACAATTACAGACCAAGTTAAGCACCCAGAACAAATTGTCCAATTCTCGTGTAATTTGGTAAACACAGAGATAACCAATTGGCATGTAAATGCTTGAATTTGTAAGGAGAAAGTGGTCGGGAGTCGATGTTTCAAAGGAGAATTCAATAATTAGAACACAAAGGAGGCTTCATATTCTCGTCCCCGAGGGAATAAAGTTATATAAAATGTTTGTGTTATGAGTAATAACAGCTACGGTTCAATCCATAAGTTGTCAAACACCAAACAAAAAGATACACACACCTTTTTTTTTTCTCACTGTTTGAATCAGGCCAACCTTTAAGGTCAGTTGCCAAAATGATTTCTTTGGGTTTTTTAATGAAGTGTTGGAACACTGGAGCGCCAACATGTGCTTCAAAGACGTCGTAGTTTGAGAAAAATACTACACACGCCCTCACACACAATTCGCTTCACGAGTCAGCAACAGATGGCCCCTTTTTCATTCACAAAGAGAATTATAAGATGAGTTTCAGGAATAAATAGGTGAGCAGGAAAAGATAAAAAGAGACAGATCAGAGGCGATGTAGAAATCTGCTCATTCTTTGTGGGTCTGTGCTTGATTTGGAAAAGGAGGACGTTTTCTTTAGTCAAACTTCAAACTTGTAGTGCTTTGAAATATGTGTAAAGACATAAAAAAAAATGGAACAGGTCCATATGTTTCAGTCATGCCGCCCACACTGAAGAAGCTGCCTTGTGCAATAAATAATCAAAGAAAGATTTGGACAATGTTTTTGTGAACCAACGTTTCTATTTCTGGTCGTTTTGTCAACAGAAAACAACCTCAGATTAGTCAATTTATGCATTTATGAAATATTTTCTGGCAACACTCTGAAAAAGGCACATATAAAATAATTTTTTTTCTCCTTACAAACTTCATTTAATGCACATTTGAGATAAAAACCTCAACTAATAGCAAATCAACAATTACTAGGAATGAAAACCAAGATGGCTAAAACCTTTTGACCTTTAAACTTTCATTAATATCTTCAAAGTCAAAGCGGCGCAAACAAAAATGTTTGCTGCTCAAACGTAGTTGAGTTGATTGACACCAATCTTGTCTGGTTTGAAGAAGCAGGTGGGCTGCGGGGTGACCTTTCATGACCTCTAGAAACATTTCTTAATAACTTTAAATTGAACATTTTTGCTGCACAAACATTTTGTCTGATTTGAATTTGAACTTCACTCAGGTCTTCAGGTCTTATTACTTGGGATATTATAATTAAATATAAATAAATATTTTGAGTTGTAATTATTATTTCATAGAGATTTAGTTATTATTCGTTTCAGAAACTATCTGTTCAGATCCCATATTGCTTCCCATGAGAAACAGAAGACGTTTGGTTTGCTAAAGATGGAGGTTTGTCTTTCTGAGAAAGATTTTTTCTTCTTCTCTTTGCTTCCGCATTGTCGTGAATCATAACTATTACGTTTAATTTGTTCACCAAAAGTTTATCTCAACAATTGATCTGGCACCTTCTCATTCTTGGATTCGACTAAAAATACGACGTACACGGCAAACAACTTTAATTACTTTCGAGCAGAGTGCAGTTGATAAATCAAGCTGTTACATGTAAAGAGACTAAATAATCCAAGTTTGTAAAAAAGGAAACAAAAGAAAGAAAGTAAGTAGAGTTATAAAGGAACTCCATCCTTTGTTTTCAGGATTTCACAGAATACTCAATGCATTAAACAACACCGCACTATTTTTTTTTTCTTTCTCTGTGACTCCTACCTCTTTACATCTATTTTCCTTTCTTCCTCGTTTTATCAGCGTGTACTTGTGTGTGTGTGGGGGGGGGTGCGTGTGTGAGTGTGTGACTGCAGTCATGTCAGAGTAAGGCCGGCTGAAGCCCTTACAGCAGTCAGCCTCTTTGATGTTGAGCCCTGCCGAATTAGGCCATCACCCAGCGGTGCTCTGCAGACTGCCTGCACCCACACGCCGTCTCTCGCACACACACACACACGCACACACAAACAAGGTACACACATACCAACCAAAACAAATGCATCCTGGCAGGAAAGCGCGCACATGGAAAATAAAAGTTCCTGTGCCGCTATTCACACAGGAGCCGTGGACACACACACTCGGCAAAGCCTCGGATGATGCACTCAGAAATCAACGTCCACAAACATTTCATCACTCTCAACCAACGCTTCACACCCGCTTCTCCGGCACGCGCCTCTTTAATAAACATAAATGTAAATCCTTACGAGTGCCTCCCCTCTGAGGCTTCTGCACAACGGCGCGTCGAAGAAACAACGCGCACACCGCCGAACGCGCATGCAGGGGAAATATAGGACAATCAGAGAGAATTTATTCAGACTCGCAGGAATACAGGCGAGGATGTGTTCCCTTTTTGGGAATCGGTCGCCTTGGACAGCTTCCCGAACCAGCAGGTCATACTGTATGAAATGGACAAAACACAATTTTTGCTGGCTGTCGCCCTCCGTTATTTACCAGAGAGTTGGAGTAAATAGGTAAAAAGACAGCGATATGTTCTGTAAGGAGTCCCAGTCAAAGTCTCTTAGCAAAAAGCACAAAACAGAAATTAAAACCTATTTAAAGGCAAAATGAGGCAGATATTTTTTAACACATTTCACATTTATCACATGGCAGCCACACGCTTTGACTAATTTTGATGTTACATCATGCGATAGATCAGAAGTAAGAGAAAAATTACGATGGCAAAACCTGCAAAGGCGTTCACCGAAACTGACCGGCCGGGTGAGGAAGCAGCCGAGAGGCTGACGGTTACTCTGGAGGAGCTGCACCACTGAAAATACAGTTATGTAACCATGAGCCTCATGGTGTGGAGAAGCTTTTCTTCAGTAGCTAAATGGAAGTTGGTGAGAGTTGATGGGAAGAAATCCTGGGAAACAATAACCTTGAGATTGGGGCAATGGTTCACCTTCAAGCAGGACATCTGGTTAGCATTACAAAGGAGTAGATAAAAGAATTATTTGTGTTGCAATGGCCTAATTAAAGTCTAAATCCAATCATGAATCTGTGGCAATATATCCAACTTGTAGAGGCAAACTGACTGAAATAAATTATGTAAAAAGCAGGAACATTAGTAAATATCTCTGAATGATAATGGTGTCAAACTCCAGTGTTTTTAACAAGTGACTTTGAAAACACCCCTAAAACTGACTTTCTTTCTTCTTCTTTTTTTTGAGGTAGTGAGAATAAAAAATGTCAGAGTGACAAAAAGAACCAGATAGAGTCAACCTGTTTTACTTTAACACTCTGGTCACTGGGACTTTCTGCAGAAATCTCTCTAAACTGACTGTAAACCAGAGAAATGGTAGGAGGTAAAAGTTTTAGTTTTAAAATTTTACCTTTGCAATAGGTCTTTATATCTTGATGCCCGTAGCTTCCCCAAGTCTATTTTTTTAATCAGTCATTATAAAACTAGTCATCGTTCTAAATGAAAAAGAAATAAAAGATGTATCATACAAATGTCATATTCGCTGTTCTGCTAAATACTTATTTGTTTCGTATTGCCCTGCTGAATGAGAGTCTGAAAATCCCATTTAGCAGAGAAAGATAAGGCTGGTCTGCGCATTACAACATCTATGCTGTAATAAACAAACTCTCTGTCTCTGGTGGCCCGGAACAGCCCTCTGGTCAAACTGGAGACCGGCCAAGGACCTTTCCATCCATTCACTGCTGTTTTTTTTTTTCTTTCTCTCTCTCTGTCTATCTGTGCTTTTAGTTTCTCTGTTTTTCAATCCCTCTGTCTATTTCTTTCTCTGCGTCCACTTAATTGTTTCCACTATTGCCTCTCTAGTATGAAGACGTGGTGCGGGACGGCCTAAGGAGCTGAAACTACTACTTAAATGTTACGTAATTGCCACAGAATAGCATAAAACGCCACCAACACTACCTTAGCTCAGAGAAAGTTGCCCGACTTCACATTTCTGTCCGAGTAAGGAGAGCAGGTGCTTGTCACCGAAGACAAAAGCCATCTCGGACTCACGGGAACGCACGCAGCCGGGTCTCCCCTGCACGCCGCGCCACACACAGCGTGTCGCTGCTGCATACCAATTACACGGGGAAGTGAAGATCTATTTCTAATTCAATCAGTCAGCACTGGTGTCACATTCCTCGCTCTCTGGCTTTCTCCCTGCCTCTCCGTCCCATTTCCCAACTCGCCTGATTCTCCACCGATGCGTTTCGGTTTGGAGCGCTTGTTTGTGCGCCAGAGTCTGAGTCTGCAACGCCATAACCTGCTGGGAGCAGATTTATTTACGTGTAATTGTTGTGGAGATGATATGAGAGAGAAGCCTGGAGCCAATTTAAGATTAAAGTTAAAGACTTGGTTGTCTTCTTCTGATCAACATCTGCCAGCTTTTTGAATCTGTTGGCTTAAAAGAAAACTCAAACCCTTTTTTTTTTTGTTTGTTTTGGTTACTCAGTCCTCGGTTAAACATGTACCAATATGGGCTTTGGTTTACTTAACACTACTGGTTTAGGGTTTCAGTTTAATCCAATGAATTAGGATTTTAACTTGTGTTCATTAGAGAAACACTTGGTCAAAAAAGAAAAAAGTGTCACTGCGGTGGTTGGTTTTTGCAAACATTAGTAAATAGCAAATAGTAGCATGCATGTCAAAACAGTTTGTGTCCAGGATGTGTGGGGTCTGCAGAGATGTTAGTTGCTCTTTTCCTGACTGGTACAGTCCTGTACCAGTCCTGGACGGTCAGCTGTGACAATCCTCTCTGTATCCTATATATATGCTATTAAGTAGAGCTGTTGTAAAAGAATATTTTCGTACTCAATTATTTTTACGATTAATGGAGTAATCAGATCTCTGTCTCTCTCTGTCTCTCTTTGCCGTTATGCTGCTAGCGCTGAGCAACAACTCGTAGGCAGAAGTAAGAGCGCTGCCCAACACAAATGATGATCCGACTGCAACGCGGTGCGCTAAATAATAACACACAGTTTATCGAAGCTTTGATTAATTTTCCTCAAGGAATTTTAATAATCAAGGTACTCAAATCATTCGAGGAATCGTTACAGCCCTACTATTAAGGCAACCAAATATAGAATAATTCATTACCTGGATTATAAAACAAGTCATATTCAGGTTCAAATGAATTTGTTTTATTCATTTTCTATACATTCAGAATCTCGCCTGTCAAGGGGTATCTTTTCTTTTCACCAATTCTTGTTTGCAGTCTCGCTTTTTCCCTGTTTTAATCACCTTTCACATCAATTTCATCAACCTGAATTTACTTTCACTTAGTTGACAAATTGATGTAACTGAGGACAATAAAAAAAATGTTATACCTGCACTCTATGTTTTTTCTTTGCATTAAGTTTGGTGCAAACTTGATTTTTCCTTTTTTTTTTTTAAATAAAAAAATTCTCAGCGGTGCTTTGAGGTCATGATGTACCAGCTTCTTTCTTTATTTTTCCCAAAGCTCTTGCTTCCTTGTGAGAAAATGACTCACTCTATTTTCTCTCTCTCTCTCTCTCTCTCTCTGTCTGTCTCTCTTTTAGATCACAACCACTTGAACAATGCAGCTCTATCCCCGCTGGGACCGGCCATGGCCTTGTCTCACCCTCACAACAACCTGGGAATTGGCTTCAATAAGTACACCTCGCTCAAGGCCGTAGGTGAGTTGACCTCCACAGAAACACCGACAAGCATCCGCTCCGACTGCACTGAAAGCGGCAAATCTTTCCATCTGCACCATTTGGATACATTTGTGGATGCTAACGAATGCAGCTACTGATGTAAGACAGAACAAGGAATGCAGAAAAGGTGGGACGGAGTGAAAATCGGAGACAGCCTCCTTTACAGTAACGGGTGTCATCGTGGGTCATCATTCATTTCTGAATGCTCAGTCTGATGCCTGACTTTCATATTGCAAAGGATTATTGCAGTCATGATGTGAATATTGTGACTGAATTCACCTGTTAACAAGAAAAAATATTCCAACATCCTGGTTTTATTACCTGCCTGGTTTTAAATACACAATAATTCCACCTGCTGGAGTTTGCTCTAGCTCTTTGCTACAGAACAACAGTGGAGTAGTGATGTGTCGGTCGCGAACGATCTGGCTTTAAGAGCCGGCTCTATGAAGTGAACGATTGGAACCGGCTCCACAATGGGAGTCGTTTTAGGATCCTATTTGGGAGCCGGGTTTTTTTCTACAGTATATCGCTGCCTCTCCGCCTCCCTGTCGTTGTGCTTGTGCTCTGCAAGTGCCAGAGCCGATAGTTTTTCCCCACATCGTTTTTTTTGTCCTGCGGTGCCTCGCTGTCTCTCCGCCCCCTTCTCCCTCTCCTTCGCGTTTTGCTCTTCTGCCAGTGCTAGAGCGGAGAGTTTTTTTCCCTCGGTCGGTCCACTGCCCTCATGTCAAGCGTGGGCTCCACACATCTGACCAATCACACATAGTTTCAATTAATAATGTGGCGGGAAAACACTGAAAAAAAAGTTTATCTCCACTTTTTTTGTGGAAACGGCAGGCAATTGGCCAAGCTGTATAGCGTTCAGGTGTTCATGTACAGACACTCACTCAGCGGTCAAGAAGCACAGAAAGAAGGGGAGTCAGTGTGAGAACTGAATAGGTGAAAATCAATGAGTGACAGAAAACGGAGCAAGATTTGGACTCATTTTAATGCTACATCAAGCTCCAGGGCAGAGTGCAGACTGTGCAAAGTCAGCATTTCCTATCGTGCAGGCTCGACAAACAACCTGCACAGCCACATGCGGACATCACACGCATCGGTATTGCTATAGCATTATTATGCGGCATTTTTACTCATCATAAGTGCTTAACAATGTCAATAATGAAACAAAATATTATAAAATTAGGTTTAAGCTATTAATTAATTAATAATGTCAAAAATATATATGGGGAGCCGTTTGGGAGCCGAAAGAGCCGGCTCTCCACAGTAAGAAGAGCCATTAGAGCCGCATCTCGAAAAGGAGCCGAAAATCCCATCACTACAGTGGAGAGCTGTTCAATTGAATTTAAGCTTGTCCGTCGCTCCAAACACTGCCACCTGCTGGTCAACAAGTGCAAGTAACAGTCAACAATCAAGCAAAAATGTCTTCAGCAGCTCGAGGACATTTAGGATACAAACTACTGGTAAAATATATATTGGTGACATCAATCATCAAACGACTAATATCACAGTTGGCCCCGCCTGTTGGCTGTTCAGTATTCAGGGATTCACCTATTTTCAGCTTTTTCTGGTGAACGTAGCTATAAATTTGCCCATTAGCTGTTTTATTTTAGCTGGTTGAGGCTGAACTACGCAGGCGCAATGCTACTTGAGACGCTATTGGCTGACGTTTGCAAAGCAGCCAATCCGGGAGCGACATTCGTTTTCCTTGTTGCCGATTGGCTATACTCCAAAGAGCAGAGATGAGTAGACGTTAGCTTTTACTCGGGACTGTATATAACCGACGTATATTAGGTTTATTTAGTGTTTGAGGCTGTTATGCAACAACAAAGACTCTCGAGTTAGAGGCTTCAGATTCGTTGTATCCTTCGCTATCGCCGTCCACAGCGAGGTGTGCATTTTTATTGGGTGTATGTAAACTTCTGGTTTCAACTGTACATATTCTACTAAAATGTATGTGTATTTTATTTAATATTTAAGATTTAGGTTTATTTATCCCCTAGCTTGACTGACAAATCTGTTGTTGTAAAATTAAACAAAAACTAATTCTCAAAAATAGAATTTGCCTCCTAATTTGTCTACACAGAGCACAACGCTAAAATACCTGGGTTTTTTTTAAATCTGAACATTTAAAAGTAAAATCAGTTTCCAAAATTTCACGTCTTCAGCTTCACCCAGATTATGCTTTTGCAGTAAAAGTTACATTTTTTTTATGATCACCGGATCAGACCTCAACTCTGCCCAGCATCAACATAAACACCTCCGCTCACACCAACTCGATACATGAAACCTTTTTCATGCATTTCATGTGTGCAGATAGAAAAAGCACTCTTCATCTGATCACTGCAGACAGAGGAGGGCGTTGCGACAAAGATGGGGAAGGACAGCCTGACACATGTATGTGTGCTGCTCAACATGAGAGCGCCCATAAGAGCAGGAGAGAAATACATGAGCTGCAGAACCCAGCGAGTCGGGGACAACACGGCTCGGAAGGGCAAACTAATAACTCTGTTTATTAACAGAAGTAAGAATAACACAGAAGTGCAATTAAAGCAGCAAGCAGGAAGGAGGGAAGGGGAAGAAAGGCTACTGTGAGCGGCGGCTGAGGAGAAAACAGACGTTCCCATCTCATTATTCTGCTCTGAGTGAAAAACAAAGGCTGATTGCAGCTGCAGCAGAGAACCAACACATTTCACCCAAAAACACTTCAAAGTAACAAATCCCTCACACACCGAGGTGCAATATGCTCCGTTCTCGCTCTCTCAATTTCTAAGTACTGAGCTCAGTCTCGGTTTGAGGACTTGCATGCTCCTCTGTTTGCTACCTGCTCTTAGCAGAACAATGTTACAAATATAAGGACAGACAACACAGTGGGGGTTTTTTATTGTTTCATAAGCCTTATGCATTACTTTGCATATTTTTTATTTTGTTTTAATATTCATCTTATCAAGAATACAGACATATTTGAAGAATGAAACATACCCATGATGTTAAAGCTTAGCAAAATGAAAAGTCTATGCATTTTTAATTAATTTTAACACCATTCATAATTTCGTACTTCTCATTAAGCAGGAGTCTAGAGTTGGATTTAGGATAATTTTCTATCCATTACATTTTCTTGTCATGTTTTTCAGTGGAGATTATCTTGCATGTCACAGCTACAGTTCATTATACTTTGTGTACTCTATTTTTTTTAAAGCAAAAGTTCATCAGGATTTTAGTCATAGTTTTAAATATGGAACCTGTAAAATACAAACTGGATGGATGAATGCCTTTTGAATTTTGACAAAAGGTGCAAATCCATCAGGAGAAATTAGTTTAGCTAAATATTCACGTTAGTGCCAACTTGATGACTGTGGCTTCTTTTTTAATTTAATTTTTCCACAAAAACATTTCCATCACAAATAATTCAAGTGTGAAATAAATGGAATAATTTTTACCAAAGACGTTTTATGTTAAACCAGATTTTAGCTAAATGTTTAGGAAAACTATACTTTAAACTGTTTTTGTTTTAACAAATAAAGTTTTCACAAATCAAAAAGTGGGTTTTAAAACCAGTATAGATCTTTTTTTCAGTGCAAATGAGAGTTATAAAACAGTTGTCAACATTAGCATTGTTAGCAGGTGACGCTAACAATGCTAACTAGCTATGAACAGTAGCTGACAGGACTTTTGTCAACCTAACCAAAAGGAAATCTTTATTAGTCCATCTCTGTCTTAATAACAAACTCCCAAGAAGTACTTCCTTGAATACTTCAAAATAAGAGTCTCAGACATAGCTTCCTGTTGCAAAGCTTGAAACATTCACCGTTTTATCCCAGATTTAATTGTGTTCGTTCCCCAACAATCTTTTTTACATTCAGTCAAGAAGTTTGTTTCTGAAATTAGGCTGGTGGGTTTTTTTTTTTTAAGATAACTGAGTTTATTAACTTTGAAAAGAAAACATAATTTATGATTTTATACACATTTAGAAGTTGCAGGTCAACAATTTGCACCTTTCTCAATAATCAATGAAAACGGTTTTGTTGAGACTGGAAGGCCTCCTTTCATTCATCCTAATTCATATTCTTTATCAGATTCATGCGGCATGACCCCGAAACGTAAATATTACTTCTGTTAAAGAAAATTATTTTAAACCCAAATCTGCCTGAAGGACCAACCAAATATATATGCTTACTTATATTTCTTTTGGTCGATACAAATCAACTTTAAATATGCTTTTTGTAGTGTTTATTCCTAAAACAACTTCTTTTTTTTAAACAGTTTTTCAACACAATAGAAAATAAAGGAATTTGATCAATATCTTTTAAACAGCCAAACTGACCAGCATTTTCTCCGCATTTTCCGTTGCTGCAGTTTCTTTCCTCCAACAAAAAACTGTCAGCAAATTACAGCGATAAGAAGCAGCAAATTCTCCCCATTCATCTTTTCACACCTGCTTATCGGCTCCCTCGCTGGGTAATAAACAAGCCACTGGGTCCAGAGATCCTCACTGTGCACACAAAGTCATGGCTAGGGCACAAAACAGTCTGGATGGGACAGCTGACCGTTTGCCAGGTGAAACAGCAGGTCCTGTGGACTCAGCTCTTTTGAAATCTTTTTTAATATAACACGGTTGGCCGGCGGCAACGCAGATTAATCCTAATCAGAGTTGAGAGAAAGCAGGCTTCAAGATATGTCAACCCAGGTTTAATTTTAGGCAGAGCTCTGTTGACGATGATCTGGATGTAAATCAGAAGGCCTCGCAAAATCAATTTGGTGTCAGGCATTTGTGAGAATAAAAGACGTAAGGAGATTTTGGCCTGCTGTTTGGTCGCGCCTTGGCCAAATCTCACTTTAATGCTACTTCGAAAAAGTCCTTGAGAAGTTAACGCATCAGTGGCAGAGCTGCAACTCTTTCAAAGAGAAACAAAAGAAAAACTTTTCTTCCAAAAGTGGTCCATCAGCTGTTACGGTTGAATGTGGAACAGCTCACTGAACCTTTCAGCCAGAGAGAAAACTCGGCAGCAGCATAAAGCTCAGTGGACTGCCTCCCATAAGTATTCATGAGAAGCGTGATTATGCTTTTCAGGTCTTGGCGATAAAGATGTCTGTTTAAAATCGAAACTCTCTCAACTGTGACTTACCACTCAGGCGCGTTACAGTTCTTATTGATAAGTTTTGATTAACCAGATTACAATTAAATTTAGCTCTGAAGGCGCTGAGAGCTAAATTTAAAGCATATCCGCAAATAGGAGGATTAGGAATCATACCAGGAAGATATATGACAACGAAGCTTTGCCAGAAGAAAACCACGGGACCTTGGCACAAGCAAATTTAATATACCTATGTTAATTAAAGAAGTAAGACGAGAGCAGGTGTGCTGGCAGCCAGAAAATGCAGGATAACTGGTTGCAGAGCAAGTGAGAAAGTAGAATGAAGAATCCAAATACCAACGTAGAGTATAGAATCCATAGCTGTGGGATCAACATGTTTGTTTTTATTTATCAACATCATGACTTTATAGATGTGCAGAATACGCAACAATAGTTTGAGACACGCTGACGTGTGTTATTGATCAAACTTCTATAAGGAAACAAGCGATTGTTTTAGTAGTGCTGCCCTGTTTGTGGCTGACCCAAAGCACCAACAACTGAATAACAGGTTGCAGTTGAATCCTCTTGAGTTGCTGCAGGAAGTATTGTTTTTTTCTCTCTCTCTCTCTCTCTCTCTCTCTCTCTCTGCCTCGGGTTCTGAGAAACTTTGGTTTCCAAAGGAACCAGAAATCATTAAACACAGTGTTGTTGAGAATGGTGGGGGAAGTTTTCCAAAAATTTTTTTTATCTTTGATTAGTGATTTTTATTGTTTATTTTTCAACTTTCCATTTCTTCTTGACCTGTGCAGCACTTTGGTTACCTTTGTTTTTTTTTAAAACTTCTTTGTGAATGAACGAGTGAATCGACTGTAGCAAGCTTTTTTAAAACGTTTTGGAAACTTTGACAATTTACAATAGGCTTCTAAAAATATATATTAACAGGGAACGTATGCAGAACAGACATTGTAAACAAACATCTGCTGAGTAATAATCACATTCTGCATACAGAAAATGATTTGAACATAAAGTGAAGTTACTCTGCATGACGTTACCGCAATGTTATTAATTAGCATTTTACAGATGAGGCTCTCTTAGAATAGCTCCTTTAGCATAATGTACTGCATTGCAATTAGTCCAAAGCAGAGCGTGTTGTAAACCTCTGAAATTCCTTCTGCGGCTCCAGCTAATGCATGTATAATGCAGTGGCTCAGACTGAACCCTGGGGCATTGTTTTAGGCTACCAATGGAAAGAGAGCCCTAGCTGGTGCTAAAGAAGAGCAGAAAATATGTGAAACACGACGTCGAAAACAAAACAGATTCAGATTCAGGTTGACCAGATGGGAGATTCTCTGGACTGAAGAGGACGTTGAGTAATCCTGTCACAGTGAATCGTGCCGTCGGCTCTGCCCGGTGACAACATGTGTGGAAACACTTAAGTGGACAGCAACAGCAGTTGTTGTTTGAAGGGAGGGTCTGTTTAATTCATTATCCCTGTGCTGTCCCAGATTTTCTAACAGCAGCGCTCTGCCAGTTCACCTTCAGCAGGAACCACAGCAGTTCGCAGCTCTGCTCACACAGATTAAACGTGAAATCGTTCATTTTTCACCAGCTAAACACGAAGCCGTGCACCAATCTGCAGGACCGATCTCATCCAGCCTTTGGCAGCTTATTTGCAATCTGTTCAGGTTTCTTGTAGAAACTTTATTGTAACTTAGTTTTATTTTCATCAGGGCTTCCCTAGTTTACAACAATTATATATATATATTTTATATATATATGTATATCCTGCTTCAACTGCCACAAAGAAAAATGAGTCTCAAATTTTGATTGAGAATTTGCTTATTGAGATTATGTTTTTATTTGTGACTACTTTCAGTGCGACTACGAGGTTTGTGCTTGATAAAATTCTGATTCTTGACTTAATTACGACAACATCTGTGCTGTTTCAATACTTAAATCTATTATGGTCAGAAGTTACAGGAAACACTGTCACTCGTTTGTCTTTTTCAGGAAGAAAGTAGAGCGATCTGCAACAGGACATTTAATTCTACCCATACATGATCTGGTCACCACCAGGACGATGTTTTGTGCCCACATGATTTGAAGTGATCTATATTCTACTAATCTGTTCTAAGGAAATATGGTTATAAGACTCAAATAAATAATATCTCTCAGCAGGAGGTTGCTTAGAGTAGTTCTGGTTTGATCATGGCGTCATAATCTGTAATATTTCAGAAAAATTAAGTGGCCAAATTGGGGTTGAGATGAAAGGATAGAAATATGGTGTAACGTAAAGTATTAAGATGGTCATAAATCAAGCTATATCTAAGATTTGACCATTTGTCCATTGATATAATGGCAAACTGTCGAGGTTACACCTCAACTCTTTGCCAATGACCGCTGGAAATAGGCAACAGCCCCCTCTGTGACTCTGAGCAGACAAACGAATATAGACAATGGGTGGATGAATGAATTGATTGACTTGACCAATTTATCATCAAGTCATTTATCTGTTTTCTCAACTAATACACAATGGCTTAAGAACGTGGTTAATGAAGGGTTTCTTTGTGGATACAAAATGGATCACCAATTGATTAGTTGATGACCCTCTAGAGAAGGGTCTCTGTACCTTCATCCGTTTATTATTCTGCATCAGTAATCATACTAAATGTAACCAAAGTCTTTGTTTTGTTCTTTTCCCTGTTTTTCCGTCATGCAGACACAGGTATAAGAGACTACTACAAGAGCTACCCAATGGTAGATTACACCCACCGCCAATCTCCTCCAACCTTCCAGCCAATCAACTTCCACCCCAAGGACAAGCCCTTCCTGCCGCCTCCCGACGTCCACGCACCTCTTGCCATCACCATCAACGCCTCCCAGATGCCCAAGCCCAAGATCTCCAAAACCAACACGCACCCGCTCACCTCCAGCTCGGCCTTCAAAGCGTGGGACCCGAGCAAGAGCCACGTCCCGCACCCGACGGCAACCCACATGGGCATCAGCGCGCATCAGCAGCAGCACCACCCCATCCAGCAGCAGCACCACCAGACGCTGCATCAGCAGAACAGTCGGCGCCAGGCCTACTCCAACAAGAGGCAGTTCAGCATCGAGACGTTGCCCGAGCTCTTCTCGCAGCCGCTGGGCTACGGCCACTCGCCGCACATGCACCCCAAGCACAAGGGACTGGCCACCAACAGCAAGACGGAGGTGACGGTGTGAGCGAACAAAGAAACGGCGTCGAGGGGAAGCGCTCTGATATCCTTTATATCCACAGCTACCATGTTGTGTAGCAAGCAAATATCACATCTGGGATTTCTATGAACTGCATTTTCCTCAACATTTTTAACTGGAACCAAGATAACAGCGTGTGTGCGGCATTTGTATGTTTTTGAGACCACCGGATTGAAACCCCAACGGATGAGCCGTGAAGGTGACGTAGCAGCAGGTGTCAGCTGTGACCCTTTGAGCCTGGCAGCTTTTCTAAATAATTGAGTGGCCTCTTGGTGTGTTGACACACCTCTCTGTATGGTCTCCCTCTTGCAACTTTGCCACATTCTGCTCCACTCTGTAGCCCCTCTCCACCACGTCCAAGTGTTCAGATTCCACTCAGAGACTTTTCTTACCCTTAAACCCAAAGTCCAGACTCCGAGGCTATGAGAGAAGCCAGCAGGGAGATGTTTTTCTCTTTTTTTTTTCTCCTGAAAGTTTGGCTTCTCATCAGCTGAAACAATATCATTGGGTTGTCAGCTCTCATTGCCCTCCAGTGTTTTTAAGAGAGAGATATCAGCCTTGCAATTCATACCAGAGAGGAGGGCAGGGGATGGGGGGGGGGGTGGAGGAGGAGGCATTTATCTCAATCCAGAGGCAAACGCGATGAGAAGGGATCCAAACCGCGTGCAGACCCACACATGCGAAACGTGCACACACTCGTCAAATTTTACCGAGAGTTTCTGGCAATGTCAGAAAGCCTGCAGACTCCGCATCTATTCCCCTGGAGACAAAGAGAAACACAATTTTCTCTCAAAACTCTAATTCTACTAGACTTGTGAAATGAATCAGTGAGCTGTCTCATTGGAAGCTAGAGCTTGATGATGTTTATAGCTGCAAAAGAAGCGACTGATGCTTTAAAATGGGACAGAAAAGTCCAATTTGTCCAGCCAGATCATTGTGAAGAGTAGCTTCACAAACGCACCAGAGAATCCGTCAACTGCATATCTGGTGTTTCTATTTGGGTTGAGTACATTCTCTAAGATTCCCCTTGCTATTTTCAGCTCCGTACATATAAAGTGCCCTGTAAAACGTATCTGTACCCCTTACAGTCAGAAGCACAAACGTTATTGTGTCAACAATTGCTAGGGAAGAAAAGGCCTATTTAAGACCAAAGAGGACAATATCCCAAGTTTTTAGCGTAGGTGGATGCGGCTGTCGACCTAAACTAAAAGACTAAGTAGGGAGAACATTAATCGAGAGAAGTGAACAAAGAGGTCCAGGGTAATTCTGAGGGATATACAGAATTACCCAGAGAATCTGTAAACAGGAATACTAAATTCAGCCTCTATGGAGGAGTTGTAGGTAGAAAGTTATTCTTTAAAGAAAGCTTTAAATTTGAAATTTATTTAGGTGAAACAGATCGCCTAAATGTATTTAGAATCTGTTAGATGCTGCAAAAGACTGGGATTCAAAGTTTACCTTCCAGCTTTAACACTCTTAATATACAGCCAGAGACACAATGGTGATATAAACCAAGACATGGTCCAGTCAATGTAAAGATCTAAATCCAATTCAGACTTTACCACCAAACTGATTTTTAAAGTTGCTCTCTGTCCAATTTGACTCAACTTGAGCTATTTAGCAAACGAACGGTCAAACATTTCAGTCTCTAGAAATACAGAGGGGTAGAGTCACCGCTCCAGAAAGAACACATCAAGATTTCTGATTGGAGCATTACAAAATGTAAAAAAGCTCAAGCAGTGCGAGTACTTTTTGCAAGGCTCTGCATGCATACTGGCTTCCTTACTGATTCTTAACAACATGGAGTGTTTCTGGGTGTAAAGGAGAGAAAGCACTAGAGAACAAGAACACCTTCTCCTGGATGGAGCCGTTTGATGCCAGTGTTTAGTGCTGCTGCTTGCGCTGCAGTTTGCTTCACTCCCTCTTAATGAAGTGTCTCAGCACTACACGTGAGTGACTGCTAGCACTTAAACAAATCACTAATGTAATTCATGCCTCGGATGCACACAGCTTACACATCAAGAGAGCTTACTTGGTCTGAGGCTATGCTTTCATCCAAATGGAGGAAAAACAAAATGAGAACTTTTTTTCCCTCCTGTTCTAATGCCCGACCAGCAATTTAGATGTTCGGATTTGCAGTTTTCTAATGTGACCTAAAATCTTTTGGTTTCGTGTTGGTGCCCTAGTCGTCCTACTGGCAGGATTTAAGGAATGCAACGTCAAGCAAGACTTGCCTCGATGTTCTGTTGGGTTGAAATCCTTCGTAAGTCCAAAACCTTCATTTCGTTTTTGTTGAGCACGCAGCACATTCGCATTCTCAACACGTCGCATGCGGATGCTTGATCACAGGCCTACTGTGTAACATTTGATGGCCCCAGAAATCCCCTAGGGCCGCTTTTCAGTGTGCAGGGTATAGTGATTTACACCAGCAGCTCTCTGAATGAGAACAGGGGATGCTGCAGAGGCAATAGAAAGCAAAGAGACCCTTCGTTGGTTAGACGATTTGATAGTAAGACTATCTAGTACTATCAATTATTCAATCAATGCTTGTTCACCTTGTTCTCCGTTTGACTTATCAGGCATTGCAGTCGGTTGTAATGAAACCATTTTAAATACAGAGCCCCTCACATTTCTCGGCGCCTCTGGTAAAAAAAAGAAATCTTATGTTTTATTGTAGCAGCATGATTTCAGGTGGAAAAGTGTATAAAACTCTTTAATCTGGCTACATTTATTCAGCGAAGAAAAAATATGTTAAGAAGAAAATCGACAGTGCCCCTAAAAATCCCTTCAAACATGTATGTGATTAAAGCATCTCTAATGAATGCGTTACTATTTTTTAAGCTCCAAAAGGTACAAACATGCCACAAAGACAGTTTGAGAAGAAAAAAAAAGCTAAATACATATTCAGTTCATCGTTGGATGCGGCATCTACAAGCTAACTGCTCATTTTAAAGTTAGCTAAACTCTCTTGGGACTTTAACTGGTGTCGGGTGTGTTTGTCAGACAAAACTAAAGCTGGTGTCACACCGTTGTTTCCCATCTTGCCAAGTAAGCAGACTTTTGGAACATAAAGTCTTGCCATATCTTTGATGTAAGCATTCCAGATAGCGCATGTTTATTGGGATCAAGGATGCAGAATTCAGTATGTTGCCACATTCTGTTGAGAACACTGACGTCTCGTCTCATTGTATGTTTTCTTCATATTTAAAGGTCGTCTGACTGCCAGAGAATGAAATTTCAACGCTTTTGCCCATTCAAGAGCAAATGCGTTAGTACAAATGCAAACCTCAAATATTTGGCAGTCATTCTAAGTAGAGACTTTCCCAGAGCATCAGTTTAATATTAGGGAACATCTCTGGCGACATTTGGCATTATGGATACATATTAATCTAACACAATGATTATGAGATCTAAAATTTCTACAGTGTATGTTTCTGAGGGACAATATACACTGCCACCATCAGACATGCAATTAATTTCCATGAACAAACCCAAACTGGCAGAATTAGACTTGAATTCAATGCTCCAGCAAACCTCTTGTACGTTTTGGACCTCCTTAGCCTTTTATGTCCTAAATTTAAAATCTCCGCCTGGATATTTTTGCTTATTTTAATTGTACGTAGTTCTTTAAATGTCCTGTGAGTAAATATATATTTGCCCATTTATCCATAACAACTAGAACTTTCCATATCTAGCAACTTATTTTCGCAATTTACCGTCTATTAAAAGATTGCCGCCCCTCAGATTAATTTCACTTCCTGCTACGACGGGGGGTGAAATTACCGTAGTAACCCGATATCGGCTGGAAAGCGCAACGTCTCCCCGTTCAGAAACCGTTGGAATTTGTCAGATTGCACAAAGTGTGGCGGAATTACGGTACTGCAAATTTGTTTGGACTGTCGGCGCTCCGTTTAGGATTTTAGAGGATTAATTCAGGATGTCGCCTTTGATTAAAAACTATCTACAGGTGAAAACCGGACTCGTCTAATGATGTTCAAACACAGTGTTCTCGATGTTATGTGCGCCTTCCAAAAACCCTAGCTACTTAGAATTGCTTTTATTGCTCTTAGGTAGTTACTGGCTATTCACAAGTACTTTCACTCAACACTGCTTAAAAAAATATTGAAGAATGTCCTTCTGCCTGACTAACTACACAAGTACCTTTTGAATCTTTTAGAGAACTTGTCCAGCAATGACTCCTCCTCAAACCAATATTCCTAAAAAAAAAAAAAAAACGCCTTTTTTTTTAAAGCTCAAGTCCCAGTTACTGATTGAATTCACCTTCAGTTGTTATCATAAGGACAGCAGATATGCCGCAGTGGATAAGTCTGGCACATGCTTTCAGCACATCAGGCATCAAACTGCACCACTTACCATAGTCACACACTATTTAGCTCTTTTCTTTTTAATCTTTCCCTCTCTTCTCTCTTTTTGTCATTCTGTCTGCCTCTCTCTCCCACGCCATCCCCCCCCCCCCTCCCTGCAGACTTTCTTCTGCCGCCAGAACCTCCCTCTGTGCATCCATATCCATGAAAGGCTGAGCGATGGGTACCAAGAGCTTCTCTGGTGTTTGGTGCCCACCGCTTCGAGCCGCTACGAACCATGAGAATCTCCCTGGGTCCTCCTCGTGTGCGAGTGACTGTGTGTTGGGAGTCGGCCATGATAGACGACAGTGTCATGGAAAGCATAGCGGGCTCCAGATTCACTCCCCGCTGAGCAGTCAGACACAAGCACGATTAAGCTTGCACAAATGCAGACTGCAACATGAATTTGCCACGTGTTTCTCTACATCTGGACATATAGAAATTCCACTGAAAGGAAAGTGTGAGCTTTACATTTGTCTTGGGTGAAATTTCGCTCAGACAAATGAGCCGGTTTGTATTTAAAATTTAATTGAGATGCAAATGAACACGTCCAGATGAAAAAAAAGGGGGGGGCGAAGCAATGAAGTAAAACTTTTAACAAGTGAGAATTAATTAGCAATATAACGCACGCTCCGACTGCTGCAGTGACTTCTCCACTTTACCTCTCCAAGATGTGAAAAACCTGTTAGGCAAGTCGCTGGAGTGCCGCTCGGCGCCCGCTGGCACGCCTTTGTAATAAGGGATCAGCTAAGAATGGGGGGATCATGAATACAAAAGCACCAATGGGATATGCAGGGTGTGAATATGCATCAAACGCATCTGTGCTTGTGCTCGCTTTGGCTCTGCGGCGCATTTAATGTGCCGGTTCTCCTCCGTGGCATCCCTCTTTCCTTTTGACTTTTAGTCCCAGGAGGTGCAAACACTTTTAGTGGGTCACTTCATGTGAAAAAGCTTTCTGGCCTTTAAAACCCCGACCGAGCTGTCACAAATCACTGCTAATGCATTAGAGGAGTGGCTCTCAAACCTTTAATGACCAGCACCATCTCAGTATTAAGGTTCTGAAGCGTTGCCATGCTGACAGACGTCATAAAACAATAACAGAAATTTTACATTTTGAGTTTAAGAACAAGAGGAAAATATACTCATCTTATTTACTGTATGCTTGGTTGAAGGATTCAAGTCTGTGTATGAATAACAGATGAGATACGAATGATTTGTAAGCTCTGGACTGGCTGGTTAGCTACCCGTGATGCTAACATTAGCATCCTCTCTGTAGCATCACATTTGTGCTAAACTAAAGGGGGATGCTTCACCGTTTTTAAATACTCTGGACTGCATCATCGCTAGTTTAAATTCTTACCCCTAGATCAGGGGCGTCAAACTCATTTTCATTTTGGGCCATGTCAAAAATCTGAATGTTCTTAAAGGGCCGGTTGTGCTGGAATATTTTTGATAAAATCAGTAAATAGCTGTTTCCCTTAGATTTTGAGATTGTTTTAGTGTACTTTTTGCAATCAAAATTACAGATTTTGTGGCGCCAATCTAGAAATGTGTGTAAGGAATTTTTAAGATATTCGCGCTAATGTACAATGTAAAATGTAAACTTTTTATTCTATCAATTACGGACTATAAAAGCAAGTCAGGCTGAGGCAGCAGTCACTTAAACTCAATGTTTTTGACCATTTTTTAGAAAATTTGCTGTAAAATCAGAAAAAAAAATTGAGATTTTGCGTGAATTTTGCATATTTGTGAAAAACTGGAAGGGCTTATTGATGTAATTTTGAGTCCAGAGGGACACATAAAAAGCTACGGTGGGCCAGATTTGGCCCCCGGGCCTTGAGTTTGACACCTGTGCCATAGATAATATACTAGATGATTCTAAGCTGAACAAAAAAACCTTAAATTTTTTTTTCTGAAAATACAAAAAGGGACAGTTTCTCTTTTCTAATTTTTTTTTACTGGTATTCGAAACAAGTGACAGAGGTAGACCAGCCTAAAATATCACATGGACCTCTCTGACATCGACTAGAATATCCTTCATAGAGTAGGCCAAAAGTACAGCCACAGTGTTGTTTTGCTTTCTACAACCCCAACAGCATTGTGTGTCGTCACTCTGGTTGTCATGGGATTGTCAGCTAGCGGTACCTGCACCGTGCTCAAGACGCTCCAGAATTTTTTCATGTTGTTTCATGATAGTGGGCTGATCCGCGAAACGCAAGCAAAACAGCGGCGTCCCGGTTTATGTTCAAAAAACTTCTGAAGATTGGGGACTTTAGAGAGCATCTCCTGCCCTACCCTCTTTCTGCACCTCTCTGTGACAGAATTTAACAAGCGGTCTTCCTTCTTAGTAGCTTATTGGTAGCTTTGATATTAACTGGATTGCCATTGTTTGTAAGTTGCTTTGGATAAAACCGTCTGCCAAATGCATAGACATGGATTGTTGCCTTCCCTCAGAATTTGCACTGATTTTACATGTTCAGTCTTTAAAATATTCTCACTATCCTTCTCCTTGTTGTGTGTTCTGTTTAAATTAAATCATTTTAGCTGTTTATTTATTGTTTTAATCAGCATGGAAATGGTAATATCAAAATTTTCCAAAGAAAGGGTACCCAAGTATCACCCACAGCATTTGTAGCAAAGTCTGAAAACCTTGGCATTAGAAGTTGCAAAACAAAACAAAAAATGCATAAGGACAGCAAGTAAACAAGCAATACGACTCGGTAAAGCAATAACAAGCATTCACCACACTTCACCCTCTCCTCAACTTTTTGCCCATTTAGATTCCTTCTTAGAGTTTAGGGGCTTATGCCAACGAGTGTGTGGAGCTTAAACAGAGGGGAGCACTGAGCAGAAGAGGAGACTCTACAGAGGACCTGAGAGGTCAGAGACTGGAGTGAAAAAGATGATGAGGCTTGCATGGACACAGCAGATACGGCATTGGTTGTTTTTTTGATCCAGATTTGTCTGCAGAGTCCTGAAGCATTCATCCTGGGTTCTATCTCTGATGTATTCGAGCAGTCAGCTTTATAAAAAGGATTCTGCAGCTGCAAAGAATAGCGGGTATGTACTCTGATCTGCAAATGTTCACAGCGGGATCTGGACCCCCTTGTTATTCTCTTCATACTCTGACAGACCTCAAGCGCTGCAATCTTAGAACAAACAAACGGCGCTGGATGTGCGACACCGGCTCCAGGATTCGCAGTTTGAGGAGAGAAACAAGTCCTTCAGGACAAACGGAGCCTGAGGACAAGCTACCAGCAAAGTCAAAGACAACTTTTCTACATTTTTCTTGGTGCGCGTTTGTCGCACGGATTAGCCGACCGTGCGAGCGCCGGCTGACTTTAACTTCTTCCTGCACTTTGGGAAATGTTGCTTCCAAGGTGCCAGAATCCCAAGAAACAATCATTCTGAAATACTGGACAGAAACTGACACATTTTAGTGTTGATTTTCCTGTGGTTCAAAAGCTCTGGATTTGATTTGATTTTTTTATAATAATTATTTTGTGCGTGTGTGTGTGTGTGTCTTCAATTCAGGCTGGACATCTTTGACTACCTTCAGGCAAAGACTAAATTAAAAAACAGCTGGTGAAGCTAAGTTAATTGGACTGGAAAAAGCCTCTGCTGAGCCACAGTTTTGCCTCTGATGTGAACAATGTACAACATTCGCGCACAAGCACTCATGCACGTACAAAGGACTCACATCTACATACAAAGACCACAGTTTTGTGGAATGAAACAGGACCAAAAGCCTTGAATCAGGGGAAACTGAGTACACCTAACTGATGCTTTAACATCCAAAACAGTGGGAATGCTGAAGACTGTTTTGGATCGTCAGCTTAGAGTGAGTTTACTCAATCTCTCCTGATGAATGACAGACTATGGCGCCGCTCGCTCACCCGCGAGCAAACTGACTGTTGTTTCTGAACGTTCCTCTCCAAAAAATACACAATGCAAGTATCCTACCGAAGGTTATGTGAATGCAACCTGGTAGACATACTTGGGTATCCATGATCCTTAGCAATATGTAGACTATTGTGTACGGTTCAGTTGTTTCCTTGTCCTCTGTCAGTTTTCGTACGATGTTTTTTCCAGGACTGAGCTCCTGTTCGAAGCATTAACACGTTAATTTGACCTATATAGAATTGACGAAGCGCTTCCAGATTTTAGACTCATGGCTGCACACCCTTCTAGATCTAGGCACCCCACCCGTCATACGTCACACAATATAACTCCAAAGGTCACAGATGATCTTTTGAATTTCATTCTATGTCATGTATACGGTACGAAGCTCGTGATCTTTGTGAGTTACATTGTTTGGTATAAACATGCACTTGTGTATTTATTGTTAAAGATATTGCATTGTATCTAAGTGCTTTGCCAACATGTTAGCTGAAAAAAAGGGAAGACTGAATTATTTCTTGTACAGATTTTGCACCTCTGGAAAATTGAAGAAAAAAAAAAAAAGTCATGCTTTGTTTCATGATCATTTGTACTGGGCGGCAATAGGCTGCCTTGGACTGCTATGTACTACTTGTGTATATATATATGAATGCCGTACCATTTGTCTGCTGTGAAAGTTGTTGACTACTCAGCTTATATAAGGGCTTTTTATAGATTTAAAACCAGACGGGCATCACTCTCTGTAACTCAAAAATATTCTCTGGACGTTTTGTTTTTTGTTTTGGTTGTTTTTAGAAATGAAGGGATATATGAACAAAAATTTTCATGCATACAAAAATGCTGTATAAATAAAATTTTCAACTGACTTACTGAGGTGTTTGTAGGTACTCATGTTATATTTGCCCATGTGTCATGTTTGAATAAATCGTACAAGAAACACCGTATCGATCGTACTTGCGTGGAGTGCTGCGGCTGCTTATTTTGAACCATGAAACTTTTGGCTTGTGTGAAAAATAAACCAAGTAGATACTGTTTTAAAGGGGGGTCATTATGTAAAATCACACTTTTTTAAACTTTACATCATCTTACAATGTTATTACCTCATCGAAACATACCTGGAGTGTTGCTTTGATTCTTTCGTGCATGTTTGAGAAATCCTTGAGTCTCTCATGGCAACCATTCAGCGGTGCCTAAACGCTCATCAGTGGTCCTGATGTCGGCTATGTTCTGGGATTAGGTAAGAGTCTGAGGCTCTTGACTCATGTTCCTCTCTTTGACTGATTTTACTCTAAAGGTTTAGGTTTACAAGCATCAATGTGTTGTACACTTAAATAAAAAAATACTATTTAGTAATCCCATATATCCTATAGAAAACTTTTAGAAATATCAACAGATGGATATGTCGACAGTCTTCTGGCTGCAGAGTGAATGCTACTTGTTCGTACCAACTTCTTTAGTGAGAATTTTAGTATTGAAAAGGAGAAGATACAATACAACCATCTGGTATGTTTTGCACAAACCTCTAAAGTGGAAGAAGTTGTGTCTGACTGTTGCATTAATGAGTGAGGCAAGAACTCTGAGGTTTTGCAGAAGAGCAATGCAGGCGTAGGCTTTTTAAATTGCACTATCATCGCTGGAGGGGGTAGTTTTTTTTTTAGCCTATTTTATCACCATTTCACAGCCTAGTAAAGCCATAGAGTTAACAGCTGAAGCTGTGTCCCCCACCTTTTCCCTCAGCAGTCTATATTCAGATTTAGTAGCTCTAAAGCTGGCAAGGACATGAATATAGGATCATTCTGAGATCTATTAAATAACTTCTAACCTTGTTAATTCAAATACAGTGGAAGATAAAGGCACACATTTTAGCGGTATACCTGAGTGCCAACATGGTTTATGCATATTATGCAGTGTAGTGATCGAGTAGAAGCTTTAGATCTGAACCTATCGGTATCAGCAGATATGTAAATTCAGATTTAATTTATTTCATGATCAGATTGGAGCATCTCCACCAGTAAACATAAATATTCTTGACCTGTGGAAAAAGTTTTATTGCCAGTTATCAGGACTCGTCTCAGACATCAGAACTCGAACGAGTCTCTTCTTTAATTGAATGCTGAAGTCAAATAAAAATGTCTCCATTACATGGCTTAATGAAAACTAATCTCGCTGAGGACCATTTATTTTTTTTAATTATTTTTTATTTTTTAGATTAACACATTATGAGCATGAGTGACTGCCATTAATGAAAGTCATAAGGAAGATCCATCCTTTGACAAAGAGAGGTGCATTGTGGGAAGTCCTGTAATGTTTGGGTTCAGATAAGTTCAGTAATGATGTCCTCCGTCAATCATGCAGGAAAGACCTCTGGCAGGAAATTTTACGCCTTTGAGGTAGTCAAGTTTGATCATCTTCTTTTACCAGAGACCAGAGGACTGCCTGAACTATCCAACTAAGCTGCTAGAGCTTAGCTGCGTGTATATTTTCCTTCAGTGTCAAAGCAGGTGATTTTCTTTCTAAACTTTATAGTTTATCTGACTGCACTGGTTATCATGTAACAGGTCCCAGGCGTGAAACCAGTCGGGAGATTAAGGTTATGATGAAATGGACTAGTGGTGTGCTCTCTGCACAATATGGCGACATGTACGATACGTTTCACCTCATGATGTGGACACAAATCCCCTATAGACCATCTACAGCTCTCCAAAGATGAACTGTACTGTGTGTCCTGGCAGGTCTGTGGGCATCATCTCCAGCTGCCACAGATGTCACAGTTAATCTGTGTGTCTCCAGGGTTTGGACCAAATCCATCACGGAGAGCAAAAAGCCAAATGCCACAAACCATGTCCACAATAATTCTCTCTCCATCACTCCATCGCTGTTCCTCTCCAACACATCGGCCACTTAGCTTTTGTCAACAACTCGGAGGTGGAAGTCGGAGCTCTCTGCAACGCAAGTAGTGTCCCGTCTGGAACACGGTGCGCTAAATAATAAAACATAAATTAACAAAGCTTAGAGGCAGGTAAATTTTTCTCGAGGAATTTTAATAATCGAGATACTCGAATCATTCAAGGAATCGTTTCAGCCCTAAAAAGATTCAAATTTGCTATATCTTGTTTTAAAGGTTAGGGATTAATCATTCATCGCATAAGACATCTTCTGAATAATATAAACAGATTTATGATCTCCACAGTCCCCATCTCCTCTACAGAGTATTGCATTGTCTGTCAGTCTATTGTTTTGGCAAAGTGCATGATCTTATAGCTCGCATTGATGCTTTGTCCTTTCATCAGATTCATTCCCTCGCACAGCAAAGCCCACACTGCGCATCAAACACCGGAAAGAAGAAAAAAGACAAAACAGGCACGTTGGGGGATTAAACATCTGGAGAAAAAGATTTCCAGACCTCAACAGTGAACCAAAACTGACACAATCTAATATATTGTGTCAGTTTTGGTGTCAGTGTCTAATAGAACATTACATTTTTCATATATTGAAGTTATTTTTAAATGTTTAATCATTTCATTTTTCTTGGCTTGTCTGTGGCTTGTCAAACAGACTCTAGCCTCTGATTGGTTTACATCAATCAAATCAAATCAAATTTGATCTGTATAGCACATTTCAGCAGCAAGGCATTTCAAAGTGCTTTATATCATTACAAACACAGAAACACAATGCAACATAGAATCAACAATCAAAACACACCATTAAGTCAAGTTCCATCAATAAATTTGTAATTGATTACATTTCAAATACAATTCTAAACAGGTGGGTTTTTAGTCTAGATTTGAAGGAAGTCAGTGTTTCAGCTGTTTTACAGTTTTCTGGAAGTTTGTTTCGAATTTGTGGTGCATAGATGCTGAAAGCTGCTTCTCCTCGTTTGGTTCTGGTTCTGGGGATGCAGAGCAGAACCAGAACCAGAAGACCTGACAGGTCTGGAAGGTTGATACAACAACAGCAGATCTTTAATGTATTGTGGTGCTAAGCCCTCTAGTGATTTATAAACTAACAACAGTATTTTAAAGTCTATTCTTTGAGCTACAGGGAGCCAGTGTAGGGACTTTAAAACTGGTGTTATGTGCTCTATCTTCCTGGTTTTGGTGAGAACGCGAGCAGCAGCATTCTGGATCAGCTGCAGCTGTTTGATTGATTTGTTGGACAGACCTGTGAAGACGCTGTTGCAATAATCAATACGACTGAAGATGAACGAATGGATGAGTTTCTCTAGATCTGGCTGAGACATTAGTCCTTTAATCCTGGAAATGTTCTTCAAGTGATAAAGGGACGACTTTGTAACTGTGCAACTTGAATGTTTATTGTATAGCACTTTGTCACAGCTACTGTTGTTTTAAATAAAGTAGCAGTGGTAGCAGAACAGCAACTCAGCTGTTGATGAGCACTGAAAACAAATTTATGATATAAAACAAAAATAAAACAGCCACATGTCAATTTTCCTTGCATGCGTTCTTATTCACTTTTTTCATATTTTGAAAAATGATGAGTGATTTGAATTGTGGCCCCTTTGCTTCAGTGGTTTTGCTGCGTATCATAAATTTATTTATCTTATCCTTCAAGGTGAGTTCAGATGACAGATCTGCAGTTGAGTTGCTGTACAGGTTAAACAATCACATGTTGCAGTCAATGTGCCACGATTTACTTCATGTGAAACTATTGCATGGAAAACATGAAATACTTGAATAGATGGTGAATTAGATATGATTTTTAAGTGGTAATGAAATCAAACTTAACTGCCAAGTTTGTGAATTTGTTTGAGATTAGACACATTTTCAAGGGAAAAAAAAATAAATCTTTCAATGACATCTCTGGTTTTTCTCCTAGCTATGTTGCCTGATTGTAAGTATGCAGAACTTGGCAGATAGCAAATTATAAAATAGCCATTTGAAACTTCACAGCAAAATAAGTAAACAACAAAAAAAGTACATTTTGAAGTTACTTCTAGAAATTTGCGAGGTTGTCCCCCTTAAACAGCTCTCAAACTGTTCCAACCTTTAAGGTCCATTTTGTTGCTTGTCAGTTTCGATTTCCAGTTCTGACATAGCATTCCTTTAAATGCTGTGAAAATATAAACAAATTCTTTGGACATAAATCAATGTGTTAGTTTTCTATTGAAATTTAGCTCACCTATTATCCCAGTTCTGTAAACCCATCTTTTTTTGTAGTTTGGAATCCAAATACAGTCAGGAACAACACTGTGCTTCCATCTTGTTTTCTGAAAAAGCTATTAGTTAATGCAGTCACAAAGTGCCTGCTGACTAGATGGAGTAGATTACCCCTATTTATTTATTTCCCCTCTGTCGATAGGTACTTACATAGATGGCCCTATAAAGATACACTGAGCAGAAGACGGATCTGAGGCTAATTCTGTTCCAGACGGTGTGTCCGGTGAAATGTCCTCAATCCATCCATCACTCCTCCCATCACAATGTGGATGGAGCGCTTGCATTTTACCAGCCCACCTTTATGCCTCCCACCCAGAAAAGGGATTTCAACCAACACCTGACAAAGCCTGATAAGACGACAGCTGCCACTCATTGCAGAAGATAATCACAGACTGTGTGAAGCGGAAGTGAAAAAAAGCAAAAAGAAAACACCACCAAAAGGCAAAACCAGAAGCAGAGGAGGCGAGAGGAGGAGGGAAAAGGGCTGGAAACACTCCCTCTCTGAAGAAATACTGTCAAAAGAAGAATGAAGCCGTGCCAGATAATACCCAGAGAACAATGAGGGGGGGACAATAGATGTCTGACAGAAAAGGGAGATGACATTTCAAGCTGCATGAGGAAAGGGAGACCGATGCTCCGCTGCAGACCAATTAGAATACAACATTAGATGTGGGAAGAGGAAATAAGAGGATGTGTTCAAGGAAAAAACAGGGGGGTGGGAGGATGGCTGGAAGTCTGGTGCTGCAGAAGACGGCCAGGCACAAAGCGTGAACTGAGAGAGCGTGGCGGAGGTAGAGCCAGCTAATGCAGCGGTCCGCTGGGGAGCTCGCAGCAGGAAGCTGTGGAGAGCAGGGAAAGTGCTGAGTCGGATGGTTCAGCAGGCAAACGGCTCGCCGAATATGAGTGGATTCATTTCAAGACATGAGGATCTGAAACACCGTAACTTTAACCTACCTTCATGTTATCACTTTATAACATATTCACTGCGATTCTGGACGTTATTTCATAAATCGACACAAAGTAGAACATGACTCTGAAGATGAAGAAAAAAGCATTTTGGAAATAAAAATGAAAATCTAAAAAGTTTGACATGCATTTATGATCAGCATATACCGAAAAGGAGGTTTAGTCCCATTTCCAAAGAAAGGTGGTTTATCACACAAGCCTCCATAAAATACTTTGACGTTTGTGGTTGAAACAACAAACTACGTGGCCTTATGTTGGTGTCTAAGTTCAGGTTCTTCTCCAATGAGCTGAAAAATATTGAAATACTTTTTTTATTGAATGTATTTTTATAGTGAAACTACTCCCATTTATCCTGTCATGTACAATTAGACATAAACATGTGCCAAACTATCCATTCTGTCACAAAGTGACGAAGCAGTTACTTTCCTATAAGCATAAATCTTTTCTCACTCTCTATTATCAAGATATTTTTTTCTCTGAGTGGTAAAAAATTGTCTAAAATCACAGCAAAGTAGGTTTTTCTCCATTTCCTTCACCAACTATTCAGATAAAAACCCACACAGCTCTCCAATAAATTTTGTATTATCTTTATGCAGAAACTGCATAATTTCAGCTTATTTTAACTACTTTATTTGGATTTCATGGTTTTGTTTGACCAGGTGTGATTTTTCTTTCCTGAATTATCTTTCTGAGATGCCTATTATGTGAGTTATAGCAGGACCTAGCGCAGAAATAAGCAGCTCAAACGGGAACTGATAAAAGTAATTAGAATATCTTTCTTTCTCTTGCTCTGCAATCAAAACAGCTCTTTCCACATAGCCCATCCACACCTACACACACACACACACACACACACACACACACACACACAAGCGCACCCCCACACGTAGATCCATCTGCAGCTCTGCAGGCCTGGCCATCAACAGCTCCATCAATCTGGTCATGTCTGCAACCAGCTGTCAGCACGCAGTCTAGAGGGTAACAAGCTGGCAAAATAGGTTTAGGTGTGTGTGGGCAGAGGTGTGTATAACTGTAAATCTGTTGCACAATTAACATGTAGCAGCTGGCGAATCAAAAACGATAATAGATTAATGAAATGCTAGAAAACTAATCATTTCTTGCAGTGTCACAACAGCATATTTTTCTTCTCGCCGATGTGCAACTGTCAAAATACAAAAATCGAATAAAGGCGCTGCCGTCCAAATGCCAGCCAACAGCGCGTCAGGTGGCACCGCGCCCAGATATTTCAGCAAATAAACAAACAAACGGTGGTTAAATGTGGTGCACTGAGCTTGGAATCGGTTGTGGATGCACGCACACCTCCAGGTTGGACATACACAACAACCCGCGTCAAAAGAAGACCCAGGAATGTTCAGGCTGCAGTTCAAATGCAAAATTGATTAATCGTACTTTCAAATAGATGCTTTGAAAGTATCGTGTGTTTACGATAATGAGGGAGGAGAGCAAAGAGGAAGAGAAGGAAAGAGAATATAATATTAGTGTAATAATTCTTTAAAAGTCGACATAAAAAAAAGACTTCAGGTTAACAATTTTAAAGCAATTTCTGACTTCTTTAGGCCGAATCCTCCAAGAGAACTAAGGCCGAAACTGCTGCTGGAGGCGCTGAAACCTCCTGTTCAAACCTGGCCTAAATGCAGTGTGAAACGTGCCTGAACAAGTGGGATTATTTGAGAAGCTGGTGCTTCATTTTGTGTGACTATAACTTTAAAACTAGTGAGTCGGAGTTTGGATGCTGGAGTTTAAACGTCTCCCAGAAAATGCCGTCTTATCTGACTCTGCGCCATCCGACTAGAGCTGTCTTCTATCTCCACCTCTGATGTCATGTCTAACAGGAAGTTCAGCAACTTGATTTAGTCGCTCTGATCAGACTCAACTGGTGCTGCTGTCTGAACCAATATAGCACACTGACTCTCCCCCTCCAGCCAAAGTAAAGCAATCCCCAGCACTGCGTTGGACTTAGTTAGATTTTGCTAATTTTCTTTCTTTTTTTTGTATTTGGAGGGGAGGAAGTTGGAAAGAGGCAGAGGGAGATAGAGGGATCTTTAGAATGAAGAGAAATAGGCAGAACGAAGGCAAGAGTCTGGAGAAATCCGACACGGTAAGTGAGATGGATAGACGAGAAATAAAGGTAGAGGAGCCAGATCAGGTGAAAGATTGAGAAGGAGAACGAAGGCGGTGTCCCATGGAGATCACAGCACTTCGAGATGGATGTCCTCAATCAATCTGCAGCGTCCACTGCTTCATAAACTCAATTAAAGCGGAAGCCTCCCGAGGAGGAACACTCCCATGCTCCATCTATCCATCTAAATCTCATTCTCCATCGCTTCCGCTCTTATCTGGCAGGAAATCTACTGCCTGGTGCCACTAGTTTTCTGCTGGTTGCCTCTTCAGTGGGTGCACCCTGCCTCAGTAGTCTCAGGCAATACAACAAAAGGAAATTAGAAAACATCAATGCCACTCATCTATCTTTGGCCCGGCGTCCTCCGTCAACCTCGTTTATCAGAAGTTTGTGTAACTCAGCTTTCTTTGCATTTGCACCTGTACTTTATGCCATAAAAAAAAAATACAGATTTCCTTTTTTTCTTTTCAAATGTTGGCTAAGTTTCAGTACGAGCAACAAAAAAAAAATCTAAACTGATTACTACTTTATTAAATGTTGACATGAGCTAATCAGTGCATCCTCTTAAAAAGGGAATGGATAGAAGACGGGGAGGTAGATGGCCGCTGCACATAAATGCTGATAGATGGATTGTCCGGTCATCCAGCATAAAATGAATTAGACATAAGAAGAATAATGGGGATAAGGTGCATTCATAATGATTCTTGTGTGTGGAAGCAACATACTAAAATCAGCTGAGAATCAAACGTAGAGTGGATTTATGTGCTTCTGTTTTGTGCTCTTTTAAATTTACTCTTTGAACGTAACACGCTTGATTTCCAATGTCTAACTGAGGCAGTGAACCGTTCATTGTGAACCGAAGCAGGCCATTCTCTCTGTTGGCTGAAGATAAATCACAATCCTTGAGTGTCTGAAGCATTTTTTTTCTCCCTCCTCTCATACGCTACCTTTTAACTGTATTTCCTTTGAGCTTCCCTGAGTGTGTTTTCTTCACATTCAGTCTGAGGTGACCTACTGGGAGACTGCTGTTTACATGCTAGAGCTCGGTAGAGGCTCTCCACATATACGCCATTAATTATTTTTTATTTTTATGTCTTTCTATGCTATGCTTTGTTTCCCGTTGCTCCTATACAGCCAATTATTTTCCACAAATATTTCAACAAGCATCCACTGACAAAGGCCGTTATTTATTCAATGTAATGAATCATAATGGCTTGAACAAATTCAGTCAAATTAAATTTAGGTCACGATGTAATTTTTTTGTCATTGAGTGCCAGTTCTTGACTGTTGTGATGTTGTTAGACTCAAACAATGTCTTTGAAAACTATTCGCAGCACTTGATCATTTACGATTAAAAATCTACAAAGTGTGGTTTGCAGTTTTATTTTGCCCCCCGTAAGTTCATAACTTTTACTGCAATTATATCTGAAAGTCTTTTGATTTATGTTTTTACTATCTCTTTATATATCTACAACCTGCTGTGTTTAATTGTTTTTCTCTGTAAAATAGCTCCAGTTCAATAAAGTTGGATGGAGAGCATTTTTGAACATACATTTTAATGTCTTACCACATATTCAAATTGGATTAAGACAGAAAATTTTACCCTTACTCGCTCATATGGGCGGCACCGGTATCACTATAATACCGGTGAAAAAGAAAAGAAAAAAAACTTGCTTGGAGAAAATAAATGTTATCTTTATATGCTAATTTCATGGCGTAAATACGTCACCCCGCCATCACGCATGCAGCGATATTCAAGTTGTAAAAGGGGAGGAAAATATGGCTGAAATGTCATAAAAACAAAGAAGCAGTTGGTCAACTGGTTTACGGTCTGGACTGGACGGAATTTCACAGATTAGCTGCTATCTGCGACAAGGTAAAGATATACAGTAGCTTCTGTAGTGTTTTGGCTGCTGCGGCTTCCGTACCCGCCGTTACCTGGTTACACGGAGTTCAGCTCTGCGTCAGCTCGCGCCACTTTGAACACAGAAAGAACGAACCGATCAAACCCAGCGAAAACACTTTCTGAAACACCATCGTCTTCCCCCCCAAAAACTAAATAACTCGAAGCTTAATGAAAGTCCCTGAACCATCGAGCAACATGCAACAGGAGGAATATATCCTGACCGTTTTGTCAGCAACCGGTTGCCTGGAGGCGCAACGATATGAGGCTAGATTAGAACAAGCTAGCTAGCTGTAAGTAGTCACCTTCGCTAACTCGTAAACAGTTCAATACATAAGTTGAAGCTAAAATTAAAAACACTGAAAATGATCAAAGTTCCAGATCATTAGGTGTGTGCAAGCTTAATTTACTGTTTGCTGGGGTTTTTTATGTGACATATTTTGTGTTGAGCATTTTTAAAATGGGGATTTCCTTTTAAAAACATCTCTACTTTTGCAGATAATGTTTGTGTTAAAAAAAACAAAAACAAAACATGAGCGGGAAACACTTTTTAACATCTTGTAAAACTAATGTTTTGTTGAACTTTTTGTTTTGTAGTTGTCTTTACCACTTGCATTATGTGGAGGCTTTATGGACATGTGTCCCATACTTCATCTTTGGCACCAGTAAGAATATATTTTTGAGCAGTTTTCGGTCGTAGAAATGGGGATTAAGAGTAGTCCTCCTGTCAACAGATTCCACCATCTAAGCTCTGGATGCCAGCAGCTCCTCCGTATTTATTGTTGACCTTCTGGCTTCTCCTGTAACCAATACTCCGTCTGTCAGTTTTAGTAGACACCCAACACTGATAGAGTTGGGTGTCCAAATCAGTCTGTTATGGGTGTTATATAGAATATAAGCGCCCTATTTGCATTGGGGATAATAGTTTTCTGTAATCATTACTTCTACAGTATTAAATCAGGGGTGTTAGAACCAATTGACTATTTTATTTGTGTTTTATTTTTTAAAAGTTTCACTTTTCTGTGACAAAGTTAACCAGTATTATGTATTTTACGGCACAGCTCAAATCATTTTTGCGCAAACTCATATTAATCATGATTAAACTCTGCCACTCTTCATCTCTGCTTGCTCAGAGTCACTTTGAATTAATATACCCCCATTAAAATCTCTCTCCGTAGCTGGAGCAGCAATTTTTACGCTCAATTACCACCATTTATCTGACTCATCTAATGCTTTTATGTTGCTTATTCACAATAACTTACCTGCTCCCTGCAGTGATTTAATCAAACAGCTCCAACATAAAGAGCAAAGTGACTGATTGACTGTGTACTTATATGATCAAATGATCTTAGATTATTACGATCTAATAATACTTAAGGTGAAGTACAGATACTTCAGTAAAATGAAAACACACAAAGTTTTTCAAGTTTAAGCAGAGCAATACAGAAAATGCATTTGCAAAGCATAAACTTTACACTACTATTTAAGTTCTTTCCACAGATCAATTAACATATAATGATATGATGATAACCCTACACACGAGACATTCCACTCAAGAGACGCTGGAGACCAAAAATATAAATAAACAGATGTGTGTGTAAGATGGCAAGGGATGAAACTCGGCACATACTGTATGTTAACATCGCTGCAACGTATCAACACTCTTGGTATTTCAAATATTTCATTAAAGCTACCTACATAAATGAAAAAAGGTAAATGAACATTATAATATTTTAGTACACTTTATTCATTCCTCTCAATCCCCTACACAAATTGCTATGCATTCAACAATTGATCAATCAATGATTATTATTGAATGTCTCCCTCAAGAGAAATCAGAGACGTAGATCATAGAAATGAGTGCAGAGTTTCTACTTGGAAATTAAACTCGGCACCAACGCTAATGCAGCTGTAGGCACTTATTTATTAATGTTGACAGTGCAGTTTCTTTGGCGGAGGGCAATTGCGGAAATCAAACTCGTGAATCTACCATTCGCTTGTATTTTGTCATGAATTGATCAACATGATGGGGTGATCTTGATCTGAGGCAAAAAGACAATAAAGCAGGATGGCAGTATAATTATTCTTCAAATGCCCTGAAAAAATGCAAACTTTTCTTCTCTACTAGGCTCTGGTACACTAGGTGTGGATGTCACATTTCTAAGCGACAATTTTCGCACATTACACAAGTGAAAAGCATACATCCAACTACAGCAGTGACACGGTAAATAGTAAGGGAGAGTGTAGAGATCCAGAATCCAAGTGGTTTGAGGTCCAGTGTGAAAATATTACAGTCAGTGATCATTTCAGCTGCTGTTGGTCCACCTTGTTTTATCAAAGTTACCAGGAAATTGTATTACTGCCACACTGCCAAAAGTACAGATACAAATGTCTGATTTATTGACCAGGGCAACAAATCTATTAATTGGACAGCAAGTTGCACTGACCTAAACCCATAAAGAACTTTTAGAACATTGTAAAGAGGAAGATGAAAGACACCAGACCTGACAGTGCAGAGAAAGTCTGGTGGACGCTTTGTCCAGATAGTCATTACATGCTCATAAATCAGGTCTTCTGATGCATCAGTCTCATGCATGGTGGTGTAACTAACAAATGGCTTCCTATTTTGCAAGATAGCCACCTGTCTTTTTATCATCTATCTGCCTACATAAAGATTCAACCAATAGGCCAGCTACAGAGAGGGATTCCTCCCAATCATCAGTGCTACCGTACCACAAAGCCAGGCAAAGAGGGACAGATTTCTAACACTCAGAGAAATACAGTGAAATATATTTAATTGAATTCTCAGCTTGTTTTTTTACCCAGGAGTCTTGGAATCCTAAAGATGGTTCCAGACAAACATGGGGGCTTGAAATGAGCTTCAGCATTATTCTGCTGAGCAAACAACCGCTTGTAGAGACGTACGCATCGCAGGATTAGTAGTTCACTACATTCTCATCTAGGATGGAAAGGAAATGATCTAAGATGTTTATTGGTGAAAGTATTTCCCATAATGCTCATAATGAAAGAAAACTATGGAGACTGCGAGTTGAAAGAAGGTGAAGAATCACTGCTAGAAAATTTTACTTTTCCCACCTGCGAGATTTCAGAATTTCGGCACCATGGCGCAATCTATTAACCAATTCACTCAACTCTTCGGTCTGTGTATTTGTGCACCGCAAAGAGTCTCTTTCATTGCATCCCTCCCTGCAGATGTCTTTCTCCTTCTGCGCGCCAGAGTGTGCGGTCGGATAAACTGAGAGGCTGAGTGGCTGTTGTTTTTTGAGGTCGGGTTGAGAGGATCCGACTGCTGCAACGAGCCGAGTTGGGCTCCAATTAAAACAACAACACTTGACAGCTGCGGAATACAAAGTCGGAGATACTTGCAGCTCACGGTGTCGCCGAATCAGATTCTCTTTGTTTTTCTTCCCCCACACGCCCCTTGTCTCTCTGCAAGAAGAAGCGTGAAATCACGCAGGTTGTTTACGGCTCCAAAAATGGTGTGACGAATGGCAGCGGAGAATGCCGCAAAACGATGAATAAGCGTGAAAAATGTGTGGAACAATAGAAAGGGGGTCGGCGATGGGTTGAAAGCACAGTGCAAAGTTCTGGATCTCTTCTATACTTGATGTGTTTATTTATGTATGTGAGTATCCGTCCCCCTAGGTCTGTTTCCTTGTGTGTTCTGTTTGTGTCCCCGTCCTCTCGTTCTCTTGACTCATCTCTCGTTTTTTTTTTCTTTCTTCTTCTTCTGTGTGCCTCTCTGTATCTTTTGCTCAGTGTGTTGTCACCGAGTCGCTCAAGGCTTTTCAGCTCATAAGTAAAAATCAACTGCTCAGCAAAGGCTCAGCTCTTTGTAGTTCCCTGGCTCTTTGCTCACATCTGAGAAGATATGCAAACTTCTCATGCACCCATGCTGCTAAATTTATCCACTTGAAACAACTGCGCTACAATTTTGCCTGTTATTAAGCTATCAGAGCTGTTTCCAACCACACTGCAGCGAACAAGGATTGCTGGGTCGTAGATTAGTGTCGAGCACGAAAGGGGGTCTCATGTAGGTTTTTGTCAGCAGGGTCCTCAACTCGCGCCAACTTCACCAGCGATAAACTTTCTTCACACAAAGCTGTTTTTGTGAGACGTATATGATGCATGTCGAGCGAGTGTGTTTCTGATTTCATATCAACTCACACTCACTGCTTTATAGGACATGCCTCGCTTGTACTGGGTTAAACTCCTTTCTGTCTTCAGTAGGACCTTCATTTTTTGTTTAGTCGGCAAAAGTGCCATTTTAAGAACTCTGATAAATTTTTAGAGAAACAATATATTGTACATGAAATAAATTAGGTGTTATAAACTGAGACTTAAAGTAGGAGTAAATCTAACTAATATGCATTTAGGAATATAAAAAATGTTCTTTTTAAGCTTATGTTGACACTGGCAGCTCTTTTCTGCCTTTTCTATTTGTTTATGTTGGCAGACTAACACCATATATTTCATTTCCCCTTGGGCTCCATAAAGTATTTTTTGAATTTGAATATGGACTAAAACAGTTACATGTTTATGGATCACAAAAGTAGCTTTGGATCAGCATAAATGAGAAACTAATTACAGAACAAACTCCAGCTCAGCTTTGCAGTGAATCTTTCATTCCTAAGATCAGCGCCAAAATGTTTTTGACTGCTTTTGGTATTACAACCTGTCCCTGAGGCAGAACTTCTTGCCTTTTCCACGCTGGTTTCAAATGGCGTGTTGACTAACTGATATCTGCTGGGACGTTCGGGGCCTTTTCATCGTCTGGTAGGATGAGTAATCATGCCAGTGGGAGAGTTGTTTACGTGGAGTAGCAGCCAGTTGAGTTTGCCAGCCCCCGACTATTGCGCCGGAGAAAAACCCGAATCCCTAAAGGAGTTGAAGAGAAGATGTAGGGCGAGACCAAAACAGAATTTATGGATGGGAAAGTGTCAATCTGGGATCTCTTTCATTGTGTGACATAATGGGGGGTTATTCCAATACCCTTTAATCGTTTACAGCTCTCTATTGGTCACCCAGTTCATAACTGAACTGTAAAGACTTTTAATTTACTTTAGTCAACAGTGATTAATAAGTTTAGTGCCAGATAAAAAGTGCCTTATTAACTGCCTTCTACATAAAGCTTAACCAACTAATTTATAAACTGGGTATAAATCCTATATGAGTCCTGTCTTCAGGTGTTAGCAAATTGTTTAATTCTAGTTTGAAGTGGTGAACGATATAAGATTTGTTTGTTTTTCGTGTGTGTGTTCCCAGAATGAGTAAAAAAAACAGCCTAAATGGTGTAATGTGTTGTCATTTTTACCAAATGTGTCATCAACAGTAAAAGAAAGTTTTAGGAAACTGGTGTAGAGGATTAGGGCAGACTGGATTTCATCATTAAAGATCTATAGTAATTATGTAAAGTGTCAGTCAGCGCGGTTGTGTTGCTGTGAATAAATAAATAAGAGTATCTCTGTGGAATAGTCCAGGTCCAAATCTGACTGCCTGGTTTAACATCAGTAGTCAGAGCACACTCCATCTGGATTTAGTTGTTGTTTCTAAGCACGCTTTTTAAAAAAAACCTTGTCTATAATAAGAAGCTGGAGTGGAAATCCATACTTTACTTGTGCTTTAATCGTCATTTACAGGCAGCATCAGTGAAATGTCTTTAGTTTCTTTTTTAGAATACATATTTTTGTCATCAGTGGCATTGGATCAGTTTTACAACCAAGCATAGCAATGTCATTCCCATAAATACTGCTTAATAGTTTATTTTACTTTGTGATAAATGTTTTTTTGTTTATAAAATCTGGAAGTAAATAATTATAACATTAGTCATGGATTTATGGCTTGTGTTTTGACCCTAGAGTCACTCCGTATAACTTATTAAGCACATAAAACTACATTTCCTTACTACTAGGAGTAGATTGTAAGAAAATACATTTGCTTGATGAAGTATGAAACTTCCCCTGGACTGCCAGAACAAAACAGCCTTATTGGGGGCAAATGGCTCCTCTTCATAATCAAAACAAGTTGAGCATGAAGCGACAGAAACTGTCTATGTAAAAACAAAAACTGCTGTACAGAAACACGACGTATTTCTAAAACCTTTAAAGCAAAAACCACCTTGATTCCTGCAAAGGAAGGATACTGCATCTTACCTCCTAAGAGCATTTGACTTGTGACATTTTGCAGTTCTGGTGGAGAAACACGACTTTGGGTTGACATTGAAGCAGTCTCCAGTAACTAGAATATTGAAAAGGGGCACGATAACTTTTCCACTCGTTCTCTATTTCTGTGTACACTTTTACTCTAATGTTTGTAAATCTCCAAACACGTGACATTTTTAAGCATTTCATTTGAAATTATTTCCAAGTTTGTTAAATTTGTCTTTTCCCCCCTTCTCTTCTCCACCGTTCTAATGCATTACATTTTTGTTTCGTAGACTCAAATTTTAACTTTCAACTTGACAGCTAAAGTCGCTGTTGGAATCTTTTCCGAAAGGTCAAACAACGCAGCTTGCCTGAGCAGTCAGATAGCGCACTTTTAATCTGTGGGGTGTGTGGACAGCAACTGCCAAGGAGCCACCTATCAGTGTGTCACCTTGGCCTCATCTTTTTAAAACTCTGGCCATCTGGGGAAATCATGTGTGTGTGTCATCAATGGAGAGTTTGTGAAAGCGGACAAACCCCTCTGTCACATTTTGTGTGCATCAGTGTTGGTGTGGAGTCTCCGTCATTTGGGACACTGAATTAAAAAAAAAAATCTATAAGAAACACAAACAATTATTTCTTTTACTTAAAATCTCAGAATAGATTGTGTGAATCTGTCTGTGCATGTGGGAGGTGCTGCAGGAGTTATGGGTCACATTCCTACTATTTTTAATTCGCAGTAGAGGAAGTGTGACCATCTGTGTTAGTATTTTTTGACTTCTAAAATCTATGCTTTGCAGTTGAAATGGATAAGCTTCTGGTACAGATTTAAAGTAGGAAAACCATCCTGTCATTTCCAGTGTTAGCTAAAAATGCTAACCAAGACCTAAAATAATGCAAGCTAGCATTTTCCTAGATAATTGATATGTCAAACTCTCTGGTACAAAATGCAGACCTTCTGAAATTCATGTTAGTTTTGAACACAAAGTTATGATGACTCAGTTTAATATAGTACGTAGTGTATGTATGCATGTAAAATCAAAGCCATAGCATAATGCTACCATGGCTGTTCGCTTTATTGATGATTCATTCAATTATTCCGCTACTCTTAGATGTAATACTGATTTAGATTTATTTCACAGGACATTTTAACCAGAGGGCTCCACGTTGGCACAAACGGTACTACTGTTGCCTTGAATCCGGCCCGGAGTCGTTCTGCCTGGAGCGACAATCAAAAACGGCTGGGTGGATTTTAAACTGACTAGGAAGAGCTCTGTCGTAATAGCTTTTATCATTGTTCCAGAATTTTTATTTGTTTTTATTTTTGTCACTTTGGCCTCGCGTTCCCGGAAGAGCACATCATCTTTTAACGGAACGATATCTACTGTCACAGCACTTCTTCTCTTAACAAATAAAGTCTCTTCGCAGCTAACTCTCCTGTGTGTGCTCCTCGTCATGCATTCAATGCTTGGCGTGTCACACCATTTTACCAGGTCTGAAATTTGTTCTTACAGTTTTTATCCGCACAAAGAGATCTTTTCAAACCCGCTCAACAGCATCCATGTCAGACAGAGGAGAAGGTGACAGAATCTGCTACCAGAACCCTTGCTAAAGGAATATGGTAGTTTTTATGAAAGCTGTGAAGTAAAAAAGAAAGAAAGAATGAAAGACAGCTGTTGTAAATGGGATATGTTATATTTTGTTGAAGGCACATAGAAGGTAACTAGGAATAATCATAATATCCTGATTATATTGGAAAAAGAAAAGAAGTAAAATGAATAAATATGGTATCGCACTAGGGGTGGGCATTTGTTGTTTCGCATCCTATTATCAGTTATCGTGATACATTTCCTATAATATTAATTTTGATTTATTGCTGACATTGTCAATTTCAATTAACAATGTTCAAAACCCCCCAAAAGTGTTCATATTGTCAAGATTCACCCTTTTTACTATTTTCTTCACTGTTTGTTGACTGTAAGCATCAGTAAATACCAACAAATTGGAAAATGTAGTTACTGTGCACAGATTAGTGATACAAATGGGAATGTTTTTCAGGAGCAGACCTGGTGTTTGTGGGGCTGTAATTGCTGTGACACACAATCATAGCCAATACAGTTTCCTAAAAAAATGTAATAATGTATTTCCCGGACTATAGAGCGCACCTTACTACAAGCCGCATCTACAAAAAAATTTTTTTTCAAAAGTGGGAACGTGCATATAAAAGCTGCACCGGGCTGTAAGCCGCATAGTTCAAAGCGTGGTAAAAAAAAAAAAGTAGTGGCTTATAGTCCGAAAAGTACGGTAAATAGCATTGAAAGCTCAAAACACTGTCCTGAGCCGTATGCAGCGAAATTTCGTTCTGTATACACCCTGTGCATGCAAAATGACAATAAAGTCAGTCTAAGTCTTATCGTCACTTTCATTGCTATCATAATAGTACCGCCAAATATTGTGATAAAACTTTAAGTACATGTCGCCTACCTGTACAGTTGCACCTTTGAAATAAACTTTTGATTGACCAATTGAGGTCAAGCATTGCACCAGTCCAGCACACAAAGCGCTCCTCCACGCAGGCAGATTTCCAGGTACATACATGTCCTCTCCAGTGCACACACTTCATCCAGATGGCCCAAGCCAAGGTCAGGCCATGCATGTGGAAATAGTGAGTGATGTGGCAGAAGTTCCTGAAGACAGTTCACATGTCACTGTGTATTTATGCATCCGTGTATTTTATGCAAGGACGTGACACTTGTCCCGACTCAGACACGCGGTGCAGAGGTACAGCTGACCCGGACAGCTGGTGGTTTTATCCTTAGCTGGTTACCCGTGGAGGCAGATGACAAGTTGGGATGTAGAAGAAGAAGAAAAAAGACAGGAAGGCGTGCAGAGGTGTTCAATGAGAGGGCGGGGCGATCAGCATCAGAAAAGATGAAAACAGAATGAGTAATACAACCGGGGCATTTTGTTTTCCTTTCTTAAACATTGAAGCAAAATGAAAATGTGGATAAAAAATATTTTATTATAACACTCCTGCAAAACTGACACCAAGATAGAATAGAAAACCAAACACAGGTTCAGTGCTTGTTCACATACCAAGAGGAGCAAGGACGAATCACATTACGCATATCTAAAAGTTTTATGCATTTGTTCATCTGCTTCAGGTTTTTTTCAATTATCATTTTATTATTATTATGTTCACACATTTGGCTCTTTGAATATTTTATTGTGACATTCTTTTCCCAAACAGAATGAAATCTGATGACAATGCTTGGTCTGACATTTTTACATGCATACCATTTTCTTTTGCTGAGTTAAACAAAGAGGGGGAAAAATTAGGGCTGTGCGATATACAGAAAAAAATGAATCACAATTCTACTGCTGAAAACCCTAACCCATTTGTTTCTGACATATTTCTTTGACTAAATTGTAAATTGACAGAATTTTCTATTTATACTGATTAATCAAAACATTTTACACTACAGTCACAATCACTAAACATACACGAATATGTAGCTCCTCAAAGAATCAAACCCACAACCTTGCGATTGCAAAATATCTTTCCATTTTAATTTTTCACACACTAGATAATCTGACCTAATCCAAGGTCAGAAATTACCATCATGTTATACTGGGACACAAGTGGTGGGATTTGTTCTTTAAATGCTTTTTGTATTTTCGCCAGAGAAGCTCTGTGTAGTTAGTACGATATGAATACGATCAGAGGTAAAGAAGTCGGTTAAGGAGGTTTGAAAAGCAACGGAGCTTGCAGCTTATATGAAAAAAACCACGACAGGCAATCAAGAATGCCGAGAAAAAGAAGAGAATCAGTCAGAGGAAAGGAGTGGCATGATATTCAGGGGAAAAGCAGGAAAGAGATGAATGGAGGGGAAAAAATAGAAGCATGCTTGGCAAGACTGAGGCAAGAGAGGCTGAATGGCAACGGCGATTTATATAGGAAGGCAAAAGATCTAAATGGAGATGAGCTGTCGAGAGAAAAGAAGAGATAAAACGCAAAAAGCCTACTGCAACAAATTGACACTCATTCAAACTGACGCAGCAGAGATAAGTCCATGTCGGAGCAAGCATGACTGGACAAGAATAATCATCACACTTACTGATGTAGCTTCGAACATTTAGCCAGACTCCTCTGAGACCGAACCTAATTAGATGTAGAGACGAGCATTGTGACAGCACAAGAAAGAGCCTGTTACTCAGAAAGTGCGTGTGCGCGTGTTTCTGCGTAATATTTGAACAAATATGTTTCTCTCTCTCGACGATGCGTGCCCAGAAATCTCGTTTAGCTCTGGATAATTTAGTAGGGTTATGCAATTCCGAACCATTTGGACTGGTTTATTTCAGCTTGCTACGCTTCAGAGTTAGACTTCCACAGTCACCTCAAAGTGAACTTGACCCAGATCCTGCGCAAAGTTAATTATTCCTTTCTTAAAATGACGGGGCAAGCTTCAATAACGGTACATCAATCTGTTAATTACGGATTTAAATGCTAAACGACAAGGAAGCTGTTCCATGAATAAAACTTTCAGGAGATCTCACACTAAGTCCTTTCCTGGAAAGAATGTCCTTTCTTTTCTTTAAATACTAAACTAATGTTCATTAAAACATTGATAAAAATTAACATTTATCAACCAATCAAATTAGTTACATGCGATTCAGAAATAATGATATTATTAATCACACAAAGTTTGGCTGCAATAATTATTATTTCTAAGTCAAAAGACAAAAACAAACATCGTGCTAACGCCACCTCTACCTTTTCACTGGTAATGCTTAAGAAATTGAATGAAATGGGTGCAAACACCAGCAATAAAACAGTAAAGTCTTTTTACTTTACTAATGTTTTTGCTTCGTGGTTTTGCCGCCTCAGTCCCTTTCAAAGTGGAGTAACAGTCACTTTGGCTCCAACAGCGATTCTGTTTTCCCATACGTCGCTCCAAAAAAAAAGTGTTTCACTTGAAGAAAGTCCCTGAGTGATGCTGAGCATGTCAGCGGTGTGGAAGAAATACGAAAACAAAGATCTTTGCTGGAACTTTACACTGAAATACAGAATAAAATCTGTACTTCCTGAGGTCTACATTGCATTATACACATAGTTTAAACTCAGAGAGACGGGATGCAAAAAATCTATTACCGTGCAGACAAAAGTATCTCCAGGCAGCAGTACATTTTATTTGATTTAATTTCCCTTTGGGATGAATAAAGTATGTTGTGCTTTTAAGATGGGGCTCAGAGCTTACCAGTCTTGTGCTCACGGTTCCTGTTATGCAATAAGTTGAGAGTAAAGTCTTCTCGCAGTTTTTGGCATGGGCAATATGTTCTGGGTCAGACGTTTTTCAATAGAGTTGAGAGCTCTTAACTAGGCAAAACATCCATCCATCCATTTTCTAACACCCTTGTCCCTAATGGGGTTCGGAGGGGTCCTGGTAAAGTGACTTTCCGGGCGAGAGGCGGGGTTCACCCTGGACGATCGCCAGTCTGTCGCAGGGCAACACAGAGACAGACAGGACAAACAACCATTCAAACACACACCTAGAGAGAATTTAGAAAGACCAATTAACCGGACAGTTATGTTTTTTGACTCAGGGGTGGGGGGAAGCTGGAGAACCCAGAGAAAACCCACACATGCACAGGAATCAATCAAGAAAAACCCCGGGAATCGAACCCAGGACCTTCTTGCTGCAAGGCAACAGTGCTACCAACTGCGCCACTGTGCAGCCCACTATGCAAACCAGTTTATTCTAATACACTAGAAATGAACTGTACAGTTGCAAGAGGCTAAAAGAAACAAAGGAGTCACCCCTACGTGTCACTGAAGCATGTGTCTTCGCAGCAGGAGAGAAAGGTCCAATGCTAACAGCTCTGACCCGGCCTGACAGTATTCTCGAAATAGGAAAGAATGGCAACGTTTGTCAACTCCTGCAAGGACAACCATGATTTTCCAACTAGGTGAATTAAATCAACTTCGTCACGAGGAGCAAGGCCAATGTAGGCCTGTATGCATTCTTTCTTTCCTTCTTTTTGGGATGGATCAAATTGTCCATATCTGTTTTTTTTTTTTTCCATGATGGGAAGTCCACCTTTTCTAAAGTATGCTTAGTGTGAAATCTAAATACACATATTATTTATTCGTAGCAATGTAGATCTAAATCCTGTTATGTCAGAACGTATGTTTATTTCACCTTATATTGTGGGTAAAACAGCAGAGTGGTTTGAGGCAATGAAAAACCAAATCCACGCAAACAGGCAGAAGAAATAAACCATCTTTATTTCTGAAGTTTATTTACAGATATAAGTTTGGAGCAATGCTACACATTCGTTTTGTGATCTTAAATCTGAAAATTGTAAATATGTTTTATAGGTTTTCTTTTCTCGTAAATCAGAAAATCAGTTTTGGCACTTATTATTTTACTGCTCGTTTGCAGGTGGACGGTTTCTGGGGAAATTATAAAAGTGAAACTACTGCCAGGTGCAACAAAAGCTCACAGGCAAATTTTTGCCTTGTTGTCCCTGAAGAGGTTTATTGTGTCCTACTAATAATAGTGTATATAAAGGGGATTACCCCGTGTCATAATGAGAACTGTTGAAGCTCAATACCCATTTTAATAATCAGACTTTTATGACAGAAATACAAAATTACCTCAGTGGATAGAAGAAGGTAAATTAAGAGGAAAGTCAAAAAGAGAAATTGTGCTTCTCCATTTGCATCTTAATAATAAAAAAAAAATAATAAAAAAAAGATAATTAAATTTACACTTAAAATCCTGAATAATCAATAAGTCAGTTGTTCTCCACAGAGCACTTTGCTTTATGAATGCAGGTTTTCTGGTGCTCCTAAGGGCCAGATCATTTAGTTGTAAGACTCTACCTTGACCTGTGATGAAGTCTATAGCTAGTGTGGCTTTTCCTGTCTTTACTATTTTCTCCTACTACTCTCCATGTATATATTATTAGCAATTCCTGCTCAAATTAAGGGTATACTCTCTTTGTTTTGTGTTTGCAATGAAAGTAGGCTTACTGTTCATCTTTCCTGTATGAATCCATTGGCAAGGCTGTTACTGCCTTTAACTTTGTGTCCCATTGAATGTCCTCCTGTCCCAGTAGTTATGTGTTTTTCTTCTGTCTTTCCTTCCTGCCCACTCACACACTGTCGCACTCACCACTCATCCTAAACCAGGTTCTGTTCAAGAGTTCTTCCTGTTAAAAGAAAGTGGTTCCTCTCAAACAACGGCCAATGTTTGCCAATCAGAGCCAGGAGAAGTGTCTTAGCGCTGTCAAACAACCTCATGTATGCGCTGCTAAATATGCTAATGGTGGAGAAGTAACTCACCGTTACAGCATAATCGTATATCCACCGTCATCGGTGGCTATGCTAACTACCCTCAGCATAGCCACCTGCAGCAGTGAGCAAGTGGGAGGCTGTGAGCACTGCACACAAGCATGATTGACAGCAGGATTGACCCTCCTCCTGGCTCTGATTGGTTGTTTCTGACAAAATGGTGCATTTCTGCAGTTAGTGCTGAGAGCTCTGGCAGAAAAGCGCAATTTTTTCCACACATTTTCTGTCTTATACGCCACAGTGACACCTTTAACAAATAGGTAAAATACATATTTTGATCAAATATACATGCTGCAGCATTAAGTCCTAGAAGATGAAATTAATTGTGAACTAGTGCTAAATAAATGGAATAAATTGAAACAAAACCTTTGGGTTTTTTTTTTTTCTTTGAAGGAGATATAGTGGAGTGAGCTGGATTCCATCTCTATAGGAGTAACATCTGAACCAATGCAGGAAACATCCAGCTTCATTAAATCTCCCCTCAGGTCCACAAGCAGCTCCAGTCTCTGAACTACAGAAGAAACTCTCTTGTGTGCAGCTCCTGGCGTTTCAGCATTAGGCTCCACTAATGGCTACTTCCCCGCACCACAGCAGGTTCGACAGACAATAGAAAGACGAGATTACGCTTCCCCGAGTGAAATAAAGCGTTTTGTGAACGCGAGATCCATTGGTAACATATCTCTTAGGATTGTCTGTTTAACCTCTAACTGTCAGGGGGAAAAAGAGATCAAGGATGTTTTTCTGGGTTTTTTTCTGTTTGTATTTTGTGGGACACCTTGCAGCAGCTTGGAGTTATTAACTGAACAGAAGGTGAACCCTGCCACCTGGTGGACAGATAAAACATTGACAACCAACAACACAAGTGGGCTAGAAAGTCTTTCATTTTACAACACCTTATGTGAAATAATCTCAACATTTGTGTGTGTGTTTATGTACCTTCTCTATGCATGCATGACAACATGAAGTAGACTAAACAAACACAATGTTTTTGATTTGAAGACATTCAAGACATTTGACATCTACCAGGCTATAAACGTACAAAACTATTTGTAACACAAAGAAACAAACAAAACCAAGGATTTGGAGAGGCCTAGTTAAAGTTATGACTTAAATCGTATTGGTATGTTGTGCTGTAATCTACATTAAAAATCTGGCAAAGAAAAACAAGCTAAATTTTCTCCACAGTGATGTAAAATGTTTATTGGTAAACACACACACAAGAAAATATGCATCCTTTCATTTGATGGATTATCTTAATTCATCAAAGTACTTGTGAATCGGCATTTAAAACCTACTGAGAATCGCTGCATTTGACAAGAAACACCACGAAAGGAGTTTCAACGACTTTAACTCATGAATAGAGTTACAAAGAAATACCAAGGAAAACCAAAACCACATTACACAAACAATACAAAGTGCAGAAATATATAACACTGTTTTTTCTTAAATAAATTGGTAAACAATACCTATAAATATCTGGTGCAATCTGCAATTTCACAGGACGGATAGCAGCAAGCAACAACGTACACCGGCGGGATAAAGGGCGACTTGTTCAGTGATACATTTCAGCGGTCGGGTTGGTGTGTCAGTAAGCTGGAGAGAAGGTGGGGAATTCTCAAGTTCTCCTGGACCATTTGCATCTTGATGCAGGAGAGCAAGACTAGAAGGGCCGACCCCAGTGGCTGCTGGGACAGCGAGAGTGGAAGGTTTGTTTATTGCACGAGAACATGAAGCTTAATGCTGGTTTAGACCCTCTGAGATTCTTGCTTCTCGATGCTGTGCTCGTTGTTTGTGTTCATGCAGAAAAAGGTTCTGAAAAGACCCTAAAGCCTGCCTTCTAATGAGTGTGCAACGCCCCTCCCGCACTAGTTGGCACCCCTGCTAAGGATATTTAAAAAGACTAGAAACGAATTCATCTTTAATCGCAGCAGAATAATTTTACACTGGAAATGTGCCCTTTAGTTTTAGTACATTTATTCAGTGTAGAACATTTAGAAATATCCCTTAGCTATTTGTAAATCAGGAACTTTAACTACCACAACATGACTAAGGCCAAATTCTCTTCAAAATGGGAAAGGCAAAGAGAGCAGGTTTAAGAAAGGCAGATCTTGAAAAGTTTGTAAATAACAGAGTTTAGGTTTTCTCTGCTAAAGCAACAATTAAAAAGGTAAAAACAACCAGATGAAGACTTGCCATGGCTCACAGTGAGAAATATGGTAAGGGAGTTGAAAGGAGGCTGTTGCCACGTTTCCTTAGCAACCATAAGTCGTGATCTACATGCCAATCAGTCGCCTTGGAGGCATCCCAGGAAAATGGCTTCCAACCTTTACAAACGTAAAGATGTGGAGTTTGCACGACGCTGTGGCGAATTTAGTTCAGATGGGATTGTGATTAAAGATTAACTAAATGGTGAAGACAAAACCTCCTGGTGGATGAATATTTGGATAAGCACTACATGCCCACTGTGGTGCAATGGGTCGGACTATTGGACAATCTGAAATATCAGAAGATTTGAATTGAACACCTGGTGACTTTTTTGGCAGAAAACTGAAATTGAGCTAACATTGGATAGTTGTGCAGAATGATGATGAAGAGAATTTGGCCACAGAAAAGGTTGATGGGAAACAAAATCATCTTTCTTCCAAGGCCATCTCAGTCCTGAGACGTAAATCCTATAAAATACAAATAAAAAACTAAATTGTGGGGCAAAGAGGATAGGATGGAACTCTGTCCAATTACCCAAAAAGGGTTCTTCAAACATAGGGGTCAAGAGTGGCTAATGGGTTTTTGCTAAAAACTCCCAATTCCCAATCGATTTCTCAAATTCTTTTGAGTTTGGGAATATCTCTGCTTCAATAAAAGATTCATTTACTTCCTGTCATTTTACCCGGGGTGGCGATAAGTGTGTGGATGGGCACTGTGTTCATCCCGTGTGTTATCGTGTTATACAATAAGATTGTAGAGGGTGTTGCTTTGTGCACTAGATGTGTAATTCATATTATTATATCCTATTTGTTATACAAGTACTATGTCAACTTTAAACAGCCTTATGGAGTCTGAGAGTCGACTGTAGTTAGGCAGAGGGGGATGAAGGCACAGAGGTGTGCTGGAGTACAAACACACTCTGGTGACTCAAGCAGGTTATTGTTGAGAGAGCAGGATGCCATTTTAAAGAAAACTCTTATAATGTACTGAACACAAAAAAATTGAAAAATATGGAGTCATTCATATAGAGGAAAATGTTTAGGTCAGCTGTTATTATTATTCCTCAACAACCTATTGTGCGTCAACAAAATGAAAATATAAATCAAAAGAGATTACAGACATACAAAAAGAATTTTGATTGGACATAAACTAAAGGCTAACAAACACGAACAAGGTGCAAATATAGAAAGGTGACCGACTTAAAGTCATAATGACTTTACCAAATATTATAAATACATTTAAAGAATAAACTCTAGCGATGAAGAACATAGTCAAGTGTAATTTAACACTTAATTTTCAATGGAAAATTTGTTTCAGAGAAAAACCTTCAAGGATTTTGATTAATTTATCTATTACAAAGACGTGAAGACTTTATTATGTTATTCTTCATTTTTTTCTGAGAGTAAATATCAGAATCTGTTTCCTACATTAACTGATTAAATATACTGTACATTCTAATTTTTTCTCATTTTCATATCAGACAATGACAACTTAGGCGAATTTTAAAAAAATACAGTTTCCAAATGAAAATTGTATTTACTGAGGGGAAAAAAAAGGTTATCCAAACCAAGCCGGTTTTATGTGAAAATTGAATAGCATTGATTAAATGCTGTGTTTTTGTCTGTTTCAATTTCACAAATTGCACAAAGACCAAAAACAAGATGCGTTGCCTTTACTGTCAAATCACTGGTACGCTGTAAAATCTCGGATGTGAAAAATATTGCCCTCTGAAGTCGGTGGTCACTTATTATGCAGAAAGAATGAGGAACAAAGACAGGAAACAAAGAATTAAAAGAGATCAGCAACATTGAAAGAGACCTGCAGAACACCGGGCAGCTCCGTCAGGCGGTTAGATGTTTCTTCCACCGTTGATGACGTTGCCTCCGGGCGGGGCGATGTGAATGGAGTCGAGGATTGGTCGAAGGATTTGGCCGAACGGTCTGGAGATGGGACAAAAGAGAATTTATTTGAAATAATAATAATCAATGACTCCGTCACAGGAATTAAGCTTTATAATTCGTGGTTAATCATACCAGAACCCATTTAAATGTCTTGTGATTAAGTTGCAGTAAATTTTAAGAAATGTAGACTCTCTGTTTACTGATTTTAAGTGACGGAAAGTCTAGAAAGAGAGACAGACAGAGATAAATAGAAACTGTTTGGATTTCAACCCATAACTCCTATTATTTCACAACGGTCACATCCTGAGACACTTTAAATTGACTGAAATCTGAGAGATTTGTTTTACATTTACACGTTTGAAGATTTGAGGCATTTATGTGTCTCAAATGGACATTTACCACACACACACACACACACACACACATTCATTGATTCATTATCTACACTGCTTATCTCTGGAGGGTCAAAGGGTGGCCAGTCTCTATCTACAGGACCAGAAAGAACATGGACACATCATGCAAAAAGAATCTGTGCTCGGAATCGAACCAGGGATCCAACTTCCAAGTTAATTTAATTTTGGCTTTTGGAAAATGTATGCTACAACATTTACGAAAACATTACCAATGGAAATCCCTAAATATATCTTTGACATGTTTACTTTCCTCACCTTTAAAGGCGCTGAAGGTGGAATTGAGCTCCTTATTTACTTCATTTTAAAAATATTCTAACTTGGGTTAGTTGGTTTAATTAATGTTTTAGAATAGACTCTCTATACTCAGTTTATCTGAATTATATTTGTTCGCCTGGTTTGAATGCTGTCTTTTGCTAAACAAATATACCAATTGCTCCTGTTCTATAAAGTGAATTTAAGAAAAACCTAAACAGATTTAAACAAGTTGCAGACGTACTAATACTGTCTTGTAAACATTTTACGTAACTTTCCTAAAATAATGGCCCAAGTCAATTTGCCAAAAGTGATTTTGGCGACCAAAAAAAAAAAAATCACCACTTCTTTTTTTTCCAAAAGATGTCTTGGGCAAAAAGAATAAAAAATTTGGCAAACAAATTTCACAAGCTGTTATTTTAGGAAGGTGACAATATACAATATGTGTAAAATAGTGTGTTACATATAAATAGTTACATATAATTGGCTTTTTTAACCCTGTAAGAGAAGCTTCGGGTCCTGTCTGTAGCTGGAAGCAGATCACACTGAATCTGTGGTAAAACCTGCGTCTCAGCTGTGACTGGCCTTGTGACTGAACCAAAACTGTGTCACAAGTTTAGCTATTAATGACAACAAAACTCCCCTCAAACTGCCATGTCATTCCAGGAAAACAAATCAGGCCTGCTTATCATAATTCAAAACTGTTTGCTTGCTCCAGTCTTATGGAAATCGTCATCACGCCTGAGACTCGCTTCTTTGGAACCCGGTCACTCACGTGGAGAGGACCTCTGACGGCAGGTCTGTGATGTACGACGGGATGGTCCTGCCTGTCAGGAACTGGGCCACCTCGTTGGTGAACGTGTTGCAGTTGTGCTCAAACAGACGATACCTGTCGCCTCTGAACAAACAAAGAAAGAAAAGGTTTGAGATTTATCCTCTTGACGCGGTAGTCACGACTGAACCAAAAATAGCTTCACTGCAAAAGAGGACAGACGCCCCCAGGACCTGTACGTTGTTTCTCCGAGAGAGGAGAGGTAGTCCATAAAGATCTCCTCTGTCACTTCGGTCTCGCCCAGCTCCACCACCGTGTCCGGAGGCCCCAGCATCGTCCCTCCCTCACATAAACCACACAGAGAAAAGTGTTTTGAAACTGAAATACCACGGGAACAACACTCCACTCATTTATTTTTATTTTTGTTTTTTTCCCTCAGGGCAAAACTAAAAGCTACTTTGTAGGATGTGTAAACACATCAATAATTAGTACAGCGGGGAAGACGGTACTTATGACAACCATAAACAACTGTAAAGTGTTAATGTCATGTGTGAACAGAATTTTTTTCTCTTTCGTTCATTTCACTCTCGTCTTTCTTCGCTCTTTTGAATGTTGCCATTGGATTTTATGCATCTACATTTTTTTTTTATTATAACTAATGACATCATCAGCTTCAATCACGTTTTCCATGTCATATCTATGAAAGTTGGATTTTATTGGTAGCATTTAGACTCAGCATGGTAATTTAATTTTTTTTAAAAGCACAAAAAAGCATTCTGATTAATTATATTTTTTGTGCAATGTTTTTAAAAAGCTGTCAAAAAGTAACTTTTTTCCCATTAATATAAAAAGCAGAAGATTTACAGATTTACTCTAAAAAAAAAAAAAACTGAGTGAAAAAGAGTAAAACAAAAACCAAGAGAAAAAAGTTATTTAAAATTAATCTCATTGTGATGGTAAGAAAAACAAAAACAATACACAGCAAGCAAGAGGTAATGGCATTTGCTTCAAAACAGCCACATTTATGCAAAAATGACATTTAAAACTTTGATGTTCAAGTTTAAAATGTGCAATTAAACATAATTTGTTGCATCTCTAAATCTTAATTACAAAGGCTCGGCCGAAAGTAAGCCATCTTCTATCTTCCACGTGTAAACAGGGACTGATATTGTTGCTTAGCGGCATTTATTTGCTTCCTGGGTAAAAACCCTTCAAATAACTTCAGCTGCAAAAATTATTTTAAAAAAATTGAATTCGGTAGGGGGGAAAAAAATTACGTTAAAGAAATTTATATTTATTTTATAATAGTTAATAACTGAATTCTCAAGGAATTCAATTATTTCTTTACTGTATAACATTTCTCTTAGCTATTTTTTTAAAATAAGAAAGACAAGAGAAAATGCCATTTTGGTAAGGCAGATGTGTGTTGGTCTCCATTAGTCAGGAAATTAGACACCTGTTCATATCTACAGCGAGAGCAGTAAGTTGAAAGTTTACGATAAGCCAAGCTGTGAACAGAAAGGGCTCGGGTTTATCTTGCCACAGCACACAGTAAGCAGGGTGACTAAAAGGGAGGGCAAAAAGTCTCTGAAGCTCACTGTTAGAAGCTGCAAATCTATCTTACCGGTGAACAGCTGGAGATGCCCTCCCCTCCAAAGAAGAACTCATCACCATATGCCACTATAGCTGTGTGCCTGCAAGAAATACGCCAAAGTAAATCCAAGTTACAGACTGCAGAAACGTTGTAGATTTTGCAATGCCCTTTAAGTTACTGCCCTACATGTTGTAGTTAATACTTCAGAGCATACAGTATTTCAACGATTCCGGAAGTCAGACTCACCATATACCGTCCAGCTGTTTACCTGCAACAACAAGGCGATGATTAGTGACGACAGGAGACAGCAGACCCATTCTAACTGGTTCTGGAGAGCCCGTCTAAACCAATGACATCCCTGTTCCCATGATATAATATACAACTACTAACAGTCAGGATTTTAATAAGCTGGGAAAATAATACTTAGGCCTGTAAAGTAAAAAATATATTATTCACATATTCGCATATTCGGCCATTCTGCCTCCGCTATTTTTTTTTATTATAATTATTTAATAACAACTTACCCAACATGATAGGACTAAGGCTGCGAGCCATTCCTCTTGACAGGTCGTAAATATACAGTTGAACATTGTACCGAGGTATATTTTTATCCATTACTTCAACTCTAAATTATCTGGGGGGTTTTATCTCGGTTAGCTGTACTGCGGACCCTTAAACGGTACAGATGACGGGGAGGAGTTAGCAGAAGGGTGATGTCATTACGTCTGCTGACTTCCGCTTTAGCTGCTGTCAAAATAAAACTGATCGCTACAGAGAAAGAGGAGACGTTACATCGAGATTGGTTTTTAAAAGACCGTGTAGTTTTACGTTGAAGGTCAATGACACATTTTTCTGTTTTACTTTAACAGTTGTTTTTTTTTGTGACTTCACACTATTTTCAGCCTAACAGCACGACTAGGGCTCAGATTGTCATATGATTGTAAAGTTAAAAAAAAATTATAATAATAATCGATATTCTCAGCTGACAGACGGTGGCTTTTATCTAAATTATTTTAATTAAATCACTGCTTAAAAGAATAGAAAATGCAATCTCAATTTAGATAGAAAACTATTTGTGTAAAAGAAACATTCCCATTTCAAAGATTGTCCTATTTTCTAAAACAATATGCTGTTGTTGTTTCATCTTTATCATTGTTAAACTTGTCATTGGGATGTTATGTGATAGATCATCACAAAGGGTTGCATGATTTTGAAGTAGGAGAAAAAGGATAAATGGATGGTGGAAGGTGAACCCTGCTCCAGCCTTACAATCAACTCTGACCCACTTCCATGTCCCTGCTGAAGAAAAGTCAACAGCATGATGCTGCCACCACTGTGTTTTACTTGAGCTGTGAATCTCCGCAGCTCCTCTAAGGTTACTATGGGGCTACTGGTAGCTTCTTTAACTAATTCTGTACTTTCCTTGCCTGTCTATTTTAACAACTTTTGCCCCAAATCATGTACATCTTTCTTAAAAAATAAAAGTAAATATTAAAAAACAAAAAAAACGGTTGTAACAGTTATTTGAAATGCAACAGCAAATGGTGCTACTTTTTTGTTGCTTATGTTTTTATCTTGTTCATTTCATTTTCTATAAAAGTTGCTTACTCCTGGTTTAGCTACACAGTCATTTATGATAGATTAGTATTTGGGTAATACTCAACATGAAATAGATAACATAATTCATTTGTATGGCTCCACAACTTTATGCCTGACCTGTTTGCTGTGTTCCTTGGTTATTATAAAATTAATAAAGCTTCGTTCATCTGTGTTACTTATTAAGTAACACAGATATAGACCCAATTTTCTAATTGCATTATGAAGTCAACAGGCTGCTTTAATTTAGTTAATTTAATTTTAATTAAATTCAGTATTATACTAAATTGCGTTGGGAGTGGGGAGTGTCATGCTTTTCATACTTTTTTGTGAGGAGAATGCGTAATGTTCGCTGTTCACCACTGGGGGGCGCGCCCACGTCTTGGAATCCACAACATTCTGAACCAGAAGGGGGCAGTAATGTGCTCGAACGTGTGGTGTTCAGACGTTGTCAAAACCATAAAGAAGAACAGCCACAACCCTCCTTCCTTTCGGACCAAAATAGACAGTTAAGGGTGGAGGAGCTGACATCAACTAGTCAGAAATGGCTGCTACCGGAGTTCTTCCCTTCATTAGGGGGGTAGACCTCAGTGGAAACGACTTTAAAGTAAGGATGTTTGGTTGACTTTGCCTAGTTTTATACCAGTGTTTGTTTACCCCCTGCTTTAGCTGAAGCTAATTCAAGTGTTAGAATCGGCAACAAATGGCTGAAACAGAGGCGTAGCTTAACATTAGGAGCATTGGGCGTTAGCCAGTTGTCAAAATGACAAAGTAGCATTCATGTCCGCTACTATTGACCTCTTTATTTTTCCCTGCTAAATTGTACATTGAAGGAAAATTGTGACGAGCTTTCTCTCAAGTCTGTCATTTATTCAGCAATTAAGTATAGTTTGGGTCAAAGTAGCCACTTCCACCTTCACGTCACCCTGCTAATTTAGCTTTACTTTTAGCTAACTTTAGCCGTGTTGCTCCAGGGTCGCTTGTAATGAATGCGTCGATACATTTTTTTTAAATTTTTTTTTTACTGTTGTTACAATCTAGGCCAGATATGGACCGGTTCTGCAGTTTACGTTAGATAACATAGTGCAGTTTGTTGAACCCGTCAGAGCATGTTGAGAGATTGAAATCAACCAGTGTTGTCATGACTACCGTATGTCCTGACAGCCTTTGTTTGCTCAATGATTGGCCAAAATGTCATAACTTGACCTCATTCTGTGTACTAATTAATTGAGAGGGACCGTATTGATGACAACAACAATTGCAATCAGGCGGTTTTGACATCTGGTAGTGATTCTTCTTCCAGCACAGCAGAGAGATTTTGGCCCACTAATTCAGGCACATTTAAGGGCTTTTGAGCTTGAACGCTCTTGTTTCAGGTCAATCAGCAGCATCTTGTCAAGTCTGGACTTTGACTAGGTCACTCTAAGGCTCTCATTCTTTCAAGCCATTAAGAGGTGGGCTTGTAGAGAGAGGATTATAACAAGGAGAGGGAATTTATCAGCTGCACTCTGGAGTGATTTGAAGTCCGGTGGTACCACAGGGACACAACAAAAAGTTGCAGGACACAGACCCTTAAAGCAACACGGATTGAAATATTGCAGCACACACATCCAGAATCATTTGTGCATGTCTGGCATAAGTTAGACAGTAAAAAAAAGATAAAACCTTTGAAAGTACTGTGGTCAGACGAGGCCAAGTTTGAGCTCCTTGGGATCAACCTAAATTGTTTGGAAGAAGAGAAAGAACTTCATTTCCTAGAGTCAAACGAGGAAGTAGAAAGTTCATGCCCTGGGGTTCTTTTTTTTGGGAACGGGACAACTTTACCACTTTTATGTAAATAATGTCTCAGCATCCCTGAACCAGAACCTTGGAGTTGGGTCATGCAGGGGTTATGATGATGAACGAACCAGCCTCCAGAACTCAGAGCTATGGAAAATCTCAGAAGTGAGCTGAAGATATAAACTGAGAAACCTAGACTTACCTCTCGCTGCTGTACTGGCAGTTTACTTTCTGAATTTTGTTGTACCTGAAAATGTAAATCTATTAATTGTATGTAATAGGCTTTATTTCAGATTTTGACTAGTCATTAAAATAATAAAATCACTATTAAAACAAAAACACAGTTCATTTTCTTGCAAGTAAGCCAGGTTACGTCATCTGTGTTCTCTTGCTTCTCTGTAACAGACTATAAATACACTCACAGATTAACAGTGTTTATTTTTGGGTTACATACGCAGTTATTGTTTCAATGATGCACAGATTTGACCTCTGTAATATCAAGAAGTCGTCACAGATTAAGCCAGGTGTTCAACTTGCTGCTTTCATTCATTCTGTCTGATCAGGTTTGAAACGTTTCTCTGGCCTTATAGAAACTTACACTCCATATCTCCAGTTTGGTTTATTGTTTTCAAGTCAGTTCTTGTCTTAATTGCGTTTCCAGTGTTTTTTCTCCCCAACTACCCTCCCATCTCTCTCTTTGTGTCTGTCCCTGCAGGGAGGATACTTCCCTGAACACGTCAAGTGTATGAGCAGCCTGCGATGGCTGAAGCTGAACAGGACGGGACTTTGTTACCTCCCAGAGGAGCTGGCCTCTCTCCAGAAGCTGGTGAGTTATTTCAACTGATTTTGTTTAATCACCCCAAATATTTATAGCATTTTTTTTTATTTTTATGCGGTATCACCGTGTTGACGCTATGATCTCTCAGTCTTTCAGTTGATGGCAGAGTACCAGGTTGTGGAAGCAGAAAACATCCTAAACAGTCAGGACAGAAGTTGTTGGAAAATAACTAGACTAGATTATCTGCAGCCTCATCTTTGGAAAACAAAGGGCCTGTGGGTTAAGAAGTTGGTTATTTTTACTAAATAGATTGTTTTCCCAAAACAAAGAAGTGATAAATAAAAAATTATTAACCACCTTTTTAACAGAATTGCTCAAAACAGAGCAAATTATTTCAACTTGTTTTTATTTTATTGTTCAAAGCTGAGCTGAAACAATTGGGAGCTCTTTCCTCCCACTTTAAAAGCTTTTGCTCTTGTAGCTTAATGCAGTTATTTTATTCCTAATGGGCGCTGTGAGCGTTTCTGGAGGGACGCTGTATTAAACATTTAATGCCTCGTGTTTATTGAAGAGCGCTTGAGTGCTTTACCGATCCAGTTAGACGGACAGGTTCGTTTTTCTTTCTGATCAAAGTGTCGACGTCGGTTTCCATGTTGCTCGATCGAAAGTCTTTGCAGTCCTCGAAATTGATCCCGTTTTGTCTCGTCGTAACCAAAGAACACGACTCTATGCGAGGGCGAATCATTTCTCTTGAACACACAGTCTCTCCTGGAGCCTTATAGCTTCTCAAATGAAATATGTCTTTAAATGTTTGGTTCTTGACTGTTGCAATGTCCATGCTCTATCATAGTGAATCATAAGAAAGAATTAAATTTCATTTGTATGTGGCTATTTGAGACAAGTCACTGTAAACATGCCAGAGAAGTTTTATTACATACTTTCAGAAAATACTAAAAACTTTATTTCCGTTTAACAGAAACGATCCCTGGATTTCTGAGACGGTTTAGTTTTGTCACTTTGATAATTGTTTAGTTAAAATATCACTATATTTTGTGTCCTTCCCTATTTAACTGTCTCATAATTGTTTAGTTACAGCTCAGCATATCGAGGTGCAATTAATCAAATTTGTGATTATTTTGATTTTCGAAAAAGGTCAAAATTTTTATAAAATACTAAACATCACTTTCTCTGTTACTCTCAGGATATGTAAACGTAAATAGCAGAAGTCCCTGTAAAACTCTAAATATAGTGAAATTTGTAATCAGGTGATTTGGAAGGAGCCTTGTGAGAGGCCGTATTGGTCGCTGCAGCTTATGGTCGGTTGATGTAACGTGGCCCACTCTGCCTGGGGTCACACCTTAACGTGAAACACGTATGAGCTACTTTTATTCTAAAATAATAGCATATTTGTAAATGAATAATGGCAAGATTTTTAAACAGAGCATTCCACAAGAAAAAGATAAATGTTGTTTATCTTTGCGAGGTGCTAAATGCTGTGATGTTTTTTTTCCTAACTTAATGTTATATCAGCCTTATGATTAGACACTAGAAAAGTCTGTGAATAAAATGAGTTTTCATACTCAGTGAGTCGTTACAAATAATCATAATTTTGTCTTTGACCAGGATCATGTTTCTTAATTTTTCCAACCAATTGTTTATATTTTAAACTTTTTTTTTAGCTTCTAAAATTAGTAGTTTACAAAGACAGTCTGTGTTTATTCCCTAGAGAAAGTAGATCCTTACATTTACAGACTTCCTAAATGCTGAAATTCTACATGTTTGAAAACAAACGGAGGATCAAGCTTCAAAGAATAAAGCATTTAAGCTTTACGACAACATTTTGCCTCCCTGTCTCTCTCCTCCTTCAAAAGGACCTTCTTATAACCATGTTGGCCATTACTAATTTTGTAAACGACAAGCCGGTTCAGCGCACATCAGAGACACGTACAACTTCAGAGGGGAACCTGTGGGCTGAGCCAACGTTGGATAGAGAACTATTTATTAATGAGTGCAACCTTTTTATTCTCCAATCTTCAGGAACATCTTTCAGTGAGTCACAACAGCCTGACCACCTTACATGGAGAACTTTCCAGCTTACCAAACCTACGGGTAACTAACACACACACACACATTGTAGAAACTAGTCTTGTGCATTTGCCCTGTTTTCTGTTTGCTCCTGTGTGGAGTCTCACGTCTCGTCCCTGTTCAGGCCGTGGTGGCCAGAGCCAACAGCCTGAAGAACTCTGGAGTCCCAGATGACATTTTTCAGCTTGAGGACCTTTCCGTCCTGGTGCGAAACCACAACACGTTATTGGTTAGTTAACATGTACGAGTGACAATATGACTTCATTATTTATTTATTTTTTTTACAGGATCTGAGTTACAACCAGCTGACGGAGATCCCCAGGGACCTGGAGAACAGCAGGAACATGCTGGTGTTGAATCTGAGCCACAACAGCATCGACTCCATTCCCAACCAGCTGTTCATCAACCTCACGGACCTGCTGTACCTGGACCTGAGCGACAACAAGCTGGACAGCCTGCCGCCCCAGATGAGGCGCCTGGTGCACCTGCAGACGCTCACTCTGAACAACAACCCGCTCATGCACGCACAGCTGCGGTAAAACACACACACACACACCTTTAATTCTCTGGTGTTACGGATTCAGTGTGTGTGTGGAGCTTTTTAAGCTAAACTGCAAGCTGGCCTGTTGTGTGTTTCTGAGCAGTCAGCTGCCGGCCATGGTGGCGTTACAGACGCTTCACCTGAGGAACACGCAGAGAACGCAGAGCAACATGCCCACCAGTTTGGAGGGACTGACTAATTTGGCAGGTAACGAAGCTTTTCTGGAGCCAGTGTTTTACCCCGTGTTGTTTCAGCTGCAGGAACGGGGGGCAAAATCAGATTTCCAGGGTAGAATCTAGGAAACAACCTGGTAGGGAGGTCATAGTTTTGGGTGTAGCTTTGAACTATAGAGGGAGTTTTGTGGTGGAAGGATCCTAAGCATTCCCTGTTGGTTGAATATTTATTTCAGCCATCTTAGTTTAAACTCTTATCTAGTTTCTGCTAACTTTATTAGATAGAAGTAATTAGTATTTTTGATTGCAAGCACAGCTTTTCAACTAGAGGTGCAGCTTTCAGGCTGACGACTGATCTTTAGAAAACCCGACCTGTAGATTCAGATTTTGGCCAATATTAATTTTCTTTTTATATATAAAACCACCAGTTAAGCGTCCTGAGGTTTTGTTTTCCTTGTTAATGCAAAAAGAAAATGCGAAATGCAGCGCTCTAATTTACCTAATATTATATAAAAAAAATCCAAGAAAAGCAATTACTATTTATAACTGTGAGGGGAGGACAGGAAAATTGTGCCACCAGATATTTTAAAACTTAACTTTTCAGATTTAGGAGGGAGTTTACTCTTGTTTCAGAGTGTTGCCATTTCAAACTTATTTCTGGTGTTCCTGCAACTCCTGGAAAAGTCCAGGATTTGATGTCAGTTTCCCAGATCTGGATGAGTTCAGAAAAAAGAAAATGGAGAGCAAACAAATCCACGAGCTTCCGTATTTTGTTTCTTATGTTATCTAAAAGCTCCATCTTTACATCTGTCGTCACTCTTCAGATTCATTTCACATTCAAAAACACTTTATTGATCCCAAAGGGAAATCAGGCTATCCATAAAATTCAGCTTTCCCTCTTCTTCCTGCTTCCTTCCTGAAAAACAAAAAATAAAGTCAGGAAACTTCAGTCCACTCGCTTTCGACAAAAAAAAAAAAAAAAAAAAAAAGACAAAAAACACACCAAAAAAACCCCTGAAACTAGTTTTAGTTTTGTGACAGTTACCAGTTTCCTTTAGGTTTACAGAAACTTTAGCTTCATTGCTCTCTGCTGTGGAAACGCACAGAAAACACCGCAAAGATCCTGGGAGGAAAAACATTCCGGGTCGCGTTCTGGACAAGCAACTTCAGACGTCGCATTTGTACCGTTGGATAAACGTTTGCCGTTTTTCTCACCTTCGTCGAACCAGACGTGGACCTGTCCTGTAACGACCTGACCCGGGTCCCAGAGTGCCTGTATTCCCTGAGCAGCCTGAAGAGACTCAACCTGAGCAGCAACCAGATCTCTGAGCTGTCGCTGTGCATCGACCAGTGGACCCAGCTGGAGACGCTGAACCTGAGCCGAAACCAGCTCACCTCGCTGCCCGTGAGCACCGCCGCACCCGGCTCCTCGTTTTTTACACTCCAGAGCCCAAACCGAACGGTGGTGAAACGCTTGCTTTTGTGTCTCCCGTCAGTCTGCGATCTGCAAGCTGTCCAAGCTGAAGAAGCTGTATGTGAATTCGAACAAACTGGACTTCGACGGGCTTCCGCCGGGCGTGAGCAAACTCTGCAGCCTGACGGAGTTCATGGCTGCCAACAACAACCTGGAGCTCATCCCAGAGGGCCTCTGCAGGTGCGGCGTAGACGCAAACACGGTGTCGTCTCAGAAATGTTGGAACGCTCTCTGAATGTTTGGTTTTGTGTCGTTTAGGTGCGACAAACTGAAGAAGTTGGTGCTGAATAAGAACCGGCTGGTGACGCTGCCGGAAACCATCCACTTCTTAACCGAGTTGGAGGTACACTGCCGTTATAAATGACCACATTAATGGTGTTTCTATTACTGTTGACCACATTAATTTGGGTTTGATATGAAGTTAAACTGTGACACTTCATAAATGCTCTTTTATGACTGGAGAAAGCAAATACATTTGGACATTATGCTTGTAAACCAACTTCTGTCTACTAAAGCAGGAAAATGTATTGTTTAATTTTACTTTGTATATTTAGTGAAGAAATCTGTTTTTATTCAACTCACTTATGACACTTGTTTTTTTATTTTTTTTTAATGTTATTAGTGTGTAGAACCTCGTTTTGCATATTGCTTCTTAGCAATACGCGACCCTTAATAATGTCTGCCAAAAATAATATAAAACTGATAATCTTTCTTTCTTTTTAAAAATATATTTTAACTGGTTTTCTCTTTAATTTAATGCAAACGCTGCAAAAAATGTCAACATCTGAATTTTCAGAGGTTTTTCGTCTCTCACAAATGATTTATTTCTCCGTTCGAGATGCATCTATTTTAGAGCATCTTGCTCACGTTTACCACAAAACGAGACCAACTCTCAGTGCTGACAGTAAGACATTTCTCTTGCCGTAGGTCTTAGACGTGCGGGAGAACCCCAACCTGGTGATGCCCCCAAAGCCGGCGGACCGAGCAGCAGAGTGGTACAACATCGACTTCTCCCTCCAGAACCAGCTGCGTCTGGCCGGAGCTTCTCCTGCCGTTGTAGCCGCTGCAGGAGGAGGTGTGTGACTTTGTCTCCGACTCAAACTCTAACAAAGTTTGTGGTTTTGTTTTGTTGTTTTTTTTCTTTGTACATTAAGGTTGTTTATGTGTTGGAAATCTTAAATCCATATCTGTTTGAGTTCAGGCGCCAGCCCCAGAGATCACCTGGCGAGGAAGATGAGGCTGAGGAGGAAGAAAGACTCGTCGCAGGACGATCAGGCAAAGCAGGTCCTGAAAGGCATGAGCGACGTCGCTCAGGAGAAGAAGAACATGGAGGTAAGAAAAACTGTCAGACGACTGCGTCTGTGAAAAACAAAACCTTCACCTCATTCTAATATGTTTGAATAATTCTGCAAAGCTGCAAGGTAAAGTGAATCTTCATAAATTACAATATTGTTTAAAAGTTCATTTAAGTAATTCGATTTAAAAAAAAACAAAAACATGTTTGCATTCAATGCACACAGTGGCGTATTTCAAGTGTTTATTCCTGTTAATTTATGTAATAACAACCCAAAAGTTCAGTTTCTCAACATATTAAAATATATTTCACATTGATTTATTTATTTTTTTGCACAATTAAGATAAGTGACATTGTAATTTATTTATATAGTTCTGTATGTTTTTCTTAGCTCGAACCATTTTGTAGTTTACTGTCTTCAGTTTCAAGGTTTGCAAACTGAAGAATCTAAAACCATTTTTTCTGTTTATAAAAAGTTTTATTTTACCAACAGCACTGACTTTTTAATGTACATAACTTTACACAAAAAAAGGTTTGTATTATCAGTTTAACATATTATTAGTACTGCTAAGTCATTGCGTACATGTTTGACTAAAAAAAAAGATGCTTATAAAGAAATGTTTGTATTTTGTAGGAAAACGGAGACTTGAAATATGGCGACCTAAAAGTCCGCCGCTGGGACAAGAGCCTGGAGAAACCTCAGCTGGATTACTCCGAGTTCTTCATGGAAGACGTGGGGCAGGTAAGATTCTTTTTTTTTTTTAAGTTTTGTTTTTTTAGAAAATGGCCTCAAACAAAAGCTGCAGGTGAGGAAAAAAAAAAAAGAATTATTTTAGCTGCGTTTTGTGCAATAAACTTCCTTTCCTGTTTTGTCTTCCCCAGATTCCCGGAGTGTCTGTGTATCAGATCGAGAACTTCGTTCCCCTACAGGTGGACGAAGCTTTCCACGGCAAGTTCTACGAGGCGGACTGCTACATCGTCCTCAAGGTAACAGTTGGCGCCTGTTGTCCCGTTAAAAAGGAAGACGAACGGCTTGAAGGTGATTTCCGTTTGGGGTTTTCTCTCCCTGCTGACGCAGACCTTCCTGGACGACAACGGAGCGTTGAACTGGCACATCTACTACTGGATCGGTCAGGAGGCAACGCTGGACAAGAAGGCCGGCTCGGCCATCCACGCCGTCAACCTGAGGAACTTCCTGGGAGCCGAGTGCAGGACCATCCGAGAGGAGATGGGAGACGAGAGCGAGGAGTTCAGCGCTGTACGTAGAACCAGAAAGCCGACACGAGCACATTTAAGCTAAAAACTACTCCGTTAGCATAGCCGCTACATGGTGTTGAGATGATTCCTGTTGGGTGCAGGTATTTAATAATGAGATCTCCTACATCGAGGGAGGAACAGCCAGTGGGTTTTACACTGTGGAGGACACACACTACACCATCAGGTGGGTCTGAAGCTGTTTTTTAATTATTTATTTTATTCTTCCAGTTTAAAATTTTACTGGCAACTCTTTTAGAAAAAAGAAAATTCAGCAAGTTGATCAGAATGCTCTGAGTTTCTAACCAGTAGATGTGAAGTGAAGAGCTACTCAGTCTGACTTTGCCCTGATGTTTAATCTCTTGTTTTTTTGTCAGGTTGTATCGAGTTTACGGCAAAAAGAACATCAAACTGGAGTCGGTGCCGGCGAAGGGCACCTCCCTCGACCCTCGGTGAGAGACGCATCGTCGTTATTATTTCAAAACAAACGCAAACTGATGGAAGAGGGAACTTTTTAAATGGCTTTTACGTCTTCAGTTAGTGATTAGCAACAGGCGTAGGAATGGGAGGCAGTCTTGCAGTTTTCTTCCTACACTGACGGTATCCAACACCGAAGAGTGTTGCGCCTCTAACTGAAACTCTAATTTCTGTTTTTGCAGCTTTGTGTTCCTGTTGGACACGGGGCTGGAGATCTTCATCTGGAGAGGAGCCAACGCCACGCTCGGCGGCACCACGAAGGCCAGGTGAGATAACGAGTCAGAAGAAGGTAACTCACGAGGAAAAAAACAAAAAAGTAGTACTTCTGTGTACCAACACAAAGATTTGTGGTGCTGAAATCCGCCAGGCTGTTTGCTGAAAAGATCAACAAGAACGAGCGGAAAGGGAAGGCGGAGATCGTGACCCTGATGCAGAACCAGGAGCCTCCGGGGTTCTGGGAGGCGCTGGGAGGACAACCAGAGGAGATCAGGAAACACGTTCCAGACGATTTCTCCTCCATCAGACCCAAACTGTACAAAGTAACTGATTCAGTCACCTCCAAACTCAGGAAATGTTTTTTGTTTGTTTTTTTTTTAGCGTGGGTAACATAGCTTTAACAGACTCCTCTCTCCTGCAGGTCGGCCTTGGTCTCGGCTACCTGGAGCTGCCTCAGATTAACTACAAGCTGTCTGTGGAGCACAAAGATCACAAAATCAAGCTGGACACCCTGCCTGAGCTCAGACTGGTGAGTTCATCTGCTAAGTCAGCGGTGGGACAGGAGGAGAACAAACCCGGTCTGTAAATGACAAACTTTCCCCGAATCCCTCCGGCTCAGGTTCAGTCCCTGCTGGACACGAAAGGCGTTTACATCCTGGACTGCTGGTCGGACGTCTTCATCTGGATCGGCAGGAAGTCTCCGCGTCTGGTCCGGGCCGCCGCCCTGAAGCTGGGTCAGGAGGTCTGCTCCATGCTGCACAGACCCAAACACGCCTGCGTGACCCGCAACCTGGAGGGCACGGAGTGCCAGGTGAACATCTACCTGATTGTTTCTAACTATTTGATTTAGGACCGGGTGATACAGCAAAAATAAAATGTCCAATTTTTCTTTGTTTTTTATTTTTTTGTTTTATTCTTTCATTCCAGATCCCAATACCGGTTTTAATCTTAGTTGTTTTTTTTTTTTGTTTCTTTTCTTAAAAAAAGAGGAAATTGGCTTTTATTTGACTCATTCCTCCTGGGAGTTGTACCCCGGAGTATCAGGGTTACAAGAATTTTTGTTTAATTACAAGAATATTGTCATATTAGCAGGAAAAAAAGACACAAATTTACCCGAAAAAAACTTCTTAAAATTGCAAGAAAAAAGTTTTAATGAGAAAAAAAAACATTCGATTAGAGTTACCAGGATCTGCCATCAGCAGCTTAGTTCTTTCTTTTAAACAGACGGTTGTTTGCACAATTCTTTCAAAGTTCTACTAATGATAATAATTTGATTCTAAAGTATTTATATAAAGTATTTTCTGTAAAACTTCTGCCAAAGTATAATTTCACAAGATGGTTAACTTTCCCCATTTTTTATGTTGGAGTTCTCCTAAAATATCTTTAGTCTTGTATTATTTTGATTCCGTTGTACGGCTGTATTTTTATATTACTATAACTTTATTCTCTTAATAAAAACAAATAAAAATCTTAACCTGGCCCTAATACTCCATTGTGGAGTTGACATGAATTCAATGTCCAAATAAAGAGAAGCTGTAAAACAAACTTACTAAACAAGATGGCCGCCTTGGTCATGTTGAAATGACCCCGAACTATGAAAATGCATTGGTAGAAAAAAAAAAAATTAAAATCTTTCAAAAACTTTATTAATCACCCAGCCCTGAATTAATGATTAATGTGACTTTCAACCCTCTGTGTGTTTTAATTCTCCTCTTTCTCGTTTTTTTAGGTGTTTAAATCCAAGTTTAAGAACTGGGACGATGTTTTGAAGGTGGACTACACCAGAGCCGCTGAGACTGTGCAGCAAAAGGATAACCTGCAGGGCAAAGTGAGTCATCACTGTTTTTTGGGGGGTTTTTTTTAGTTTAATACAGACAAGACCCAATTTTTAACGCGTTCCGTGCGTTTCCTCTCAGGTGAAGAAGGACGCGGAGCAGAAGGACCAGATGAAGACTGACCTCACGGCGCTGTTCCTCCCCCGGCAGCCCGCCATGCCGCTCACCGAGGTAAACGCCTCGCGGTTGCCAGGCTACTGCTCTGACTACTGTGTAAAGATGACGGCTACAAGCTCCTCCCGTTTCTAGGCGGAGCAGCTGATGGAGGAGTGGAACGAGGATCTGGACGGCATGGAGGGCTTCGTCCTGGAGGGGAAGAAGTTCACCCGCCTTCCCGAGGAGGAGTTCGGTCACTTCTACACCCAGGACTGCTACGTCTTCCTGTGCAGGTACTCCACCCTTATCTGCTTTTTCATTCCCGCGTCGCTCTAATCCAAGGGTGTCAAACTCATTTTTGTTTTGGGCCAAACGAAAGTATTAAGTATTAAGAAGTAGCTGTCTTTGCAGTTTAAGTAGTTCCTAAAATTTAACATCTTTCCACATTGTTCGGTCTCTCAAGGATTTTGCAATTTTTTGGGGAGGGCAATAAAATCCCTTTGCAATATTTACGTTTATGGGTGACATTAATTGTGACTTTCTTAATCGATCACAAACTAATAACTTGACATCAAATAAGCCTGAGGCAGCTGTGTTGTAAAAGTACAAAATACTGCCACCTACAGGTGGGAGTTAGTGGTCAGTTAAACCCAATGGTTTTGACCATTTTTGTAGAAAATTTGCAGCTATGCAAAGTGAGAAATGTGGTAATTGCAGATTTTTTTTACCTGAATTTCCACAACCACAGGAAACTGGAGCACAGGTTGATATAATTTGGCACCTGCAGTCTTGAGGGCCACACAAGAAGCTATGGTGGACCAGATTTGGTTCCCCGGACATTGAGTTTGACTCTTATCTGACCGGGTCGTTTCAGATACTGGGTTCCCGTGGAGTACGAGGACGAGGACGAGAAGAAGGACGGAGAGGCTGGCAAAGGCAGAGGAGGAGGAGGCAAGGGGGATGAGGATGAGGAGGACAAACAGCCTGAGGAAGACTTCCAGTGTGTGGTGTACTTCTGGCAGGGCCGGCAGGCGTCCAACATGGGCTGGCTCACCTTCACCTTCTCCCTGCAGAAGAAGTTTGAGAGTCTGTTCCCCGGGAAACTCAAGGCAAGAAGGATTGGACGGTTCTAGTTCCGGTTCCAAACCGGGCTCTGAGCTCTCATCTTGTTCTCGCTGTTCCAGGTGGTGCGTATGACCCAGCAGCAGGAGAACCTCAAATTCCTGTCGCACTTCAAGAGGAAGTTTATCATCCACAAAGGGAAGCGGAAACAGAACACCGACTCAGTCCAGCCGTCCCTCTATCACATCCGCACCAACGGCAGCGCGCTCTGCACCAGGTGCGCTTCCATCACCTGACTTCCTGTTGGTTTTTGTCTCCCCTCCCAGTTATATGTGTTTGTTTTCCTCTCCGTCGCTCAGGACCATCCAGATCGGTACAGACTCCAGCAATCTCAACTCCGAGTTCTGCTTCATACTCAAGGTTTGCTTTGAGATTTAAAAAATAAACGTTTGATTCCAGTTGAAGTTGAAGGGAACTGAATGATGTTTTTCTTCAGGTGCCATTTGAAAGCACGGATAACCAGGGCATCGTTTACACCTGGGTGGGCCGGGCCGCCGACCCTGACGAGGCCAAGCTGGCCGAGGACATCATGAACTCCATGTTTGACGACACCTACAGCAAACAGGTTAAACAGAGGCTCCATCTCTATTACACATTGTAATTTATGTATTTAAATGCACATTTTCAGCCTACTACGTCTTTTTAGGGCTCCTGGATTCAAAGTGTTTTCAAAGTCTGGACAAGTATGGAATAAGAAAATGATTTGATTATCATTTTCCTTGGTTATGGTGTTCTAGAGTTATTGTGCTTCCTTAAATTCTTGTTAGCTGATGTGAGATGTGTGTTGTTGCACAACAGGTGGGAAGCTACGAATCATTTGCATATTCAAAAAACAAAATCACCCGTCTGTTCGTCCGTCCATTTGATTTTTCCATTCTTACAGTTTAAAGTTTAAAAAGTAAGATGTAAAAGAAAGGGAATAAATAATTTTATACTTCTTTCTAAGTCCTTTGCAAACAGATGGTTACAGAAAAAAAAAATATTATGGTATTTGAATGTGAATATGGTTGAAATAAATTAAAAAACTAAAAACACATTGAATTAACTTTACGTATCAGCTATTATAAGTTTGCATTTAATATTTAGATAAATTACTTATGTATTTTATTAAACATTTATTTATTTCATGGTACACATAATTCATCATTTAATGATGTATTTAGATAATTTTGTCGCTTTTTTCCCTCCATACTTTATAGAAAACAGAAGAAATTGGCAGAAACCTTGTCGTTACAGTCTTTTGTGTGATGGCCTGTTTTTGTATTTTAGTTGTAAAAAATTTTTTTCATTTGTCGATTTAAAAACCGTAAAATCATCTGGTAGGTTATCAACGAGGGCGAGGAGCCGGAGAACTTCTTCTGGGTCGGGATCGGATCTCAGAAAGAGTACGACGAAGACGCAGAATACATGAAATACGCACGGCTCTTCAGGTGAGAGCGCAGCAGCAGCCGCCTCACTTCCTCTACAGTCAAACAGAAACCTCTCAGTGAGCACCGACCTATTCTACGACTTTTCTCCCCCCCAGGTGCTCAAACGAGAAGGGTTATTTCTCCGTGTCGGAGAAGTGCTCCGACTTCTGCCAGGACGACCTGGCCGACGACGACATCATGCTGCTGGACAACGGCAAGGAGGTGAGCGAGCTCGGCCCACAACGCAGCGTCGTCAGATCGATTGCTTCAGACGTTTCCTTAAGCATCCTTGGGTTTTTCCATTCCTCTGCAGGTTTACATGTGGGTCGGCACTCAGACCAGCCAGGTGGAGATAAAACTGAGTCTGAAAGCCTGTCAGGTGAGCAGCAGCCTCCCGGATCCTTCCGCTTTTCCCCAAACTTTAATGTTTTCTAGTTTTAATTAGGGCTGTAGCGCTACACTAATGTCACAATACGATACTTGATATTGTGCTCATAATGCAATACATGTCACAATATTCAGCAAACGATACTATTCGATATGGTTCGATAAATGTTTATAGAGGGACAGAGTGATTTTGGTGACATTTTGTCTTGGATTAAATTAATTGAACTGATGGTGTGATAAATGGTGTTATTAATGTTGTTAATTGTGACTTTGTGTATTTGGTTGTGCAGAAAAGGAACCTTTTATTTGTCTTATTCACTTATATTAGATCATGTAATTTATCCATTTCCCTTCATTATTTAATTGGTTATTTCATTACATATAATTTTTAAAGTACATGTGCAACTGGGTAAAAAATGTCATGTGTGATAGCTGCCTGTTAATTCGTGTGGATTTGACATGAAACTCAAAGTAGGATTTAATATATCAATGCTCGTGGATGAAAAATGAATACTTTCTGAGAATTTTTTTTAAATAAATATCTTAGAATCGATCAAATTACACAGCCCTAGTTTTAATTTAAATGACCCTGGAACTCGTGTAACATCATATTTTTACCTGATTTCTAAAAGTCATGTCCACGAGTGTGTGTAAACGTTTCTCCCGCTCTCCAGGTTTACATCCAGCACATGCGCGCTAAAGACTCTGAACATCCGCGGAAGCTGCGCCTGGTGCGGAAGGGAAACGAGCCTCACTGCTTCACCCGCTGCTTCCATGCCTGGGGGCCCTTCAAAGCCCCTCCCTCATAGGCCGAACACACACATCCACCCAGCCAATCCGCTGCCACGTAGGGGTTTTGCTTAAACCAGTAATCTGAGGCTCCTGTTTTTCCCTCCATCCTGCAGCCAAAACCTACCAGGATTTTAACCCAACATCCCCAAATCTTCCAGAGGAAAACAAAAAATCCTGGATGCTTAAAGTCTGAGAATGATGGCAAAAATAATGCAATTTTTTTTCTATGAATTTTTATTTACACAAGCTTGAATATTACTGTCAAATAAGAGAATTATCTTTTAAAATGTACAGAGGGATTTATGAAATCTAAGGGAAGGTTTTTCACCTGACATATCGTCTCTTATTGTGCTGCTTTGACTGGTTTCCAGGGGACGAGGTGCCGTTCGCTCAGCTTATCCAAGCAGTTTTAAGGCACAAATGTACTTTTTTGTTGATATTTTTCAACTTTGAGGGATTAATTGAGGAATGTCAGCCTAATACTTATTACATGTTTTTACGCTTCTTCCCCCCCTTTTCATTTTAAAGCGCTCTTCTCTTTAGTTTTGTCACTTTTATCGTATTAATTTCCCACTGATTCTGAATGCAAAACAGCTCTTTGCTGTGGGTGATTTTGTTTGTTGCTGTTTAGTTGTGAAAATCTAGTTTTACATCTATTTGGCCAAAGACGTTTTCTAGAGGTCAGACTGCAAGATTACGTTTTTTTTTTTGTTTGTTTCAATGTGCAATCAGTAAAGCCTGGGATAGGCTGAAACTAAATGACCTTACTGTATTCTTCTGTTGGAGGCGTTTTACAGCAACCAGGCTCAGATCTTCAGAAGACCAGAGTGTTTTCATCATATCACGCGTGTCTCCGTGTACAGAGGGACTTCTGGCTCAGAGGAGTCGAATCAAGTTCACCAGATGACTGTAGTTTATCTTGTGATCGTGCGACCTGTGTAGAGTGCAGGTATTGGTCAGGGGAAGGGATCAGCTGACTGCAATATGTCTCATACTTCTTTATATTTTTATGAGGTGATTTATATGCCTGTTGGCGTGTGATTCCTGCACATATCCGTGTCTCTAAATGCGCGCGCACGCTCCTGATGCCACCTGCAGATGCTTTATTTATGTATTTTATATAAAATAAAAACGTCACATCAACTTTGTGTTTCTGGTCCTTTTGAAGCGTCAAGTTAGAATACAGACCAGGCTGCAATTTTCTCTCTCTGATGCATTTTAAATCTTAAAAAAATGTTTTGACACTCAGAGAATAGATGCAGCAGCGACCAATACGGTCTCAGCCATTGTTTTACATTTTTAAGGGTTGGAATAAACTTTGCTCAAGCTATCAAAAAAAATTATATTCTCAAATCTCTGAGTACATGGTAAGAGAAGAGTAAGAGCTTTAACAGAGTAGTTAACTTCTACCAAAAATGTTTTACATGTTAAAACTATCCTGACAGTATAATTTGAAACGGATTATATGGGGTGGAATCGAGCTCTGCCGTTCCTGCCTGTGGTTCTACTACCGTCTAGAAAGACAGTCAGATTGAAATCAGCCAATCAGAGCCAGGAGGCGTGTCTTACAACCGTCAATGCTTCTTCACGCGCTGTTTAATGAGCCAATGGCGGGGAAGCAACTTACCGTTACAGAAAAACTTTATCTGTCGTCATCGGTGGCTATGCTAACTAGCTTGATACAAGGATCTAATTAGAGCTTTGACACCCTCTAGTGGTTAGATACAGCCAGGTAGGCTCTATTGAGTTTATTTACTTTACATACCTGTTGCAGAAATTATATAATTTAGTTACTGCTTGACATTTTAAGTGCCGGTAAAAGTAAATTCGGACAGGAACGGTTTTAAAGAATGAACTCCATTTTGAAGTGACTCTGCTCCCTATATATATATATATATATTGTCGATTCATGGCAGGATCAGACAATCCGTTCAATGCTGAACATTTGTGTAATCAGAGCGTCTCTCAATTTTGCATTTTCGCAGTTAAATTATTACAAACAAACGGAGGGTTTCAGAGTAAACACATTTTATTAACATTCACAATTGTTCACCAACCAAAATGCTAAACAGCTTCATTAATTCCTACAAATGGAACTGAACAACTCATCTCAGTGGTGGGATTAAAATTCTAAGCTGTGCTGCATGTAGCATGAAAAGGTTAATGACATGTCCCATTCAGGACACATAAAAAAACAAAACAAAAAGGTGATTCAATGATCCTACCAGCTGAGCTACATTAGTGAAGTTGTACTCCAGGTTTTACACCTAGCTTTTGTTTGTTTTTAGGGTTCCGACCTCGTTGACCCCGCAGAGAGGTTGTAAAACATTAAAAGGGTTTAAAAACACTGCAGATGGAAGGTCACCGGCTACATGACCCACAATGCACCATTTTACACTTTACAAACTTATTGAACCACTTACATTTCCCTCACCTTTTTCCAAATTTTATTCCCATTTTCTATATGAAAAAAACATTTTATTTAAATCCTACTTTTCAACTTGAGCAGATGATAAAAAGTTTAACTTTATTTGCTACATAAACGGTAAACATCATCTTGTGTTGGTTCCCAATGATTCCTAATAGTTTCTCCAGCTGGTTCCCTTTTAAATCAGTGTGGAATATTCCTCTTTACCCCCCAAACTATTTGTTATTAAAATATCTATACTTTTCTCATATAAGCATAAAAACATTCAATAGAGCAACAATCTTCACTGTATAAAACACCTATATTGTTCCAGTACTCGTTTCTTCAATGCCAACATAAACCTACTCATATCCTAGATAGCCTCAAAAAAAAGAAAAAAGAAAAGAAATCAGCAGTTTTTGTTGGAATCCAGAGGAATGGAGATGCTACAACTTTCCCCCCCAAAAAAATACTTCATTTGCCTTTTTTGTTTTAAATTTACCACACTTAAAACCTCGAACCTTCTGTTTTACTGCGATTCCATCCCATCGAGTGGCACGTTTAGCGACAGAGCACAGCGTCCGGCTCCAACCGTGCAGAAACCTCACAAAGTCAGCCGAGTCGCATTCAGAGTGCAGAGGAGGACGTGTCCGTTCATGATGCTACCTGCGCTGGGCCTTCTGTGTCTGCATGTGTGGAGCGGGGGACTGTCGCGTTTCCAAAGTGGTTATGGGTAAACAGTTTGTTCGTCCAGCAGGAGAAATCTAGAAAACTTCCTTCCCTGCTTGTGCCAGGTCAATAAGGGATAGAGGGACAGATCCTCGGTGGCTCCATTTCAGATGTTTGTGGTCCAGCACTGAAATCCAGAGGAAACCACTCGAGTTGCTCCAGGAAGCTCTTCAACGAAACCAGAAAGAAATCATGAGTGAACATCAACGGGCTGCAGCTGAAGAAAAGACAATGAACAGATTCGTGACGCTTCAGAAGAGAGAGCAGTGTCATTATTACCATTCCTAACATTCCTATTAGACCACCTCCTTAACAACAAAATGGCTGCTCAAAACCAGCTTGTGACCAGCTTTACTCTGACACCCCTAAATAAAGTGCAACTCAGAAGACACGCAATTAGTTAACACAGTCCATCTGTTTCCTGGAGGAAAACCTGAAAGGGTCAGCAAAGACTTGAGGAAGAGCTTCAACATATACAACTGCAGTAGAATAGTTTAGATCAAATGTTTGTGTATTAGAGTGGCCTAGTCAAAGTCCAGACGTAAAAACAACTCACTAGGGATGAGTAGGGCTGAAACGATTCCTCGAATGATTTGAGTACCTTGATTATCAAAATTCCTCGAGGAAAATTTACCTGCCTCGAAGCTTCGTTAATTTATGTTTTAATATTTAATGCACTGTGTTCCGGCCAGAATATTATTTGCGTTGCGCGGAGCTCTGACTTCCGCCTCTGAGTTGTTGACGAATGCTAAGTGTTAGCGGCATAACGTCCAATTTTCAAGTTCGGCCCGTGGGGATTTTATTGATTAATGATAATGCCCGGGTTTTCATCGTTTTTGGGGGACCAATCGACATCCCTAAATGACTGGCGCGATGCCTGGAGTACGGCAGCCTTTCTCCTCCGGGAGCTGCTGGTTGACAGCGAACGGCGGGAAGAGCGCTGCGGGAGTATTTATACAGGTGAGCGGATAGACTGAACAAGGCGGGAGGCTGAGTAGTTGATGGTTACAGTGTAAGTGCAGCTTTACGGACGAACCGCACAATAAATTTCATATCATCCCAGTCTGAACTTGCTCCCCCCATTCTTACTTTCATCCCCTGGGGATGCTCAAAAATGAAAAATTGGACTGATATTGATATCTGATAGCAACACTGGTATTATGCCAGATTTACCAATATTTTATTTTATACATTTTTTTATCCGATTACTCGATTAATCGTAAGAATAATCGATAGATTACTTGATTACTAAAATATTTGTTTACAGCAGCTCTAGATGAGAGACACTTAAATCTTTTTATTTTCCATCAAATCTAACAAGGAAAAATTAGTAAAGCTAATGGATTCATGCCCAAAATGACTACAATTGCATCAGTGTTTTGTTTCAGTGAAGGATCGACTCAGGGAGTCTGATAACACATGCACACCACACATTTCAGATTTCTATTTGTTAGAGAAAAAAAAGTAAAAAATCGTTTTTGGAGGTAGACAATCTTGAAACACAAGAGGTGATAAAAATACTTTCAAAAAACATCATTCAGCTTAGAATGCCTCTGCGGTTTGTGACATTTTAGTCTGACCACCAGGAGGCAGTAGAGAACCAAAAATGTTTATTTTGTTTATGCCTGTCCTAAAACACAGTTCTGGATAGAAATATGGGAACGTGTGTGTGTGAGCCTCAGAGCGAACCTCTGACAGCGTCTGCCTGGATGGAAACGCAGCGCAGGAATGCGACGCTCAGACAGAACTGCTCTTTGAAGTTCGAACAAGCCGGACCGGCTCAATCACAAACAGGTGCGTGCGCCGCACGGAGCGCAAAGAAGACCTCCAGTCTGACGCATCCGTCAGCAAAAGCTAATCTACAGCTTCAGTTTGTGTAAGAAGCAGCTACTCTTCACCTCTTCAGTTGATGAGGATGCCAGCGGAGCGTCCCTCTTCCTCCTTCATGTTCCTCAGGTTATTCTCGGCCTCGTCCACAGTCCTGAAACACAAAGCGCTCCCGATTGGTTTGGGGCCTCCCAAAGGAACACTAGCGGAGACTTTTGGTCCGGTGCTTACGTTAGGAAGTCCCTGACGTCCTCCACGGTGATCTCCCCGGTGGTGTCCAGGGTGAGATTGGCGCAGCTGAGGGGGGAGTCCAGCGGCGTCTCCAGGATGGGAGAAGACAGGGTGCAGGGAGACTCCTCCGTTCGCCCTGAGAGGGAGGAATCCACACATCGTGGAGCAAATGATTCACTTTACATCCGGGCTGCTGATCGTGGTGTGTTGCATGTTGGGTGTAAAGGTGCGTTTCCATTACAAATGTGCGCTAAATTCTGTTGATATTCTGCTAAAGTCGGGGGAGGGGACGCAATTTCACAATTAAAATCACACGTTGAGTTTAAAAATAGTAATAAAAAAAAATCCGCGCCATCATTCTCCTACCACTTCCTGTTGTCGTCTTTATTTTTTCTGCCAGTAGTAACATCCGGTTGTTGATCACATGACTGGTGTGATGTGAAAAAAAGTTTGTACTGCAGCGCTGCGAAATGCACTTTCCATTAAGCAAATTTATTTTCGAAATATATAACTGCACAATTTTAAGATTAATGGAAATGCAGCTAAGTTGCTGAGTGATGCTAAACCAGACTAAGCTAATTTTAACTTTTCAAATTTCTAGTTGGTCTTCATTTTAAGGCAACACCTTATAGAAACACGACTAATATTTCATTTGCAAAACAAAACAAACAGGGAAAAAAAACAGTACCTCTGCTAGTCTGCTAAAAGTTTATAAACTTCTAAGTTTGAACTTTAAAAAAGTAATTCTAAAAGATCTCTTTCATTATTCTGTTCATTTAGCAAACAAGAAAATAATTTTAGTCATCATAACTGACCTAAACTGTTTTTTATACGTTTTTTGTAAAAATGTAGCCTCAGCTGTATGTTTAAAAACAGATAATAAAGTTATGTGTTGCATTTAGTTTGTTATTTTGCTGAACTTTAAAGCAGCTATGTTTTTTTTAAATATCTATATATATATATATATATATATATATAAAGCATTAATTATGATGATGAATTTTGGCTAAATGGCTAAAAACATCACTACACTCAAGCATTTAGAAAGCTAGCTCGGATAAAAATTTCAACATTAATAAACTGCTGCAAAATTGCTAAATAACGAGAAAGTGCAGGGTTAAAAACAGAAAATAAAAGAAACTGAGCCGTTTCCACAACAACCAGTGCTCCCTGCCAGAGATGGGAGAGGCAACTGGGGCATGCTCAATGGTTACCATGGAGACTGGACAGGACAAGGCCCCCCTGAGAGGCATGGTCAGGGTTTTGGTAGCTTCAGAGAGTTATTTAAAAATAAAAATGTGATAATAGATAGGAAAGAGCGAGGGGGCGGAAAGAGAACAAGAGAGGGTGCGATCAGACGTACCCTCAGCCTGACCCGTTTGGTTTCTGTGGGTCCCGTTGGCCTGCGGGTGCATTGTTGTACCATCACTGTGGACACACACACACACACACACACACACACACACACACACACACAACACTTAGTTTGGCAGCTAATACAGTAGTAAGGCTCAGTGAGTTTAGTTTTTATTTGGTTGCAAAGCATAAAGAGAACGGCACGCTTAGCAGATTTTACCGACATCAGAGGTAAGAAAACTATTAGAGATCAACAGAAGCAAAAAGACGTTTCTGAATGGAGCATGTCATTAACCTTCACAAGGTGTTTTATTAGGATAAGGACAGAGCAACCTGCCTGTTATGAAACTGGATTGAAATTTGAAAAACACAGAAAAGAAAATAAACCATTTTCAGCGTCACTTGCGCTTCTCGATCACTGAGATCGAGTCTCTACATTGCAAAATAATTTCTGTGATCAGCCTGGATGGGACCTGTCAACACTGCAGGGATGTAATTAATCCTTTAGACGAACAGAAGTAAACATTTTCAGTCCTCAGAAGAACATGGATTCGTCTAGAATCCAAAGCAAGCAACTCGGCCTCAAAGTTGGGAAAGAGGATTGGTTTCTGTTGTGTAACAGCACTCATGTTAATTACAGTTTTTATCGTTTGGGAAGTGAGCAAAGTAATTGTTTCTGTTTTGCAAGAGGAATTCGTCTTCACTGCTGCTGAATGCATGACTTCAGCAGCTCAGCAGCCTGAATATGAGAAACTATTACGGCTCAGTAACTCTCCACCACAAGGAGCATTGGCAACCATTAGTGGTTCATATCTTGGTCTTTAGATATCATTAAGAAAGACTGTTTTTTGTTTTGTTTTGTTTTTTTACTTTGTTATAGATGCTGACAGAGCAGAGAACTTAGAATATTTAGAAGAAAAAACAAAAAGCAAAAAATGTTGAACACCAAATAACCTGTTGGTGGATTCGCTGGTTTTGACTCGAGTTTCAGTTTTGAACTCTTGACTACTGATAGTGACCATCACCCTACTTGAATCTTCTGGTTATGGATAATGATTCATATTTACTCGAGCCGATTTGTTTCATCACAAAACAAATACTTCAATTTTTAACCTCTTTAGCCTCTTACACGACGCTATTGGTATAGATTAGAAGAACAGCACTGTATGTTTTTCAGAAAGCAGGTCATTACAATTACACTGCATATTTGCTATAATACTTTAAGCCTTCCTGTTATCTGCTGAAAGTCATGCGCCCTCTCTCTCTCAACTTAAATAAAAAGAACAACAGAAACGAGCTGGTAGACAAGTTTTAGATAAGTTGGCCTGTGACTGGAGTCAGTTAGGTTGATTTCCTGACAAACAGATATTGAGTTTAGTGATGGGACTGAAAATGTTTTAATTGAGTTAGTTTCAGCGTCTGTAAATAAACGCATTTGAATCAAAAACCATACATCACCAAAAACATTTTTAATTCAAAAATCCTTTTGCTGCCACAGGGTTGAATAAATAGAAATATGAAATGAACAACAAATATATTTATTGATCTTAGTCTTATTCAGATTGGTGCAAAGTGCTTCCAAGTGTTTCGGGAATCCAGGATCATTTATGGAACTTTTTTCAAGAAAAAAAAAACAGTTTAAAAATGTGAACTGAGGACCCTGTGCTGCTGCAACATGTTTAGCATTAAGTTGGTATTTCAGGCTATAATAGCTACCCTATTGGGCCAACTCCTTCTGGCACAAGAATAGCCGTTTCCAGCATCCCCTTACTTTATTTTGTTATTTCTAAACTTGATATGATCCTTCCAAATATATGAAGAATTATTCCAGTAGATGAGTAAATGTTTCTTGTATTATTGATTGATTGATTAAAAGTTTATGAGCCGGGCGTGCCGTGGTGGCGTAGCGGTTAGCGCGACCCGTATTTGGAGGCCTTGAGTCCTCGACGCGGCCGTCGCAGGTTCGACTCCCAGACCCAACGACATTTGCTGCATGTCTTCCCCCCTCTCTTTCCCCGTTTCCTGTCAGCCTACTATCATATAAGGGACACTAGAGCCCACAAAAGACCCCCTGCAGGGGTATAAAAAAAAAGTTTACGAAAAGTTTCAAAGTTGCACATTTTCAGAGTGTGTTACCTGATGGCTGTGGGCTCTAGTGGTCGGTCCAGCTGAACAGAGCAGAGCGGTTCTGTTAGCACCTTGGCAGAAAGGGAAAACCTTTCATATTCTGAAGGGGAGATCAGGTAAAACCCTGCGGAAAACAACAAAACGCACGTCAACCTTTAGGGAGGAAGGAGGATTCGGCCAGACCAACTCGCTCTCTGTGCCTCTTGGATGTAAACGTGTCTGATTGTTAACCGACGAAGGATTTTTCGAAAGCTCACCCTGCCCGCTTTTGGTGAAGACACAAGATGCAATGCCACTGATGTCCTCCTTGCGGATGCAGTCGTATCGCACCTGAACACACGCAACGCACAATTAGAAGCACATGGTGAACTATCAGTGGGTGGGACACGTCGTCCTGCTTCTACCTGAGGTCGGAGGGTGGGTATGGTAAAGAGGTGCATGTCTCCGAGGTTGGTGAGGCAGACGAGTGTGTGTTCGCTGTAGTCTTCCTGAGCAGCGGAGTTGAAAAGAACTAAGGCCACTTTCCTCACCCGGCAGCCTTCGTGTGCCGTCAACTTGAACTTGGTCTTAGCGCTCACTTTAGGGAGAGAGAACACCTGCAGGAGGAAGATGGTAAAAACTGTAACCCTGGGAGTAATAAACAAGAGCTCAACTCGTCTTCCTGGCTGTACCTTGAGCTGCTCCTCTGAGGCGATGAGGACAGAGTGAGCGTTGGTCATGTCCGGAGCGATGGCGAGGTCCTGTGAGGCTTCGTACGGATCTGGTAGTGGTTTCCCTCGCCCGTCCAGGACGCTGATGGACACCACGGGCGCTCTGTGCATCAGCTGGATCTCCTTCCCCAGCACCGCCTCCACACACGTGCCGCTCTCGCTCGCTCCTCCCCGCTCACACGCGCGGCCCGATCCCACGCCGGGGACCTCCAGAGCGTAGGCGTACACGCTGCCCGAGTTGGTGCCGGCCCAAAGCGTGGGGCCGTGGTGTGTACCTGACCCACACACACACACACAGACACACACACCGGGTTGAGAGTGATAAATATCTAAATACAGCAAAATTAAAAACCATTCCTACCCCAAAAACGTGACATGTTAACAATGATCAACAACACAAAATGTTAAATGATGCATCAAATCCCATCGACAATATGGATCAAGATTTGAAAACTTGCTGTTCACAATCACTCTTCTTCCAATCAGACTCAGCCTGAGCAATTTAGCAAGAAAAGGGGAATAAAAATTTCAGTCTCAAAGACATGCAAAACTGGTATCAACAATCCCCAAGAGACTTGTTGCTGTAAATCCAACAAAAGTTGGTTCTACTGAGTATCAGCTGAATAGAAACTTACTAGTTTTTATATTTTTAAACCATTTCGATAAAACATTGAGGTTTTGATGGGATAAAATGTGAATAGGCTCATGGGATAAGTAGTTTCCGAGATGCTCATCAACCAAATGCAGAAAAATAAACACTGAAACTATATTTTTAGAGTAAGCAAGACAAACCATCACGCAGAAATGTGTCAGCGAAGCAGAGACATCTGACCACTCCTGACAATGAGTCGTCCGCTGACCGAGGCTCGATCCGTCGCTGCACAGGAGCTACTTCCTCCTGCTCTGCCAAAGCCGCGTTGGCCTCTTGAACCTACACCAGAGACGTCGTTAGCGGTCTGCAGAGCCCGGCTCGGTCCACATGTCACAGGAGGATGTGTCTCACCTTGCTGGTAGGAGTGGTGATGGCACGTTTCTTTCCAGACACCCTGCTTTTACGGATGCGTCTGAAGCTTTGTCGAAGGGATTTCTTTAAGGACTTGACTCTGGACAGTGGACCCTCCATCGCCAGCGAGTCGTTAGGATGCAGAGTGCACCTGAGAGAAAGTGCGGAGCAGCCATTGATTAAACTATTCAATATTTACGAGTCAAACAATAACGTAGACAAGGATGATAAAAGAAGTAGAGTGAGCCGTTTATCCCAGGATTTGTGCATTTATACAATTTCAAAGTACGTTTTCCAGCTCTTCTAACAGTACACTTTGGAGATACAAACAATACACATGAAAAAAAATTCACTACTATAATATTTTTTTACTGTTCTGAATAATGCACTGCTATAGTATTCAACGTTCTACAGCAGTGACAAGGTCATCTAAAATAAAACAAAATTTAAAACATGTCTCACACACAATACACACCCGACCGGTCAGAGAACAAAACACTAATTTAACAAAAACTCTCACAACTTCGATAACCTTGCTTAACGTAAAAATATAAATAAGCCTTTCTTTCAATTACACAGATTAATTCAGGTCATTAAGCCATTAGGAATAATAAATATTTATTACATTAAAACAATCCAGACAAATCTTGTTAACGTAAATAACATTCCTGCTCAAATTAAATATACAAAGAAAGTTAGAAAACATTCTCCAAGCCTTCTGGTATTTAGTAAATAGAAATAATTTTGGTTATGATAAGTGATTAAAAAAAAGACATTTTTGGTTTGGTTTAACTTCAGATAGTGAGAAAAAAAAGTGTCTTCTGGTTTCAACGTAACGTTTTCCAAAACTGCTCAATTTGAATATCAAGCATCTTCAATGACTTTATACAGAAATTAAGCATTTTCCAAACATTGGAAATTCAAGCATTTTCAAGGACTTCAAGCACCATTATGAACCCGTTGATCCCCCAACCGTCCTCTTCCTCACCTCGCCAGCACCGTGTTTCGCTGGTGGTAGTCAAACAGGCCGAACCCGTGACTCGTCCCGAAGGCGATCAGGTTCCACTCCGTGTGCAGCGCCACCGCCGTGACCGACGCAGGCGGCAGACACTGGACCAGCACCTGCGGCTGGAAGCCCGGTGGGAAGGGCGCGGGTTTGAGACGCGCCTCCAGCCTGTCGTGGCCTTTCCAGGTGAAGCCCTCCCTGTCCTGCAGCAGGTCCACCACCGACACGTCCACCGAGTGGTCCGAAAGCTCGTCGTTAAGAGCCAGGACGATCACCTGTGGAGAGACGGCTTTATTATTCTAGGGCAAACGGTTTACTCTGCATGAAGTCAACATGTCCCGTGAGCCACACTTTCAATTAGTCTAAACTGTATTTTCAAGGTTTTCTTTTGAGGTTTGACGTTTTTACTCATTTTCTGATTGTTGTACCTTGTCGTTTTGCTCCGGAGCATAAAGGGTAAAAGCTTCGATGGTGCAATAAAAGGTAATGTGATGGCTCTACATTTATCCAGCCTCACAGAGGTCGGAGCATCACAGCAGATAAACTGTCATTTCCATCATGCTAAGGGTCTTCTGGTTAGAATCCAGCAACTCCATTAGCTGGAAACACAAGTCTACCTGTCTACATGACAAAAACTGACGGCCAGATCTCATTCCATCAGTGTTTTCCTTTGCCAACAGCTTCTACTTTAGTTCATTCCGTGAGAAGGGGAGGGTAGGAAAACATTTCCAGATGACAATGACGCAGAGGACTTCAACATTTTTTCCAACTTTGAAAATAGATGCGACAAACTTAGCAAATATGAAGCCACAGGGAATGTGTGTTGTAAACAAAGCAAACAGTGCGAGACTTTTTTTTTCCCCAAAGAGTGTCAAACTTGAAACAATAGGAGACTCTCTAAGTGAAGCTGACGTTATAGTTACACAGCATGAAGCCTTTTGACGGTGCAGTGTACTGAACATGCTCTGTTGAAAACTGCATTTACTGATTTTTGTTTTGCAGACTTACAGTGCCTTAGAAAAAGTTGGAGAAGTGAGGTGAAAAAGCGGATGCTCACCTGGCCGGCTGTTCCAGCCACCAGCAGCTTGTTGCTGTACTTGCACAGACTGATTTTCTGGATGCCGAGTCTGGGATCGTCGCTGTACGGGTCAAAGCAGCCCACCTACACAGGCAAAAATGAAAATTACTGTCATTCATTCCTGAAAAAACAAAAAAACAACAACAAATAAAACACTAAATAATTTTTAGGGCTGCAACTAACAATTATTTTATTAACTCCTCGATTATTCTGATGATTAATCTTTATTTTTTAAATGCACGTTCTACAGATTTTACATTTAAGCACTTAAGCCTTTTTATGCAGTATTTCAGGATGCAAATATACAAATAATCCAATTACCTTTAGAAAAGAAAAAACTTTTTATTGCCTAAAATGCTTTCAGTGAAGCTAAAACCACTTGAGGAGTTTTGCCTAGAACATATTTACAGTCAAATGTGTTTTTATCTTAAATGCAAAATATATATATTTTTCTACAGTCTTAGCTTAATTACTGCTCTGAATATGTTCGTTTTTTTCACCATATTGCCTTTTTAAAGTCTGTTGACTCCAGTTAACTAATAATAATTTACTAAATTAGTTGACAATTATTTCAATAACTGATTAATCACGATTAATCGTTTCAGCCCTACACAGTTTTGTCGTTTTTTTAATAGTGGTTTATTGCCATCTAACAATTTGTGATACACAATCTTCAAAGCATCCAAGAGGAGAAACTAGGACAAGTACCAAGTCGTCTCAATCCGATTTCAGCTGCAACCTGAACCTCCTTTCTTCCTTGTTTATTAGCAGTCCCTCCACCCTTACTAAACATGCAAACATGCACATTAATCTGTCGCTCTCCCACACAGAAACGGCAGGAATTCCTACAGAATCTTTGCTCACATGGAGGCAGAGTCTCTGCAAAACAAAATGCTGGAGAAGCTGATGGCAAACACACGCAGACATGCACACAAGGAGAAAGAGAAAGAAAGAGAGAGAGCCCATAGGTCTGGTTTTTATTACAGCTGAGAAAAGAGGGAAGGTCTCTTCATCCCATATGAGGGCCACATTCCTCAACATGCAGCTCTGTTACCATGAGACCCAAGAGGAGAAATGCGAGCGTAGCGAGTTGGAAAGACGAAACAATGCAAAAGGGAAAAATAAACAAAAACCCTTCTTTAAAGTGTTCAAGCCTGTATTTTCACTATCTTCTAATCTTTGTTTCACTTGAAATACCAGATGATGTGAGCTAATCCTGCTGACACACCGATACTCGCTCGCTGTCGTGTGGTGACTCATCTCCAATCTTTTACTTCCCAACTCCTGAAATTACTCACACTCCAAATATAAATCAGCTTATTAAACCACAATCAGACTTCAGCCTGTTCAAAGCCAAAGTTTTAACTACAAGAGCTGGCATCCAAACACATGAAAAGCATCCGATGGGAAAAAGAGGCCACAGATGTAGCGTTCAGGGACTGAGTTAGTTCCCACAGCTGGCAAAATTGGACCCGGCGTGTGAACCCTGAAGAGGAGACCTTGGTTGGAGTCGTTCTTTCAGTCCTTACCTTCCTGAAAGGGGGCCATTCCTCCTCCTGCTGCATGTCGGTGTCGTTGCTGGAGTCGGGCGGCTCGTCGCAATCGGTGTGGAAGACGTTGGCCGTGCCGAGCTTGTAGAGCGGCGTGAGGGCGACGCCCGACGCGTCCCAGAAGCGCACCGTCCCGTCCTCGTGCCTGGAAACGCGAGATAAATACAATCAGAGGAAATCAAACAAAGTCATGACTGATGCCGTTTACACCGATGAGTGTAGCTTAGCACATCAGAGGGGGGACTTTTCTAAAATAAGACAATTTCCAACTCTTTTACGCTGCCTTTTTAAAGACGAAAATGTTTCAAATGTTTTGTCTTTTATCATTTTGTGGTGATAGCTTTCCTAGCTGAATTCCGCATTTTATTTCTTTGTTCTTTCCAAAAAGAAATGCACATTTCCAGCATAGAGACTGAATCTTCTTTGTCCATTTGTAAAAAAAAAAAAAAAAAAAAAAGTTCCAAAATATCAGAAGACCTTACGATGTTGATAAATGTTGGGTAAATATTGCAATGATGATATCCTCTCTCTCTCCCTCTCATATGTGCTTCCAGCATTTTGTGACTTTTTGCATTGTGGACAATCTCATGTGCAGCTGAGACACCGTTTACCTGAATAAATATTACACTAGCACTAAAAACACAAGTTTATAACACTTTGAATACATCAGAAAACAACTACTGAACTCCAACAATCCTAATATTGCACACACTGATATTGCATAAACAATATATTCACAATATGCTTGGCAGCCTTAATTTGTAGCTTAACTAAAATAGTAACACTGACCAATCAGGTTTCTTTATGCACAAATAACCACAACAGCACAAAATATTTAACAAAATTTCATATTCAATCTGCTCAGTTTTTACTTTCTTAATAGTGGAATTATGAAACTAGTGCATGGAACATGTAAAAGTCAAAAATTCAGGACTTCCAGTATGCATGGGCTGGTTATCAGTCTCAATAATTGCCAAAGCTGTAAAGCTGCCATTTGAAAACAACTGAAATATCCCAACGTTCCTGTGGTTTGGTTTAAAGTCCTTCCAATGAGATGTAGTAGAAAGAACGAGCCAGAGCGGCCGGGGCTTTCCCCGACTTTTACAGGACAAAATTAACACTGCCTTTTTGCCAATTCTGCTGCTGTGCACTGCCAGACAGCTGGCTGAAACAAAGCTGTTACCAGAAAACACAAACTGCCATGGAGTGCCATGTCAATGCATCAGACTCAAAATTAAAAAATACATTTTACAGATAAAATAAAGCAGAAATCTGGACTATTTCAGCAGCAGCAGGGACTGTTTTTGTGTTGAATGGCAGCGTAAATGCTGTTTCACAGTCTGGTTTCTGATTAAATTCATCATTCCACGAAAATCTAGTACCAGACCAAGTCTAACTCCTGGCAGGAGTCGCAGGTCTAACCGTCCTGACAGTCAGATCAGCGTCGGATCCAGCTCAAGGTTCTGGCTGCTCTTGTGGTGTTCCTCCTCTTTACCATCAGAAATGGCGTGAAAAACATGCTCTTGTTATACTGCGTGTAAAACTGAGGCTTAGTAAGTGTGTTAAAGCACAAACCCGGTCAAAAGCAGCTCTTGCTGTTTGGGTGGAGGCGCCAGATTCTTTCCTCCACATATGGGCCAGCTCTGCACAAACAGGGGAGAAAAAAAAGAAAGGAAAAGGAGTTGGGGCAAATTAGGACCCTAAAAAAAGCAGCAGTAATTGTTCGCTTACTAAATTGCCCCGAACAAATAAATGCTTTTGCTTTGTTTTCCATGTCGTCGTGACGCCAGCTCGAACATTTACTGCGGTGAACATATTCTCTACTCTTCTGCTGCCTCCAGTCTCTCTGGTTTTGCCGCACGCAGACCAACAAAGAGCAGCGATTTACCAACACAGCACCGGCAGCTGTTTGTGTCCGTCTGCATGAGTCTAATCTGCCACCGATCAAACAGCTGATCCCAGCTAAAAGACTAACGGCTAACACCTGCTATTTAAGCTAGGGACTAGGCCTGTTGCAATAAGTAATAAATCACTTAATAATTTACATTTGCATGATTTGTTTTTATCTTCTCTCTCTCCTTCTACCAAAAACTGGACGACAAGTCTTCAGTCTGGTACGTTGGTCTAAGCTAGTCACTTGCTTGAAGGACAATTTTCATAATTCATTTTATTTGTAGTTTCTGTTTTGTTTATTTTGTCCCAGTGAAACATTCATTAGAATTTTATTGATGAATGAGCTCTTGCATTACTGTGCCATTGCTAATATATTACTTGAAAATGGCCTCAAAACAACATTATTGTTTATCGCAATAACTTCTGGAACAATTTGTCGTCTAGTAACATTTGTTAAATTTAACTTTTAGGGGTTTCAATGTCATCCAACACACCTGTTTCTCTTTATTCAGATTTCTTTTGAACCTTAAAATAAAGCCGAACATAGAGAGTTAACCATGCTCCATTCCAACATGTCAGGTTAAGCCGTTTACCTCGGATTCCCACAAACTGATTATCCGGATTACACATCTAACCCACTTTAAAAACTAACCCTGATGTTTACAGCGACTTGCCAACAGATAAATCTTCCTTTAAGCCTGCTGGGTTTGAAGAAAAGACCTTTTTCCTCCAGCGGCTCCTCACCATGTGTGTGTGCTGCCGGCTTCGCTGCGCCTTGCCCGCGTTGATTAACCTCTCCCAGAGTTTAGGAGGCACACTGGAGATGTGGCAGGAGCAGGTGATGGCTGATGAGTGGAGGGGCGCGAGGTAGGGTGTAGGCAGGGTGGGCCACCCCGGGGTCTGTAGATCGATCACAACCAGTTCCTCTTCCAGCAGCACCACTAAAGCCGACGGGTCATCGCACTCTGGGAGGGAGAAGAGAGGAAAAACTGATTAAAGAGGGAAGGGGAATAAAACACATCTTAATAAAATAGAAGCTTAATGAAAAGTGATGCAGTGTCTGGTTCAGGTGTGTGTGTGTGTGTGTGTGTGTGTGTGGTGGGTCATGAAGCACTAATGACAGCTGCACTTCACACCTTAATCTTCCTCCAAACTCTCTAATGGCCTTGCTTCACCAAGATACACCAATTGCTAGTACATGTTTTTTTTTTTAAACGCACGTAGATGTTTTTTTCCTTCCACTAAACTTTCCATCAATAATTGTGTTCTAGAACTTGAAACAGCTTCTATACAAATAAAATTGTTGTTGCTTAGCCAGCTTATGGAAGATGTTAACGACCGTCTGGTGATGTTTTTTGTATGGCCTCATAATATTTAAATGTTCTGAGAAAATTTACATACATTTTTAAACAAATAAAAATATCATTCTGTTTATAAATAATACTGGGTTACAAAATTTTTTTTTGGACGTCGTCTGTTTTTTTTCCACTGAATTAGGACTATTTTCATTCTGAAGATGACATTCATTTTTCTCAATCAGGTCAAGCTTTTATTCTAATTTGATTTAGAGAAATCCAATCTTCTGACTAAATTGGTTACATTTTTGTGTTGTTGTCAGTTAATTTTCGTTAATATTACTCATCCAAAAACCAGTGTAAAATGAGAGCTTCACTTTTAAAATTAGTGGATAAATTCAAGTAAATGGCATTGTAAATTCTCTAATGAGGGTCGGACCGTCACCTTTGTCCGGCTCCATGTTGTGGATGGTGAAGAAGTCGATGACCCGGGATGTGAAGTCCAGAGTGACGTGCTCTTTGTCCTGCTGGATGGTCAGACAGTGGCGGTCTCCGTAGCTGGCTCTGGGCATCCCCCCACTGTACAGCAGCACTGGAGGACTGAGACACAAAATTGCAGCGAATATTACCTGGCTGACTGTCATTTTACTACAAGTTACTCTCAGGACAGGAGAAGATAAATAGAGACAATCTGGAAAGTAGAGTTTTGATGCATTTCCATGGTCCTAAAGAGAATGGAGCAGTTTGATTGTGGATAAATTTACTTCAAAAAGATCCACGGGTTTCAACTCCCTTTTATAAACAAAAAGGGTTTCCGTAATTTAAAACGATTGTTTCAATTAGAAGCAGTTTTGTTTCAAGTACAAAAATCCCTAGCCACAAAACAGACTTTAAAATGCCAACTCTTTGTGCTCAATTACGCCAGAAATTTGAGACGGTTTCAACATCCAACAAATGAACTAAAACTAAAACACTCACCCTGTCTGTGAAGTCCTCCAGAGGATTTTGTTGATGGCTTTGCAAGGAAACGGACCTGTGAGAAAAACGCTGCAACTGTGAGAACAGGACTGGCTTAACTCAAACTAATATCCCTCGCATGTTTTAGTCCAAACAACAAAAAAAACACCATTAAGCCAAATTTAAATCTAGAACTTCCACAAAACACGACTGAACTAATAAATGACGTAGCCTTCGAGTCTGTGTAGACATTTCTCACCATATGGGATGGTGGATGATGCTGGCTGGTGAGTGCAAGCGTTGCCACTGGTAACGGGCCACACAGCGTATCCTCCATCGTTATGGGAACTGACGAACAGGCTTCCAGAGCGCTCCCACACCAGGCTCTCCAGCTGCTGCAGGAAGGTTACCACAAACACACACAACCAGCAGACATGAACACACGAGGAGGAAAAATAAAAATAATAATAATGTGACCCAGCTTTGAGTTTTAAGTACCTGCTTGCCGAGGAACAGCTGGTCAGCGTGGCGAGCGCCCAGATCCCACAGGACCACCAAGCCGCGGCTGTAGCCAATCAGAATCTTCCCTGGCTGCTGAGGATGCTCTTGGAGGGATTCAACTGGCCCCAATGACTTCCCACATCTGTACTCATCTGGCAGGCTGTGGAGGGGAAAAAAAAAAGAAAAAAGGAAAACATCTGTTAACTTTTGCCAGAAAACGGTGGGATTTGAAAGCAGCCCAGGAAATTATGAACTCTGATTACTTCAGCAACCCGTTTAATGCGGCATATTTTCCATATATTTGGTCACATTTTGCTTTAATGTTTGACCGTTTTAATTTGAAAATGCTATTTGAACCAGCAAACAGTCATCAATGAAATAAAGGGACAACCTGAAGATTTAAACAACTTCCAAGTCATCTTAGGCGTAAGCAGAATAAATTTTTAGGTTTTTCTTGATTTATTTGAGCTGTTCTCTGATGACTATACAATAGAACATGACTTTTATAAGCAGAGTTATTATACACATAGTCTCGCATATAGTTAAATTAGGATAAATGTCTCAAAGCAATGTGCAGGGAAGCTTCTTAAACATAGGCTTGATGTTTGACTTAATGTGATGCTTCATCCAATCTAAGACCAGCTTTGACGAAATAACTTATTGTGTCAGAGTTTGAACTACTTGAATAAAAACATGTAACCGTCAGATACAACCTCTCTGCGTCACCTCAAATCGACCGCTAAAAGGTTCACTTTAAATTGTTTTCTTTACAAAATTCAATATTCAATTGCTGTATTTATTTTATGTAATACAGATTTGAACTGTATTTTATGTAATACAGATTTCTCTGTGTACCGTTTCAGCCTTGTTTTATTTATCAGTTATTATCACCTAAACTTTTTAATATTTTACTCAGGATTTCAGACTCTACACCCTTTAGTACTTTTATTTTCATCTCATGTCGCTTTTACATAAATAAAACCTGTTCAACTCCTTCAAACCCAACATTTTTCTCCACCTCCTTATGTTTAGCTGCGTTTAATAAAGATTGTTTGAATAAAATTTGGGTTTTATAAAAGACATTTAGATTCTACAAAAGCCCAACTGATCCTGACAGACAAATATTCCAAATATTATCTTAAACAATTACAGAATCAATTATAATATACATTATAATATCCTGGTTTGACTAGGACAGCAAGTGTGTACATATCCACAAAAATATGAAGGAAACTATTTGTAAATTTCAGGAAAAAGTATTTATATTTATATTAGTATTTGGACAAATTGAAGCTCATATCATCCTTGAAGGCCCAATACATAATGTAAATAAATCATTAAAAAATCCAAATTACCACAACATCCATGATCAGAACAGGATGCAGCAACAAAAACTACACAGAAAGGGAAATATTATAGAGGGTATAAACTCTTAGAGGTGATAAAAACAGCAGAGCTCCTCACTTTACTCCAATTTCCAGAAAACAGTTCAAACTTGTATGAAATAATCAAAGAGCAGAAGCCATCTGTGAGAGATAAGGCTACAGCGCAGCCTGTCAACATCGAGATGAAGCAGAGTTGCAGCTTGTGGATCAGACAGACATTCTTCTGAGGCAGCGGAGGAATGTGGAACAGGACACACCCTCGAGATGTCAGAGGATTCCCTCGGCCAAGGAAAAAGATAGAAGAAGAAGGAAGGGGTAAAAAAAGCAGCAGAGAGGGAAAGAAAACCAAACCACTGAGGTTTTCTGGACTCTTCAGTATTGATGAAGCAAAGCCAGCCCATCCCCTCCTCCCCACCCGACACACAGACAAAACATCTGACTGCTGGGATGGAGCTCGCTGAGGAAGATCCTCTCCGGACGCAGAGAGGCAGAAACATTCCTAACATAACATGCCATTGTCTCTGTCTGTGTGCTCACAAGTATTTTTAGGGAATCCAGCATCCTGTTGCAGAATCCTGGTGATGCGCCATAGACCTCTGTGTATGTGTGTTTTTGGATTTGTATGCACTCGCTTCCCTCTGCATGTGCGCTTTTGGATATTCAGCTGAAACCCTTCCCCGACCGGAACACCGAGTTTTGGCAGCTGGTACAAAGCGTCACTGTCTGAAATCTCCATTCGTTTGCACCTACACACACACAAACACACCCACACACAGAGCTTACCAAGGCCTTCATTACATCTCAGTCCTGCTGGCTCCTCTCTGCCAGCCTACGTTAATGAGGGATGGCCAAGCAACAATTTTTTAAAAAGGTATTCTAAATCATTTTATGACGAGCTCAGATGAAATTACTGTCGGGCGTTATCGACAAACCAAAACCTGACTCTGACAGAGACATCATCCGCATCTCATCCACACGCTCATCTGTTAACGTATGACTACAATTTTATTTAATGTTTTTTACCTGAGTTTTACATTCTTGGTCAAATAAGGTAAAAACAAGTTTAGGAAAAAAAGGCAGAATGTCTGTCTGTGCTCCACCAAACACCATGAACCTTTTAAACCTGACCTGCCTGCTGCTGAGAGGTACAACACAAATATCTGGATCAGCAGATGTGTGTGTGTGTGTGTGTGGGGGGGGGGGTGATCTACTCAGCTGGACACGAGCAAAAGAGATTGGACTGTTTAGAGTTTAATAGAAACCATACTGTGACAGACAATAAGAGAAAACAAGGAAAGATTGGATAGGTTGTTTCAACAGCTACATATTATTTAGGTTTTCTGCAATGCCAAGAACTTAAGCATCACTTAGAGGCATGCCAAATCAAATAAGAATGTCATTGAAATAAATGAACATTTCAGTCATTTATTTCATAAAATTAAAAATTTGGCAGACTACTGGATTAAGCATATGGATAACATGTTTAGTGGGAGGAAAAGCAACAGAAACAAGTGAAGCTCAAGAGTCTAACCTTAAAGAGATATTTACATGTATTGAGGACATTGGCTACAAATGCCACATTTGTTTTATTAAACCATTCTTCAGAGATGTCAAAAGAAAAAAGGACTGGACTGTTGCTCTGTGGTTCAAGGTCCTCTTTCAGTTAAAAATTCATTTTAAATTCATGCAAAAGAAGCCCAACCAAGTATTGAGTGCATGTACTGTACAGAGCATGGACATACTTTTCAGTATGCTCATATTTCTATATTACATAAGCAGAAGTAAACACTTTCAATGTTCCACTGCGCATGTAAAATAATCTAGAAATTATGTATTTCACTATTTAAATTCACTTCTCAGTCATATACTAATGTAGAATAATGTAGCCGACACTCATGTTTTGCTTCAAACCTAAATCTGGATATGATGTTCATATGCATCTTTTTATATTGAGCTTAATTTATGTACAGAACCTGCTTTTCATTTCTGAGACTGTCTCACCTCTGCGTGACCTGGTCCTGCAGCAGCGTCTGGCTCTCCTTTAACTCAAGGCGGGGCAACTCCACAAAGTAAACGCCTCCTCCTTCTGTTCCGACGCAGAACAGGTCACATGACTTTAGCAAGAGGAGGACAGTCACATGCGTGGCGCTGACACAGAGAGCAAAAAAAATAAAAAATTAAAAAGGGTTTAAAAAAATCAGAAGCTACAGTCCTGCATGGTTTTTCTCCTCCTACCTGCAGCTCTCAATCCCAGGCCTTCCAGGCAGAGTGTAATTATCCACTTGTTTAAGACAGACTCCGCCCTCTTTCTTTGCCCCGCCCACTTCTCTGTGGGGCCCTACCACCAGTTCCCAAAGATAAATTGTGTTGTCATCCAGCAGCGACAGGAGACGACCCTAAGACACGGAAATAACTCCATGAAATTAATTTGAAAGAAGAATATTGCAAACAGAAAGCAAGATGATGTTTTTTTTTAACCCTCACCTGACCAGGTAGGAAGTGGATCTGAGTTACAGCGGTGGTGTCTTTGTGTAGCCCTGTGAACTCGACTCCAGGAGCCCCGTAGCTGAAAGGTTCTGGTCAAGGAAATCCACAACTCATGAAGCATTTCTGTGTTTATTTACTTACGATAAGGCAGAAAAATTAAACAAAAACCTGCTGGTGTCTTGAAATGACACTAGAAGCTTCATGCTTTCTAATGAGAGAGCTAATCAATCAATCAAATTTTATTTGTACAGCACATTTCAGCAGCAAGGCATTTCAAAGTGCTTTACATCATATCAAACACAGAAACACAAAGTCATCAAGTGGGGGGTTCTTGCTTTTTAATCCATAAAAGGTTTACCGGTTACAGTCCTACTGTGTTATATGGAACGAAATACCTATTGGTATTTTTATTCCCACTCACGCTCACAATCACACAGTTTAAAACGATGCAAACAGCCTTTCAACGGGCTTCTGGCATGAGGCTCCGTACACCTCTTTCAAGGAATTTCAAGCAGGGACTCTTGTCGTCCCTCACGGATTTTTGTGCAATTCTATGGTACCTGTTAGTGTCTAGAATTTACAGGGTTTCCGTTACGCACAGTGACCCTAAGATTTTCTTCTTTTAAATATGTTTCTGTATGACAAGTCATGTTCCTTAATACCCATTATAATCTAATCAAATTAGCCAAAATAGCAAGTTACCTGAAATTGGGATGGACCGTTTTAAAAGTTGCGTTCAATAGAAAACCCATAATTTTATGTGGTAGGTAGGAAGTTTCAACTGAATGCAGAAATGTATTGAAATGTGTGCAGAAACTGCAGGAATAAGTTTATAAGCATGAAGTTTTAATACAGCATAGCACCTGCATTTTTGTTCATTTCTGACCTCCAGCACATTTTCTTTTTCCTTTCAGTTATATGTTAATGCATCATAGTGCACGACACTGTCATTGATGATCAGACATTTAATACGATGGTAATTATCTGTGTTTATAACTCAAGTCATTGTGATGACATCTCTCACAAAGCTAAGCTCACAATAGTTACAAAATTACGTGAAAATTTGGATCTAAATGGATTTGACAATTAAAACCTTTGATAGAGAACATTACTAAGGTGACAATGCACAAATACAAAAACTGCACAGTATCCTACGCATTTCGTTAATATAATTATACTCTCCACATAATTTCTATGCATGGCAACGTGAAAATATCTGGAAACATTTTTAAGGCTCCTTAAAAACAAAAATAGAAACAAAATAAAACAGCCACATATTGAAGGTTATGATCCTAACCTGTAAACTTGAAGACGCAGCGTCTCAGTGCCATAACAGGGGAGAAAGTAGAGCACTATAAACAAAGATCATAGCAATTATCAGCACTAGATGACGCACATGCCTGAACCCACTCGTCTGTATGCTTGAGAGTGTGTGTAATTAACAGGGATTTTAACAGCCCTCTTTTTCTTAGCGTACCAAGTAAAGCAGAGTTGATCAACTTTGGACTACACTCAAAAACTAGAGCTACACACTTTAAGAGATGTGTGTAGCTCTAGTACTTACACACTTAAACCCAATGCTTACACAAAGCTGTGGAAATCTGAGCAAACATAAGTTACTCATTTTTGTTTTTGCACATAATCGTATTACTGTTTATAAGCCGTTCTGAATTGTTTAGAAAAAAGGCGATGTGTTAAGAGTCCTTCTTTTCTGCTCCTATTCTGTGCATTCAGATAGAAATCAACCTCCATTTTCCTCATTAGTTCCCCTTCTTCCCTCCATTTTGTGTGATACCCATAAACTAAAAGCTGTTACCACCATTCCCCAGTGTTTTAACTCTTACCTTACTGTCTTACTGCTTTCTAGTCAAAAGAAAGTGGGGGCCCACTAGGGTTTGTGGTGAGACCTTCTTTATCGGCTCCTATTCTCATTCGTAGAAACCCCATAGTTTCCACCTCATCTCCACCAGCTTGGTTTTACTTTTAAATTAAATCCCCACCTATTTCGCTACGACCCACTGCTGATCCCCTGGAGGCCAATCAGAGTGTTATACTGGCATTCCTGAGTGTTGTCACTTCCTGACTCTGTGTTTTATTCACCACAATAACACATGCCTCAAACAGCTGGAAGTCGAGGTGTCGGAGGAACGTTCGGGTCATGAACCGTAGCTCGAGACAAAAAAAGAAACACAAAAGGGTGACTGATAGAGATTAAGTAAGCCATTATTTTAATAAGTCGTTTTCTAAAAGTACTTCAATTAGTTTACACAAGACATACGATAGATTGGACCAGTCAAAGTCCAAATTCAATTAAAATCAGACTCTATAAGTCTGATTTGAATTGAATTGAAAACTAAATATTATAGGGATTCTCCATTCAAACACACCCAGCTTGAGCCAATTTGTCAGTAAAATATGCAAAGCTAATAAAAACAAACCACAAAAATAACCAGCAGCTATAATTGCAGCAAAAGACTTAGACTTACTTTATTGTCATTGCACAAAGACACGACTGTGAATTTGGCAAAGAAATGTCGTTGCTAGGCTACTGGAGTACACAGAAAAAAAATAATGAAAAACTATCAGTGTGACAATAAATTTCGACTCTGAAAACCGATGCCATAGATTTTACGTTTGTAATTGTTAAAAACAAAACAGTGTACTTTCACTTGCTCCAATACATGAAATGCATTGAAATGGTCAAAAACTTTAACGAGACACTGTATTTCCACAAATGGCAAATTCCACCGTCTGGCATTCATAACCATCTTAAAAACTGAGAGAAACTGCTGCAAAAGGTTTGTCCTGTGAAGATATGTTTTTAAAATATCCCCCCATCTATTCATTTTAGTCAAACCACTTCATATCAGCTGGAATCAATGAATAAGATTTGTATTTGTGGTATGCCAATGAGAACAAAGCAAAAACCAAGAAAGTTGAGGTTTTTTTATTTATCAGATAGCTTGACAGAAAGCAGATGGTCCTCGCTGGTTGGTTTGTACTGCAGCAAAGTTATGTTGGCCACAGCTCACTCATCACAAATCTATACGGCTCCCAGCACACATTAGACTGGAATGAAGGCAGGGGGCGGGGGAGTGAGGACCACTAATGACTATTTGGGAGTCTGTCACAGCCTTGACTTTTAGCCGCCCTGTGGCACCGCTGGCAGGACCAAAACTGCTAGGATCACCGCTTCCAATCGTCTTCATATCTCACAAAAAAAACCCCTCTGGCAGGGAGGTGGCGGTAAAGATAATGAGATATTTTTACTGCCAGTCAGAGAAACATGAAAGCTGAAGTGTGACACATGATTCACGGCTCTGGGACACACACGCGTACTTCATCGGCTTCCTGGTTGCATTGTGTCAGAGAACAGCTGGTGGAGGGATTCCAGCCATGATGTCAGCACTTCCTCACAACGATTAGTCAACAATACAGTCTCTCCCACTCAGACTCCAAACCTTATCCCCATGCAAACATGCCAATGACACAGTGTGTCCCCTAATCCGTCACCCAGACCTAGCAAGGTCTTAATCTGCACTCCTTACCCATGACTTATCCAGAAACTATTAAAACTAGGTGTTAAAAAGTAAACAGCTCACTTTGTACCATTAGGGGGCACAATTATGATCTTCTACATTATCTTAAAAACAAACAAAGACAAGTGCAGTTGGCTCAGTGATGCAGAGAGAGAACAGGGATAAAGCGATTTCACGGTCTGAATACAGACAAACAGAGGGCATTGTCCCCCTTTTGGACTCTCAGCCAACACCCTCGAACACACACAGAAATGTGGTGGAATATCGAGACGGAGAGGAAGAGAGGACAACCCCCTGCGATCTAAGAGTTAGTGTACAAGCTGACCACACACAGAAGGACAATTTAGCTTCAAGCGAGTGTGGAGAAGAGTTTCAGGGGCGTCTGGAAAGTTCAAAATGAAGCTCTGAGTTTCACTGAGCATTTCTTAGAAAACAAAAGAATCATATCTGTCACACAGGCCAAACATCTACACCCACCAACTGCAGAAACAAACCCATCTCTTCTGGAGATTTCGTTAAACACAAGCAAAACTTTTATCAGCTTTATGAAAACCACTATACTGTAGATGCATTACAAAGACATTTGTCAAGCATTTTTCCATTTTCAACCATTGAACGCACTACAAACTACAAACAGTAAATACAGATGTAGGTAAAATGTTCAAATTGTTTAAAAAAAAAAAGAAGTGGAGATGCTGCGGTGGGGCAGGGGTAAAGCACTCAGTCCTTGACGTGGCTGTCACAGGTTCGAGTCTCAGTCTGATGACGGTTGCAGCATGTCTGTCCTCTCTCTCATTACCTACTTTCCTGTGTAACCACCCTCAAATAGACCACTAGAGCCAATCAAACCTTAAAAAAAAAAAAAAGGAAGTAAAATCAGTTTCACAGTACAGTGGATCTCCACCTAGTCGCAGCTCAGTATTTGTTGAGTCATGGATTTTTCTGAGGCGCAACTCCAAATTATTCACGGAAGATCCGACTAATCATTCTTTTTTTTTTTCCATACAACCCATCTCAATTATTCAAAAGAAAAAAATATATATATATAAATAAAACATGACATGACAGAAATTTGGCGTTTTGACATTGGGTCTCTGTCTCTTTAAAAAGTTCCTACTGTTTCAAACACTCCGCCTTCGACATATCACAGCGTTCCTCCGTATGTTATGTTGTTCATGAGGGAATAACATGACATGATGTAAAGAATAAGCTTTAAAATAAACATTTATTTACTCTACTAATAATTTGATTAAAAACTGAATTTCATCAAACAGTGACACATCAAAAAAAAGCAATATCTTCAATGAAACATACAATAGCAAAACTGCTGGCAGTAATCTTCCTCAATATTAATCCAGAGAGAAAAGAAAAAGGTAGGCAGCAAGTTAGCAGCCATAAACATCCACATTTGTCCACTTCACGTTTTCTCATTTGATTGTTTTCGGACACTTTGATTTGTCAGTTCAAATAAATGTTTTCTTTTTCACGCAACAACTCACTCATTCAGCGGCAACTGGGTTCAAATCGGGGGACATCACACATCCCTTCTTCTGTAAAAGCAGGCCCCTCCAGCTTGTTGCCAAGTGTTTGTACGTGTGCGGCCATTTATTTATGAGGGCATGTGGGTTAGGAGCCCGACACAAACCAAATACACAAGAATGTGCAAAAGGTTACGACACAAAAGCTTGGGAAAGATCAGGATTTCAAGGGTCTTTGTATTATGAGGAATGTAAATTAAGAAAGGGGCCAAGTGGCAGAGAAAAAAGTGAAATATTAAGAGCTAAACTGCAACAAAAACTAACTTGAGTTTGTAGAAAGTGAGTAGACAGTAAAAATATAAAAAGAACAAGAAACAACAAAAGGGTTTAGGCTGGAACCATCAGGTCTGGTCACCACAGGACATTTTGAGATAGAATATCCGCTCATAAGTTTCTGGTCCTAATGTCCGAGTGCAGCACGCCATCATGTCTGCCGCTGAACGGATTTGGACAGTTTCTGTGAACGTCCAGATTGACATGAAGTTGCATGAAATCAAACAGGAAGTTGATGCATGAAAACTGTCCAGTGAGGCTGAATTAAAAAAAAAACAAATTACAAAGAGGAATGGACGAAAATTCCTCCAATGATAGAGAAAATGTATTGCCAGTCACTAGGCATAATGACAAATATATCTGTCAAGAGCCAGTTATGAGTACAGGAGAATATCACTTTGCACGTAGAGCCACAGAAACTTTTTCTTTAACTTTCACTTCTTCATAAAAGTCCCAATCGTCTGCCTGGTTCACCATCATTAGTGTAACAGTCAACCAACAGTCAAAGGAACTCAGTACTACACCATAAAGTTGCTATTAGTGACCAACAGCATATAGTAAAGGAAATTCATTCACCAAATATTGAACACATCAACTTAGCTCATGACATGTACCGTTTTCTTGAATTTTAACAAGTTAAAGGGGAAAAATTTCATATTTAAAACAAACAAAGAAGAAATTTACTGGAAGAATAAACTAAGTCAAACCTCATAAGGCCTAAAACTAAAACAGCTGAACTAAGAAAACGAGAAGAAGACTGTACTTTTTTCACTGAACATTAGTCGGCTGCATGACGTTGCATTAATCATAGTCTGAAAGAACTCCTTTTCTTGGAAATTTGGTATTTAAACACAAACCGTTTCAGATCAACAAACCGTGGTAACCACAGTCACAGTAAAACTGGAAACAGGACACTTTAGCAGAAGAGAAACAAAGAGTAGAAGTAGAAGAGAAAAAGTTACAAAGCTCCAATACAAATCTATTTGTATTGGAACAAATACATTTCACCAAGTTGGACAATTAAGATTCAGCACATGCAACCAAAACAGGCCGATCACAAACAGCTGTGTACGACCAACAAGATAACAGAAAGCACCACAGCAATCTTTAAACAGCATGCACCAAAGCTCTGCTGCATGGGTGTAAATATTGGCTCATGTTTAGCTGATGCTGAGGATTCACGGTCACAGTTTCAGTCTGATTCACCAAGAGCCGAACTTGTATCATGTGATCATTTTTAACCTAAAAAAAAAGAAAAAGAGCTGGTATCTGACTTGCTGAGGTGCAGACTTTTGAAATCCTCCCGGCTGCAAGCACTCCTCATCCTAGGCAACTGCCCCGGTTGTCTTGGAAACCATTTTAAATGCTCCCTTTATTAAGACTAGACTCAGCAACAAAGCTCTTACTCTCCTCATCCACACACACACACAAAGTGGGGTGCGGTGGGGGGTTAACGCAGGGCAGTGCAACATGCATTCCAGGACAGAAGACAGACTGCTTAAGATCGCCCATCCACCCCCGCACACGATCTCATTCAACACACACACTCACACACACACACACAGGGGGATGAAAGGGGTGGAATCAAAAAGAAAAACAATATGTTGTCCCTTCCCCTCAGTTGAACCCCAATCTGTGGTCAAAGCAGTACCTCTCAGGACATAAAAGCTGACAGTGAGAGGAGAAGAAAGGGAAAGAACGAAGTAGAAACTTGTGGAAGACAACGCAAGTGAACAAAATGATAAGAGCGGAAAACAACATGGATAGAGAACAGAGGTTCACACTAAACAAAGACCACAAACTCAGACATGCAGTAGAAGTATATAATATCTATAAGTCAATTAACTTTCTGGATCTGCAAAGCAGCCAGAAAGTTGCTGCTTTGCATCAGTGGCAGGCGTACCACCTTATGATTGGCACTAAATACTTAAAGGATGTTATGTGAAAAACCAACATCTGTTTTTCAGACAAGACAATGTTGACAAAGAACAAACACAAGACCTCGTGATGAAAGACCACTGATGAAACTCCTGATAACTTGGTCTGCTTTCTGAGATACTGTCAGCTAATTGACCATGAGGTCAAAATGTCAGCTGCCTGTTTTCATGTCTGAAAGAGAGACTATATTGGCTGTTGCAGTTCGTGAACTGCTTTAGATGTTGCACTAATCTGCGATTGCTCTTGCAGCTGAAACACTAATTATTACGTTGTTTAATATCCAGAGCATTAATGCAATAAGAAAAATGTTTTTCTGAAATTGTTTTGAAATACATTAAAAGGTTGATATTCCAAAAGAAGCTACGCAAAAATCAATCAAACTAAAAAGGTACTTTTACACGTTTTTAGTATAAAATAATAATTATTATACAAATAAAAGCTATTGCAATATTTTTTTTTAACAAATTCAGCAAAAAAAAAGATGCAAATGGAAGTTTTTCAGCTTAGTTTTAAGTTTTTAGACCAAGTTTAAGAGCAGCAAGCCTAGTCCAACCTAAATTTAAAGTCGGCAAAAGATCAAGCAGAAGTGAAGTGAACGAAATTATGTTTGACTGAGAAGTCAGTAAGACACATCATAATTAATGAATAAAATGTAGAAATGAAGTTGTGATGTTGCAAATTAAAGGTCAAGCATGTCAACTTACACAAAGTTTTGCGAAAACTATCCCCTTATAAGAGTTTTGTCCTTTAAAAAGAGAAAGAAACAAAGAAAATATGGAAAAATGAAAACATTTTCCACCCTGGAAAACTACATACGTTTCCAGACCTTTCAAGACTGTGTAGGAACCCCAAATCTATCTTTACCTGCACAGACTCTGAAAATTACAGCTTCCACCGCAACAGCATGCTTTGCAACCACACATCAACTTCCCAGACAATAGCTCCGTGGGGTTAATTACAGAGAGCACAATGCTCTAGTTAAAGCTTCAGTGAGCAGAGGCTTGGTAACAACTAGCTGGAACCATCTAACTTCTCATGATAACCTCCATTTGCAAGAGAGAGAAGTTGATTTATCTTTGAAAAAAAGTGAAGAAACCCAAAGTAAAGTGTGGGATTTATGTGCTTTGAATGCATCATTGGTGCCACACAAAACAAAAATAAAATACACTGTATTACACTATTAGACTGTGTTTTACATTGTATTTTTGTTTAAAAGCATTTTATAACAAGAGTATTACTGGATTAATCTTTTTTGTGCTTACACACATGTCATTTGTACAAAAGTGAATGATTCCCAAAGCTTTGGAAAACAATATATTTAAAGTCTGTGCTTTGTACAAAATTTAATTGCAGACCAATCACTCGGTCAATAGCGTGGTCACTGGTTTAGGCCCACAGGTTCAGAGTGAGAGGGACGGATGAAATAAATAGTACAGGATATGCTGCCAAAAACATTATCTAGTAAAATAATTACTCGAACTACTACATGGTTTTACATATAAAATTAATTTTTGAAATTTGTTCTATTTTGGATAATAAAACAAATTTCACAGGGTTCGTCATTTAAATGACTAATTTGTTGTTTTTTTTTACTGCATTTCCTGTTATTTAGTGTTACTACGCAAATTAATATATTAAAAGAAATTATTAGTTTTTCACCAAGAATATTTCCAAATTTTGCAGTTGATTTTTTTTTTATTATAAATCTTCAACATTACTTGTACCGCGTTATTTAAAACCTTACACAAAGTACACATACAGTATTCACATCATTATGTATTAGCTTCTTAAAACCACGTCATTAGTTATGCTACAATGCTCTATAATATCTTCCTGGGTTGTAAAAGCCCAGGTTCTGTGTGGACAACTTTCCCACAACCCCAACAGAGCTGAAACCTCATTAGAGACAGGGTGAGAAGTCAGTATTGTGTTTTATGGCTTTAATTGAACATAGGTGTAGCTTTACAGTAGAGCCATTTCTCCTCTTTCCTCCTCCCCCGTCCTTACAGCCTCTGTTTATCTCCATCCGTCTCTGGGGTGCGAGAGCCTGGTACCACCAGCCTCCCGTTCTCTCTTAAAGCTCTGCCTCAAAGAGTCGATTCTCCACTCTAATGCATCTGCAAGCGCAGGCTGCAGCCTCCTTTCACACATGGATAAATGTGGACATACCGACTATAGATCCATAACCAGCTACTATGAATGCAAATCGAAACACTTCTCCTCAACTCTGCATATCAGATGTTCACATATACAAACTACACGCTACAACTTTATATATGAACCTCAAAACATTCAAGAGTTTTATTAGGTAGGATCGTCCCGCGCTAATCAGAAACGAACCCTTCCACAAAACCACATCGGATCTCGCCCTGGAAGTATTGCTGAAGCCCTGACAGGGTTGACTGCAGCAGAGATAACAAGGAAGACAACATCACCAAGTGCACGAGTCTGTGAGCTGTTAGCATTTCTGACATAACTGAAAGCCTGGGTCAAATTATAGTTTTGGTGCAATGCATGTGACGAGCCAAACCAGAGCTTTTCTCAGTGCAGCTTCACTCAGTGCTCCTAATTATCTTGTGCTGCTCAGATGGATCAGAATCCGGTGGCGTCCTGTGGAACAGCTGCAGGTAGGATAACCCAGAAGAAAAAGGAAGTGCTTTTGTGGAGAAACAATCTCAACACTATTGCATTTCTTTACGAATTTAAGAGAGGGGATCCTTGGATTGGTTAATATGCACATCCCTGGAGAGGAGTTTCACATGTATAACCAGGAAACACGGCTAAATGCTTCGACAACTTTAGTAAACAGTGACAGATCACTCCCATTCTCCTCACTTAAGTGGTGCAGACAGTGCAACTTCCCATAGAGATCACACACACACAGCGTCTCAGCGCTCTACCAGACCAATGTTACATAAACTGCACTTCTACAATCACAACTGATCAGCATTTCCTCACAGTTTCAAAAAAAAAAAACTAAGCAGTGAAGCATCACCCACCTCAGACTGTAAGCAGCATTCCCTTCAACATAAATGGTAAATAAAGAAAACATCTTATGGCTCAATAGGTCAGCATTTGATAGCATACAGCTGAACACAGGTCTTTGGCTACTTCGCAGAGCTGATGTGGAGATAAGAGGCAGCCTGCTAAAGGGATGCAAACTGACAGCAAAAGAAGGAAATCAGCTTCCGCACTCAGTCTGGGGTTTTTGTTTATGGTCCCAAGCTTGAAATATTTAACTTTCCTGGATGGTTTGATCCTAAAATATAATTTTATATTCTCAATAACATTCCTCTCATTAACTTTGAGGATTCTAGTACTTAATAAATTGATAAATGTGCGATTGGGAGACTCTGATAGCTCAAGGATTCAAATAAAAATAACTTGCATTGCTTTACAGAAGTATTAATACCCTTTCAGTCCCACTATAACCAAAACCTTCAATGGGTTTTACGTAATAGAACACATTGCACAACTGTAGCCGTGTTTCCATCAATATTTTAATTTTGAAGTATTGCATTAAGAACAGCTGATGGGTGTCGCTGGCCACAAGAAACCCGGAGAAATATCTAAGTTCAAACCTCCAGCTTGGACACAAGAACCGTCTCCATTTTTCTGAGATGTGTGGTCCGTGCTTGTTTGAAACCTCTACATCTTCTTTATTACAGCTATGCGTAACGTCAACATCTGATGAAATTACGCCCTGGGTAGCCTGCCATGTACACTACATGGAAACACGCCTAATTCACATTTTCCTTTTTTTTCTTTTTTTTTTGTCTTTTTGACACCACAAGAGTTTGCATGATAGTTAGACAGAAACATAACTTGTGAAGAGGAAATAAAAGGATGCATTATACTTTGTTTTAGAATTGAAAATTTTGCTTTGGTGTTCAGCCCCTTTAAAGTGACATCCCAAAATAAGATCCAGTGTAAAGACGTGGCTTCAGAAATAGCAAACCGTCCAGATTGGGAATAATTTAATCTGTTTAAACACAGTTGTACTCTGAAGGCCTGAAACGGCTTGATAAATAACATTTTCAAAGAAACTTAGTCTGTAGTTGTGTAAAGCTGAAAGACACTTAGTCAATAAGTCTTGCAGACTTAATAAGATGTTGACACAGTCATTCCACGTCACAATAATACCCTACATTGTGATGGTCTACCACATTAAAATGACAAAACGTATAAAAAAGTGGCCTGAATACTTTTGCACCTTGGAAGGTTCCAGCTGAGGAGTAGCGATAATCAAAAAAGAAAAAGAAAAAAAAAGGTAAACACAGAAACAGAAGCTCACCAGCGATAAAGGATACATTTTTATGGCTCCTGACTTTGTGCCAATGGCCATCAGCTGCAGCTTGGGGTCAAAGGCCAGGGCACTGGGCTGATGGGGGAACCCATGCTCCACAGTCTGGGAGGAGGAAGACAGAGGAGAGGAAAAAAATGACAAGATGACACAGCAAAGACAAAATACACCGTATAAACCCGCCTAAAACACGTCCACCTCTTTTTCCAAGTTAGACTTTTTCATCAGCAAGGCGTCTAAAAGGGAGGACCACTTTAATAAAGTCAGAGGAAACTTTTAAAAAAGGCCACTGAATGACAGCCTTCAACACTTTATAGCCATGTTCTGCAGACCTTGTTAACTGGGATTAACATCAATTCACAGGCTTATTTTCCCCTTGTGCCCGTGGCACGGAATGGCAGACAGCTGGGAATGCACTTAGAGCTGCAGAGAAAAAGTGAGCAGATTCTGGAAAGAGTAAAAGACCTTCCCAGGTCTTCCTCTTGGAAGTGACGTGAAGTAAAAGCGTCGATGCTTTCTGCCTTTAGCCGATTGCACACAAATACAGTCACATCAAAGTACGCCTCCCGTGGACAGACCACCTCTGTGACAGTCACAGCAGCTGGTACCGAACAGTAAAACAAGCGTGCTGTTCCAACAAAACAAACAGTCCGTGGACTTTAAACACGATACACCATTCAGACGAGATGACTCTACACGGCACTGAGGTGCCTCACCACCCACACACACACAACCACTATCAAAGGCATTTACTTAGAGGGTGTCTCTGCAGACATCTTGTTTAGATGAACAGACCGGCATCCACAGATATTCAATAGAGTCCAACAAGACGAAGGAATGCAATAAAGTTTAAAAAACAACAAGAATATTCAGAAATGTGAAGAGACACTCAAGAAGAAGAGCCGTTTTAGGCTAAAATCTAAAACATCTGTTTGCCTCAATACAATAAAACATAAAAGACACTTAAGACCCCATCACTATTAGTTGGTCTTCCTTTGAAAAATTAGCAACATCAGCTTTTCTGAAGCTTAGAAAGATTATCTGGATAATGTGGGAAAAATCCTGTCTTAACTTTTCTCTTCAGCTGCTGTTCAGACATGGTTGCTAAAGCTGGATGTGCATCAAAATGTGCTTTGCTCTCATTCACCGCCTCTGTGTAGGAATGGGCACTTCTGCCACTAAACACATCCATTAGACATGCACATTAAGGGCAGTTCAAGTCCTCCCAACTAGTCAAATAATCAATATGCAAAGCAGGAATGCATGACACTCTAAATACTGTCTTCATCCAAATATTGTGTCCACGCAGTCCTTTCAGGTATTGAGTGCACCAATATTGCCATAGCAGTTCCAGTTCGATATATTGTGCAGCTCTAATGCTGAAGAGAATTTGAAGAAAAAAGGAATAGATGTGCACATAAGTTTACATAAAAACGTCACCTTTATGATGCGCATGTGAAGTGTCTTGTGAAAGTTTTCCTATACCTTTAACTTTTGTAATATTTTTGCATTACAATCACAAATTTCTAAAAAGGGAGCTAATATAAAAGAAAACAAAAGTTGGAACAAATATGATACATGGTTCTCAAAAATCATATGATTTAAAAAAAAAAAGTTTGCAGTTGTCAAAACAATCTGGGAATAGGTGAAAATATGTGAATCATTTGCAAGGAAGGCACTATGACTGTTACGATTTTTGCATGTAAAAAAACGGTTGCCAGGCGATCGTCGGTGTTGTAATGAACTAATCAAGATGTTTCACCAAACCCAGTCTTTAAAAAGGGGATTACTCCTCTCGACAGAAATACAGGATGTACAGCATTTCACTGGGTTAATCCCACATAGAGTTAAACAGGAAGGTTAAGACAACCAAAGAAACTTTGGATTAACATTCCAATGTGAATTTGATTTTACTTGCAAAGTTTGTAGTGCTCATATTTTCACATCTAAAGGACAAATTTGAAAGCAGAATAGAAACACAAAGGTAACTTCATACACTGAGGCAGGCGGCCAAAGAAGAGGAGGTCGGGGAGCGTAATGAAAAACAAATGGAGTGCATAAGAGCTTTCCCAACTGTGACTAATTGTTTTGATGCTGAAAATGAGAAAGAACGTGCCAAAATTGTATTTCCTCAAGTTTTCTTTCTGATATAAATTGCATTGAGTTTATTTTAAATGACAGTAGTGATCTACGCGTTTATCTGGCTCCATTCGGGAGAGCCGGTATTGATTAAATGAGTCTTTCAACATGAAATGTTTGGATAGGGACGCTCTCTGGAACACTTTCAGTCTCACCTAACATGAGTTCAAGGCCACAACATTGAAAGTTTGGCTCATTTCTGCACAGTACACGAGTACAGTTCAGAGATTCTGTTGGCCAAGCTGCAGAACCTCCAAAAATTTATCAATACATCATCTCCCTGAACCCAAATTAAATAAAGATCTGTTGCAAAATCCTTTTACGGACACCACAAGTTTCACAGCAGTGCTCAAGCTATTTATCATCTCATGCAAAGTTCTTTTTCAGTTTTTTTTATTCTAATAATCACTTGCCAATCTACACAATCGCATTTCAACCGTTCATTGTCCTCAATAATTTTGCCAGTTGCACCTTTTCTGTTAGCTTGTATTTTCATGCTTGCATGCGAAAACTTTACAGTATTACAGTAAAAATATATATTTTTACCGAATAAAATTAAGTAAAATGTTCCAGCAGTATATGAGAAGGGAAATTTGGCAACAGCCAATAGTCTCCGATGAAAAACTGGAATTACTCAATGTCATCGTCTAAGAAGTAATATGTAGTTTCAGGTGAATTATTTTTTTTTCCCTTTGAGTCCCGGTGTTAAAATCCCTTAAAAGTGTCGTGTGTTATCGTTTTAAACTAGGTGAAAATATTTCTTCAAGTAGCGTAGATCTGCCGTTTTCCACACACACAAAGAACATTACACAATCATTTATTTTACAGGTTATGAATTTGCACAGGAACAAATCAGCACTGGTTAAAGTTCTTGATATGATCACTATTAACACCAGTTTGCTTCAACTTCGCCATCCAAAAGAGAATCCATCATGACCGGAGGACATCTGAGTGAATCTGTCTCAAGCGCAAAAGACTTTCAACTCAAACCCTTCATGATCCATGTCAAAATCTACCAAACTCACTCATACGGTGTAATGTTAAGAGCAGCAGGTCAGCTTGGTTCTCTAATGAAGTCATCGATTCAAACACACAAAGCAGAAATTGCTTTTGTCCTCCTTCAGCTGCCTTTTTCAAACTAGAGTATTCTTTGCAATCCTGCAGTAAAATCCACACTTCATTACACAGCCGTGTTTTCATGTTGCTTTACCTCTGAGTGAAAATTATTCAAAACGAGACAGTTTAAGAAAATGAAGTTGAACTTCATATTCATAGTTTCGCCCTGAGACTGACAGAAGCATGGGGCTGTATGAGTTTAAATATCACTTGTGAGTGAGTGTGTGTGTGTGTGTGTGTGTGTGTGTGTGTGTGTGTGTGTGTGTGTGAGAAAGAGAGAGACGCTGTCCCCATCTAGATTAAATCATTAACATATGATTTCTGGATCAAACTGTTGAAACTGCTCAATCTCCTTCATCTGTAATCGCGGATAATCCCCATCAGTGATCAAAAAAGGTATGTAATTAACACCACAAGAGTTTTTTTTAAGTTCCAAACTGATTTTGCTGTAAACTTTGATAGGAGGTCACATGAAACCACCCCACAGTCGTCAACAAAGCCCGTCCGAGTCCAGTCTGCACTCAGCCCCATCAATCAGAAGCTGTAATGTCTCTCCGTGTGGGAATCACTGCATGATAACAGCAGCACAGAGACGAGCAGCTAGTTTAAATGCTGCAGCGTGATCTCCATCTAAAACGCACCCTGTTTCTAATAAAACAGACCCGTTCAGTTGCTTTTTTGGGGGGGGTGGCAGATCTGCAGAAGATGAGGAACGCCTGCCTCCCTCCCCTCCTTGTCCCGTTACTTTACCTTGTTAAAAGCGAAGAGTTCCTGTTTTATCTTTTCTCTTTGCGGGTCGGTGCCCTGCCGACGAAACCTGAACTTCATCATCTTCGAAGAGGGTAATGGGGAGCAGGCTCGACCCGGTGGGACGGAAGGGAAAACGCGTAGCAAGCGAGCCCGGAGTTATCAGCGGCGCAGCGGACTATGCTAAGCTAACTAACGGACTAGCCCATGTAGGCTTTAAACGCGGGGCTCCAGCTGTAGCTGCTGCTGCTGAGACAACTCTTCTCTACCCTCCTCTCCTCCCGGGGCTGTTTAGGTCGCTGTGGGTTTGACCACAACCCCCTCCCTATCCCGGTTCACACGAAACTCGTCATTCTTCACCAATGACGGCAAAGAAATCTGCGAGAAACCAGTCAGAAACACCCACGCGCCCGAGAAATTCGGGGAGGAGTGCTCGTTCTGTAACACGGAGTACACCGACTCAGCGGCGCCGCTACGAGCGCGTATTGGAGACAGTAAAAGGTACGTTGAAAACAACAAAACTAAGCAAACCCCGGATAAGTAGCCAATGAGAGTTTCAAATCAAAACAAAAAAAAAAACACAGTGAAATAATCCTGAGATTTACTAAAGCAGCACAAGCGGTTGTAAAATCAATTGTTAAATTAGATTTGATGCACTCAAATATTACAACTGAACTGAGACTGCTCCACCTAAAAATGTTGTATTACTGATACGAAAGTCACAAACGAACTTATCAAAAATTATATTATAGAAAAATCTTTCTCCAACTATCAGAATAATGTTCTTAAAAGTTTAGGAGATTATTCAAACGATGAAAGGTATATTTTTCCTATTTCTCGTAAGGTTAACAATTTACAGTGAACCTTATTCGGAATTCAAGGTTCTGAATGAGGTTTATTTAACTAAACCTCGTGTTTATTTAACTAAATTTCATCTTGTTCATTACTTAATGAACAAGATGAAGTTTAAAGCAGTTATCTGAGTATTTCAGGAAAACGAGACCAACGATTTGGCTCTTTTATTTAGAATAAATGAGGATTTTCAGATTATTTAGTCTTAATGGGTAGATTTTCAAATCCAGATTTATTTGACCACAAAACCAAATTTTACATGTTGAAAAGAACAAGCTAAATTTAGTTGCAAAATTTTTGAAGGTGGTGAAGATTGAGTCAGCAAGCAAATTATTTCCACTGTTTGAAAAGAACTGTCACTATTCAAAACTTTTTATTTTCCCTACCACACACAACGAATTCTTCACAATTCTGTCGGTTCAATTTGTATTGTGTTTCAATGTGCCTTTAAATGTCGAATAACAGTTGTGTTAAAAAACTCTGAAGCATTCCAGTAAATGAAGGATTTAAATCCTCTTTTTACTATAAATATAAGCCTATGTAAGCTGAATCATTGTGTGGTTGTAATTAAACATTTGTAATAATAATAATAATAATAATAAAAATAATAATAATAATAATAATGTTGCAAACAATTTTCATTTCACTTAATTTAAAAGTAATTTATGATTGCCTGCATAAAACACATTGAGGTTTAAGTTAAAGGGGCAAGGAGACTTTTTAAAGGCACCATAAAAAATATACAGTAATTCGAACACACAGAGATTATATTACAAACTTTAATGTCCAGCATTAGTCAAATACATTAATTGTAGACATTTTTATAAAATATTCATTGTACTAAAAGAAATGTATTCAGTGCATACTGTTTATTAATGTGGCTTCAAACTTTATTCACCAAAATCTGGTCCTATTTAGTGCTATCTGATTAGATATTTGCCTTTGTTTACATGGCAAAGAGGAGAAAAAGAATTGAGTTGGTTGCATTCTCCAGCTTCCATCTGCACATAAACAAGGAGAACACCTTATCTCTGATTTATGAGGATGAATTTAAATGCATATTCAAGTCTAATGAAAGACAGTGCATCATGTGAAACCATGATCATTTGCTAATGTGTTAAGCAAGGCAAGGTTAAACATGTAGGTTATTCAATTTGCATATCTGTTTTAGTAGAACGGTAAACTGCCAGGAAAACACTTTGCACACCTACAAGAGGAACTTCTTCCTTTTGCTGAGCGCAAACTCACATCTAATTTCAATAAATGCACATTTCATCTTAGCTTAAATAAAATGAGAATATAAAAATATCAAAATATTCAAACATTTTAGAGGCAGATACAGTGCCCTCATGGGGCACTAAAGAAGGATTTTCGTGTCCATCCATGGTAATTTCTGTGCTACAGCAGAGTGATTTCACTTGGTGGCAAGGTGAGTCTCTTCTCTCTGAATGACAGCATGTTCTCCATGTGCATAGCAATGACTCGGCACAGCTCCAGGCCCTGGGAAACATACAAACACAGATTGATATGGAAGTTAAGACAATCCGTTAAAGTGAAAGCAGATTTACTTGTGCATTATGCAATGTAATGTTTGCCTACTGGTCATTGCTGCATCTTTTATGAGGACAGTTACACACCTGCTCCAGCTGCAGCTGCGTGATTCGCTGGTTGAGCAAGTCTCCGATCATGATCTCCACGTACGGGTAACTGGAGCCTGAAGTTGGTCTCTGGGTGCGGGTCGACTGTACCTCCTTCAGCGGGAAACGTACCATGGCGTCCTAATCACACACATGCAAACATACTCACAAATGAGCATAACAAACAAATATAAACATTTCTCAATTGGTTTTTGTTTCTTTTTGCATGTGGTTTACTGTCTCCAGATGGCACACATAAAGCTCAGCAAGTGCCAGGAGTTGGACTTGAAAACAATTTTTAGGGAAACAGTGTTCCCTCTGTCACATTCCTTGGATGTTTTGGTTCGGTTTTTGTTTGTGTTCATTTCCTTGTGGGTTATTTATGTTTTACCAGTCTTGCCATACTCCATTCCATTCTCCATATTTATTATTGTTGTCAAGGGGTTGCCATATTAGTTTATTCCTTAATTTTTATTTCCAAAGTTTTTCTTTGTGTTCCATGTATTTTTCTTAGATTATTGTCAGGATGTTTCTCGTGTTCCTTAATTGAATCAGTTCAGCTTATTCTTTGTTGATTAGTCACGTCCCTCAGTCTGCCTGCTTTGCCTTCCCTCACAGCTGCACCCTTTTATTAATCAACCTCCTATTTCTTGTTCAGCAATCATGTTGCCTGTCAGTTTCTTCTGTTTTCATGCACCTCAGTCCATGCTCCATGTTCACTTTTGTTTATGCACAATCTGTAAAATTTTTATTTAATCATCAAACCTGTTAAAATACATAATTTGAGTACCTATCCGTGCCTCGGCTCTGCCTCAACCTGGTGCTTCTTGACAACCTTGCCATATTAAACCTTGATCACTGATTGAGGGAAAGTGGTGTGGTCTGATTAAAAATTTACATAGAATCATCATCAGCATGAATGTTATATTTATTTTGAGCTTTTAACTTTAGGATTTATTTGAACAAATTTTCTGGGTAGACTGATTGTACAATGAACAGTTTTAGTAATTACACAAATTGGGTTTTACATTTAGCAAGAAACAAAAGAGCCACATGCATTTTGTAGCTATAAAAAAGGTTCTGCTACAATTCTGGCTGACATTTTTAAATGTAAAAACTCAATAATAATAATAATAATACACAAGAACCCTTACTCTTAGTGGCAACAATTTGTCCTATTGACTTGTCAGATATTAATTAAAAAATCAGGTCATATGGTATTTTAAAACTAGAAATAGGTTTCCCTGGCCTACTTTAGTGAAACATCTGGCATCATTTGGACTCCATATAAAATAAACACAAGCAAACAAGTACACAACTTCACCAGCGGAGGAGGCTATTTGACTCGTTTTAAAGTAACTTGGTAAAAAAAAAAAAAAAAAGTATTAACTCCTTAAAAGCTCTAATAAGCAGTCATCACATTGCTACACTCACCCAATTTTGTAATGTAAAGCATGAATTTTGATTTTGTGGATGTCTGACTGACATTGTGGATGTGCTAGCCGTTTACTCACGTGGGTGTCCTTGTTAAGAAAGTGCAGTCCGTTCAGGTTCACAGCCAGGATGCAGGGCGCCTGGATAGATGAAGAGCTCAAACTCTGTATGTAGAAGAAAGAGGAGCCAAACATGGGGAAGGCACTGACCAGACCTGAAGAGAAACACACAAACAAATCTCTATACAACCAGCCACATAAAAAATAATATTAATTCATTTATTTAAAAAAATCAATCTGATGTACATTTCAACTATTGAATTAGTTTCTGATCTAAGAAGAAATAGTCAACAATATAAGAGCCTATCTACGTACCACTGTCTCTTAGGCATTCATCTTAATGTTAAAAATGTTGGACACATTAACAAAGTCTTACCGAGGAACTGTGCGCGGGCCTGGTGCGGGTTTAAAGGCTGGACGTACTGCATGTGCTGCGTTACCATGTTCAGCCATTGTTGGGAACCCTGTTTGCTGTAGAACTGTGAGGGGACGCATTCCTGCACCTCGCGGCTAGAAACATACAAAAACATTCAGTGGGTTTTATTAGGTTACATGTGCTACTGTGTCTGGATATGTGAAGACAGCGTAGGGATAACAGGATGCTGTGGGTTAGTTTGCTTATTTTTATTCTTTAGTTTATGCAGAAGAAAATGATTCATACTTGAAAACAAAATCAGGAGAATATATTTACAGCGTGGGCAGGTAGATGGCGTCCTTGGCACGATGCTGTAGGGAGCCCAGCCTGGCAATTTGTTGCATATGCTGGTCACTGGGCTTACCTTGAGGAACTACACCCAGCAAAGCCTTCAGGTAGTCTGGTAAGACCTGGAAAAATGACAGAACTGGGTGGAAGGCAGTCTCCACAAGGTACAGAAATATTATCTACTGTCAATATTGTGCTACATGAAGCATATTAATAAACTGGTGTTTGTTGTTTTTAAGGTAAGGAGCTTTATCTCCCAGGCATCAGTAACTGCTACGTACATGCACCGTTTCCAATAAAATGCAGATGCCCCTTTGTGAGCACTTGTTATATGTGCTTCCATCCTCCCTTTAAAGTGAAGAATAATAGATTCTGCTTCGTTCTGACTCCACCCTGGTTCAGTTGTTACCTTGTATGAGCCTGCAGAAGGCAGGGAGAAAGGCCAGCTCTGGTTTTATAGGTACGGCAGAGAGGAGCAAGCAAATGAAGCCATTGCTAGATAGTTTCTAACTTTTCTTTCAGTCCATCAGAAATTTATGTTTGGTGTTTCATTCATTCGTACTTGTTTAAACAGAAACCGGGCGAGACAAATAGATAGAATGGGGCCTTGTCTGCAGCAATGCTGAGCCAGAAAGCTAAGATTTACTGGTTTGTCTACATTCCTGCCCCCAACTAATGGTCATGAGACATAAATCCTGACCGAAAAAAGAGGCAGAAACCAATTTCCTCCACTGTCCTCCTAAAGGAAGACTAAGGGATTTTGGAATAGTGCTGCTGCTCCTCCAGTCATTTAAACTGGTTTGGGTATCTATGCATCCCTTCTAAAACACCTTGAGCTGGAGAGGATTACTCAGGAGAGAAAACTTCTCTGGGTAACTTGTAACTTTGTGACCAGATGGCTAGAGGGATGTTTAGCCATTGCTCAGCTTAAAAGACAGTGCTGTACCTGGTTGTAGTGCATGGTGACATAAAGCTCGTTGTCAAGTTTAAGAGCCAGACTCCATACGACCCTTCTAAACCACAGACTGTAGTTGGCATCCACTGGCTCGGCCTCTGTGGCGATGTCCAAGATGTACTCACGCTTGTTCAGGGGACGCACATTCTGACCTACACAAGAGAGCAGCACAGTTATCAGATCTTATGTAGCTACATAATGCAAAACGGGTTGAGATTTTAAAGTTGCCCTACAGCAAAACCTCCACACTTTACCTCTATGTGTTACCAGAAAGACCGCATATTCATCCAACGCCTCCAGTCTTTGTAGTCCCATTTCTGAGCAGAGCTCCTCAATCGCATCCAACGCGACCTGACATAAATAAGTTTGTTAACATCCATCCTTCCTCACAGATTTAGCACGCGTGTTGTTTTTTTCCTACTTTTACACCAGCCACAACTATTTTTCGCTTGGTCTGAGTAGACTGCATGCAGTCGTAGTGTTTAATATTTATAGTTCATTACAGCTAGTGTTACTGGTCCTCTTTGAATCTGAGTTACACTTACAGAGCATGTTTTGATTTTCAAGTGCCTTTCAATCCCACCCGGAAGCAGGAAAAGTTGTCTCTTTGAGCTGCGCCCAGCCTACACACACAGCCAAAAGAAGAAAAAAAAATCAGAGGACCCATCCATATAACCAAACAACATTACTGTCATGAGTGAGCCCTTGATAGCTCTCTGTCATGTATTTAAACAAAGCACTTAAAACTAAAATATGAACTTTTCCATTCAGGATTAGAATAAACCTGTCAAAACAAGTCTTCCCAAACAGCGTTCACTTTTTCTGATTGTGCTGTGTATTACTGCAGACAGTGTGCAAATTGTTTGACTGCGAGTTTCTGTTGCTTAACGCTCAGCAAATTCAGACAGGCCCTTCTTCAAGACGGGGTATCAGTTTCACTGATACCATTTTATTTGGAAGAGAATGAACTGTGACACATCTGCATGGCCTAAAGCAATGTTTTTGTTTCCAACAAGTTGGAAAGGTTTGAGTAGATCACCAAATCAGTCATCTTTAAATCTTTACAAACAATAAAATAATCATACATTGTTTTCAAATCAGAAAAATTGGTCTTTTTTAAATAACATCATGGAGCATGTTTGTTAATTGATCTATGACTTTGTTTCTTTGAGTGTACGTACGCTTTAAATGTCAAATAACTATCAAAATATACATTCAAGGCAAATAGAAATATCAAAACCAAAGATATCGGTATATTTTGTTGGGTTTTTATGTGCTAGACCAAGACAAAGTAGCAAATTGTGAAGAGGAATAAACTATATCTTCATAAAAACAAAAGTCTGCATTTATATTGAACATTTTTACATCAATAAAAATGAAGTGCAAACCTACTGCCTTTAGAATGAATGTAATTCGTAAATAGATTCAACTTTTCTTCAGTTTATTCTCAGTATAAATCCAGTTGCTCTGTGAAGGTCTCAGAGGTTTGTTAGAAAACACTAGTGAACGAGCAGCATCATGAAGCACAGCATACAGGCCAGTCTCAAAGCTTAAAGGAGTTATCTAAAAATCCACAGGTGTTTGTATTTTTTGGTTCTCACTTTTATTTGCATTTGGATTGCTTTTGGGTTGTTTATTATCGTGATTAAAGTCGTTCCGTTTTCCCTGATCTGTTTCTTCTTCAGCTGAGCTGCGTTCCTCTGATTAGTCACACCTGATTCCCATGCCACTCATGAACTCTCCCAGTAGTTTAAACTTTAAAGTTTCATTGTTTCCTTACCTCCCTGCCAGTTTCTTTGTTTATTGTAGTCTGTTTGCCATTGCCTTTCTCTTCAATGCTAGCTCTATTCTTGCTGGCTGCCAGCTCTGCATTTGCTTTACAGTGTTGAGTTCATTTCCTTTGTTTTCGTAAGTCATTTTATTTGTCAAATCCCACCAACTCTGTCTGCCACTGGCTTCTCTACATTTGGCTCTTAATACAACATGAAATATAACCCTCCCAAACTTTACATATCTCATGCAGCTTTATTCAATCCATCTTCTGGAAGTTGAAAGAATATAGATCAAACGTACTAAGATATATCCTTCCACCTAATCTTGTAGGCTGGGCAATGGACCACTAATCAGCAACTTTTTGACCTCAACCCACACAATGGTTGGTATGTTTGGCAAATGACACAATCTACAGATTGTCTTGAACTCCTATAGTAAAACACGGTGGTGGAAGTATGACACTATGGGGATCCTTTTTGGTCAGCAGTGGTGGGAAAGCTGGTGAACTAAGTAGGTAAAGAAGAATCACTTATTTCCACTTTACAGATATGTGCTACTTTGTGTTGGTCAATCCAAAAATAATAAGATAACTTCTGTGTCATTATAGTACAAAACTATATAGCAAAAAAGCCCATGTACTAACAACTATTGCTATTTTGTATAAAACATAACTTCAAATTTGAGTTATTTCTATTTTAATTTATGCAGCCATATTAGTACCAATGTGGCAGCTGTTTTCTTTTTATCTCAGTGCTACTTTCCTCAGTCTAACAATATTGCAATATATATAGATCCAAGGATAATTGACAAGGAAATAAAACAACTCACCAGTATTGCCTTGATCTCCATACTGTTAGGATACTGAATACGTCCTCCATATTGGAATGTCCTCTTCAGATTCTCCTGACAAGCCTTGGCGATACCTGTCAAATTAAACCAGCAGGTAGTAAACACTTTAATACAGAACTATGACGAACCTCAGTCTGTTGGCGAAGAACTGATCCCAATGACAACACTGGGAATGGTTCACAACCTATAAAGAAGAACCTAAAAAGTCCAGGTCTCCTGGACCGCTGTGATCCTTCAAAGGCTGCTGGATCTTAGCCAAGCTGGAAAACTCTGTTGCAGTGGGACGCCAGGTATGACCCTACTGAGCTCATTAAGCAAGTCAAAAAAATGTTTTTCCTCTGCTTTTCCAGGACTGTGTCCAGAATTCCTTCACCACAGGTAACGTGTTTGTATAGCATCTGCTCTGTGCAACTATCTATGTTTTTCTTTTTTAAACGGGAGGTTTCTGCAGCCCCATCGTCAGTTTCTGTCTCACTATGAAAGGACGGACACAACAAGGACTTTCTTCAGCTTATTTTTGCATCATCAGGTGACTGGTGTTTCTTTACAGAGAATGCCATTCTGTGCAATAATTTCAAAATGGTGTAGTGCTCTGTGTGCATTTTTCAGAGAATACAGTCAGAAAAAAACAGTGGCTCAACCTCCACATCCTTTAATCACCCTGGGCTGATCACATGCATCATTAGCCCTATGATCCTCTTCTTTCCTTTTCCTCATCCCTGTTCAGCCCTTAATATGATTTGTCAATGTGATAAAATCATTTCGCATTGGCTCCCCAGGTTGAAATAAAATTACTACTTTTCTTGGTCTCTCTGCAATTAAGGGTGTGTGCGTCTCCCCGGTAGAAGCCAACGCATTCCAATCTCTATGTGCAAGGCACTGTGCCTTTTTATATTGAGGTTGTGAATTCTGTGTTTTAGCTGTTTGGCTAGATCCCTTTGGCTGCACCTGGAGCGGAGGCAGAACTGGACGTGTTTTTGTCTTTGCAAAAACATTTCAATAAAGTTCTTGGAGGACTGTCAGTTGGGTCAGTGAGGTTGGCATGTAGACAAGCATTCTCCAGATGTTTGGATGGCCAACCATGGAGGTTCACCCCGAACACATGTAAAATTTACTTTTACATGTGGTCGTCTGTGGTACTGATATTCTGTCATCCATGTAATGAGCCGCCACAAGCATATTACAGCAGAGAGATGCTTTAATTGTCGAAAAAGTCTGGCAGTTTTCATGGAAATGGTGTCTACTGTATCCTTAGTTCATACCAGCTATCAAGGTTCTACGGAGATCGTCCATGTTGTGGTAAATTTTTAGCATCTTAGTGCAGCCTTTTAGTCTGATGTGATGGAACATGAATTAATCGGTTGCATACCTTGGTATGGCATCCCAGGGCTGTCGCAGGCATCCTGCAGGAACCTCAGCAGAAACGGCTTCATGACGTCGGAGCAGCGATGAAAAGCTGTTAGGATGTACAGCAGCCTCCATCCTCTCTGGCAACTATCCCTGCAGGAAACACACACATACTTATAGCTACTCAATCACCCCATCTCTGAGGGTAACCTGTGAGGACTGGAGGTCTTACTGTTTGGAACTGGTGTTGTTAGTGACCTGCTTCATCACTTGGCAGTAGGCTTCGTCCTTTGTCAGACCGTGGTCGCTACTTAACTGCAGTGACCAATGAATATATAAATGATGCTCAGAAAATGCTCCTAAATGCAGTTTATTGAGAATTTATTACAACAAAAATGATACCTTTAGAGTAGTAGCCACCAGGTCCTGCTCAGTCTGGCCTTTCATTGGAAAATCTCCCATAAACTTCATAATAGCTGGGGGGAAAAAAAATAAAACTTCATTTACAAAGCACTTGTGAGAAAAATAATAAAAATAATCTAAACTGCTTCACAAATAGTGTGGTTGCATCAGGACTGATTCAAAGCGATTCCAAGGCCCCAATCAAGCGTGATCATCCAATCACGCTTGGATGATTTTGTCAGACGCCTGGCAGCAGCGCTGTGAATCGTTTTGCTAAGACATGTAACATAATCGCAGTAACACAAACATGATGAAACAAAAACATTAACAATTATTTCAAATTCACGATGTGACAGTGAATGTAATCCTGGGAATAGTCTTGAAACTGTAAAACCACAAATGAACTAGAGACGCTAAACATGTATATCTCAACTTCAATCATAATTTAAAGTTTATGCCAAGGTTCCCAACAGATTTCCATCATTCCAGTCAGTTCTGTTCTTACCTATAGAGATATCAGCAGCCACTCTGTTCATCCCGCTGTCAGAGAAGTCAATCAGAGACTCATGGATTGGAGACTAAAAACAAAACATGGAGAAATGTGCCGATGATCAACTACTATTAGCAATACAAGCTAATAATAACCAATATATTTTTGTGTATTTTGAACCTTCAAACACTGTGGCAACATCTTCACTGGGACAACCTGTAGAGTACTGTGTTTATGACTAATTTCATGAGATACATAATGTAGGAAGTGCAAATAAACCATGTTTTGTAAAAAGGGAGGCCATGTTGAATTTTGCAATTGGGGTAGCTGGGTAAAACTCGGACTTTATTTTACCTTCTGAGTAAAAATGGAGTGCATAATCAGCCACATCCTTCAACCAGTCATGCAGGACCAATGGATGATCTTTTTCTTTCCTGATCTTTATGATATAATGCAACAAACTGCACAAGTTTAAACATAAGTGTGAGTTGAGCAGGGTCAGTAGAATCACCTTGGAGAATTTGACCATATCAGCAGGATCTCTGGCCTCCTTCCCTTTTTTGGCTTTCTGATCACTGTGACGGATAAACAGCAGAACAGTCGGCCATGTTTATTTATCAGATGTAAAATTGGGGCTTGATTCTGGCTCTATTTTGGCTGAACATGTGTTGGAGTGCATCTGCCTGACCTCCTGCTCCTCTGGGCTTCTCTGAAGTACTTCTTGGCAAACTCAGTCATTAAATACTGATTGCTGTGCAGAGGCAGATCATCCATTTCCACACTCCAGCTGTCCCCATACATCTCGTTCATGACCTGACACACACAAAAATGAATCAGAATTTTAACCCAAAAGTGTATTTGTGCAGTGCAATTTGGGAGTATAATCTGAGGACAGAATCCTAGTCTGCACCTCTGTGGAGAGCTCGAGCTCGTGGGCGGCTACAGCCGAGCCCATCGCCACAGCAACGGCAGCTGATGCGGCAACCCGTCCGTGCCTGTCGCGGGGCTCCGCACGCTCCGCTGGCAGAAACAGGAAGTCAGGAGCAGCTACAGGATGGACGTAATCGCTGGGAAACACACCCGACCTTCCAAAAACAGCCCCGAAACGCCAACCTGTTTCATTCGGAAACATGAAATATATATTTAAAGTCTCCCGAAAACAAAAAGGGTCACAACAAATGAGCAGAAGGAACAGGAATGAACTGAAAATATATTATTTTTGCTTTTTTTACTTTTAGGAAAAAATATAATAAATTTGATTTAAAAAATTTTTGAAATGGAAAACTAGAAGAGCAAAACAGGTCATATGATAGCCGAAAATATATTCACCAAACACACACAGGAAAGACAAAGTTATGCCACACCCACCAAACTCTGGTGTGTCCCTCTTCAGCTCCTCCAGAAGCATGACAGTTTTCCTCACAATGCAGCCATATTGTTTTCCTGCACACAAATCCACACACAAACAATGATGACGACATATTTTGTTGCAAACAGAATTAAATAGAAATGATATATCAGGTTAAAAAAAAGCACAAAGAACATGCAGTACAACCAGACTTTTATATATTTGTTCTTATGTCTACACCAAGTTTCTCACCAGGTTCCAGCCCATCCATGTGCTGCAGCCGGATGATGTCTCCTTTATGGAAGCTGAGGTGATTCCTGTTCTCAGTGATGTAATTCCTCACCGCCACCATGTACTCTGAGTCCTGAGAAATTGCACACGGTTAGATTTACTAATTAGGTACGTCAGAGAGGTGAGAGGTTGAGTAAGAATGTATTTGATATTTGAAAATCCTTCCGCTTTACAATTATGCATTAGCAATAAAAACATTGAACTACCATGTCAGTCCATCGGAAATAGCGCTACTAGTTCAAAGAGAGAAACAATGCAAACTCAAAAGACAGACATGCAGTGAGCGGTGAAAAATGTCTCTCTGACCTTCTTGAGCTCCGTGAGGAAGTAGTCGATCATATGTTTGACCTGCGGCCCTTTGGCGGAGAACAGAATCAGTTTCTCATTGGTCAAGTTGAACTCCAGCATGTTCTTCGACGGGATAGACACAAACAGGATGTCCGAGTAGCTGCACAGGGAGTCAAAGGTCAGGAAGTCAGGTTAACGTCAAAGCAGGTCAAGATTCTTCTTAAGTGATCTAATTTTTCTATTTCATTGCTTAGAACTGCTTCCAGCATATCTGTAGTACGCTGTAGGAAAACTCTTGATACAATAAACATGATCTAGTGAAGACCAGGTACTGAAATTATTTAAACTGTTTATTATTGAAGAAGCCAGAATGGCAAGTACACGCATTCATAGATCTTCAGTGTGGAAGTGCTGCTAATAAATGCATTGATTTATAATCAGAAGGTGACGGCATGTTTATAAAATCAGTAGTGTTGGTAGTTTCTGGGTCTAGAGCCTAAAGCCATACAATGTCAAGAGAAAAAGACAACAAAAATGACATTAAAGTACCAACCGTTGCAGGTTATTAATCTGGGAATGTTTATAAGGCTTTGTCTGAAAGGCAGCCTGTCTCAATAACATTTTTTATTTGCACTGTTTTGCCAATATTACTCTATTTTACAGATTGTGATTTACCTTGTTTTGCAGTGATAATTATATATATGATGTTTTATGGTTGTGCTTTACGTAAAGAGTTTCATCTCAATGAACTACCAGACTTCTGCAACAATGCTTTTTGGACAGGTGAGACCAAAATAGAGATATTTGACCACGTTTGGTGAAAAGCAAATACATTCATTTGGCGCAGACATGCATTAATCATCAAACAAAATGGTGGCAATGCAATGATTTTATATTTTACAGCAACAAGATTTGGGAACCGTGCAGTTATTGTGTAAAAGGTTCCAGAGTCAAACATCGGTCTGACTGCTGAAGCCTAGCTCAAACCACGCCCTGCTAATAGTGAAGTAATCTTACATTCAAAACGAACAAAGAAATGTTATGTTAAAAAAACTCCTTGACCATATGAGAAATTGATGAAGACTTACAAAAAAAACCTAAAATATTCGTGATGAAGGAGTTTTGACTAGGTGCTAAATCATAGTTTGTACATTTAGTGAGAGAATAATAATAGTTTAGAATCAGGTTTGTGTGTTTGTACACAAATCTGTGTGCATACAGCTTATTTTTGAATAGTTTTTGCACTTGGAAAAAAACAAGTAAGTTTTATTGTGCATTGATGGGAAAAATCCTAGAATTGGAAAAATGATGTGCTTTTTTTTTCACTAAATCCTGAAAACCTGCAGAAGAAGAACATTCCCTGCAATACTTTAACTTAGGAACCACCCAACTGTCCCTTAGGACAGAAGATCAGTTTGTTCTGACCCACATTATTTCCTTCCAGCTGTCCTCCGGAGTCTTAAGGACCATAGATTTTCGCAATACACTCGTAACATCTGGAATTTATAGGTAAAAACGAGGGCATGACCTGCAGTGTTAGCAGCATTGGTTGGATAATACTGTAATTTACAACTTAGGTGTGGCTGATGCTTTAATGCAACAGATGTTTCTTGCAAACCTTTGCAAATTTCAATCACTAATCCAAAATTTAACTTCACCTGTAAGGCCTCAACACCCTGAAATAGTCTGAAGCGGTCGAGCCGCTCTTCACCAGCTTCAGCAGCTTGATGCCTTTATGCGACACGGACAAGACCTGCACTCCCGTTCCCACGCTGCCCTGAAAAGCACACACACGCATTAACCGCAGCCTGAATACATGCAACTGTGGTCCGATACTCGTACGAGGCAAAAGAAGGAGGAACGCAGACTTGGGGAACTCACAGAGGCGGGGAAGAGGCGGGAGAAGTAGATCTCCCAAGAGTCTTTGGCCATGGCCACCACTTTTTTCTTCACGCTTTCGTCATGCGTTCCTGAAGCCTGATCCACTTTGTCCTCCGCTGTTAAAAGAAGATGGGCTCTTCAAAGTTTTATCCGAAGAGAAATGTTTGATATGTGTTTGAGCTTTACTTTGTTAGGTTTTTTTTACTGAAAAGGTCTTTCATCTTCTGTCTCTCTTCCTGAGTGATGCGGACACAGGCTTCGGAAAAGGTATCGTGTACGATCTGCAAAAGAGAGACAAAAACATGCATTACCTTGCAAGATGCCGCCATTAGCATGTTTCGCTGCAGAGACGGTGTTTGTTTTCTTCCACATGTAGGTCTAAAAGCTTAGTTATGATCATATCACCTTCTTTGACATGTTTGTGGTGTCCACTACAAAGGTTGTGTCAAACTGTCAAATACTCTCAGGTACTGGATTAAATAATACTCTTTTGCTATTTTAGAAGTAATCCTGCACAACTTCACCCCGATCTGAGTAATTACTTAAAAATCAACAAATCCATCATCGGCAAGAGTTTATTGTTGCAGTGCCAAGGAGGCAGATCAAAGCCTATCTCCAGCGGTCATTGGTCCAGAGAATGGAGAACTTTCTGCACGGGTCCATCACAGAGCAATGCAGAAACACGCAAAAAACAACAAACACACTAAATTATAACCAATAGCAATTTGGAGTACCCTTTTGGACTTTGGGAATAAATAAGAGTACCTGGAGAAAACTCATGCATGCACAGGGAGAGCATGCAAAGTCCAGGCAGAAAAAGACACGGCCATGGATTTGGACGCAGAACCTTCTTTCTGCAAGGGAACAGGACTAACCACTGCTCCATGTCTGGTTATTTATTATTAATAATTTGTAATTCTTCAATATCCCACATCTCATTAAAGTATCACACGAGCCTGTTTCAATTTGAAATTAAACTTAAACAATTACACAGATATATTGTGACAAAAAACTGACACACTGTCTGTTAATGTTCACAAATTCCTTTGGCCGACCTGTCTGAAAATTAGGTCCAGGATCAGAGGGTTATTCAAGTTCTCTTTGGGGTAGAAAACCTGCATCAAGACAAAAAATAATGACAGCAAGACAAGTAAATATCACAGAGACACAAAATGTGGCATTAAGTGTTCATTATTCCCATCTCTCAAAGCATTTAGTCGCAATGCAAATAAATTGAGAGGAGAAAAGATCTTGAAGCCACCTCCTTCCTCATGAAGAGTTTCCAGGGGACATTAGAGTAGGTGTAATATTCATCACTGGTTCTGCTATGGAGTTGAGTCTGAATATTCTCCTCTTCCACTGGTAAATCTCTAGAGACTGGAGAGACACATTAATGAAGTCCAACCAGATTTCCTCTTTACGTTAAACTCTGCGAGCGCAAAATGTGCAGCATATTTTTCTGTTTATTTCAATGTCTAGTTTTTGGAAAAGCTCACCTGGAGGATGGGATGGGATCATGATGGAGCTGGCTGCAGACTCTGCAGGTTGAGGCTTGGCAACCTTGACAGCTTTTACTTTTTCCTCTTCCTTAGGTTGGGAGGGCAGAGGCTTCTTTTGTGACTGAGCATCAGGAAATGACAAGTAGCAGCTAGTTGGTGTTCAAGTAGATTAGGCCCCCTTCACACCAGATTATGGTTCCCAAAACTTCTACAATCATTCCAACTTTGCTCAACCGCAGCAAAGTTGGAAAATCTCTTTCAGTGACAATCATAATACTGCCACACTCTTAGTACTTGACAATTCCAAATATTTTTTCCCGCCGTCGTTTATTCTGTATCCTACCACAGGTGGTATACAACCACAGACGCCACATCTGCATTAATGTTTCCTTACACTTCTTACAATCTATAGCTTTCTCTATGGAGGATTCTGCACATACACTATTCTCCTGACTGCCGGGGAGGAAATGCCATCATTGCTTTCATCTACCATCAGCACACAGTTGAAAGAAGATTCTATGTAGAGAAATCTGTACCACTACGCATGCGATCCTGAGCTAGCTGTAGGTACTGCTGTCAGAAAGTATCAGGTACGCAAAAGCCCGTAAATCTGTTTCTGTTTGCTGATCACTGAGACCAAAACACAGCTAGGCTTTTAAAGCTGAATTTTGTTTTTATTTTTGATCAAATATAACACTATAAACCCCATATGTTGCCAGCAGCATTTTATATGGTAAACAGGGCAATTTTTGTATTTAAACTACATCCTGAAAAACTCACAACTTTCTTTGGTACAACCAAGCCCAATGTGTAATTTGGAGGCGTGAGTGAATTTCGCCTACTGGAAGTCTAGGATGCTCCCATTTTTATGGGCAAAGGACATTTTTTTGGTTTGAAAAGCACTGATATCTGTTGTAGCTACCTGGTGAGATCGTTCATGTTGTAGTCGGACCAGATGCCCAACGCAATGCCCAGGACGTTGCAAAAAAGGAGTTAGACATCTGCCAGCATTGTAGCTAGTCCTGCAATATATTCTCTTGCGACCAAGCCAGGGAGATGCATGCTAACCCCACAGGGTAAATATGCACCACCCAGGACTCTGATGTGCCGACACCATGACGATAAAGCTGCCCTGGAACTGTCACACCCTAATATGGAACCCCAAAGATGTCATCAATAAGCTCCAGAGATTGTCCATGTTCTTGCTAACTTTTAATACCTTACTGTAGAGTTAATCTTGTACAAAATGTTCTAGGGGTTGCGATTTACCGGTTGCGGGGGATTTGCCATTTGATCTTTCAGGATCTCCATAGCTTCATCATGGGGGTCAGGTTTCTTGGCAAACTTCTTCCCGTCACTTTTTCTGCACGCACAAGAAAATAACGATGAATACATACCAGATTATCATACACCTTCTTTATATATACTAAAAAATCCCTCAACTAAACACTGTTTTTAGATCTGACAGATTCAGGTGAATGCCATCTCACTGTACAATAAAAGCTAAATCACTGGTCTGCACTAATCAGTCCAATTTCGCACAACTGCACTGTGGCACACTTGCTGTACATATATTTACATATACATTCTGTTCTGCATTTTGAATCCTTGCAAGGACTGCTCTAAGCTGCTTTTTATATTGACAGCATGTTATATTTTATTCTTATTTTATTTTGTCTACATTGCTACTCAGTGGTGGTTGTTGTGTGTCTTGTCTCTATGCTGCTGTAACTGCGAAATAATTTCCCTGCTGGGATGAATAAAGTAATTCTATTCTATTCTATTCTATTCTATAAAAAATAAGTTTAAATCTGATTGAAAGAAAATCCCAAGAAACGAAAGTATAACAATCTGTTAACCGATTCCTTCTCAGCATTCTTGAAGCATGTAAGGATGAGAAAAATTTCATTTAATAAGGATATCTGGGTTGGCATAACCCAGTGCTCTACCTTTGAGTTGGAGACCCAGCTGAGGATGTTGTGCCTGCAGGCTGGTGCTGCTTGATTATGTCTTTGATGTCGTGGCTCGGGTCGATTCGCTCCGTGTTGCTCACACTGGACCGGACGACATCCTCAGGAGGCGGCCCACGTGTCGTACCTGGAAAATACACCAACAAAATGAAAAAATACCAAAAAAGCTTACCGTCTATATTTGCAGAATATAATAACAACTAGACCTACTTGTTTTCCGCTGGACGGCAGCAGGACTGGACTTGTGCGACTCGCTGCTCTCTTTGGACTGCAGACAAACAAGAACCAAGATGATATTTGAAAGTTGATGAAATCAGCATATAATGGGATGTGTTTACTCACAGGGCTCGGTGTGTGTGAGCGCTGCGGCGGGTTTGCGTAGTGGTGCGGTGGTGGCGTCTTGGGGGCTGGAGCAACAGGAGGGAAGGACGACAACATCTGCTGCTGGATCGCCATGGCCTGCATGGTCATCTGCTGCGCCTGCACCAGATTGACATTAGGAATTACGGGTTTGCTGTTTTGTAGGAAGTGAAATGTAAAGTTCATTTTGTTTTTTCTTTTCAATTGAACCTAGATGTTAAATCAGTTTTTACTGGCCGAGGCTCAATTACTTCTTCGCCATCAATATGAAGAAATCACCTAGATAGAAACTGTCTGACAACATGAAGTAGGCTAAAATATCTCAAAAAGCAACACGTCAAGCCCGATATGCCCCATTTTAGATCGGGCATATTCAACACACCACCACGTAACACACCACACACTGCAGGACGTTGTAAGATTGTCGTAAAGGGAAAATCGGGGCAAATAAAAAAAAAAAAGGCTTCAGCAGGAACACCAACATGCATTATCTGTTGCCCCGCTCCCCGGGCCGCAGCAAAATTGCCAAGTCTTGACCAGTCCGCAGTAATTAAAAGGTTGAGGACCACTGCTTTAGATGAAGATATCTCATTCATTTTGAATAATGGTTTGGGTTTGTCAGTTTTGCAACTTGTCAAACGTTTTTATCATAACAATAATACATTTACAACAAATTGAATGTAATTCCCCAGTATTATGGCAATTGTTGGGGCTCGTCCAGGATATTAATTTACAACTGTGAGTTATAGATTGAATGGTAATTTATTTCTATAGGATGCTGTAGTAAATTTTCTGCTTTATGTTGGGTATTATGCAGATATTTCTGCTTCATTTGATCATTTTTGCTTGACATTTATCATAATTAATTTGCCTTATTTACAGTTTTCTTACCAGAAAAACACACAAAAAAACATTTCTTCTTTTCCTGTTCCATCTTCCATTGGTTCCCTGACTGAGTCTGGCCATATTTTTTGCAAAACCTTTTTTTTTTCTTAATAAAGTGTTATAATTATTCACTTTGTGTAACTGCAGTATGGGAATTAACAGCAACATTAAATGATTCCCACCAGAATGATAGCTTGCTGGTTGATGATGGCTTGTTGCTGCTGCGTCAGCACCACCTGCTCCGATCCTGAGGAAAACGAGGAAGAAATCTACGGTGAAACAACAACGATGCAATGATATCAAAGTAAAATGCAGAGCGTGCATTTATTTCACTGCAACAAAACACACTGGAAGTTTGGAACTGCTTTAGAAAGGCAGGAATTATGACTAAAGCTTTCATTCCGAGCCAGAGGTGAAGTCCACCATGCCCACTCGTTTTAGGCCACACATGCTGGAAAGCCACACGCCTCGTTCTCCTTATACCTGGCACACCTGTCATCACAGGTAAGCCTGGGACCGCTGGCACAGTCGGGAAAGCAGGCATCCCCGGCAGGCCCGGGACGCCCCCGATATAAGACGACGCATCCGTTTCCCTCGCAGCTGCTTGGGCAGCTGTGGGCACTGAAGCAGGGGCGCGAGTGGGCAAAGGAGTGGGCGCTACGCGAGTGGCAGGAGTGGGAGTGGGGGAGGCGGGTGAAGGGTAGGGCTGTTGGGGACGGTTGTATTGATGGTACTCGGGCTGCTGCGGCTCTTCCTCTTGTTGCTGGTGTCGTTCTTGGCGATGGTGGTGGGAGGGGACTGGCCTGGGGGGCATCATTCCTCCGGCCACTGGGAGCACTGGGACAGCTTCAAGAGCACCGGGTAGAGAACAAGATCAGAGTCAAGTGAATGTTTTCTACTGCAGCTTTGGAGCACTGGTGGATAGTTACAGGTATTCAGTGCCTTAATCCGCAGTAAAATAATCAATCTACATTTTAGAGACATGACAGAGATTTAAATATTCCTATAAACAAACAAAAAAAATAATTCCAACACCAACTTATAAAGGAGTGAACAACTGATGGTGCTGCTTTGGCATGTATTGGGAATAGATGCTTTACAAACTGAATTGAACTGAACTGAATTGGTGATTTAAATCCAGTTTGCCCGTCTATCCAAAGTGAATTGTTGTTTATTCTTCTTCAGAAGTCAAGCTGGTTGGATGTGAAAGTTAATTTTGCCACAAATCCTTATTTGGATGTTAGCCTAGCCTATTTTTCACCCATAAAGATTTTTCAGTCTAAACCAGCCAATTGCTGCTCTGGTTGTATGTTTAGAGCATAAAATTTCCCAACTGTGTACTACTAAATACTTTTGCAGGGCACAATTAATCCCCACACAGAGACAGCAATCACTTGTTAACCCTAGTTATACTTTAAGTTGATAATATATTCAGTTTTCTTCACTTTCTGCATCTTCTGACCACCAATTATCCAATAATTATACAAGATGACTCGTGAATGAGTTATAAGTTGCAATGACAAAGAAGTAGACACAAATGAGAAGAGTAAAGATAGTAGCCCTAATAGGAATAAAATTATTTTCTTAATAAAAATGTGGAAACTAGGAGTGAAACAATAGCCATGTCATTTAAAAACACCTGTTGTTGCAGTGGATGACTATTGATGCATTATGAATGAGGTTGGTGCTCATTGTGGCTCCTAATCGCCAGATTAGGAGTGTTGATCCGAGGACCTGAATCTTTAAACAGCCCTACAGAGTTTATCAACCTTTACAAGAAAAACAAAATCACTATAATGTATTATAAAATTTCCTTTGCATGAGACTTAAGAGAAATCAACTTAGAGAACTAGTTAGTTTGAAGCATTCATAGTTAGGAATCTTACTAAAGTCTCAAGGATTCACACCAAGATAAACACTGTCAACATAAAAGAAGAGCTATGGACAGAAATGTAAAAAAATAAAATAAAATAAATGCGGAGGAAATACAAATTAAAGAAATAGCCTGCAGTCAGAACAGAAACTACACAGAAATTAGAGGGAAGGTTCAGAGTTTCACCTCCAGGACGAATCCCCGGCGGATAAGGCCGGGTGGGAGTCGCTTGCCCCTCTCCACGGCCTTCCCCTGCGACGCCCACGCCTCCTCCTCCCTTCATTCTGGTAGACAAGGCGGCCTTTTCCATGTTCTTGCCGACAGAAAGGTCATTTGGATCGGGCAGAGCAACAACAAAAAATGTTTGCAGACGGTGAAAAACTGGAGTTTAAACGAAAGAGAGAACAGGATTAAAAGGAAAGAGACCACGAGACGTACAGTGCTGCATGATTCAGACCCTCGCTGAGAGAGCGAGTGGAGCCGCAGGAACTGAATACTCTCCAGGTACTACCACACACACTGTATGTGATGCTCAACCACACACACTGCAGGAGATGCTCAATCACACACACTGCAGGAGATGCTCAACTACACACAGGCACACACTTGTTAGGACACAAAATATACACTTCTGCAACACATCTCAAGCTTTAAGGGGTTTTTTTTAGTGCAAAAATAACTTTGGTTTGCAGATTCTCTAGTTTGGAGATTCCCCCAATCAAGATGTTCTAAGCTAGCAAGCTGCCACATATGAAAATACGTAGGAAAAATCTGCCTGGTGTCCCTTTCTTTTCTTTTTCATTACACACAATAATCTGTGGTGAGAAGAGAATCGTTCACCTGCATGTTAACGTTCTCTGCCCGCTGTTGCGATCATATACGGTAAGTCCTTCAGAAACCTAATCATCCTCATTGTCTGCCCCGTTCATACACGAACAGAGACGTTAGGTCACATGTTCCACCCGTCCATCAGCACTCGTTTCCATTCACCCTCAGGACTTTAGTTGGCTACTTGTTCAGCATGTAAGGTTAAACTGATGATGCGTTCTCATTTTGGTTTTTGAGGATCTTTTTTTTTTACTGATAAATCCGTAAATCTATTGAAAATGCAGCTGCAGCTTCTTGCCAGTGCCTTTCAAGAGTATTTACAGCCTGCAAGCTGTTCAATATTTAGCCACCACTAGCAACTTCAACCTGTTTTACTGGGATTTTGTGTGAAAGACCAACAGAATGTAGTTCATCATTGCAAAGTGGAAGGAAAATGATAAGTGTAAAAGTTATGTTGCAAAAACTTTTGAATCTGCAGGAAATGACATCAAGGCTCCAATGAAGAAAGTGAATTTATTTGTGTCTCTTGCAGGTCGTCAGTGTGAACACTCACCACGCCATCGTCTGATAGAACCGGGTCAAACAGGCTGTCCAGGTAGCGGTCCATTCCTCTCTGAGTCTGACCGTCGCTGAACGTGTCTGACTCTGCTGGATACAGAAAACCAGGCAGGATAATAAAGGGTGAAACCCCCTTTGAAAAGATTTTAATCAGCATCTCAATGAGCATGAGAACAATTTCCAAAGTTTTCACAAGGCTGAGTTTCACAGACAACCAGAACATGAAAACAAAGTAAATAATAGAACTGAGATCACAAAAGCTGCAGTTTTACTCTGATTAGCTGAGGCAAAAAAATGAATACACCTTGAAACGAAAACGCCTGGATCTAGTATTGTGTATGACCGCTGTAATTTTTAAGAAAAACATAAAGTTTTCTAGGCATGAAATCAACAAGTTGGCGATATACAGCAACATGTATCGTATTTTGTAGTGTAGAATCCCATAGGAAATATTGATTTTGAATAGAAACTAAAGATTTTTTTTTTTTGACAAATCTAGTTAGGTGTACTACTTTATGCTGAGTGACCACTGTAAATCACAGGTTAGGGTGGCAGTCTATTAGGACATTTCATCGCCACAAAGGAACCTCTATCTTGAGCTGGAAACTTGGTAACTCGCTTGTGCTCAGATTTTTATTTTTTTACATTACAGTATTTGTCAACTCTGAACATGGAAATATATGTAAGTAAAAGGGAGAAAGTGTAATCATCATCCTTATTTTTACCTAAAAACATATTTTGTACTAGTAAAAGACAAGAAGTTTCACTGTGATGATGATTCGTTTCTGCAGTTGTGTATAGAGCCTCCTGTAGGTCAAGTCTTCTCTATAAACGTCTTTTTATCCCCGTTCTGTGAACTACTCAGTGTGTGTTTGTGCACCGTGACTGTAGTAACCATCAGAGTCAGGCAGGCTGTAGGCCGGTCTGCTGCTGAGAGGAAAGGAAGATGGAAGCTCCTCGTCTGAGTCAAAGCCGCTGCCCAACAAGGTGCTGGGAAAAGAGAGGGAACAATCCACCATATGCCAGAGGTTCTCTTTACTGGATTTGATGTTACTGAGTGTATTCTGCAGACTGACAGGCTGGTATTAGCTCTGACTCTAGCTGGGTTATCAGTGCTGATGATAAAGTAACTCTTCTGCTTGGGAAAGTCCACAGGAAGCTCCAGGTCCGCTATCAGGTCCAGCACGTAGTCATGGCCGGCTAACTCCACCCACTGGCTCTGCTCCTTCATCAGAACCGAACTCCCCCTCCACCAGTCGGACACTCCTCTGCAAAACCAAAACAATGCCGGATGCCCGACTGTTATCTGCAGCATCCTCCACATTAATTAGCATCCCTGTAAAAAAAAAAAAAGAAATAAACCAACCCTTTCAGTACCTTTACTCAGAGGAGGGTAAAAAAAACACATCTTATGAAGTTATTTCAATAGATTTTTTTTATATGCAACAATATGTTTTAAAAAAGTAGTTAGATAGTCATTTCCTCCTGTGTCTGTTCAATTCAAGCAAGCATCAACATGAGGAATTAGTTACGTTGTTACCTGAGCCCAAAAGCAACAACAACAACTGGTGGAGAGGATTTCAAGGTCTGTTAAAACTGGGATATTTCACAAAATAGTGGTTTCTGGACTCTTCCTAAGTTAAAACATTAACATATGTTATAATTTGTTGTTGTTCAGGACCCTGACTTGTATGAATATACATCCTTTTTGGTATTTGAAAATGTTTAATTTTCTGTAAAATTGTGAAAATCACAAAATCTGGATTTGGAATTAGAGACAAATACACGAGTATATACTGCAATGCTAAAAAAAATATTGAATATACATTTTAACATTGTTGAAATAATTAGTATAATCAAACACAAACACTGAATAAAAGGTATTTTCAATTTCTATAAAGGCTTCACTTTGTAACATTCATGATTGTGTGTAGGAACGTCTTGTTGTAAGCATGGTGTGACATAGAAGCAAATTTATCTCACCAGTCTTCAACAAAGGTTTGAATTTTTTTTTTTTTGTCATGTTATGCTACTGCAAGTGAAGATTAATTCACATCTTTACTACAGGGGAAACCATACATTTAATAAACATGAAGCACATTGTTTTTCTGAAAGAATGCCTAAAACACAAATTAGCTAAGTCCATTAGCACCTGTGACGCAGGATATGTCCCGCTAAATCCTCCCCGCTGGTCCAAGAATGAACGGGACACAGGAAGGATCCTCCTGCAGAAGAATAGCAGTAATATAAAAAAAAAGCTGTGGCCTTATTTTATTTATTTCTCTTCTTAAAGATACTTTCAGCTCTGTAGAGACCGGATAATGCCTTCATTTAAAAGCCAGCGGAGTTCAAGCCACCTGATATGACCTGGTGATGAATAATCAATGGCGGGATAATGAGGCTGTAACTGATCTCGCTGAATAATAGTGAATAATAGTGATGCTGGTGGATATGTCTTCTTTTCTTTGAACATGGCCTTTCAATTAGTTGATAACAAGCTGCATTCAAACCAGCTGTTAAGAGTATTTGCTTTAAAAATACATTTTAAACTTTCAAAGTAGATATACGGAAGCACATTTCTAACAATGCATTTGATTTACTATTCACCTTTTAGACTTTCGCGCAGAGTTTTTGTATTTTCTTGAGAAGAAATATAAATGTTTTCTGTTTGTGTCTCACCATCAAAGCAGTACACCTGCAGCACCATGTTTGCCTTCTTCCTATTGGCTGTCCACTCCAGCAGAGACAGCGGATAGGTCCGCGCAGCTTCGGGGAAGGAGCCAAAGCTTTGCTGCATCTTCTGATTGGCTTGGATGAGTCTGTGCTGCAGTAGCGCCTGGCAACCAGCAGGGGCATGATCTGACACAAACCTGAGAAACGATTTACAAAATTAAGGTAAAAAACCTGTTACGGTGGCTTTAACTTTATATATATATATATATATATATATATATATATATATATATATATAATTTTTTTTCATTTACCTATTTTTCAATTATCCCTTTTTCAATTTTCCCTTTTCATTTTCAAAGGGGAAATAAATGAATCCGTGAATAAATAAATGAATATATATAAATGGAAATAAAAATGTAAATTACTCAATTATTTATTTATGTTACTCATTTATTTATTTATTTTCCCTATTTATTTCTTTATTTAGTTTTAGCTGAAATGGCTCTCCATACTATGATAACCTAAATAAAATTTTTTACTTTAAATGTAAAAATTTAGAATTTTTAAAAAAAAATTTTTAAATGTAATTTTACATTTTATTTCATTTTAACATTATATTTGAAAATAAAACTTTATTGGGTTTGGTTTCTCACTTCAGCAGATGTTTCTCCATCTTGGGCGAAGGGGCGAAGCTGGAAGCACACGCCAGCAGCAGCAGCCAGCCCCTCTCCGCGTTTTCGAGGTTCGTGTTTCTCCACACCTGATTGACGACCTGAGCCAGGATCTCGTCTCGTAAACCCGGAGACGTCAGCCCCCTTTGGATGACATAATTCCCAAACAGGTTTTCCTGAGCCCCGTTCAGGTGAGGGTCCCCCATAAACCGCAAAACCTGAAGAAGCCAGGACAAAGTCAAAATGATAAACAGGTGGGTTTCTGATAGTAAAGCATTTTTCTTTTTCTTTTTGGTCAGAATACCATGTTGAAAAGCTCCAGAGCCTCTCTCTTGAGGTCGTCCTCCACTTTGGTTAGAGGTAACTCCAGAGGAACCATTAGCATCCCAAATTTTGGCTCCTGCAACAACAAATTGTTAAAGTTTTATAACTCTGAACTGAAGGTGCTACTCTGACGAATCCAGAAGAGTTTTTATCCTTAAAAGGAGAGATTTTCCACCGGTATTGTCTTGATACCAGACCCAACTTTAGAAATATTCATAAAATCTCACACTTTTGCCTTTTTCTTTGTGTCTTTACAGATACAAAAATGTGCTTTATCAGCATTCTTTACAAATTAAAATTATTTTTAGCCCATTTTAATCTTATATCTCTAAATAAAAAAGTTGCCTTCCACAGTTGCAAATTCAATAAAGTCCAACTGAGTTTAATTTAATCTCATTATTTTGAAGCTGTTATGTTTCTGACTGCATACATTTGTTGAAAAACATTAGTCAACAAACCAACGAACATACTGAGGACCAAAGAACAAAGCACACAGGTCAAAGGTATGTCATCATCAAGAACTCACTTATTTGTTTCTGAATTTCTTTGGATGTTGGCATGATGAATTTTTTCTTTTGGAGGTTTGAGTAATCCTGGTAAGGCAGGGCTAGGGGGCTTTAAATAGTACATATGATTTTTAATCAGTAATATTTAATATTCATATTTAGATAGTGAATTAAATATATTTATATTTTATCATGTTCATGATTGTAAACACGCCTGAACACACAGTCAGAGCTACAGCAGAAAAGTTTAAAGGAACGCATATTCATGTGCTTTTATGGCCGAGTTATGCACTAGTCTGTGTCTGTTGATTTAAAATCTCCGTATCCCGAAATGCACTGATGTTTGTGGCTGGAGCGTGACAGACGTTGAGTAGCGCAGGACTACAGTCTGTGGTTAAAAATCCGGCTGCCATTTTGTGAGAAGGTTTATCAACATCTTACCCTGAAGTGGACCTGTACGTAGCGGTAAAAAGGATGGTTGTTGATGTCCAGAGGCAAAGTGAGCTGAGCTTCTTCCTGGATGTGAGGAGCCTGCAGCAAGGCCAAGCAGTCTGCGTGCAGCTCCCTCCTGACTGAGGTGACGCAGAGGCAGCAGAGAGCCAAAAAGATTAGTTCACACTCCGTGCACCATCAGGCTGCTGACCAGACAGGTTATTTTGAGCTTCTTCAAAGACGCCATTAAAGTCCGTATTTTTCACCTTTTTGTTTTATTTAGTAACTACTGTCGCTCCTACCCAGCTTGATCACGCACCTTTAACAAGCTGTCAGAGTCTCAGAGCATAAATTATGAGTAGGTTCATCATGTGATGAACACTTAATGTGAAAGATGAACATCTACCCACCTGCTGCGGTCTGCAGGAGAGCGCCAAGTTCTGCAGGAATCACAAGATGGGTTACATTCACCACTTCGCGCTTCGTCAGCTCCTAAAAGAGGGGTTCAGGGTTTTTTTTGTGTGTGCTAAAATTAAAGTGAACAGAACCGATTAACCCTGCACACTACAAAACATATTTGGGAAAAAACATGTTTATTAATATTTACAGTATATTATATAGATGTAATGTAAGTTCTAGGGGAGCATCCATCCTACCATCTCTCTCTTCCTCCTCTCTTCTTCAACTTTCCTCTTGGCTTCAAACTTCATCTGGAAACAGATCGCAAAAATCACACTTTTTTATTTCCATTTATGACAATCGGATGTAAAACAAACAAACAAAAAATGAAAATAAATCTTTTGCATTTGTTTTCTCAAAAAATAAAATGCTTTCTGTTTTTGCCAAACAAATAAAAAGCAAATGACACTGCATGGGAAAAGAGAGTGGATGCACCTTTATGTATTGTTTGCGGTTGACATACATTCGCACATAAGAGCGGAACCGGACCAGACTCTCCCTCATTTTCACGTAACGCTTCCTACAGGGGAAAATGACAATTTAAGTCATAGTAAAACTGATCTAATTAATAAAAAATGAACAAACCTTTCCAGTTGCCTCCTCACCTTCCTGATATATTAACACATTTTCATACAAAATTGTAAATAACCCAAAGTAAATCAAAAGTGGGTAGTACTCGTTACATTGAGTAACTTTTTTGGAAAAAAGGTACTTATATGAGTAGTTTTACTGCACTGTGCCTTTTTCTTTTACTTGAGTAATATTATTATTTCTATGTATTCATTTTGCTCTCCTGTCCCCCCCACTCACACTGTTAAACTCGTCTTTAGCTGGGGCTGCTAGCATGTTTAAGTCACATCTCACCTGAGAAGGAAGCCCCGGCTGTGCGCCTGAAACCCGATGATCTTGTTGCGAAATTCGACAAATCGCTTCCTGACGAAGAACATGCGGGCGTAGCGCTGCAGAGTGAGCGCGGTGAGCTCTCGGCATCGCTCTCGTTTGCACTCCAACAGCTGGTAGACGTCCTCTTTCAGAAACAGCTGCCATTTACACACACAAAAAAGGTCACCTTCAAATGCAATGCGTAAACTTACAAAAAAAAAGGATGGACGCAATGAAGACATTATGTGCAGTAGAAGAACATGGTTGCACCAGGTTGTTGTCTCTGTCGAGGTGACGTCTCTCACCTTCGTGACCCCAATGTGGAAGGCCCCGGGTCGGAGGGGACACAGCTTGCTCAGCATGATCACACAGTTTTCTCCGTTTGCTGGAGGCGGCTGTTTAAGTCCAACCAGAGACTTATACCTGAGAGAGAAAATTCACCAGTTTGAGAAAAAGAAAAGCTTAATTTAATGTAGAACCCCTGGTGAGGGTTTTTAATATCAACCGGTGTGATTATTGGACCTTCTCATTCATGCAAATTATACAGCTCTGGGAAAAAATGAAGAGCCCACTGCACTGAACCCCACTGAAAACCTCCTGGCTACTCCACTGAATACTGATTTCTGAACTCTTCCAGAGTTAAAACATTAGTATTGTTGTTTGAAGCAGGAGTAATTCAAACCTTTTCTACTGCACATCTTCTATGAGATGTTTCTGACATCGTAAAAGTCTAACGTCTTTGAACAAGTTGTCATTTTTGGCAGTCGGAGCTTCATGACTTTGCATCAGTTAGTTCTTACATTTACGTTTAGCAAATAATTTAGCTAAAATGTCTCCTCTGTGCTGCTGAAGGCACATCTCAGTGGTTCTTCGCATCCAGGCCTTGGTACCTGAAGAGAAAGACGTAGAATGACATTCTGACCGGGTAGCCCTCTCTGCGGATTCTGATGGTCTCCAGGACCCCGGAGTGTCGCAGCTGGCTGCTGACCAGCTCGTCCTCAAACACGGCTGGCCGCTGTTCACAGTTGGACAAATGCACTGATTCACACGTGAATCCGCCAAGAGCTCAAACGTACAGAACGGAGATGGTGTACCTTCATATTATTTGGCTTAATGCAGCGAACAAAAAAAGGGTTGCACCTGAAATGAAAGAATGAATAGATTATAAAGATATCACACACACACGCTTTCTTTTTAATCTAAAGCTAATTTGGTTAATTTGACCCTTGACATTTTCAGTAGCAGGTCCGCTTCACCTCTCCATCTTTTCCACGAGCTCCAGCAGCGATTGCTGGAACTTGCTGCTGACGGTGGGCGGCTGGTACTTCCTGGTGACTGAGCTGCTCTTCCTCATGTGGCCTCCTCCTCTCTGCTGAGCCATGGTGTCTGCGTGAGCCAAGAACAGGCTGGACACCATCTACAAACACACACACAAACGCACGGCTTTTATGCAACTTATCAGTAACTGACCTTTGAGTGTACTTTTTAATTAAACATCATTTTTGGACTTACCTTGTTTCTGCTCTGAATGAACAGGTCCAACACTTCCTGCCGAACCTGATCGTAGTTCTTATCAAGGAACTTATAAACCTGGATCAGAGACATCTGGCATTATCAAATGATAAAATATAAACAGACCCACATTTTGTGACTTGGAAAAGTATTCATGCCCCCTGCACATTTCCAGTTTTTTTCGTGCTACAACCTCAAACTTTAATGTTTTTGTAAAGGTGATAAACCAACACAAAGTAGGGCATTAATGCAGTTATTTTGTAAAGAAAAACACGATTCATGGTATTTTTACAAAATGACATGAATCTAAAAGGTAGAATTTGTATTAATATTGAGCCCTCTTTAATCAAATACTCCCAAATACAATCTAGTGCAAACAAATGTCTTAATATCTCCTCTCCCTGCTAAGTAGATCCCGGCCCGGTTCAGAGAAAATAAAGCTTTTTGGCCTTCATACAAGATTTTTAGCTGTAAATGGAATAAAAGGTACTTTTAAGGCATTGACCCTAAGATCTGAAAACAAATGCACCAAAACACTGTTCAACTTTAGGAAACAGTGAAAAAATTTTATAATAAAATTTTTATAAATGACTCATTTTGTATTATAAGAAAGTTACTGTTCAGTTGAAAGCAACAAAAATGTCTGGAGTTGACAAAAAAAAAGCTCAAGTGGTTTGACTGCTGAAGGTTTTTTGAAATACATAATTCTGATTTGAAATAGTTAGCTGGAGATGGGCACCAGCACCCCTCCTGACCCCACGAGGGACAAGGGTGTTAGAAAATGGATGGATGGATGGTTTGAAATATCTAAATGATGAGCTATGAGCAGCTGAGTACCTGGTAGGTGACCCGACCAGCAAAGTGCTTGATGGTGAACTCTGGGAGCGGCATCTTTGGCTTCACATACAGTGGATTGTGGCCATGGTGATAGTGACACTTTTGCAGGAAAGTGTGGTCTGTTGCCTGGCAACAAAGTAGCACGACTCACACTTAGATCATTTATATATTTTGTACATGTTGCACACGGTGCGACAATCCTCACCTGAGGGAAACAACTCTGGTCGTCCAGAATCCTCAGTATCCCATGAGGCTTAGCGGCGATGATGTCGATGCAGGGCTGGTTGTCGTTAAATGTGATGTCCTGCCATGGGATCTGCTCTCTGCTGTACTCCTCCTGCAGCGGGATCACATGTTTCAGACGGGATCTGTTTTACATCTCTGCACATGCAGTCGCTGCTTTCTGCAAGACCTGAGTTTCTCAGGAAGTCTGTGTGTGTGAAATCGAGCCACCCTGCAGGCGTGACGCCGACTCACCAGTTCCTCCCTGAACACGATCCTGTTGAAGAAGAATTGCAGGTATTCGTTTGCATAATTAATGCAGAGCTGCTCGAAGCTGTTGAAGGCCAGATCCTGTCGCCACAAACACACACAGCAGGTGATTCTTCACATGTGATCTTCCGATCGGATGATTATTCAGGATCTGATCTCTAAAGTTGAGCACAGGAAAGTTAGAGAGCGGTTCGTGGTTCCGCAGACCGGTGTGCTGAATGAGCTGCAGGTTTCCCAAAACTCAAATAAACCCTTAAACTGTCATATACTGTATATGTGTATATATATTTTTTACATTGAGATCACTTTAGAATAAGCAAAGTTAGTCAAGTAATATAATCTACACTGTACAACTTTTATTACAACACATGAGATTTTTACTTTAAAAAAATATCCTAATTGTTAGCAGAGCCTTGATTTCTTAACCCGTGTGGCTGTTTTTTTAATATATATCAGTGAGCTATGATGACAGAATAAATACATAAGTCAAAGATCTTTGTAGTAATTCTTTAGTTTAGTATTTTTAATGATATTGTGTCTGATGGGACAAAATATTCCCAGGTCATTTAGACCTGGGAGTTATGCACAGCCTGCCCTGAATTTATGGCTTCTGGAAACTGTCTGCCTGGTGTGATAACGGGATCCAAAACAAGCAACCTATTGTGCTAAATTCAGGCTGCTACTTCCTGTGATCAGAGTCATCACGTTGGGGGTTTTTCCCATGAAATCTGTGTAGCCGCTCTCGGCAAAGGAAAATTAGGCAAAACTTCTGACATTTTTTATTTAATTCTCCCCGACAGAATACAAAATCTGCAACACTCGCCTACCTCAAATCCATAAATGTCCAGAACAGAGATGGAGAGGCTGTGTTGGCGAGGGTACACCTGAGCGTTGATCCTCTCGGTTAACCAATGGAAGATAAGCGAGTACAGAATCTTGGCAACAGCATCTCTAAAAAGTCCAAATGAATTTCTACAATCAGGAGGGGCTTATGTGTGAACTACTAGGGTTGGGTCTTGTCACCTATTTTTCTCTCACCTGGCATCAACAGCATTTTCCACACTCAAAGGGCTGTAGATTTTGTCCCTCATTGTCTCCTGTGGGAGAAAACCGAGCAACAATACCCATTTAGGGATCGGGTTGATGCATTTCAGTTAACTTAAACATTTTGCGGACACTATTTTACTGCATTTATTCTCCCACTTTTTTTTTAGTATTCCCTCCTCCTCATCTCCATCACATGCTTTGCTTCCTGTTAGCTCTTCCGCCTCACTTCTACTCCCCACCTCATCGACTCGGCAGATAAAGAGCGCCTTGAGATTCGAGAGCTTCCTTTGCCAAAATCCACTTGACCAGCACATACAGCAGGGGTGTCAAACTCCAGTCCTCAAGGGCCGCAGTCCTGCAACTTTTAGATGTGCCTCTGCTGCACCACAGCTGAATAGAATAATTAGGTCATTAGCAAGGCTGGGAGAACTGATCTACACAAGGAGGTATTTAAGCCATTTCATTCTAGTGTTTTGTACCTGTGGCACATCTAAAAACTGCAGGACAGCGGCCCTTGAGGACTGGAGTTTGACACCTGTGACATACAGACTCTCAATGCACGCACAAATCCAACCAGAGGAAAGAGCCGGTAGCGCTGACCCCTCTCCCGTTACATGCGCACCTTTGTAATCAGAGTTTGAATAATGCAAAAGGCTCTTGTGTTGTGTATATAAGCAGGTGGCAGACATAAGATTTCTCTCTCTCGCCACCATCACTTCCTTCTTGGAGGATTACAAGTCGATCGGATTGGATAAACTAGGCTGGCTTGTGGGAAAGCCTTTATTTTTGACTAAACATTTCTATTTTTTCCACATGATTTGGCTCATCAATCCAATGTGCAAGTGAAAAACAAAGGATAAAGCATGGATTTCCCCCTGTGACGTCTGTTTTATAAGCATAAGCGGATGGGAGAGTTTGCCTCATAACTATAACTTTTGTTTGGCTCCACAGTGATGAAGATCTGAAGAAGGTGCAAGCTTCTACTTGAGGATCTACCTGGAGCAAAGAAGAAAAGTGTTTTAACTTTGACTTTACTGCAAAGGAGACAAAATCAGACTTCTTCCTATTATCTGAAACTATCTGTGGAAATTTGACATGAGTGGACTTCAAATTTCTCAGAGAAGCACTAAGAAAGACTTAAGTGAAAGACAAAATGTGACTTTTCTTCCATGTTTTGCTTGTGGTTATGGATGAGGCATAAAAAAAGTTTTGACAAAATCTCATTAGAAGGCTTAAGTGTCTATTTATAAATCTATTTATTTGCATCTTGTTGCTGTTTGTGTTTCAGGAGGCGGAGGAGGATGATTGGTATCTGTTTTGATTCAGAATGTACAGGTGATGCACATCAATGAAATGTAAAACATTTCAGCTACACTTTCAGCGGCACTGTTTAGATCAGGGGTCTCAAACTCCAGTCCTCGAGGGCCGCTGTCCTGCAGTTTTTAGATGTGCCACAGGTACAAAACGCTGGAATGAAATGGCTTAATTACCTCCTCCTTGTGTAGATCAGTTCTCCAGAGCCTTAATGACCTAATTATTCTATTCAGGTGTGGTGCAGAGGGCACATCTAAAGGTTGCAGGACAGCGGCCCTCGTGGACTGGAGTTTCAGACCCCTGGTTTAGATCAAAGTAATATGATGTGGTAAAATGGCCCAGTCAAAGTCCAGACATAATCCAGCTGTGGATCTGGAGCAAGATTTAATAGTTGACGTTCACAGGTAATCTGACTCTGCTTGAGCTACTTTGCAGAGAAGAATTGCAAAATAAAGATGTCTCTAAACCGGTCGAGACATACCAAATAAAGTCCTGTCCAGGGAATACAAAGCACAAATAAAACCCAATCTTTTCAGACATCTTTTTTTTTAAATTACAAAATAAATTTCTCTCTTCACAATTATGCACTTGTTTGTGAAAAGGAAACAAGTTAATTGTGAAATTGCTGAAAAAATAGAACAAAGAAAACCAGGCGGACAACAATGGGAGTGGATCAGTGACAGCACTTATTTTTTGTTGTCTATTTTCCGTGTGTGTGTAGGTGTGTGTGTGTTGACACACATGCATCTAATTGTGTCTATGTAAAGGACACTGGGGCCAATACAATGCTTCCATTGTCCCCACACCTGTGTAAGCAAGACAACAAGGCTGCCACATGAACCAGTCAGTCTACTTCAGAGGAGTCAAGATGTCGAACGTTAAGCAGTGATAACAAAACTATAAGGAAAGGAGGAGAACATATCATCTCTAACACATCCGGAAATAAAATATAGACTTCTTAAACAGAAAATTCAACCTGGTTTGACACTGACCGTGACTTTGTACGTAATGGCTTTCTGTAGTCCTTCTGGTGAGATCTGCAGCAGTTCTGCCACCACCCTGATCTCCTGCGCGCTCACCACTGACGCCACCTCCTGGCCATCAGCCTCCAGCGCAGCAAGGAAAAGGGAAAATGTGTTCAATCTGTTGAGAAATCGCTGCAGGGAAATCAACCTTAATGTGGTTGATCTCATCTCAGTTTAAGATGAGCTTGGAAGTGCACCTCAGTAAATAAAATTTATTTCTGCAAGTCATTCCAACGGTAAGACTGAAATAAACACCCAGTTATTGCCTGTGTTGTGTCATCTTTTAATAATCATGTTTAGCACTTACTTTCACTGATATTCCTCCATTTGTCACCACGGTTACACTTATTGTGTAGCGGGATGGTACTTTTTGTGACAAATACCAATTACTGACAGTAGTTAGCGTCACAACAGTTGGCAAATCCCTTTGGTTTTCTGCCTTTCATGTAGAAAACACTCAACTCAGGTGTGACTTCATTACCAGTTTCTACTAGAGGCAAATTGAATGCAGCATTGTCAAAGTGTTTGATAAAAAGATTCAATATCGGACTGGCAGCTCAATGTCAGCTTAACGGGTGCAACATCTTTCCAATCAATGTTCTATTGATGACAATAGCAAGAGTTAAACCCATGTATCATACACAGAAACAAAGCTGAAATACAATTATTTCTAATAGACTCATTTGGATAGTGTAATTGTTTTTAACTCAAAGTACTTTAAAAAGTAAGTAAATGCAAAATGCAGAGAGGGTGATAACTGCAAAATAGGTAATCAACCTAGAATACTACCTCATGTTTCTGAAAGTAAACATTGCCCAGGTGCAGTATGGACGCGAGGACTCTAAAGATGGCCGACTGGTCCTCGGGGGTGAAGTGAAGGATTTCCATGGCAGAGAGCAGACGTCGGAAATCGTCTGCATCGCTCTTTCCTCTTATCAAATAGTCCCCTCCCTTTATTCAGAGACAGAGTTTAAACCGAAGAGCGAGCTGAATGAAACGATCTGCGAGGAAGACACTGTGTCGCTCACTGTGTTATACCTGGTTGAGGTAATAGTAGGTTTCAGCATCTTGCAGGTAGAAAGCCTGTTTCTGCTGAGAAGGAAGACCTGCCAGCATCTCGTAGAAGATGTGATAGTTCCTCTCATCTTTGGCCTGAAGCAGACATCAACAGATCATTACACAGACCGCTAACTACATAAAAACATCATGCTGTAGCTGTATCAGAAGCTACCTGAAAGACAATGCGGGACTTTTCCAGCAGATACTGAGAGGTTATGGCACCACTGATTATACCACTAGACAAACAAATACAAGGGGGTAAAAAAGATAACACATAAGTAGGATTACAAAGGAGTTGAAGAATCTAAATTTCTCTTCCGTACTCACTCCTCCAGGTAGACCTCTATGTATTTCCCAAAGCGGCTAGAATTATTGTTTCGCACAGTTTTGGCATTTCCAAAGGATTCCAGCAGAGGCGCCGCCTCAAGGATCTACCAGGTGTTCAAACACAAAGCAAGTCACACACTTTGATCACAGGAACCACGAAGGCACACAGAAACACACACACACACGGACACTGACTCTCTGTCAGCTAACATTTTTACACATCCATTCAGAACAAGCCGTTCTAAATCAAACACGTCCGTCACTTGTTGGAGACTAAGAAGTGTTAATATTGATTGGTCAATATTAACCAATATTGATAAGCAGTTGTATAAATGCAGCAGCACTAGCACATATTATGTATATATAATAGCGGTGAGGACTGGTCTTTTCTACAACTGATTATCAAGAGAATGTGAAGAAAGAGAAGTCAAACTTTTATGAAGATCTAATAAAGATTACTCAGAGAAGTCCAGAAGTCCAGTGAGTTTGTTTACAAAAATGCAGAAACTACGAATCAATCTGAAAAACTATCCCAAAAATCTTACATTTGTAAAAATGTCCTAGAGTTTTTACATTTGAGGTTATCAAACTACCCAGAAATCAAGAAGAGGCCTTAGGGTTAAACAAAGCAAAGGGAAAGAAAAAATCTCAACAAGATGTGCATCAAGACCTTTAAGCTTCAAAGTGCATTTTGTGCAAAAAAAGAAAACTAAACACAAGCCACAGTAACAATCACTCAAAATGTTGTTAGTGTTCAAGTAGGATTACTAAAACAAGGACACTAACAACACATCACATATTTAAATGCTAATTAACAGAAGATAAGACGAGTGGTAAAAGGCGTATACACTCAGAAAGGACGACTACCTCAATCTTTCCTCATGAAAAGCAATCATAGATTAAAATAAAAGAGGAGACAAACACATGGAGAGAGGGATTACAAATTCACATAATTTGGTTTGTCAAAGTATATCAGTATCAGTTTGTACAGGTCAGGATGTGTGTTCATACCTGTTGCACAGGATTTGAATTGTGATCTATTGCAGCCAGGTAGCGAAGCACAAGTTTGGTAGCCTCTGTTTTTCCAGACCCACTCTCCCCACTAAAACACATTAAAACTCTGTTACTGACAATCCACCACCCATTAACTTTTTAAAGACTCCTTAATAGGTGTATAACATATACTTAACAGGCAAATAAAGACAAAACTTAACACTAAATATTTAGTTAGCAAGGTAACTAATTAGTGGTCATCAAACTGAGACCCCCAATAGTAATCCTGCTATCCTTGCGGTATAAAACACAAATCGCCCCAAACAAAACACAAAGAGCTTTTTCTTTACTTAAAGACCTCAGTTATTTGATTCTCATTATCACCCTGTTGGTGCTCATTAAGTGTTTGACTTAATTGACTAAGTTACATGAACACTTCACTTCAGCTCACATTAGGCAAAGACTCAATTCCACTTTTAAATTAAAGTATCCGAAACAGTCTCTCACATGCAGCTAGGCCAACACACAAATATCCAGTGCTGTGCCACTGCCAAGGGATTAGCACTAAGTACCACCATTATGCAGGCCACGCCAGCAGACGGTAGAACGGTGTGTGTTTTGTGTGTTTAAGGGACTATGGCACCTTTACAACTTTCCAGCATAAAGTTTCAGCTTGCAGCCTGCTTGGCTAAGAATCAGGCCGTTAATGGTCACTGAACACTAGACCTCAGTTAGCCCTTGACAAGCACTCGCTGACACACGCGCACACACAAACCAATGGTCCACACACAAAGATTCAGACCTCTGAAAGACAATCTGCTCCTGGCCCAGACCTAGTTGGGCTTCCCTTACAGGTGTCTCCTTCCAAATATGGCTAAAGTGTTCGAGTCGTGTGAGAGGTCTTTTTATGTCAGGTGCCAATTTCTGCTCATTTCTACACAAACACAAACCCTTATCTATCCAAGCATCCCCAACATTTCTAAATGGGATTTGCCTTGGAAAATGTTAAACCTTTTTTATATTGAGTCACATTATGAATGCATTTTATTGGGATTATTTTTTATCAACACAAATAGGTGTATAATTGTGAAGTGGGAGCAAAAGGTTCCATATTTGTTAACATTTTTTTACATAAAAAATCTGAAAAGCGCAGCCCTATCGAAAGTTTGTGTACCGAACGATTTTCAAGCTTTGCCACAGACTCTTAATTAGATTCAGGTCATTCTACTACACAAAAGACCTATACCATTAATTCATTTAAAGTGAATATCCTCATTTAAAGAGAACGTGAACACATTTCCTACCTGATTATTATGACCTGGTTTTCTTTGGCATCCATCATTTTGGAGTAAGCAGCATTTGCTATGGCAAACAAATGCCTGCGAGACAAAAGGCAGAGGTAAAAATGTCAACTAACTGAGAACATGTGAAATCATAAATAAACAAAAAGCACCAGATTATTTCTTCTTTTTTTATGTTTTCAGCCAGTAGCTTCAACTTAACTGCATTAAGGAGGAACATGGGAGATGACTTCTGTACGCACGTTTAGCTATATGCAGAGATCAGATTCCCATTATGTTCCAATATGTTTTTGTAGTACATTTTAAATAAATTGTTTGCTCTTGTTACAGTCAGAATCTGTACTGTAAGCATACTGGAAAATCCTTGCCTCTTAGTTTTGTTTTGCATGCTTTGCTATGAGCAAACTTTACTTACGGAGGGTGTTCTCCCAGAGCACGACCCTTGTACAGCAGCACAACGTCAGTTCCATAAATGTTGTACATCTTGTAGGGATTCACAGACACCAGTATGCTACCTATGTATGTCTGGATGAGATGAGTCAAGAGTGACATAAGTAATGGAAGTGAAGCAAACAAATATTTAAATAGTCCTATGAATAAAAGAATGGACATGGCCCTTTACAGATTTCTTTTTTTTTGTCTTGTCACGTCATTAATTAAATAAAATTTAAGAAAATACAAAATGTGGTTTTCAAATGATTTAAATAAGATTATTCAAACCAAACTGGGCCTATGCAGTAATAATAATTGCATAGGCTCATTACCAGCTCTTTCAAATTCTGAATGAAAGCTGTTGTCCAACCAATTATTATGTTAATTACTTTTTCCTATATAACCAGGTTTGAATGATTTTTTTTTTCCAATCAGAGTGCTTACTCTGGTTATTGATGACCTGAAAATGTAGGCCTGTCACAATAACTAATGTTTCTTGATGATTAATTGTCCCAAAAGTTATTGCGATAAACAATAATGTTATTTTGAGACAATTTGCCAGTAATATCATGGCAATAATGGCATAATAATGCAAGAACACATTCTCAAAGATCAATAAACTTTAAATTCTAATGAGCATTTAACACAGGAAATGAAGACATTTTAAATATCCAAAATAAATCAACAAAACAACAGAAACAACAAATAAAATTAATTATGAGGTTTCCAAAAAAGGTTTAGTTGAGACCAAAACTCCAGACTGAAAACTTTTATCATCCAGTTTTTGGTAGAAAGAGAAAAACAATAAATCATGAGATTGGAAATTATTGAATTTGTTTTATTTCATCATGTGATTAATTGACTTATTCATTATTGTAACAGGCCTCGAAACATGTAAAAGAAAATGCAAAACAAGCAAAAAAATGTAAATCTTTATGGAGTCAAATAATTTTTTATAGCACTTTTTAGTCAGTACTTACGTAAATAAGCTGTCTGTCAAACCTTCTCCTTAAATTCAGCAAAACAGCTCCCTCATGCATCTCACTAAAAAAAACAGAAAGCAGGTTTGTCTTTTAAGTTTCCTCAGTATTTGTTGTTTGACGCTGCTTAATATCAGTGGAAGGTTTTTACATTTTTGCCATCTGAGTGAAAACTTACTCTAACTGAGTCATGTCTTCCACACCGTCTTCCTCCCTGAAGTCCCGGTGAGTGATTGTGGGCATGCTTCTGATTGAGTACATCTATAATTCAAGTGTATACAGACATAAATCAGGACATCAAGTAAGAACACAGGCCTGCATTTGACAAACATGGACAAGTTGCTTTAGAGAAAAATTTTAATTTACTTTTTTCTTCTGACTTGTGGTTTACCACCCATCAGTAATGTTAGACTTATTTGCAACCTTGTTTGCAAATGCTTCCTTACATTTTATTGTTATCTTCAACAAACCCTTCAACCAATGCTTATCTTTCTGCTTCATTGATATCATGCAGGAAATAATTGCTGTCTAATGTAATTATAGTATGGCAGCATTTGTTATACCATTCTAGATTATTACCTTGTCATACCATTGCCCCTGAGGTTCCCCCTCTCTGTTCAGATTCCACTGCCCTGGTCCCTCCCCTTCAGGTCTTTGTCTCATTAGACTCTGGGTGTGTTCAGGAAATTCTCCATCTCCGTACATTGACCACTTGTTGAGGTTCTCCACTGTCCCATGAGGGAGAACCCTCTCTGCCCCCCAAACATCTAGATCTTCTTGCATGACGTCCGCTCCTGAACCTTGTGCCCAGTGCTGTTCGGGTCCAGCTCCTTGGACATGTGGTGATACTACAGCATATGAAGGAAGCCGAAAAGAAGCCCCCTGTAGGTGAGATTTCCGTAAAGCACCAGAAAGGTTAAGGGGTTGTGGAGCTCTGGGGGCCCCAAGCCGTGTCAGGATATTACCTTCAGGGAGACGATAATTTGCTCCACGAAGGTTTGGGTTCTTTGATAATGCCTTTGACAGGTCAAGCGATTGAGGTGAAGAAGCAGCCTGGGAGCGTGTCATGAGTGTTCCATCTGGCAAGCGGTAGGAAGAAGATCGGAGGTTCTGGTTGCGGAGAGCATTAGAGAGATCAAGTGAACGTTGCTCAGGAGTATTAGCAGTACCACGTTGCCTCAATAATGATGTGTCTGGGAGATTGTATGAAGCACCACGGATGTTGCTATTTAGCAAAGCACCAGAAAGGAGAGGGCTTGAAGGACTTTGAGGCTGATTTTTTGAAAACAGAGATGATCCTTCTGGTAGTTGAAACTTTGCTTTGCGGAGGTTTGTGTTCATCAGAGCACTGGACAGCCCAAGTGAAGAGGATGCATTCTCAGCAGTCTCCACATTCTCTCCTGGACGTGTAAGAAATGATCCATCTGGTAGTCGATAAGAGGCCTTTCGGACATTTGAATTAAGAATGGCTGAGGAGAGCATGGGGGAGGAAGACACAGGGGCTGGCTCATTTCTAGTGACCAAAGTACCATCTGGCAACCTATACGTAGCTTTACGCACATTAGAGTTTAGCAGGGCAGAGGACAACATGGAGGAAGACATGGGGGAAGGACCTGGAGCAAGTTCGACAGGTTCATTTCTGGTAACCAATGAGCCATCAGGTAGTCTGTATGTGGCTTGACGTAGATGTGGGTTCTGAAGAGCATTGGAGAGCACCAAGGAGGAAAGCCTTCCGTTACCAGCACCAACTCCAAGGTCATTTGTACTTGTAACTTCTACAGGACCCTTAGACATTGCCAAAGTACCACTTGGAAGCTTGAACATTGACCCTTGAATCTGGGAAGTTCGCAGTCCTCCAGAGAAAAGTGGGGAGCTACCTCTAACACTTCCTTGTGGAGGCGTGATGGAAGCTGGAGCTGGTGATGCTGAAGCTGGAGATAGGTGTTGCTGAAAAGGAGATGCAAAGGAAGCATTACGTAGCTGAGAGGTAAGCAAAGCGGAGGACAAGTGTGGAGAGGTAAGAGAAGAAGAGGGTAGAGGTGCTGCTGTTTGATGAGGATGTGAGGGAGGCAGAACAGTTGTATGGAGATTGGCACTGTGCTGTAGAGGGGATGAAAATGAGGCGGTGCGTAAGCGGGAATTTTGCATTAAAGCAGTGGATAAACCCTGAGGCCCAAATGGGTTTACCATCTGGGTCTCTTGTGCAATGATTGATTCATCCCCCTGCATTCCTGGTATGGGAGAAGGGACCCTTTGCAAAGGTGTTGTAAAGCTAGCATTTTGCAAATAAGGATTATGGAGTGTATGCCCCAAATTAGGGGATGGTGGTAGTTGTTGAGGGAGAACCTGAGAACCTGGTAAGGCGTTGGTAAGCATGGGAGATGGACCTGGGTCCATTAGTGTGTAGTTATGCTGAGTAATCCCCTGTGATGGTAGGTGGACACCATGAGTAAGATTAGACTGAGGTACAAGAGGTTGAAAGGAAGCTGGCCCCAGACTGTGGGGTCTCACTAATCGATGAGGTAAGGGAGAAGATGGGTGAGACATATGGTACATGGGAGAAGCAGCGCGGGAGGGCAGAGGAGATCTATGTGGCAGGGGCTGTGGAGATTGGGGTCTACTCTGGAGCCTTCGGATCGATGGCTGTGGAGAAACAGGACCACTCTGTTTTAAAGATGGCTGGGGAGATAGTGGGGGCACTGCTGGAGAAGCTCTGAATGACTGCCTTGATTGAAGAGATGGTTGGTTTCTGGGCATTCGTACTAAAGGCTGTCCACGACCTACAGGTCTGTGGAAGGCTCCTTGGACACTACCAGCTCGTTTGGTTTCCCTTAAACCTGCAGGCCGAGAGCTAGATCTAGCTAGCATGGTTGTTCCAGAACCCATTTCTCCTGAAGGAGAGGCAGGGCCTCTATGTATAGATGATCTAAAAGGGGCTACTTGCTGAGTTACAGGGGGTCCAGGTCTACTGCGTCTTTGTAAATAGGGATTAGCTGGTGAGGGTTTCACAGCTCCCATAGGGACATGGCTTCTCACTCCAGGACTTCCTCTCAGCCTGCGGGTAGAGGAGCGGGTTGGAAGGGGTCGAGCAGAGACCCGTGACGGTGAAGGGGAGGGGGCATGATGGGGAGAAGTGGGCCGGAAAGACTTTGGTGGAGAACGGGATGCTTCAGGCTGAATTGGGCTCCGCCTTTGTGGAGAAGGAAGAGGTGGAGAAGGAGAACCCCTCATCATAGATGTTTGTTTTCTTCCTTTAAACAAATGTGGTCTCACAGGGGGCAGATGAACTGCATCTGGAGGAGGTTGCTGCCTGAAAGACAATCTTGGGGAAGAAGGTGGACTTTGTCTTTTTCTTAGTGATGCTCGTGGTGAAGCCAGAGGACTAGAAAGTGGGGAATGGGGTCTGACAGTGGAGGGACCCCTGCGTAACCCAATTCCCCTTCTTCCTTGTTTCAAGGATGGTTGAGCACTTACTGACATCCCTCTCCTATAATACAGTGGAGAAGAAGGGGGGCTTGATGTTCTCTGCCATTCAACTGGGGTTGTGGGCCGTTGACTTACCATTGAGGCCCGGTGAGTGTGTCTATGTAGGCGAGGAGAAATGTAGGGGTCCGACTGAAAGCCTGTTTTGAAGTCCATTGGATGTGGTGAGAAGTGAGGTGAAGGAGGCCCTTGTACCCTTTGTGATCCCGGTCTTAACGACATCTGTGGAGAGAGAAGGGGACTCATTTTTCGGACTGGCACCGGGGAGACCATTGGTGAATGAAGTGGTGAATACACTGGTTGCTGCATTTGCAGGGCTCCTGGTGAAATTTGCCCCAACTGAAACATTTGTGAGTCCTGTGGTAGAGGTGCTTGATAAACCTGGGAAGAAAATTGAGGGGGTAAGGGAGACGGGGACACGTAGTTGGGAGGAACAGTAAAAGTGACATTAGTTAGCTGAGGAGAAGGAAGGTACTCTTGATGATTGATCACAGCTGTTGGAAAGATAGGATCTCCAAAAGGAATGGTGGGAAGTTGCTGATTGATGTCAATGGGCAAAGGAGACTGTGCAGAAAGGTATGCTGGGATGGGTTGTTCAAATTGTACATCTGACAGAATTTCCTGATTATTGAGAACCAAGGATGGATTGGTAGAAGGAAACATTTGGGGAGAGGGTTGAGTATGAAGAGAAGGTGGTGGCAAAGTTTCAACCTCTAGTCTCTCTTTTCCAAACAACATGACTTGGGGCCTAGGAACTCTGAACTGTTCAGATAGAAATGGTTCAGATACAGGGGAGAAAAATTGTTCCTGTCCAAATAGCTGTCCTGTCTCAGCCAGATTAAGTCCAGGATTCATAGTGACCTGTTGCTGATAAGGGTTGTACATTTGAGCACTTTGCGCATATGCAAGCATTGGGTCATTATATATTCCTGGGACTGTATCATAGGTGCCGCTCATTATCCCATATGAGTTTGGCATACCATAGTTAGAAGCCATGTTGTGGTCAAAGTAATCCACATATTGTTCAGGGTAAAATGAGTCATGATACCCATACATGGTATCATCATAATAATTATATGGGTCTGGCTCTACAGAGTACAGAAATCCATCTTCTCCATAGTAATACTCTTCCCCATCATGGCCATTGTAGTCTTCATATTCATCATCATAATAACCATATGGGTAACCAGAGTTATCTACATCATCATCATAGTAAAGCTCATCATCATAATAAAAGTTGCCCTCATCATCATAGTAACCATACTCGTCCTCCCACTCATCATCATCATAGTATAATTGCTCTTCATAGGGATCAGTTGGGTCATAGTTAAATGGTTGTCTTTCAAAGCTTTGTGGTCCCCACCTGTTATGGTAGTCTTCTTCATATCCATAATTATCATCATATTCGTAGGCTCCATTGTAATAATGTGTGTGTCCCCCTCTGGTATCCCTGCTAGCAAAGGATAGGTTCTTTTTTCCCCGTCGCCCTGCCCGCCCCCCATGCCGGCCATGACCCATAGAAGACAGGAACCTGCCCGTCAACCAGTTAGTTGTTGCGGCCATCCTACCAACCATCCAGCTTTTACTCTTAAATCCCTGTCCTGCTTTCTTTTTTCCAAACATTCCTTTGAACTTCCCTCCTAAACCCTTTGCCTCAGATGCCATTTTATTACCCTTATTTCCTAAGTTGGATAGATTCAGTGTTTTTTTAGATGTGGTTTCTTTAGAGGCATCGTCTTTTTTGTTAAACAAACTGAAACCAGACAGACCAGGTTTTTTGTCAGCAGACCCAGATTTCCCCCCAAAGCCAGCAAAAAGCTTGCTGTTACCAAGAAGAGGTTTACCGCCAGAAGAGGGTTTCTTTTTTTTGGAAAGTCGTAGAAAGAGGCGAGAAGTACTTTTAAGGTTTCTCTTTGGTTTTGCTTTTTCAGCTTGTTTAGAAGGCAAGCTAAAAGGAGAGGACTTTCCAGCAATACTTGATAGGGCTTTGGAGGCTCCTTTAAGGTGAGATGTTGCATCTACTTTTTTAACTAAGTTCTTCTTTTGCCCCTCTGCAGCCAAGCCAATCATGCTCTTAGAAGCTCCTTTGAGATCACTCATCTGCTTTAGATTTACTGCATCCATGCCTTTTTTCACTTGTGGTTTTCTCTTTGGATCGCCTTCATCTTCCTCATCATCAGGGGAACCGCGTTTAGGTTTCATAGCCATAGCTTTGGATGCTCCTTTTAGAGCAGCCTTGCCTTTTCCCTTATCTCCCTTGGCTGCCTTCTTGGTTACTACCTCTTCTTCACTGTCACCACTTTCCTGTTCTTCAGACATAACCTCCTCTTCTTCTTCCTCTGAACCTTCTTCTGACTCACTGACAGGTTTCTTTCCTTTTCCCTTCTTCCCTTCATCTTTCCCCTTACCCTTTGCCGGTGGCTCCTCAGCCTTTTTGCCACCTTTTTTGTCATCTTTTGTTCCCTTCTTGTCTTCTTTCCCTCCCTTCTTTGGCTCATCTGATTTGCCTTTCTTAGCAGCTGATTTTGAGTCACCTTTCTTTGGTGCCATGGTACCTTCTCAGATCCTTCCAAGTTAGATGAAGTTCCCAAAAGTACTGTAAAAGCAAGTGAGTATAAAAAAGTTAATATGTTTTAACAGAATTAACATCCTTCCATTTGCTTCTCAGTCTATCACAAGTTTGAAAACCTTTGAAATGCCCTCTCTCCCAGTTCAGTTGCTCTGTAAAGTAACCTCAGACGAACCCCAGCCACTTTATGTTAAAACACGATCTAGTAATGGAGTCGAAATCTCAGCCATCTGTGCTCACTCGTGTTACGGTTCTCCTTCAGTTGTCAAAAAAAGAGCTGTTGTATAAGTTTAACAAGGAAGAAATTTATCCAGAGGAGTCACTAGTTTAATCCATTTGTGGTTTGAAGTGCAAAGTGCATCTCTTTTTCAAAAACAAAAGTAGTATCCAATGTAAGATCCTGTTCTTTTATGTATTTGTAAGTAACCTCCCAGGGTCACACAATAAATAAATTATCCTGTCATTCCAATGACAGAGTCAGTGTAGTCCTTTGTCTAATGTTCATTGTAAATCCGGTCCGTAAGCCCGGCAGGGAATCCTCATCGTGGCGGCCGCACCAACTTTGGCAGCAAGTCCCTCTGACAAGGAGAGCAAGCGTGAGTGCAATGGTGTGAGCCTCGGTGTCCTCTTTGTTTTAGACTGAGTGTCCATGTGTGTTTTATCTGTGGCTGTATCCTCCCACATCCACGTCAGCTTGCCTTTGTGACCTCCTGCAACCCTCTGTGTCTCTCTCTGGTTACTGAAACCCTCATTCTAACGTTTCTGTCAGGTTTGACATCTTGTCATATTTTTTTTGATGCATCTACAATCAGAAACGAGCCCATGTCCTGTTTGCCTTCACCTGCATGTGCAATCTGAGTGAGCATTACCTTTTAAAGCCGCAAAGGGAACCTTAATATAGCAGGTGTACTATCTTGGTGTAACCATATCTACTGGTTCACTTGTGTATGAATAATGCACGCTGGCTGAGCTGTTGCTAAACTGTGTCTGAGCGGCAAAGGTACTCGGAGCCAAAAGATGCCCATCAGTAGCAGGACAGATCACAGCCGGGAATGATGATGTATGATACAACACTCATCCATCCAACGCTATCAGCTTACACCAATAATGCATGTAGAGGCCACACCTGTCACGCATGAAGATATAAAGGATTCATATAATAAATTGGCTATGCAAAAAAAAAAAGAAATTAGTATAGCATTGTATAAAAAATGTTCTTACTTTGAAATATAATCATATAACATGCACAACTGCAAATGTAACACCCTAGAAGCTTTAGTCAGTGGATTTCACGGACACATCATGTTGCCTGTAGTTGTTAATAGTTGCTAATCTATACCGTTTCTAGAAAGCATAAACTATAAAACAATATCAACTTTTCTAGTAGGTTATGTGCTTTAAAAACATAAATAAATGTATGCCTTTCTCTGGCTAAACTTCAGGGATTAACATGGGGTTGGGAACTGATTTTGAGTACAGCTGGGCGTTAGCGTATTGATAAGGAGGTTTAGGGCTCATTCATCGATGATGGATTGATATTCCAGGAGGTCATCTCAGTGGCAGAAATAAATGTTTAATGGGTGCCCTGTGTTCCTCCTACGCAGATAGGATGAAACATTCATCACAGGCTCCTCTAAATATATCACAACCCAGGTCAACCCAACCCTGGTCTTCTTGTGCACAAATAGGAATAAACAGAAAAGATTTAAGTCAAAGGTTGGCAGCCAGGGGCTAAAGAGCAGGTGAAAGTGACATTTTTATTTTACATCTTAATCTCACACATCATCCTTCACACAGTGCAATCCATACCAGACCTCTTAACCTTTAAATATCAGTTTATGACGACAATCCTGAATTTGTTTTATTGGGGTTTTATGTAATAGATCAACAAAAGTATGTTGGGTATTAATTATGAAGCACAAGAAAATTGAAGAGTCTGAAAGTGATTTTGTGGAATATGAAATCCTGTAATGTCTTTGAAGAATGTGTGCCATGCATGATTCATCACAGTGAACAATGGGCATAATTCACAGTGTTCCACCATCTCAGGACCAGGTACCATTCTTTTCCATGACATCACCACTTGGTTTTATTTATTTATTTTTTCCTTTAAAGGTTAAACTGACCGTCTAATTATTAAATGCTCTATGAATACCCCCCAGCAGACCCTAGGGTTCCACTATAGCTTTGAAGAAACTAGCCTTTGCCGGTATTGCCATTGAGTTGCATGCAATTTTTAACACTAAACACTTGAGTTGTAACTGGATCATGGTTGTGATGTTTAAGTCAGCGGTGCACACTGATGCCGAGTTACTCAACTCATGTCCAAAGACACTGTGGAGGGCTGGATTATGTGCTAATCACACTGTGCATTATTTTAAATGCAAAGGAAGACAATGTTGGAGAACAGTTTTCCTATGGCACCATGTATTCCACTACTGTCAAAATGAAAGCATTGTTCGCAGTAATAGTGTGACAGCAGTGAACCAAACATCTGATGCATTCAAGCACAGATGTGATTCACTGCATGGTTTTAATGAGGGCTAATTGAGCGAAGAGTGTCGAATCCAAATTCATACCACGCTTTTCCTTATCCTTCACTTTGGGTTATACATGTCATCTTTCACATAAATCCCTATAAAATACCTTTACGTCTTTGGTTGTTATATGAAAATACAAAAAGCTAGACGTGGCGAGAAACATTTTTGACCTTTAATAATTATTGAGCTGAAGTCTGCATCACATTTCCCGGGAGCAGTGACCACAACAATCCGCTACATATCCTACAGGCTTGGCATGTAAAGGTAGCAGTCATTGGTATCATTTATCTACAGACATACAGTAGATAAGGAGATATTCATGGCAAGTAGGTACAGGGAAAAGTTCAAAAGTTCCTCGGCCCACATCTGATATACTGAGTAGTGTTATTCAACAAACATGTAAAGCACCACATGTACACTATAGGGAATGTTTGATAAGCATCTTCTGGTTATGGTTGGATGAATGAGTGAACTGGTGCTGACCAGGTCAATGGCAGAGATAGGAGAAGTGGAGACAATGGCAAAAAGAAGGTACTCAGAAGAAGTGACATCAAAAAAGAGAAATAAATGAAGCATCTGCACAAAGATGATGGCCAGTAGTTGTTTCAGGTCGACTAAAACTGTGATTTTCTGTTAATATGGAGTAAAGTTAGGTAGTGAGAGTGTAGCCAAGAGATTCTGCCTCTTTATGCCAATCAATAACAAGCACACAACATGAAGATTCAGGTATGTAATGAAGACTGCCTAGGATGAAGAATGAATGATGTCAATCACCAGAGGTGACTCAACAAAATTAAAATGAACTTTTGCCCTTTGCAGTCTATCAGAGGCAAAAAATACTAAGCATGTGTGAGCATGCCCTAACCCTAACCTTAACCCCATGCATGAGCATGAGATCATATAACATAAGAATATTGATAACTGCACTTGTAAGAATGTAAGGTATTACATTTATTTATTTAGATTTTGATTTAAATTTACAGACTGAAGCACAAATACCAAATAAGAAACACGGAAAATCTGTCATTTTTAAATACTCACTGCATAGAATAGAATAGGACAGAAGAAAAAATTGCGAATATCAGTGCAAGTAATATTAATATCACAAAAGACTATCTAGAATGCTGATATATTCCAAGAATCAGTTGTTCACACTTTGCATGTCAATAAGATATTGAGCCTTTTGAATAGTTTCACTGCAATTAAGGTCCACAAAATATTTCTATAAAAACTACAGAAATCAGGCAATGTTACAGAAAAAATATTTGATATTTCGGAGCATCACTTTGATTGTGAATTGTGCAAATGTGAGGAGAAAGATGACTGACGTAGAAAAGGAGGAAGAAAGAAAGAGTGATGTGGCTGATAGAGGTCAACCTTAAGACAGAACATGAGACAGTAGGCTTCACTCAGGTTTCCTAAAAGCCTTTACGCTCCATTCAGGTCTTAACCTTCACTCTCAGATTATCCTGTGACTTGATAATGGAGACGCACCAGCTCTTACGCTGTTAATATATCAAAGAGCTGCCTTGGACTTCAAACACAGCTCTGGCTTCACATTGGTTTTAATGTCACGAAATACACAGACGTTTGGTGGAAACGATTCAGAACCTGCTTGAATATTTGAGAACTTGATTCAAAATTTGCCAATGCAAATTGACACACATCTGATCTAAAGTAAAATGGATTAAAAACATCCACTTAGGACATGATGTAATTGATGGCTGGTTGCCATGTTCGCCAAAATGCACCAATGTCGCTGATGCTAGAGTTTATGAGGGTGTTCAGATTAATAGGCAGCTAGAATAAAGAACTTTATCCCGTTAACTCAGTAATGTTCCACCGTCACTGAAAAAATACTGTAAATCACCTGGTTTCAATTACATTTTATGAACAGCCTGCCAGATTCAAACTGTTTGCCACAAAGAAACACAACTGTAGTACACATGCCCAGTGTCTATTTGCAAAATTTAAATAAGGAATGAAGATTCATCTACAACTGCTCTCTGCTTTGAAAACACCAAGCTGAGATTGCATTAAAATACATATAAATATTTACATAAAATCATATTAATGATATTAATGATAGCAAGTATATCTTCAACAGAAAACTGCTGACAAATTTACAGTTTTACTCATATCACTAACCATACTCCTTAGCATACGTAAAATGCATATTATTCTTGCTTAATATGCAAACAGACCTAAGAAAATTAAAGTTTAATGTATATATATGTATAAACATATAGCTGCTGTTTGGAAGCACTTTGGTTTTGACACTGTTTTAAGCAAGACATTGCAACAAAACAATTGTAATCACATTCAATTTTCTGTATCTCTGCACTGATCAATTATTACAAATTTTATTTCTGACAAGTTAGCTCTCATGTGAACAATGTCAACTATATGCATATGGCAGATTAAACGCTCTCAATGAGAAAATCAGCTCTTTAATTGCTTACCTTATTCTTTTATGATCAACACTTAGAGATTTATCATTCATGAAAACATGACAACCGTCTGTTTAAGGTAAAAATCAAAGCTCTCAGATCAACACGGTCTGGTGTGCAGCTCCTCTGACCTCTAGTCCTTCTCTGTACTCTGCCTCTAATGCTTCATGTGAACACCAAGCACAATTACAAGCATCTGCACACACAATGGACCCACAAATAGTACAGATACCTCCCCCCCTCACAAGGACTCAACATTTGTTTATCTATCTAAACAAATGTGCAATATTGAGCTGTTTGCAAATCAATCCGTGCATCAGTGTAGCAGAGATTGGGTTACTAAGAAAACATCTTGCACTTCTTTATATCTGTGCAGCGCTAGCAAACAATTTCACGTACCTATTGTGCATTAATGGCAGGATTTCATGTGCACAAAAACAGACGCATTGTGCTATCAACGTGGAACACTTGTCTCTGCACGTCAGAGCCCAAAAGAGGGATTTATTATAAAGGGCCTGGATTTACAATGATTGGAGAGGCATTTGTGTACCTTATCAGTGCGGCTCAAACACACACACACACAGTCGTGTTTTCATCACTTGGGGAACTTCACATTGACTTCCATTTATTTCTAAAGCCTCACCCTTACCATAATCCCAACCCTAACCCCAACCATCACATACCTAACCCTCACCTTTACATTTACCCTAAACCTAACCATCACAGACCTAACCACTGACTCAAAACAATTTTCCTCATGGGGACCAAGAAAATTTCCCCACAAGGAGCAATGGTCCCCATAACCCCACATTGTAGACAGAAATAGGTTCCCATAAGGATATGAAAACCTGGTACACACACACACACACGTACAGTTGTAGGGTGTGCTTGTGTAAAGCCTAGTAGGCAAAGGTTTTTTTTATGATGAGATAAATATTTGTGGTTAAATTTAATTATTTTATTGTTACCTGATACTTTTTTATTTATTTATTTTTAATTGGTTATTTTTTGCTTCAGTTATGCGCATATTTAGGTTAAAAGCTACAATGCGTTCAGTGTATGCCAAATCCTTGTAGTGTCCAGCTAACAGTTTTTGTCTCAACTGGGGAGTCAATTTAAGTGAAGCGCTCGTCTTGTTCTCCGATAGCATTGTGATCTTCAGCCTGTAGGGGGCTCCATCTGGAGGACTGAGATTTATTTTCACACTGTTTGCTACTCCTGGTTTGGCCTGAAAAAAAGTCTAAATGATTTCAGATTAAATGGAGATTCAGCGCACCTTGGATTAATGTTTAAACGAAAGCCTAAAAGCCACTTTTGGTTGGGTAAAGCACTAACATGTAGAACCGATATGTTACATCCTAAATAGTTGCTTTTGGAAATATAAAGTTCCATGAAAATTCTTTACTTTTTATATAGAAGAGGAATATTTTTTTCTTCTAAAAATCATCTTCTAGTTGGTTTCCTCAGCAATAACCATCTGCTCTGGAGAATTACGATATGGGTCACAGCTGTGTGTCTTTACAAGATGTTTTTTTCTGCTGCATGCTGTGCCTTTAAAGGGACAAAATATACTTTGCACAGAAATCCACAGCACCTGATGGATGTACACAATGTACAGAGCAATGTAAGCACAAAAACCTACCAGTTAAAGCTGCATTAGTATAACATAAAGGAAATTCAGTCCAGTTGTTCTCCCATCTTTACAACAAAAAGATTGCTGCTCTTGTATTGACTAATGAATCCATGCTGAGTATCTAAATACTGTTGCTCTGCATATTTTTATCTGGTTAAATCTGCCTAAGGAAAGTTTAGTGATTTTACACATTTCTGCGGAAAAACTAACCTCCAAACGTAACACATTTAGTTAAAACAAAACAAAACAAAAAAAAGCTATGAAGCAAAAAAAACAAAACTATCTTGTTGAATTAGTTATTTTGAGGAGAGAGCAAATTTACACTTTCCACAGCTGTACGCCGACTAATTTACATTATGAGTGTCACATCTTCAGTATTTGCCCAGGAAAATACATAAAGCATTTAGAAAACTGTTCACTTCCCTTTGTCTATTTTTCAGAGACTTGCTTAAAGTAAAGTATCTGACCAGAGTGCTGAATGTGGGAAACTGCAGCCCCATGTGATGATCAGAAGGAGCCACAAGGGGGCGGAAGAGACAAAAAGAGACAAACATTTTGAGGTACTGAGTTGTTGTCAGATCATTTTATTATTCTCATCCACTTTTCTAAGACATTTTGGGTAATTAGTTAAAAATAAATCTGTAATTATTATTATAATAATACTTAATAGTATGTTAAAGCATTAGATTTTCTAATAGTTTAACCAGTACAAAATGATTGCTAGATTTTTCATATTATGATCATTCTTGTGTTCATTCTCCTTGACTGACTCTTAAAACTTCCTGTTACACATTTAATTTGTAGTTATAATCTAATTTAGGACACATTAGTACAAGTTGTGAAACAAAAAAACGTCTCCAAGTCACTAAAGAACCCATTTTAGACTGGACAAGTTCAAAAGAGTTTGCAACATGGATGCCTTTCTCTTAGAAACATACAAATAGTTTTTAAGGATCTGAATCTATGTATAATTTTACTTGGTCCGCTGTCGACCACATAAAAAAAAATCATATAATGTAATTTTTTTATTTTACTTTTGGGTATTGAAAACTTTTGATGCACATGGGAGTAAAATTGAAACATCAGGCGCTCCAATGAAGCAGAAACTAAACTGTTTTGTTTACATCTGAAACACATCATGCGGCAGTAATCTGACACTGCACATGTCCCTGAACACACCATCCGCACAGTGAAACACGGTGGTGGCAGCATCGTGCAGCGGGAATGCTTTTCTTCAGCATGAACAAGAAAACTGTTCAATATTGACAGGAAAAACACTAATCATGTGTTTGAATGACCTAAAGCCCAGATTTAAATCAAACTGATAGCTAGTCTTTAGCTGAAAAATTTATTTCACAGATACTTCCCATCCAATTTGACTGAAAGTAAGCCATCTTGCAAAGAATGGGTGGGTAAAGTTCGAAGAGAAACACATCGTCTGTTGCAGCTGAAAGGTATTCCTTAAAGTTTTGATTCAGGGGGCTTAACAGAGCTACACTTTTCAGCTTTTTGTTGTAGTAAAAAGGTTTCTAAAACCGTTACGGTTTTTCTTCTAAGACATGGATGCCGAACTCATTTTCATTTTGGGGCATATCAAATCACGAATGTCCTCAAAGGGCCGATTGTGGCAGATTATATTGATAAAACTACCTATTTTTTAAGCTAACAAACATACCGTATTTTCCGGACTATAGAGCGCACCTCACTATAAGCCGCACCCACAGTTTAAAAAAAAAGAAAAAAAAGCTGGAAATGTACATATATAAGCCGTACCGGGCTGTAAGCCGTTGGCATCTCCGCCGCTCTTGGTTTTCTACAAGGACGCAGCCCTCCGTCTTCAAAGCCGAACCATGGTTTCGTTCAGGCCGAGTTTACGTGCAGTGGCTATCGATCTGTACTGCCAGATCGATATCCTTCACCTTAAAAGCTGCATCATATGAACTTCTTCGTGTGGTTTCCATGATGAGAGGGTACGAGTTTGAAAACAGTTCTCAGTCGTGCCTGCTGCTAGCATGTGCTTGTTCTAAATGAAAATTAGCTCTTTCTTCTTTGACTTCCAATGATTCACTTCCTGCTAAAGCGCCCCCTGGCGGTCGAAGAGAAATCCACAGAAAAGCCGCACCGGACTATAAGCCGCATGGTTCAAAGCGTGGGGGAAAAGTAGCGGCTTATAGTCCGGAAAATACGGTAATAAATAGCTGTCTCTAAATTCAACTAGTGCATAAATTGAATGACACTGAACATCTTTTCAAAATTATGTAATTTGGCAGTACACAAAAACTGCTTTGATTTGATTGATCAAGTAATATTTAAGCACACCAGTTATTTTGACAGTCATAGACTCTAGGGAGCCACATAAAAAGCTATGCCAGGCTGGATTTGTCCCCCGGGCCTGGAGTTTGACACACACTTAGAATATGCCAATATAACACTTTCCCAAGGCGCTAGAACTGGTTTAAGAAAAACAGATCCCACTCTGAAGCCCTACAGGAAGCAATTATTGTTCATAAAGATGAACGTTTTCCTCCTTTCTTAAACCCGACCGCACAGGCTGCTGCTTGGACACGCCATATGGAGCCAAGCAGCATCAAGTGTCATGCCTGCTCTGCACAATACACGCCCAGTTAACGCTACCTTTGCTTGCTGTCAGGCTCCAGAATATTCCATCTCTTCTTTCCGCTTCAGCTTATATCAATACACCATCTCTTCATCCATAGGACGGACAGAAGAGACATCTTCAAGACATCTTTGCGTCCGCTCGTTCCCTCTCCCGACAAAGCCTCCCACTCAGCCCCCCTCTCCTGGACCGAAGACCTGCTCGTTAATATTTAAAGGTGCCATTGTGTTTGTGTGCGCACGCGAGTCAATGGGAGCCCATATTCTTTGACAGAAAAGTGGCGAGCCTGCCGCGGAGCTCCAACAGCAGGGCGGCAGGGACGGTGGGTGTGTGGGGGGTCAAAGAGGACCGGGCATCAAGTTCTACATGATGAGCACCGAAAGGGATCTTTAACAACTTGAGCAAAAACACATCATGACCGTCCAGGTGACTCGCTTAGAGGTAGTATAAGAAATAAAGCAAACACGCCGACTTTCTAAAATGTTTTATGGACTTTATTTCCATCGATCTGTCTCCTTATCTTACATGTTGTGACCAGAATCTGCTCGACATTTCTCCCCCCCTTCTTCTTCCATTCGCTGTTAGGTTCATATATAAAATAGGAAGGCTAGCTACTCGTCTTTGCTGTATAGCTGTTACGCAGTTCGTTTTCTGTTCAGTCAGAAGCGGCTTTACTTCTTAACGATCTGGATGACGTCTTCGTGCTCCATGATGTGCGTTAGGCCCACCCTCTGAGGACTGTACTTGGTGCTGGTTCCCTGAAACGACGAGAGAAAGCGGACTCTGAGTGAAAGGTGACGGCAAGGAGAAGAAAAAAAGACTCTTATTCTCAACAGATCTGATAAAACACGGGAAGAGAGGAAGTGTGCAGGGGTGAGAGAGTATTTGCTAATTTTTCTTTGCTCCTGATCTTTTTCATCACACCTAAACATTTTAGATCCATCCATTCATTTTCTTACACCCTTGTCCCTAGCATTGTCGGGAGAGGCGCTGGTGTCTATCTCCAGCAAGACATTTTGGGCGAGAGGCGAGGTACACCCCGGACAGGTCGCCAGTTCATCACAGAACGTTTTAGATCATTGAACAAATTTATCATTTGCAACATTTAAGGGAACAACATATCCAAGGCAATGTGGCACTGCATTAATTAAGCCCCATTGGAGTGCTTGTCAGCATGAACGGCATGTTTAAGGTCATGTTACAGCACACATGTCAAACTCAAAACCCAGGGGCCAAATCTGGCCCACCATAGCTTCTAATGTGGCCCCCCAAGACTCAAGAATGACACACAAATTAAACCTTCCAAGAAAATCGTTGTGCTTAAATATTAGTTTATCAATCAAATCAAAACAAAACACTTTTTATCTGTTTACTGTCAAATTACGTCAATTGGTCCCTCCAGTTTGTTGTGGAAATACACAAACTGTATATTTGTGTATACAGTTTGTGTATACACAAACTGCATACACAAACGTGATCGATGTGGCGAGTAACAAAAAGTCACATTTACCGTCATACAGAAACGCAAATATTTCTAAGTTAGCCCCACAAAATCAATAATGTTTATTGGAAAAAAAGGAAAAAGTAAAGCAGACTTACCCACACCAAGGCATATTTGAACTGGCTGGCTAAAGTTCTGTGGATTCTGTGGCACTGCAGGTTACAAAATAAAAACACTTGAAATCGCTCTTCTCACTACTTATTATACACATGTAAATGTTCCAGCTGCCTTGAGGAAATGTATACTGACCACATGCTCTACTGAAGCTCCTCTTCTCATGATGATGGCGTCACCAAAATCGGGTCGCTCTAACACGGAGGGGAAGAATAAGGAGGTTCGTTTAGGGATCTACTGTATATCCAAAGCAAAGCAGAAACGGTCTAAATCAACCAGAATACCTCCTCTTTTCTTTGTATAAATGCAAATAAGCGCCAAGTACTCCCACAACGTCTCCAGAAGATAATCCAAATTCAGCTTCATTCCACAGCTGGGACAAAACCATGGCGACAGAGATGAGATTCACAAATATATGAACACATACGATGATGGACGAGAGGTGTCTGACCTGATGACAACACTGTGAGGTCTGCGTGCCAGGCGGTCCACCTCCTCGATGGAGATCTGATCCACCTTATTGTACACCTGACGGCACAGAAAAACATCAGGGAACTCGCGTCTCACAGTTGCGTTCTAATTTCAAGTGAAGAAGATCTGCCGTACGTAAAGGCACGGCATGTAAACTCTGTTCCCGACGATGACGTCGATGAACTCGTCTGGCGTGCAGTCCTCCCTGAAGAGCACTTCCGCGTTAAAGATTTCTGAAACGGGAAGTTAAGGACGTAAACCAGGTGAAGTGGATGAAGTGAGTTCGGAAGTTTGATACGTGTTGCACGGCTTTTGTTTTCTGCTCGTCGTCTCTCGAAGGATACTGTACTCGTGGAGAATGAGCTGGACGAGCTTCTCCGAGCACTGAGTGAGAGGAACGGTGGAGTTGTAAGAGAGGCCGCCACCTTTCTTAGGCTGCAACGAGAGAGAGGGAGAGAGAAAATAACATTTTTAATCTGGCGACACAAAACTAACACAACGAATCGCTACTACAAGTTTTCATTTTTCCCAACTTTCCAGGGTTTTTAGTCCTTTAAATCCTTGTAAAATATAGAACATACGACAGTTCATCATGAATTTATGGCTGTTGTTTCTACAGTGGGTGAGATTTTAATGTAAAATCAAAAAGCGCAAGGATGGAAGGAGAACCTCCATCCTCGGAGCATTGGAAGATGTCGATACACATTTCACATCTGTGTTTGTCATCTTTGGCCGTCCAAATTGTTAAAATGGTTTCATTAAGCTGAATGCATCAGTTAAATAAACGGACTCAACAATTTTGCTAATTAATCCTAATCAACAGATCAGCCTATTTTCATCTTAAAAGCTAAATAACTCTGTTGAGTCGATCTGAGTAAATGGAAGTGATACCTTGAAATAAATATTTGGCTTCATCCTGTTAAGTCTGATGCCCACTGACTCCAGCTCCTTTTCTAGTAGTTCTCTGCGAAACAAAAAACACAAAGTCAGTGATGACCGTCTTCCAGACATTTTTTTACACACACATGTACACAAACACACACCTCTGAACTTCTCCTTTTGTGGCGTCCAGCATCATGATGACAACGTCTGCTGTCCTAGCAACGGCGATGACTTGTCGGCCTCGACCCTTTCCTGCGACAAAGTTACCCGTCAGTACAACATCTCTGACAAAAATTAAGACCTTCTTGTGCCTAAAATCTGATAACTAATAAAAAATAATGACATCTGGTTCGGTTGAGTTTCTTAACTCAATAGTTCTTTCATATTTGAATTTTTTTCTGATTCACTGTGAAACTTATTGCACCTTGAGCGGCTCCCTCTATGATTCCTGGCAGGTCGAGCAGCTGGATGTTGGCGCCTTTGTACTGAAGAGCAACAATTAACAGCAGAAGACAAGAAAACGAAGTAACACTTTGTAACGTTGACAAATTACACCGTTTAAAAAAAGTTAAGTTTCCTGGAGGTTACCTCGATGACGCCCGGTATGCAGGTGAGGGTGGTGAACTCGTAGGACGCAGCTTCGCTCTCTGTCGACGTCATCAAGCTGAGGAAGGTGGACTGCCCAGAGAAGATCAATGTTAACATTTTAGGGATTAAAAAGAAATAATAAATCTTCAAATGTATCTCTCATTGCCCTTAACTCGCTAACTTCTGACTGATGATGATTTTGATGCTTTGATGAATGATTTTTGGAAGAGTGCTGCTGCGATAAGCATCTAAAGCAGCTCCCAAACCAGGTTACATCCACCTACCTTACCGACTGAAGGGAACCCGATGAGCGCAACACGAGCATCTCCTGATTTCATGACATCGAAGCCCTCGCCTTTGGGCCCCGCAGATTTGGAGGGCTCCAGGAGCTGAGCTCTGTATTTGGCTAGCTTGGCCTTTAGCAAACCCAGATGGTACTCTGTGGCTGCAGAGATGAAAGAAATAAAAAGCATTTAGTAAAATACAAATCGTGCTCCCACGAAGCTAATTGTTTGCTTGGTGCGACAAGATTAAAGGTTTACGCCGGATTCAGTGGAAGTGCTTTGAAATGCAACTTAAAATAATAAAAAATAATTTTGCAAATGTTTATTGTCAGAGGCTGTGTAGAGAAGCACATTAATGAAATGGCTTCTAACTATGTCTTTTAAAATAATTAATTTCAGTCCCTAAGAAAACATGAATTTTACATAAAAATAAATATTTAAATACAAATTTTATACAGAATTGTTAAACTAGGACATGATCTGGCCTTTGCTATCCTATTCTATTCTATTGAATCCTGATAATTTGAAGAAAGAACACACACACACGCACACACACACTGCAGAAGCAAAATCTTACAAAGTATTTTTGGTCTAGTTTCTAGAGCAAATATCTTAGTAAACTTGAAATGAGACAAACTCACAAGTAACTTTTTGACAAGTTATAAAGGCTTGTTTTAAGTTGATGAAAAAGTATTTGTTCAATTGGCAGATTATTTCACTTACAAGACATTTTTCCCATGTTATAAGTAAATGTATCTGCCAATGGAACTAGTACTTTTTCATCAATATTAATTATTTAATTACAACAAGCCTGTATATCTTGCTGAAGTTGCTTGTAAGTCAGTTTTGTTTTTGATATTTGTACTAGAAACTAGACCAAAACTACTTGGCAAGATTTTGTGTTTTTGCAATACATATATAAAATACACAAGTTACATCATTTGAGCTAAATCTGATAAATGGCTTACTCCCACAGTCCAAGGCAATCGCTGTTAGGTTAATTGATGTGTCTAAATTAGCCATAAGTGTGCGTGATTGTTCACATTAACAGCTGAGACATAACACTATTAATCTGTTCGTGGGCAAACCTGGCATTCCTACACTAACATTAGAATAGAATAGAATAGAATTCAACTTTATTGTCATTGCACTGTCACAAGTACAAGCAACGAGATGTAGTTTGCATCTATCCAGAAGTGCTCTACAAGATATAAATATTTATTTACAGATGTACAAGACTATGTATGTATGGACTATAAGGGGTTATAGCAAGAGATATAGATATTGTGTATAAATATAAATATGGGAGCTATATGCACAGATTATACAGATTATACTGAATATACAAGAATGTTAGGGAATGGATTATAGATAAATAATGGCAGATAAAATTTACAGGTTGTATGTGTGTGTGAAGAAAACAGTCCGTCAAATCATGATCCTAAGCACGTAAAGCGCATTTTTGCTTTCCAGAAAGCTGTCGGTCCTAATTAGCACAGTACTCTTGTAGTTCCTGGACCTCGGTATAACCTTGGACAGAAACCCACACCTGCAGCTGGCTCTAAGTACGTCTGCTGTGCGGCTAGCAGCTAGCAGCCCTGCTCCCCCCTCCACCTTCTGTTACCTTTGTTTTTCTGTGTCCGAGAAATTTCTTTCTCTATTTCTGCGATTTTCTCCAAAATACCCATTGCAGTAATCCAGGCGTTGAGCAGCCAATCTGTCGGGGAAAGGGGGGGAAAAAATCACAAGAGAAACGTGTCAACTTTGCTAGCCAGCCGGGGCTAACCACAAACTGGTAGCAGCTGAGAAACAGCATTAAAAGCACTCCTTAGACGGGTATAAACGTAAACAAACATATGACTAAAAAAACTCATATTGTCAGTGATTTACAAAGTTAAATTAAAGGAGGAATTTACTTTAACCGAGGGTGGACTCAGCAGCATACACACACACTGCTGGCCGGTGGGGCGAGGAGAAAGTTCCACCATCAAAATGTATCCCCGACCTGTCAAGTCATTGCGCTTCTACACTGAGGTTTACGGCGACGTACAAAATTCTAATAGTACGTTTAGGTACACATCGTATACTAGATCATTTTTACTAAAATAAGTAAAACTAAATTTTCCGAGAAAAACAAGTGTTATTATCAAATATAATCAATGTTGCTTTTGTTTAAGTAACTTTTTTAAAAGCTTGAGGCTATAATGTTATATAAAAAACAAAACAAATGTTTGAGATTGAGAAATATTTATTCAATTTCCTGTCTTATTATTCTTGTTCGGCTGGGACGTAGAAGGCATGTCGACACAAATAAAATTAATCAGTAATACATAAATTAAAGTAAAACATTTATATGAATAATGACAATAGTAGCTGATGTGCAAAAAAACTTTACCTAGTTAGGCATTTCATCTTCGCAGAGTTTAATTAAGAGTGCTTAGAAATGTTATAATAAATGAATGATCATTATGATGTTATGATATTATCATTCATATCATAAGACTGTTGTGAGTTCAGTAATAAACGTAACTTGATTCCTTTGAGTTACTTGAAAATATCAACTGTCGGAGGTTTGGTTTGAATGCGCCGTCAAATGAAAAAAGCGGCCGTAAAAAGTCGTGTATAAGCGCATTTGGTGGGTAAACTCATTTTGTCGGGGAACCTCCTACTCGACACAACACCAGGAAACAGTTCCGTTCCTGTAAAAAGTCCGGTAGAAACAAGGAAACTCGCGATTACAAAACCTGACCGCTTCATACATTACACGGAATTGCATTAGTCGCCGGCTTAACCGTAACGATGTACTCACCGCGCAGAGAAAACTAGCAACCAGCGATGTCTCCAGTCATAACTACCTTAGTTTTGTCCAACAGTCATTCTTGTTATTTATCGATCCAGCAGGTCTGTCAGAGGTCTTAACTAACGCAAACATGGCTGAGGAGCCAGCAAGCAATGGACCGTCATCCGCCAGTCCGCCTGGGTTTGAAGGTTTTCCCTTCCCGGTACCTCAGCAGGACAGCTCCGGGAAAGGACATGAGCAAAGCGCGGAGGCCAAAAAGAAGCCGTGTAGAGCCTGTACGGACTTTAAGTCCTGGATGAAACTGCAGAGCACAGCAGCTGCTGCACAGGTGGGTAAAAGGGTGAAGGTAGTAGGGGTTTTAGTTTTGAGTGGAGTCGTCTTGGGAGAGAAGCACCGATTACTCTTTAGTGACTGACCGGTGGATCAATATTGCAGGACTTCACTATACTTTACTTTTCCTGCTGAAGAATCGTACCCCCAGCCCATACTACCACTATCTCTTATCATGAGTTGTTGACCTTAGAGCATTGCTTCACCCACGTATAATTCCTGCTAAGTTTTGTAACTAAGTGACTTATCTGGGTTTTACTGTCTCTCTTCTTCTGCAGCAGAAGCACGGTTCAGAAACAGAGCAGCCAGATCCTCAGTGCCCACTGGACAGAGAGGAGTTGGGACGGAGCACTTGGTCGTTTCTGCACACCATGGCAGCGTACTATCCCGATCATCCGTCTTCCATCCAGCAGCAAGACATGGGGCAGTTAATCAACCTCTTCTCCAAGTTCTACCCCTGTGGAGAATGTGCAGAAGATCTCAGGAGCAGGTCAGACCACGGATCACTACCGTCAAAGGCCCAGGGGAGTTTACATACTCTCATCATGGACAAGAATATCATCTAAATCTGGTGCTATTAAAGCTTCGTTGAAGGATGTAAATAACATAAGTTGGGTACACAGTCTCGAATTTGTGTGTTTACTCTTATCCAGTCTAGATTTCACAATCAGACACGTTGCAATTTGCAGAGAAACCACAAACTTCTTGTCATCTACAAGATTATGGCAAAACTTCATCTGGATTTTTAACTTTGCTCTTGGCATAGCTGGTTCGTTTAATGGGGCAGAATTATGTAAAATAGCTTTGAGCCTCACATCACAGTATTAAGGTATTCCCTAGTCAAAAAGATAGTTAGAGAAATCTTTTCGTCTCCCGTGGCAACCATTCAGCTGTGCAAAACGAGCGGGTGGACCGAGCTCCGCCTTTGAGACGCAGCTCCTCCTCGCAGCTGCAGTTTCTAACAACTCCCACAGTCAACTCCTCTAGACTAGCCTGCAGCAATTAGCAAACACCTGGCGAAACTACGCATCTGCTGAGTGAGCTACTTCTCAGTGAAACGCTGGTTAAAAGTGTTGCTAAAGGGTTAATAGAGGAGCCATTTTGTGATGACTTCCTGAAGGTGGCGTTCCAGAAAGAGCAGGAGTTTTTAAAGAGACAGAGGCTCAATTTCAAGGCATTAAGTTACAAAGTCAAATTTCTTGTAAGTTGTGTTATACACACTTATAGTATTTTTTATAACAACTGAAGTCAACATGGTTACTTGATTGTGCTATAAAACAACACTCTGTGGCTAGAAAACACATAATGCTGCCTATTTAAATGAGTTTCCGTTGGGGTCATCCCAGAAGCTTAATGTTTACCTTCCTTATCCATTCTTAAGGTCAGTTTAGTTGTGTGGCTGGGATCATTGAATATTACATCTATCGACATACTCGGCGGTGTCATGATGTCCATCATGAGAGCATAAAGTGTAAAATCAATGACGGCTCTAATCAAACCCCATTTCCTCCCTGCAGACTGAAGACCAACCGTCCGGATACGAGCAGCCGCCACGCTCTCTCGCAGTGGCTCTGCCGCCTTCACAACCAAGTCAACGTCCGGCTGGGGAAGCCCGAGTTCGACTGCTCGCTAGTGGACGAGAGGTGGAAAGACGGCTGGAAGGACGGCTCCTGTGACTGAGCGCGTGTGTGACGACGGGGCGTCAAGCCTCAGCGGGAGACGTGCAAAGACGCTAATTTAAAAGAACAGTGAATGATCAATTCTACACCTTTGTTGTTTTATGTTTAGTTTGTGTGACAAGTGTAATTCTAAAATAAAAATAAAAAAAACGATGAAAGACGTATTTAAATTTTTTTTAAAACAAAATATACATTTGGGTTCTTTGTAACCCATTCTTCTCCTCTATGACAGTGGTGTCTGAATATTTTACTTGAAGAACACGGTTCAGATTCGTTTAGGTTGGTTACCTGGAATAAGGTATGAACAGTCAGTGTCTTACCTGCAGGTTGGTTGAACAGAAAATAGAAAGTTAATTGGACTAACTCTTTGGTATGAAAAGCCTCATAAAGCTTCCCTTGTTCCCTCACATCCCAACTTGGATAACTTTCTCCTTATCCAAGCAAAAAATGTTGGATGTGCTACTGATATTAATTAACATACTAACTGCTCAAAACCTCCCTACAGAATCATACTTTACAAAAAAGAAGTCAAACAATTTTTAAAGCTACACAAATTTAAGCACAAATTAAGACATTTACATCTGGCAGCTCTCTCTCTCTCTCTCTCTCCCTCCCTCCCTCTCTCTCTCTCTCTCTCCCTCCCTCTCACTCTCTCTCTCCTGCTCGTCCCCGCGCCACTGGGAGCGCGCAGGACCCGTCCCTTCAGCAGCGCATCCATCCATCCATCCTGCCGCGGAGCCGGGTGATCGTGGAGCCGCACCGAGCGCACACACCGAGAGAGAGGGAGAAAGAGGGAGTGAAAGAGAGCGAGAGACAGAAGATGGACGGAGTGGGATCGTTCGGAGCGGGCCGAACCGGGACCGCTGTGGACCCGATCACGTTCGCCAAGCAGCCGCAGACCATCCTGAGAGTGCTCTCCTGGGTGAGAGATGTTCCGTTTGCGTTCTGCATTTCAGCCTGCTATTAGTGTGGCTATTCGTGCGTGTGTGGGCAAAAGCTGGTCAGCGGGATGTGCGGATAGAAACGTAAAAAATGAAGGTGAATTGCTGCGTGTGCATGTATGGGTGTGTGTGTGTGTGTGTGTGTGTGTGTGTGTGCGTGTGTGTGTGTGTGTGTGTTCAAGAAATCTGGTGCAGGGTGTTACCAGGCCTGCTGTTTGGTTGACACCGTCCACAACTGCTTCCTCTACAGATGCTTTCCGGGGTACAAACTGACCTATTGTTGCCCGGTGCTGTTATTTCCAGGTTACACCTCAGCACAACACACGCACACGCACGCACACACCCACCCAGAAGATCGGATCAGAGAATCAGACATTCAGGCTAATTATCCATCAAATTAACCAACTTACTTACACACTAGATGTTATTATTTTGGATTCTCTCATAGTTAAACGCTATTTCCATTTTTTTTATTTTTTATTTGCGATGTAATTTCCAGCTGATGCTTTTACTGATTTACCCACACGGTTGTCGTTCACCATCTCACCTGTGATTGGTCCGCCAGCATCATTACGCACGCAGGACCACGGAGATGCGTCGTGGTCTGACGTTTGGGTTCCGCGAAGGAGCTCGTCTTTAGCGGCGCAGTGGTTTGTGGAACAATGAAGTGCGTGCAGTACGTTTCATTATCTTACGTCTTCTGACAACACAGTGTCGTGTTTGTGTTTTTATAGATGGACCATAACATTTTCATTTAGATCCTTGTAACACAGCAAACCTACACATATTTTCAGCAGATATACTGAAGATCAGTCCAGATGGAAATGAATCCAGAGCCTGCAAAAGGCTGACTGGAGCCCCGGGCAAAGTTTAATTTGGGGGCCCACCAAAGATTTTTGTGTTGTGTGTTTATCATAGTTGGTTTAAATGAACAAGTGCGTCAACAATATTTTTTTGTCAATTTTTTTGTGGTATTATTTTTGTTTTATTTTATTTTACAGAAGCTTTACTGCTTTTTGAGATATAGTAGCTTATTTTGTCAGACAGGTTCTGTTTAAGTATTTTTAATTTATTTTATTTGATTTGATTCTGCAGGAACGGATAAGGCTAGTAAAAAATAATTTGACAAGTTCATAATTTAGCAAGAGGATTGCATTTTCACATTGTTCCACGTCTGTTTGCATAGCTTGTTTTTTTTTTATTCCTCGATAAAAGAAATCCCCATTCAAAAATTAATTTTTTACATTACTCAGGTTATGTTTGTATAATATCAGAATTTCTTTCAAAATCTGAAGCCTTCAAGTGCGGCTTAAAAAAAAAGAGGACGCAAAAACAGAATAAATCTGTTTAATTTTTTCAGGATTTTCACTTTTGTTGCTTTTTAAAATATGTGAAAGCTTTTCTAAAAAAAAAAAGAGATAATATTTAAGTGGAAAGGACAGGAAACTTGAGAAAACTACTGTTTTGAACTTCAATGACGCATCGCGGTGACGCTAAACGCCGCTTCATCCCACTGATTCACCCAGAGCTCCTGCGCGTCTATCTGTTCAGATTACGTCCGCTCATGTGATTAGGTTAGAATGTCGGCCCGACATTATCCCATTGTGTGTCCTTTCTTCATCATATGACCCAGACCCCCTCGGTACGAGTGCATTTTTCTCTCTGTGTTGGTGTGTCACATGGCCTTATTAAACTGAAGACTGCTGGTCAGCTGATGCATGTTGGCGTTTAGGTTCTGAACTAAGAGAAGAGGCTGGATGAGGAAAAAGGTGCCTCATGGTAAAAAGCCTTAACTCAACGCTGTGAGACGAACACAACAACTTGGTGGCAGCAGCCACAGCAGCCGATGGCACACTTCTGTTTCGGTGTTTGGTATTCAGGGGAGTTTAATTCTGTAGAGGAAGTGAAGCGTCCTCATCTTCAGTCAGTCAGAGAAGAAGAAGAAGAAGAAAGAAAAAATAGCCCAAGCAGAAATTAGGCTAATGCCAAAGAGGGGCATTTAGAGCATGGTGCTTTCAATGTGCCTGAAAAAAAACAAAACGTTTTTAAGCATAACAAGAGAATTTTAATCATATAATACTGATATTTCTTATGTAATTTGCATGTTTAACTCATCCACCTCCTGTTCTTCCTGCCTACAGATATTCTCCCTGGTGGTCTTCGCCTCCATCGTGAACGAGGGTTATGTCAACCTGGGCAGTGAGCGCCTTCACTGCGTCTTCAACAGGAACAGTGACGCCTGCAACTACGGCGTGTTTGTGGGCCTGGTGGGCCTGCTGGCATGCTCCTTCTTCTTCCTTCTCGACTACAAGTTCTCCTCCATCAGCTCGGTCAAAGACAGGAAGAAGGCTGTGATGCTGGAGATTGGCTTCTCAGGTGAGAAGAAGTCAAATCAAACATTACAGTTCACCAAAAGCCATGTAGGGGACAGGACACACGTGTGGAAGAAGGATCAAAGCCATGCTGAACATTGGCAACTCTATTTCGGGTGGAAAACAAATACTGCACATTATCTTGAATTCATCGTCCTCTGCGTTGTGTTGTGGGTCACTAACCTGAGCCATAGAAGAAGAAAACCTGTTAGAGTTAGCAAAATATTTGAGACTATGGCAGCGATTCACCTTCACATTCATGTCTTTCGATGGCCCAGTCAAAGTCCAGACTGAAGTCCAATTGAGAATCTGTGGTAAGACATTAAAATTGATACTCATATAGGCTTTACACCCATTCTGAGGTTGAGTTATTTTGCAAAGAAGAATGGACAGAAAAATGCAAACCCATGTATAATTTTTCAGTTTCACAAACAAACGTTACCTCGGTTTGTTACATAAAGTCAGAAGAATAAACATTTATGTTTGCAGCTGTAGTGCAACTAAATGAAAAAGATTTCAAGAGATATTAATCCCCCCTAAGCCAGTGTAAAAGACAGTAATAGGTGTTGCTTTTCTCTGAAAACAAAGGTGAGCATTATACAAATTCAAGGAGAATTTATGAAACCTTACTAATGCTGAAACATCATGTAAAACAATACATTTGGAGAAATGAACCTGTAATCTGGTTGCATCCGTTAGAGAAATGAGAGCTTTTTTAATTCCTAAAATATTTATTCTCAATTCAAGGAAGTGGGAAATGAGAAATAATAGACCACAGGTCGCTCCTGTCAGGAGCATCAAACGAGTTTCCTTGGAAATAACATTTCTTTGTTCTGCTGGTTTCCTGTAGGTTGTTGGACCTTTCTGTACTTTGTAAGTTTCTGCTTCCTAGCCAATCAGTGGTCTCGGACCAAAATCGATGAGCTGCCTCTCAACCAGGGAGCAGATGCAGCACGGGCAGCAATCGCCTTCTCCTTCTTCTCCATAATCACATGGGTAAGGCTACGAAACCACGCACACACCAGAAGAAAATGCCAAAAAATGGTTTTGAAATTGATCAAATTGGCTCTATAAACAGGGTTTGGAGCAGTGCTGACTGTTTCCTGACCTTTATCATGTCTTCAAGTCCTTGTACAACGAAAGCAAGAGCCGTGTCCATTTGCTCAGCACAAAATCGAAAGTGTTCGCCAACAGGTGCTGCTCCTTTTCACTGATTCTATTAGTGGTATTGATTGACAAGATCTCAAGGTAAAGTCTTTGAAAGGATGATGCCTGGTTTGGCTTTTTGCAGATGATGTGGTCCTGCTGGATTTTTAAAAATCAATTGGAAAATGGTGGACTACTTCCTCCAAGTTATGGATCAGTTTCTGCCTCAGCCAACATTAAAAGCAACTCTGCTCAGTACACTTAACGTGTAACAACAGTGAAATGAGAGCAACTTTCATAGCAACTTCGACTTCCTTGAGCACCAGAAATGAATCAAAAATGTTTCTAGTGGGTTTTAATCAGTCTTGCACATCAGCTTTGGGGAATTTTAGTCATTTCCTGTTTCCAGATCAGCCTACCCTCTGGGCTGTCGGTTGGGAACGTTTGGCAGTCAGGATTTGCAAATCAGAGCAGTGCTCTTGAAATAAAGCAGGACGTCTTTTTATACCCGACGTCCCACTGTTTGAAAACAGTGATTCTGACATCAGCTGGTTTAATGCTTATGTAGCCTATTATTTAAAACAAAAACAAATATCATCAATAAGCATGCTTTTGATTTTTAAAATTTTTTTTTATAAAAAACGAAAATCTATGTTTTTGTGATCAAGGTTGATAATTTTGCTAAAACGTTCAGACATCTGGGCGTGCCGTGGTGGCGTAGGGAACAGCGCGACCCATGTTTGGAGGCCTTGAGTCCTCAACGATGTGGCCGTCGTGGGTTCAACTCCCGGCCCGGCAACATTTGCCGCATGTCTTCCCCCATCTTCTTCCCCCTTTCCTGTCAGCCTGCTTCCAAAAAATAAGGGACACTAGAGCCCACAAAACAAGACCCCCTTGTGGGGTACAAAAAAAAAGATACAAATTCAGACATCTCAATCTCTACTGCAAACAGACAGCCTTCCGGCTAGCAGCCAGGCTAAAGCTAATTGATTAGCATTGGCTGTGCTAGTAAATTAAACCAAAATGCTAAACTTTTCTTTCTTTAGTATGTGAGTGACTTTAAGTACTAGGACCATGTTTCTCTATGCTGACAGTTTTTGAGTTATTGCGCGGATTTTGGACAGAACCCAGATGAAATTAATTTAAGCAAAGCTAAATCAGCTTAGCTTAAACACTAAGCTAACTTGTTTTCTTGCCTAAGATGACTAGCTAGCTAAAGCTAAGTTGTCTTAGCTTAGCTTAAGCGCCTGTTCAAGGCCCATGCTTGGGTACGACAAGACAGTAATACTTATCATTTCTTAATAAGACATATTATTTCAAAGAAACGGCAAGGAAGACACCAGTTTGTTTATATTTCAAATTCGGCATGATCTAGCTAAGCCAGTCGTGTTTAATGGATTTTCTTATGTGGATAAAATCCTGGCTATTGATTTTGATGAGCTCACTCTGACTGTGCAGCATCTTGAATAATTTACTTTACTGTAATGTCCCTGCCCCCTCCGCTGCCCTTTGCAGGCTGGACTAACAGTGCGTGCAGTCCAGAAGTATCTTCTGGGTACAGACATGACCCTGTTCACCACTGAGCACATGGACGGCGCCGCGCCCACCCAGCCGTACCCGTCCAGTTCGCCAGGCGGCGTCCCGGCCGAGACCACAGAAGCCTACCAGAGCCCGCCCTTCACCGAGAACAACACGGCCCCCACATACCAGGTTCCCATTTACTAGGACAGACGGACGTGACGGTGGAAGAATTGCAGATCAGAGAAAATAGCTTTCTGTGATTTCTGTTTCAAGTGAAGCTGTTTATGAGTTGATCCGGGGCGCAGTTTTCAGTCGCTGTTAGAAAAAGAAAAAAGAAAAAAAGAAAATAGTCAGGCGTCTGCTTCTTTGTTTCCTCCTCTCGTTTCCTGCCCCCTCCTGAACATTCCAGCTTTATCTGCCTTTTTTCTAGACCTGCAGAAAGGACTTTCCTCCTGCATCAACGCAGATAAATCGAAATCAAAACCAGAGGAGGGAAAACAGAAGCGGGTAGCGAGTAAAGTGTTTCAAACACCATTTTGTCAAAGAAAGAGACGAAGTGCTGAACAAGTTCCACCACAACAAAGCCGTTTTAAAGGCGCTCTCTTGCAGCACCTTGATCTTGTTGCTTTCATTCGTTCAGGTGTCCCCTTTTCTTGCAAAAAAAAGGGAATGCTCTTGTTTTCTTTCTTTTTCTATCTTTTTTTAAAGCTGCACTGACAACTCCTCCTGAGCTCCCAGCTGGTGATCATCTGCACTGAATCTGTACGTTTCCAGATGTAGAGATCAACTAAGTGCCATATTGTTCGGAAAGTGACTTAATTTAGTTGGTTTTCCTCATGCTGTACACGACGGCAATGTTTTGTGACCGAGTGCAATATCTCGCATTCTTATGTACTGTAGGGTAGGCACACACTGTACTGTACTGGAGGTAGAGAGGTCATAGTCAAGGCAGGTCAACTTTAGGTTCTGCCTCAAATAACATACTTCTGAAATTCCTGTAAAATCCTTACCCTGGAAAGTTTCTAATACAAACATGCATAACAAATGAGCAGCTGTCAAAATTGAAATGATCATTCCCAGAATTAGGGTCTTTCTAGAAATCTTCAAAGATGAAAATAGCATCGCAACGGAGAATATTTCTTCTCTGCTTTATCCCCGTAGATGAATTGTGAGACTTTATTTCATTCATGTAGGCAGTTGAGTTTGATTACAATAGCTCAATTAATAAATGCAGTGTTTTACTTTTCCACAGAGCCGAGCAAAATCTGAATTAGGCCATGGTCAGAATTTTCTTTAGGGGAACCCTCAAGTTTTTTGGTTCGTTTGTTTTGCATTTTTCCATTCACCTCTTATTATACAGATAATTAATGAAGCAATTATAAATTAATTTTACTTTGTGATGTACTGTGCTTTGGATGACCACCACATGATCTACTTTGAATTATTTCTTATAGACATTTCTGGTTAAGTGCTCATTTTAATCATTTTCATCAATTTAATATTCATTGATTTTGTTCTTATTTTCACATACAGTGAAGAAACGATAAAACTATAAACATCTGACATTTCTAGTTGGTACACACAGCTGTCCAAATGCTTAATTTTTCACATTTCAAAAAAGATAATGACATAATCCTCTAAATATTCAAGTGAAAGACCTACACATATGCTATATGTTGAAGGAAAAACCAAAAGCTGCAACAACATGGATGAAAAAAAGAAGACCCAAGAAGAGACACTTTGTTGAAGCAACTTTTGTGTCAGTTTCTGCCTTCGGAGTATGTGAGCAAAAAGTCTCATAATCCATCCGCAGTGGCTGAGAATGCAAACAAGGTGTGTAATCTGAGACAGCATCCTATTGTACGAGTGTAAGACGAGGTGTGTAGGAGAAATTGGGTCCTTTTATGTTTCCATTTATTTTTTTAAAGCTGCCAAACTGTCCTGTGTTGCTATTGCTCTGTTAGTGTTCATAGCATTTTCTTTAGAATACAGGTGAGCTTTTATTAATGTCGGGTCAAGTCTCAGACAAAAGAAAGAAGAATGAATCTAAAGTTGATGTCTGATCCGTCAATCCTCCAATCCCGCGTTTAGATCTGAGTGGGTTAATTGTGACATGGATTGATGTCGGGAGGATGTGGGTCACCGTTTGCTCCGATGTATATAGTTCACCACTTCTGTGCTGTGGTTCTCACACACACACACACACACACACACACACGCACACACACACACACCCACACTTGCCATTTGTCGATCTGTCATTGTCATTGTAATCAGGGGTTCACATGAGAGCAACTGAGCGCATACACACAGAGATTAGCATGCAGGATTAGAATAACTGATGTGTTAGTTTTTGCCACATAAATCTTTTTTTTTTTCCTCCGCATGTTTTTGTGACAGTTTTTGTTTTGCTCTAACTTGGATTGTTTATAATTCATCCTAAATTGTACTGAAGTTATCCGAAGTCCAAAGCATGAAGTCGAGAGGTTTGTTTGTTTTCAATAAGCAGCACCAAATGTGAAGGCTCTTCTCAGAAGTCTCATCTAATCGGTTATTTCAACTATTTATTATTATAATTTTTTTAACAGTGGGCTTACAATACAAGATGTAACTTTACGCTCAACTATATTCTCACACTAATATTTTCTCAAAAGTCAGCTTGGCAGGTTGGACTTAATAACACTTAAACTTTTTGTATAGAGTTCGTTAAATATAGAAAATTAAGTCATTTTTAAGTTGGCTCCGAGGCATTTTGCAGCGCTTTGCCAGCAGGCAGTAGAGTTAAAAAATATGCCCCAACTCCCCAAAAAGCAAAACTCTGGCTCTTCGCTCAGTGTTTTTCCCATCACTGTGATCCTGGTGATCGCTCATGTAATTTACACAGATAGCTGAATGAGTGTTAAATTGTGCAAAACAGTTTCAGGTTGCTGATACTTCTGCATCAGGGAACATCAGCAGGTAGCTAGAAATGAAAGCCGAGTGAAAAAAACTCAAACAAATTTAAATGTCCATTTTGGATTTAAAAAAAAAAAACCCAGCTTGTTCTTCAGTTTAATATTTTATGTTTTCATAAAAGTAATAAATCACTTTTCATTTATTTTTAATTTCTAAATTCCGATGAGGAAAAACTATTTATCAAACAATGCACGGAATCAAAACAAACGTCTGATCATGTGGACAGCTCATTTATGTTGCACATCTGAACCCGACTACTCCCCCTAGTGGTTGTCTGACTTGACTCCCACCGTGTTTACAGCGACAGGCCGCCTGGTGCGTTTGGCCCAATTCAATGAATTTAAACTTTAAAAAGTGAGGTGAATGCATTTACACACATTTATCTTTCTGATCACTCCCAAGAGAAATTCACTTATTACTTGTGGTGGGAAATGATCATAATGATATTACTTAAGAGGGAGAGAAAAAAAAGCATACTTGTTTTTGCTTTAAGTCCTTTTTGGGTTAATGTAATGAATATGGGTTGCTGTCAGGTCAGGATTATTTTATTGTTCTCAGTGCTTCAGTCTCTTATTCAGTCAGTGCGGTAGATGATGATGATTATTAATAATTCTAATAATAATAATTGATACAAGCATTCTCTGTGTTTTGTGCTCTGCCCTATGTACACTATTGTGGTATTGGTTGATTGTGAAAAAAAAAAAAATCGAAATAAAGTCTAAAAAAAAAAAAAAAAACCTCAGTATGTTCATGAAGTAAATGGAACTCTTGTGTGTTGCTGTCCGGGGTCCGGTTTGTCCTGTGCTCCTGAAAATAAGAAAATATTATCAATAAGAGTTATTTATTACGTAGACTGCACTCCTTTTTGCAAATACTTTGTGGAGAACTCGTTAAACAGGGCCGACGTTGATGTTTTACGCCATCGTTCTGTTGTTTTGTGAAGCTAAAGTGATGAAAAGGTTGTTAGATGTAGTTCAGCTGGCGCCATCCGTGGTACCAGAACAATACATTGCATGGATTTTACAATACACCCGTCCCTACAGCCCCTCCCCTTTAAAATAAATCTATAAATAATACAAGGATTCTCATTGACTGACGAAGCGGTGATGGTTTTTGTAGCGGGCCAGCCCTTTAACATGTTTCTAAGTTGTTTTCTCCTGTTCTGAAGCTGTATGGTCTCTTCAGTGTAAACTCGCTGTGTACAGAGATGTGTGTCACTGTCTGTTACCTGGACTGCAGTCTGACCATCACGCCAATAAAAGACAAAAATCGCTTTTGGGCTGCCTGTTTCTGTCATTATTTCAGCGGTGGCTACACTCAGAGGATGTGGAGTTAGCAGCAGAGAAACATTTTGTCATGTTTTTATTGGATGTAATTAGGACACTTTTTTTAAAAAATTTTCTTGAGAATACAATTCTGAAAAATGTGGTGTGAGTGTCTCCACACCATGATGCTGAACACCAAGTATTGGCACAACCAATAGTTGTCCTGTCAACTGAAGCCCCTCCAGAGTTACCGTGGGTTTCTTGGCTGCTTAAGTTATCAATGCAGCAACTTCTTTGTCCCAGCTGAATAAAAAGCATCCCCACAGCATGATGCTTCCACCACCATGTCTGAGCGTTAGCATGCTGTGTTAAGGGGAAGCAATGCTATTCAGGTTTAATCTGGCTGGAGCACATTCTTCTGCAGACAGAGCAATTTATTTAAAAGGAGACACGATTATTGAATAGCACAACTAAAATTGTGACTGTAATTTTTGAGAATCACTTTATATCTTACTTATAGCTCACAATTATGTATCTGACATACCATTTTAGAAAAAGTATTTCAAGGAACTCTAAAGATTGTGTCCCTTCAAAACGGACAACTACACAAAGATGCAAGTTCAAGGAAAATAAACATAAAAAAAACAACTAGATTTTGGTATGTAAAATAAATCTTTGTGGGGAAAAACAACTCATAGTTTTTCAGAATCATTCTGAAACCACTTTTACACACTATTGACCGGTGTATATTATTTTGCATTACAAATAAATAATATTATACCAGCAGGCAAACATGGTGGTGGTACTATAATGGTATGGAGCCGCTTTGCTTCTTCAGGATCTGAACGACTTGGCAAATTGAATGAAATCATAAATTCTCCTCTCTAGCATCAGTTTGCAACATTAATGTACCTAAGTTATCATCTAAAGCAAATCCGATGGCCGACAGGAGTTACTGTTTCCAAACAGAATTAGGTTAGCTTGGAATGCCATTTTCCCCCCTAAAAATGTAACTCAAGCTATCTTTGTCTGATATTAAAATGTTTTTAATGGTGTTAAACTAATAGGCCTATATGTGGCAAAAAACAAAGTGGAACTACGCGTTTGCTGAGCTTAATATACGAGCTACGTCTCAGTGAAATGATCGGAAAAGGGTTGGTAAAGGGTTAAAAGAGGAGCGATGTGGTAATGACTTCCGGAAGGCGGAGCTTCAGAAAGAGCCGGAGTTTTTTAAAGAGACGGAGGCCCAATTTCAAGGGATTTAATATCAAAGTCAAATTTCTTTTAAGTCATATTTTATATACGTACTCTCCCTTTATTAGAGTATTCGAGAAATAAAACCCCATTTACAAGTTTGTGTCTGGTTCCCCCATTTTACCAGGCTACATTAAAATGTAATTTATGAAAATAACAATTAAATAAAGGTTTATAAACAGTTTCTGTACATCTCACGTTTTCAGGAAGTTGACTCTGATCTCTGATGGTGCCTGGTGTCTACACGGCTCATACCTGATGAGATAGTTTTAAAACTAATTATTAATACAACTCAAAAATTTTACAAGATCTTACAAACAGTAAGAAAAAGCAGTAAATTAAAAACTTTTTCTTATGGTCCAATTTCCTGCTGCTAGTCAGAATCCGGGCAGCTTCATTTAGGATGAATTGGATCTGACTCAAAGGATAAAAAGTTGTATTTGTTCAAGCTTAACCTGTGACAATCAAAGCAATGAAAAAATAAAACTAGCAGCATTACAGTGAAGTTAAATTGTCACAAATGACCTTGTTTTTACTTCAATTTCGTTTTCAGGTGACAGGAAGTTAAACTGTATCCCTTAACACATTTTCACTAAAAGAATTTTTATTTTACAGTTGTTTTGTTTTAACGTGCTGTCTAAAATGCAATGTGTGCTTTTTGAAACATTATTTTATAATTTCTGAAAGATATTTTCTGAAAAATGATTTGATTGAATGGTGCATGCCTTGTTGTTTTTTAAATTCCATAGCAATGTTTGAGATTCTGTTTGCTTGTACAGATTCTGGTAACAGGAAATATGTCATATATATATACAGTACAGACCAAAAGTTTGGAAACACCTTTTAATTTAATGGGTTTCCTTTATTTTCATGACTATTGACATTGTAGATTCACACTGAAGGCATCAAAACTATGAAGAACACATGTGGAAATATGCACTAAACAAAAAAGTGTAAAACAACTGAAAATACCCCTTATATTCTAGTTTCTTCAAAGTAGCAACCTTTTGCTGTGATTACTGCTTTGCACACACTCTGCATTTTCTTGATGAGTTTCAAGAGGTCGTCACCTGAAATGGTTTTCACTTCATAGGTCAACCTGCCCTGTCAGGTTAATAAGTGGGATTTCTTGCCTTATAAATAGTCATGAAAATAAAGAAAACCCATTGAATTAGAAAGGTGTGTCCAAACTTTTGGTCTGTACTGTATATATATATGGCTTTTTAAGAACAATTTACAATGTATGTAAATTGTTCACCATATAGATAGATAGATCTATCAATAGATAGATTTATATATATATATATATATATATATATATATATATATATATATATATATATATATATATATATATATATATATATATATATACTGTATATATGTATGTATATTTATTTTATGTATGGCTTTTTAAGAACAATTTACAAATAATGTAAATTGTTCACCATATAGATAGATAGACGGATAGATTGATAGATATATTTATATAGATTAATATATATATGGCTTTTTAAGAACAATTTACTATTTATGTAAATTGTTCACCATATATCTAGATATATAGTAGATCTATCTATTTAGATAGATAGATAGATAGATAGATAGATAGATAGATAGATAGATAGATAGATAGATTTATATAGATGTATATATATAAATATATATATTTGTTTATTTCTATATATGTTTATATATATATGTATGGCTTTTACATATATGGCTTTTTAAGAACAATTTACAATTTATGTAAATTGTTCACCATATATCTAGATAGATAGATAGATAGATAGATAGATAGCTCTATATAGATATATATATATATTTACAGATATCTACACAACTGTAGATATATGTATCTATATAGATAGATAGATCAGAGGAAACAATCCGTTGGATCTGCGCCAGCGTCCAGGCCTCCTGCACCTCCGGGACCGGTGCCACATTCGTCCCCAGCTCCGTCGTCTCCAGGACCAGCCACACCTCTCGCAGTCGCTGTCGCACCCAGTGTTCCCTTGTCCCCTAGTGGTCCCTGTGTTCCTTTGTCGTCCCCTAGTGCTTCCTCTGAGTCCCCTAGTGCTCCCAGTGTTCCTTCGTCGCCGTCTAGTGATCCTTTGTTTCCCCGAAGTGTTGACTTGTCTCCTTCTAGTGTTCTTAGTGTTTCTCCCGAGTTTCTTCCCGCTAGTGGTCCCCGTGTTCCCTCGTCATCCCTTAGAAGTCCCAGTGATCTCTCTGAGTCTTCCCCTAGAGCTCCTCCCGAATCCTCCCCTGTGGTTGCTCCTCCCGAGTCCCAGCATCCGGGCAGCACCAGAGACTCCTCGCCGCCGCCTCTGTCTGGCACCAGAGACTCCTCGCCGCCGCCACCGGGCAGCATCAGAGACTCCTCTCTGCTGCTTCCTTGCGGCACCAGAGACTCCTCCCTGCCGCCTCCGGGCGGCACCAGAGACTCCTCCGTGCTGCCTCCGTCTGGCACCAGAGACTCCTCTCTGCTGCTTCCTTGCGGCACCAGAGACTCCTCCGTGCTGCCTCCGTCTGGCACCAGAGACTCCTCGCCGCCGCCTCCGAGCGGCACCAGGGACTCCTCTCCGCTGCTTCCTTGCGGCACCAGAGACTCCTCTCCGCTGCCTCCGGGCGGCACCAGAGACTCCTCCCCGCCGCCTCCGGGCGGCACCAGAGACTCCTCCCCGCCGCCTCCGGGCGGCACCAGAGACTCCTCTCCGCTGCCTCCATCTGGCACCAGAGACTCCTCGCCGCCGCCTCCGAGCGGCACCAGGAACTCCTCCCCACTGCCACCGGGTGGCACCAGAGACTCCTCTCCGCTGCTTCCTTGCGGCACCAGAGACTCCTCTCTGCTGCCTCCGGGCGGCACCAGAAACTCCTCTCCGCTGCCTCCGAGCGGCACCAGGGACTCCTCTCCACTGCCTCCAAGCGACTGGCCTCAGCGCAGCGGACGGCTGCCGGACATCCTACGACGGCCCGCCTCCTGCGTCTCTGCCCACACTGTTGGGTTGCTTTCTGTTTTTGTGTTTGGACTCTTGCCTCCGGCCACCCTGGTGGGTCGTTTTGTGTTGATTTTTGGATTCTGCCCCCCCCCTCGTCCAGCGCCCCTCCGCCCACCCTTGTTGTGTTTATTGTTTCAGATTTGTTTTGGGCATCTTGTAGCCACCCTTGGGGGGGGGGGGCACTGTCGTGATTTGAGTTCTTGAGTTGTGTGTTTATATTGAGTTTCTGTGTCTTTGAGTCGCTGTGCTGTCCTGTCCTCCATTTGATTGTTCCCAGGAGTGTCTCGTTCCCTGTTTAACTCTTGTGTATTTAGTGTCACCTGTGTCTCTGTCGGATCCTTGTCAGATGTGTTCCTGACACAGAGGGACTAAGATACAGGTCCCGACTCAGAGGATGGTTACGAGTCAGAGGCAGGTCCTGACTCAGAGGCTGGTCCCGAATCAGAGGCAGGTCCCGACTCAGGGGCAGGTCCTGACTTGGAGCTTCTTCCGGACACGGAAGCCGGTCCCGACTCGGAGGCAGGTCCCGACTCGGTGGCAGGTCCCGACTCGGTGGCAGGTCCCGACTCTGAGGCAGGTCCCGACTCAGTGGTCGGTCCTGACTCAGTGGTCGGTCCTGACTCTGAGGTCGGTCCTGACTCTGAGGTCGGTCCTGACTCTGAGGCCGGTCCTGACTCTGAGGTCGGTCCGGACTCGGAGGCAGGCCCTGACTCTGAGGTCGGTCCGGACTCGGAATCCGGTCCTGACACTGAGGCAGGTCCTGACTCGGAGTCCGGTCCAGACTCGGAGTCCGGTCCTGACTCTGAGGCCGGTCCTGACTCTGAGGCCGGTCCTGACACTGAGGTCGGTCCAGACTCGGAGTCCGGTCCTGACTCTGAGGCAGGTCCTGACTCTGAGGCAGGTCCTGACACTGAGTCCGGTCCAGACTCGGAGTCCGGTCCTGACTCTGAGGCCGGTCCTGCCTCTGAGGTTGGCTCTACGTCTGGTCCTCTGTAAAAGGGTTCTTGTGTCTGAACAACGTCCGAATCGTCTCCACAGCAGACAGCATGTTGAATCCATTTCCAAGTCTTTCTCAGGTAGTCTTGCTGAAAATGAACTTTTCTAGGAGTTGCCAGGGTGGTTCTGAAACACTGTACAAGTTTGTAAATAACTATAGGGTTGTCACTTTTTATCATCTTAAACAGCATTTCTTTAACTACATCGTCATTGCCGCTGAGAAGTTGAACGATGTCATTGCAGATTTTTTTTTCCATATTCTCAAAAATGACAAAATCTATATCCTTCACCTCTTCCCAGAGTCTAGGGGCAAGCCTTCTGTGGACAGGCTCGGTGTCCTTCCTTTTATAAGCCCCATAGGTAGATCTATAGCTCGTCTTATAAATTATCCGCCAAAGAATTAAATATACCATATGTCTCCTTTCTTCTTCGGTTCCCCGTTTGAAACCCAGCTCGTTCGCGTCCCTCAAAAATCGTTCTGGATCCATGCCTTTCTGACTGTAATCCTCACTCAGACAGTTTTCGGCAGAATACAAGTCTTCACTGGGAAAAAATGTCTTTCTGATCTTTCGCTTTGTCGATGAAAACATTTCCTTTGGAGGAACAGGATTCTCCAGGTGGTGTTTGAATTTTTCCGCCATAAATTCGTGTCCTTCTGGGTAATCAAGAAGCGCGATCAAATTGAGTTCTGAAGCGAAGTGGAATGCATCTCTTGTAATGCTCTGGAAAATTCTCTCACTTAACTCCTCTGACACTTCTGAAAGAACGTCCACATTTAGTTTTCCTGTCTTTCTTGAAATTAAAAGCAAAGCTTTGCGATGTTGTTCGCAAAATGTCTCTCTGACCAGATGCATTGTGGCATCATCTGCCACTTTCTCAATGATTTTCCACAGAAGTTCGCTAAGGAATTTCCTCTTCTGATAATCTGGTGTTGTGTGGCCAGGATGAACTTTATTTGAGCAAGTCTTCTTAACTTTACTCCAAAAGGAAACCTTGGGTCTCACGTAAACGTCACTCTCTGAGCTTTGGTCAGCCATCTTCATCGGTCCAAAACGTCCAAATGAATTTTCTGTTGACTGACCAGAGAATTAACTGATCAGTTGGTCATATGATGGCCTTTATGACATCACAGAGGCATCCTTAGAAGTCATGCTGCTGACAATGATGTCATCAGCATGGCAACTGTTGCTAATAGTAATATTAGCACACAGTGAGTGAGCATGCACTATGAAAAGAAAAGAGGATCTGTGGGCACTAAATACATTTTTCTCACAAGTCTGAACTGGAAGTGACCTGCGCAGCTTCGCCGGAACAGGGGGAGCCAGGGAACCATTGGTCCCTCCATTTTACCGCCCTACACATTTTTTTATATTAAGTTCCACTTTCCTGGTTGCTCCGTAAATTTCGCCGCGCTTCTTCTCCGGCATACTTTGCGCTATTTTCACCATTCAACTTTTATACTATTTAGCTTGCTCTCCTAATCCCGGCTACATCTCTTGGTATTCATAACCTCCATACATTTTATAATATTCAGCTTTTTAAGAATTTTTCGCCCCATGGGGGAAACCGCTCCATCCAGTGGCAGAATTGAGAATTACAATATAAAATGTCCGCTGTGTTTCACAGTTGATGTTTTAGGTCCTGCCTATCAATGACAATCAATCATTGATTGATTGTCATTGATCAATTAATGAAACTGTCACTCCATGGCAGTTTCACGGCTGTCATGGAGGAAACAAGGCAGCGGCCATTTTGAATTTGGGCAGTCTAACAGCTTTTTTACTGTTTAACACCTGGGAATAATTTGAGCTTTTGACATTGGTTTTTTCGTGCTGCATGTGGCATGTTTTTTGTAGTCACCGTGCTAAATGATGCCTCCAAATAAATGTTGATATATCAGGTACCATAAAAGGTATGGACTTCATTTACCCACCGTTTTTATCAGAGGGAATAGGGGAACGTTTCTCTCTTTTTTTCAAATTTGAGGTTTTACATGAGTTTTTTTTACATTGCATAGAATATATTACTGTAACTCTACATGCAAGTGGAAGCCTAGATGCAACCATTAGTATTTTAGCTACTTTTAGCCTTTTGCATAATTTTACCTAATAAACTGCGGTGACCCTACGGTTTAGGTTAGGAGCCACTGTTCTCCAGAAATTTCTAATACAGTTTGGGTGGAATTTTCCCATTATTCAAAAGCTTTTACTCCTCTTCAACAGTTTTTCTGTTATAATAATCCCATTTGGGCACTTTGCAGGATTATAATTTGTTCTGGTGCGTCTGCCTATTTCTTGCATTTCTGCAAGTCTTCAGCAGTTGATTTCAAACATTTTGGCATCTTCAACAAAAGCATTCAGCATTCACACTTGCATTGTCGCAGGAACCCTACCAGCAACCCATGCCCTGTGTCCGTGCAACCAATGCATCCCATGCCCTGCCCTGCGTTCTGTGCACCCTATGCCCTGCGTTCCATGCATCCCATGCCCTGCCCTGCGTTTTTTGCTTCCCATGCCCTGCCCTGCGTTCTGTGCACCCTATGCCATGCGCTCTGTGCATTCTACCATCCCTTGGCTTGCTATGTCCCCCGCTGATCTTTGCCTTTCTTTCCCACTCTTCCCTCCTGTCACTGTCAAGTTACCTCCTTCTGTCCGATTCTAGCCTCGCTAGCTAAGTCAGAGCGACTCCTCTCTTTACCTTCACGTCATCTATCCTCCAGCCTTGACCTGACCTAGGCCTTATTTTGGGGGATGTCATTCCTAGCAGCAACTGGATGTTTTGGTGATCAGCAGCAAGAGACAGTGATCGGCGATCACCGATCATACACTTTTTCACAGAAATCGGCCGATTATGGTCGGTGGCCGATCGATAGGCACACCTCTAATACAGCGTTTTTATAACAACTTAAATTGCACAATGTGCCTGGAAAACATAATACTGCCCCTTTAAAAGGAAAAATAACATTACACATTTAAACCTACAAACTTTTTTTTCTATTATAATTAATCTTGTTGTTTTTTTTTTGGTTCAGTCCAATACAGCTGGAATATGACAGACTGAACTAGAAATAGTGATGAGACAGAGATGTACAATGCGATCAGCTTTATTGGAAGTGGATGGAAAACAGTGCACTAATGTACGATTTCCAGGCAAAACCAGAAATCTCAAAACAGAAAGAGAAGCGCTGGCACCTGTGTCGACACGTTAAGGTGCTTCGATGGAGGTTATGTTCTTTCAGTCAGACAAATTATAGTAAAACGTGCAATAATTTAAAGCTGGGACTAAAATTAAGCGACATCAGTCTCATTTCCCAGTGATTCTCAAGGAGAAATAAATGATTGAAGATGAGTTTGTTTCGTTGAAATCTTGTACAGTACAACAGCCCCGGTGATGATCGACGAACATGCCAAGATTACCGGATGGGGATACGAACGGAATGAGTGTGAATGTTAAAAAAAAAAAAAAAAAATCATAACAGTTTAAATATGAACAGAAATTTGTTCCAAAAATCAGAAGCAGCTTATTTTCTGTCACATCATGACAAAAGGAAAATCCTTGCACCATGAGCTGGCTGACCACCTTCTGGATTAAGCAGCAAAAACTAAGCAATTAATCTGTTATATTTAAATAAATATGATGCTAATTACTGGAATTGAATTGCTTAGTTGTTTAACCAAGCAGGTCGCTGCCATGCTCATATTGACTCATGTTACCAAGACAAAGTGCAGTTTTCTGTTTAAGTGAAAGCAATAAAGCAACGTAAAAAAAAAAAAAAAAGTCAATCATTTGAATTTCTCTCTTAGACCGCAACCCCCTTCCTCCATTATTATTATTATTATTATTATTATTATAGTCACAGTTCTGATTACAGACGCTCTCAGTGAGTGCCAGCTGGAGACATCCTCGAAGGAAGCGGGTCCAAGTGGAAAACCCTTTGGACCAACCCATCAATATAATCTGCATCAGAGGAGGGCCTGAGGCTCCCTCTGTTTGCGTAAACGGCAAACGGGCTGCTGCTGTCGCACGCTGGCATCTGCAACGCCTTCACGGAGCTGCAGCTGAAATGTCGCCCGGCAACGGCAAACAGACGTAAACAGTCGGGGGACGAGGGGGAGTGGGGCTAGCTGATGATGCGGCTGATGGACTGCAAGGAGGGGAACTCCTCGCTTTCGGTGATGTGCAGGGTCTTGTGGGAGTTGAAGTCTTTTGGGGCCAGAACCTGTCGGCAGGTGGGGCACACCTGGCAGTCCAGCTCGGCTGCCGTGTTGGCCGTCGTGGCGGGCATCTGCCAGGCGTTCTTCTTGTTCTTGTTCTTCTTCCCCCCGCTGGCGCCGGATTGCTTCTCCAGCGCCTTGCAGTCAGCGTGGGCGGTCAGCAGCTCCTGCTGCTTCCCGGTGTCCGGCAGCAGGACCAGCAGCTCGTTGAAGATGCTGTTGAAGTTGTCGCCCAGCAGGTCCTTGCAGCTGCGGTGGTACTGGGCCGCTGAGATCACGCTCTGGAAACGGACAGGAGACGGTTAAAGAAAACAGGAAAGCAGTCAGGTGAGGGTTTCCTAACCTATGACACCGCAAAAACACAAAATATTGCCAAGAATTTTTCCTTTAGTTTCTAGTTTCGTAGTACACTTAAAAATAAAAATAAAACTAACTTACAAGGAACTTTGCAGCAAGATGCAGGAGATTGTTTAAGGTAAATAATTCGTTAACATTGATGAAAAAGTTCAAGTTCCACTGGTAGATTATTTCTTTTAATAAGACATTTTTCCCATGTTATAAGTGAAATAATCTGCCAGTAGAACAAGTACTTTTTCCATCAATATTAAGGAGTTATTGATCTAAAACATGCTCTTATACCTTGCTGTAAAGCTACTTGTAAGTTAGTTTTATCTTATTTCAGAAGCACTGAGATATTTGCACTAGAAATTAGACCAAAAATACTTGCCAAGACTTTTGTGTTTTTGCAGTGAACTGTACCATTTATTGTCTTGTTTTTGTGACACTGAAAACACAAACGTCATGTTTTTATGAGACAGATCAATATAATTAGGGTATACAGTAGTTGTGAGGTTGGATTATTTTCTTCTTTCTTTTTTTGTCAAATAAAAATCTAAAAAGTGTGGCGTGCCTCTGTATTTCAGTTTAATTGGTGTTTAGGGGTACGTGAATGTATTACTCAGTTAAATTCAAGTAAATGTAACTGAGCAAATGTAAGTAGTTACTCCTCATGGAATATTCACACAAAAACCCAATAAGACTAATTAAAATTACTGTCTCCTGAGAAAAAGGTGGAAAATTTGAAGGATGTGAATACTTCTCAAGTCATTTCACTTATATAATCTATTGATTACAAAATGGCGAAGATGCCGACGTTACCTGTCTAAACTGAGCCGAATAATTTTTGAACTGGTTGAAACTGGACTCGTCATGGTGGAGAAGCTTTTTAATAGACTTGATGAGCTCCAGGTTTCTCTGCTGGAAGTCGTCCGGCACCAAATAGCCATTAGTCGGCATTTTGGGGGGGCTGAAAGAAGAAGGACAAAACAAAACAAAACAAAACATGAGACGATAAAACAGAAAGCAATTCTGAGGATTTTCAACTATGACACTGAAGAAGACAAGTTTAATGATTTTTATTGCGCAGGAGAAAAATTAAGATAGCAGTCATTGACTTTCTAGTAGGCTAAAAAAAAAAAAGTTTTTTTACATGAATATCTTTTGTCAGCATGGACAGCTGCAACTTGTATGCAAGTGCAGCCTATACATGTATTTTTTTTTTTTTTTTTTACAGTTAGCGGGTGCAGGGTATATTCAGGTGCACTCGATTGTCCAGATATTACGGTAATCAGAGTCAATATGCCTAACTACTACTCACAGGCTGACCGCAGGCTCCACCACGTTGCTGTTGAGGGCGATTCCTGTGAAGCCCGGGGGCGGCTTCGGGGCTGAGCTTCCCAGTCCAGGCGGAGGTGGGGGCATCGCAGGGGCTGGGCTTGGTGCTGTGGTTTTCACTGGGAAGGAGGTCTTGAACCCTGTCAGATAAACACAGATTACAGTCGCAGCTCTTCGGACCACCTGAGGAGATGGTGTCAGATCTGAAGCACCCAGGTAGTGTAAGCAGCCTGCCGACATTTTATGGTGTTCGATCACATCTGTTGACATCTGTCCTCAAAATAGAGACGTGCTTACCTATTCTACGTTGACACCAAGTACCGTATTTTCCGCACTATAATGCGGAAAACCTTCAATTTTCTCAAAAGCCGAGAGTGTGCCTTATAATCCGGTGCGCCTTATATATGGACCAATATTGAGCCACAACAGGTCTCGCAAATAAGGTAAGCAGCCGCCGACTTCATTTTCCCCCGTAGAAGAAGAAGCGCGCGGTGCACGCTGGGTTTTGTGTAAAGACCCCAAAATGGCTCCTATTAAGAGACACGCTTGCGACGCAGAGTTTAAGCTCAAGGCGATCAGTCAGGCTGTAGAACACGGGGATAGAGCAGCAGCCAGAGAATTTAACATGAACGAATCAATGGTGTGGAAGTGGATATATATTGTGATTGCACTAACGTTTGATTTACCGTAACAGTATCAGACTGTTTTTTACGTGTTTATTGAATCGAGGAAAAGTTCCCCTCCACTATATGTTACACCTTGCTGTTGTTAAAAGATAAACTGTGTCACGAAAATACCACGTCACTTACTTTACCTCGGGGAAAATAATCAAACAGATGTTTATTCATTTTGGGAATGAACGGAGTTTTCAGAACGCTGGTTTGTAATCTATTAATAAAGTTTGACTGACCTATCTGACTATTTTGTTGACATTCCATTTAGCGCAGTTCCATCTAATGGATGCATAATGTAACCCCAGCCTCTACTGTAGCGTCTATTCTATGCGCCTTATAATGCGGTGCGCCTTATATATGAAAAAAGTTTTAAAATAGGCCATTCATTGAAGGTGCGCTTTATAGTGCGGAAAATACGGTACTCAAGATTTATTCACATTCGATGGTTAACCAGGACCAACCGTGTGGTTACAGCTGTGATCCACAACATACTCCAAATATTACTCATCGGAGCAGAACAAGCCTTCCTTTGGTTTTATACATTTGTATGGCGCTTCCAGCTGTTTTGACTGATAACCCTGCATGTGACCGCATGCATGCAAACAATGTCAAGATCAAACACTGGGCTACTTTACAGCTCAATACTGATGAACAACTTCCTTCAGAGCCACCTGTCTTATGAGTTTTGACTTATGAATGAAAACGATTATGAAGAGCACAGAGGTTTCACCCTGTAGACTTGCAGTTGTATCACTTTGATTATCCAAACTTTGATTTAAAAAAATCCCTTTAGTTACCCTTCTAAAGCCTTTCGGTAACACAAAAATTGATTCAAGACAAAATGACACAAATATGTATAACAAGGACGAACAGGTGTAGCCACTGACTGGATGGATGGATGATAAAACAATAAAGCAAGTTGAAAATGGTGAATTGCTGCATTGTCAATTGAGCAAATTGGAATTGCAAAAATAAATCTGCTTAATTCAAAAAAGGCAATTATATTAAAAAGATAATGTTTTTGATAAAAACCTTTTGCAGTTGGGTGACATGTTTTTTTGGCTGTTATCAAAGCTAGTGTATTTTGCAAAACTACAATGGAAACACATTCACTGTGCACACATTTGAGAATAAAATAAAGGTTTAACATCACTTTGACGATAAGTTGATATCAAGACATCCCAGTGTACGAGATGTACTTGAATGCATAAAAAAAAACTGGTCGGAGAAACCATTACAGCGGTATAGACTGGTTGATTTTTGTTTATTCCTCGCAAATCCATTAAAACTCTACCCAATGTTTCACATTTTGTCACATGGCAAACACAAACTTTATTGTATTTTGGTGGGATTTGCTCTGGTACACCAAAGTTGAAGATATTTGTGAAGCATAAGAGAAAAAAGAAACACTGGTTTTTAAAGTTCTTTGCCCTGCATCTAGCCGCATCCATTTCCCTGTTCTCAAGGAAAGCATCCCCACAGCAAGATGCTGCTACGACCATGTTTCTCAATACGGGTGAGTTTTCTGCCACACACAGCATTTGGAATGTCAAAAATGATTGACATTCTCAATTTTGCTTCTTTGATTAAAGCTCTCATTTGCCAACCAGTCATTTAAAATGGACGGCCATGTCTTGGTACGTCTTTTCCTGAACTCTTTACATTTTCAGATCCTCACACCTTAAATTGTTGAACAACCTAACCTTGATTTATGACGGTGCTTTATGTCGTCTAATGAAACTGAGCCTGTCACAGAAATCTTTTGTTATAATGGTGAAAGAGTCACTATTGAACATAAACAACAAGGCTGAACATAAAAAGCTACATTTTTAGGTACTGATGGATTTCACTCTTTATACTTTGACTCAGTGGACGAATAAAACCAATTTTTAAATATTCCAATTACTCAAACATTCTTTGATTGCTTCCTTTGAGTTGCATCAACATTGGACTCATTTTGGTTGCCTATTCTGTTTTTAGTGACCTTTTAATGTTTAGAAACGGTTTAGTTGTTTAGGTTTGTATATTACTGCTGTCAGTAATTCAGATTCTACATCTCATTTTTTGTGAAACCAACGGATAAATTAAAATAAAACACAATTAAAATCCAGATAACATGAATTGAAGTTTATAGTTGCTTGTTTTGCAGACAGAAGACTTTAACTAGGCTACTAAGTTTCACCTGGAGGAGGTTTCTTGGTCATGAGAGCAGGGAATTCCTCCTCTGGCTCCGGCGCCGGAACCACAACAGGCGGTGTCATTGCCCTCGGAGATTCTCTGCAAACAGCCGATGTCGTGTCAGTGGGACCGCTGGCCGACACGCTAGTTGCCGTGACGGTGCTGGACAGTGATTTGCTCCAAGTTTTCTCAGGGACGTTTTCCTTCTGCGCAGCCGTTTCAACGGAGCTTGCGTTCACAGGCACCGTCGTGCCCGAAACGGCGGGCACCGACACGGAGGAGACAGCTGAGTTTTTCTGCTTTTTCTTCTTGCCGGCTTTGGAGGAGGGGAGGTCCGTGTTAGGGGGCGGATTTGCAGAGGATGGGGTGGCGGAGGGCTTGCTGTTGGCTCCTTTGACGGTGAGGAGGGAGGAGATATCCAGCATGGTGGGCACCGAGCGGAACTCCTGCTGCGTCATTCCTCCGCCGTCGTCGTCGTCAGACAGAGAAGGAGGCGTCGCCTTTTCTTTTTCCCCGACTTTCTTCTTCTTGCGGGAGGATGACGAGTTTGAAGAAGAGAGGAGCTGAGGCCCGGAGGGAGCGGCTGAGAGAGGAGGCGGAGCTCTGGAGGAAGGAGGAAGTTGAGGGTTCGGTTTGGCCACAGGGGTGCTGTTGGACCACGCCGAGTTGGCGCTCGCTGCGGGTTTGAGAAGACGAACTTTGGGCACCAAAGCGGGGAAGTCCTCCTCTTGGAAGGAGGAATTCTTTTTCGGCTGTCCGGAATAAGCAGGAGTCATCGGGGAGGAAACCGCAGCGTTGGAAAGACTCGGGAACTCCTCTTCCTTCAGCGCTGCAGAAGAAGGTGCTGCCGGACCCGGCTTCGCACTGGAGAGACGAGAACACAAGAGAGACAATTCAGCACAACAACTGACTGTCATGAGATGATGAGTTAATTTGGTGAACTGAGGATTACATTGGTGCTACGGCAGAGGCTCCTAAAGCGGGGAAGTCATCTTCATCTCCCGGATTAGAGCTCTTCATTGTTTTTACTGTTAAAAAAACAACAAAACACAAAAAACATTGAAGACAAAGTTGGTAATCTGAAGAAGAAGATAAAGTTACTGTGATTTTATTTTTCTACCTGGAGGCTTGTTGCTTGGTTTGATCGGTCCAGTCAGGTGTCTGGGCTCTTCAGGCTCTATTCTCTCTATCCTCTCGTCTCTACAGTGTTTTGAAGTGTTCCTCTCTTGCATCGCAGGCCGATCTGTTTGCCTTTGCGTCACCGGTCGCTCCGTTTGCCTTTGTGTCACCGGTCGCTCCGTTTGCCTTTGCGTCATCGGTCGCTCCGTTTGCCTTTGCGTCACCGGTCGATCCGTTTGCCTTAGCATGGCAGCCCGCTCCGTCTGCCTCTGCATCGCCATCGATGCTCTTAAAGCTGCTTCGACCTGCCTGTCCTCTTCTTCTCTTTCCCTGCACAGATAAGATGAACAGTTTAGAAATGGAGCTTTGGAGGCGAAATGTGAAGACAGGATAGGCTGAGATAGGATGCAAATTATCGATTAAGGAATTAAAGTTGGCTGACTCATCCATCCACTAAAGATTAATTTATAAGTTGCCATATTCTTAAGTTGCTAAGAAAAAGAGGGTCGACCGTCTTTTCATAACATGAGAAAAAGGGATACATTTTTCATAATATGCTGAATTAAAAAAAACACATTAAATTTTAACATTATTTGTGTGTGCTGTATTAAACACTGACTGAATAAACTGTAAATTGTGGTTCTCAAATTATTAAACTTAGATATAATTATAAAATACAACAAAACATGAATCTCTTAGGTTGCCAAATAGAAAACCAAATGATGAAGATAATAAAATATTTGAAACACTTGATTCCTCATTAACAGAGAGGTATTCATACAGAAGTACTGTGTGTGGTTGCTTTTGAAGGAATATTAAGACTTGGTTAGATGAAGTGCATTAACTCACGACAGCCCTCAGAATGAACAGTTACTAAGGTGAAACTAAAGGAGTTTGTCGAGTGTTAATATTTCAAAACAGAACCGCATAAACTGCATTTTGCATCTCATGTCGGACTCTGGACTGTTTCTCTTTCCCGTTTTGGAATGGCCGGCCGCTATATTTGTTTCAACATCCTAGAGCCGACTCGGCTTCAGGATGACCAGCGGCGCCCTCTTCTGGATGGCGGCCAAACTACAACACTAAGTTCTATAAGTGGACGTTATTAGTTTGTCGATTAGAACAAATTTTACTCTTATAAATTGTTTTAATCCCTAGACTCAACTGAATGAAAAATTTAAATAAAATTAAAAAAATTAAGCATAAGTACAGATTAAGGCACATATAATAACTCACATTGGCTAAAAGCCAATGGAGGAAAAATGTTTTTTAAAAGAAAAAGTATTTTTTCATCTGATCTAAGACCAATCAATGGTATGCAAGGTTGACGCAGCTCAGACAAATAAGGGGGGAGATTATTAAGAGATTTTAAAAAAAAAGAAAGAAAAAAAAACATTTGAAACTTAATTGGAAGCCAGTAAAGAGACACTACAACTGGTGGTATGTGCCATCATGCAGCAGCATTTTGTACCAACTGGAGAGGGAAGCTAACTTAAATCAAAAGAGAGTTGCAGTACTGCTTTACTCCCATTACACACTGATTTGTGTTGGTATATCATATGAAATGCTGATAAGACGCAGCACAAGTGTTAGAAAAATTATCCTCCTGTTCATTTACTCATGAGTTTATTTTACAAGTTATGTTTTCATATTATTCTTTTCATATTATTCTTTTTATATTATTACTCTCATATTATTCTTCTTTTTATATGTACTTAACTTCTCTTTCTTTTGTAGTATATTATTAACTTTGTTTAGGATGTTTGCCTGGAAGCTGATAACGTTAAACATTCATGTGTTATTAGTTCCATATGTAACTGATTAGTTGTGGTCAGTCACATGCCCTTGTAAGGGCATGTCCATAGGAGGTTCCAGAATGTGAAGACGGTTGGTCAATTCTCTGTGTGAAGAAGCCCAACCTCCTTTTTCTATACAATAAAGAGAAATGCAAAGAAAGATCTAGCAGAATTGATTTCAGACAGTGTTTGACAGCGATTCGTCGCGTCTGTTCTCAATTCTCCTATTCTGCAGAAAAGAAAAGAAAATAAACCTAATCTCTGTCTCTGGCTGATTCTTTGCAGGTTATGACAAAATAAACCTATCAACAAGTTTGATCCAAGTTTGTGGTTGAAATTTGCTGAAGTTCAAGGGAGTTCAATGGATCCCAGGGCCAATCATGCAAACTCACCGGGAGTACCTCCAGCTCTTCTGGCCCATCTGCAGTCTTGCCCGTCCTCCTCGATTATGCCGCGTTTCCTCATAGTCCTCACCTCCAACCATGCCTAAAGAAGAAGACGACTATTCAAGCTCACCGCAAGCAAGAACGTCTTTTTAGCTCGACAAGACCACATCGACCCACCGTCGTTCCTCCTCTGCTGCCTCGGAGCGTAGTTGAACTGCAGGTCGATGTGGCGGTTCTGCCGGGCCTCTGCTCGGTTCTTGCTGTGCGCCGCAGCCTTGTGGGCCTTGTAGTCGATCTCAGAGCGGAACGCGTGCGTGAACTGCTCCGTGGCGCAACGTCCTTCCTCGCACAGATAGTGGCTCTCTCTGAAGTGCTCGCTTAGATACCGGTAATCACTGAGGACAGACGGGTCAGTAAGAAACTCAAGTGGGAACCCGATGAAACACACGCGTCACTGGTGGATTTTCTTCCTCTGCGAACACCTGTAGTATTCCTGTGAGCCGTCCGCGTCGCAGAAATGGCAGAAGTAGTGGTCCCTGCGCAGGTGCTTGAGCAGCTCATCGTTGTCGAGGTAACGCTCGTCGCAGAACTTGCAGAGCGGGTGCCCTCGGTGACTCGTGTCGTCCGGATCACCGTGCGCTCTGTGCCGCGCCAGTTCCTTACGGTTATACCACTTCCGCTCATAAGAGAAGATCTGGAGAGGTGGCAGGTTTTCAGAACACAGTTAACATTTTAATACATTTGATTTCTGGATAAACTTTTCACAATCAACAACAGAGGTCTACTACAGTCACTGATCTGATTTTACAACAGAAATACTGAATTTCTCTGGATCAGGGAGGAGCTCAAATACCTTGAGATGTTTGGAGCAGAGCTTGCAACAGAAAAGCTCATGCTGCTTCCTCATGTGCTGCTCCAGCTCCTCAAATCTGGAGAAAACTTTAGGCTCTGGACATCGGACGCACTCCGACAGCAGCAGACGCCTGATTATAAACAAAAAACACATCAAGAAAAAGCTAACTTAAAAGAAAACTACTCTGAGCACTAAAACCAAATTATTTTAGTAGATTTAAGTACCGTTTCTGTAGCAATTAATAATAATAATTTTTTAAAAAATCAGTGTTGTCTTTGGGATTCTAGCCTCTGAATCCACAGCTTGCCAAACTCATCGCCACTTTGTGATCACAGAGTCACCAGCTGCAATATTACAGTCACTTTCTAGAATGCATGGGACATAAACCAGCTTCTTCATTACATCAAGCTTTTAGTCCCTCTGAAAATAAGGTATTTCTAACAGATGGCACCTTATATCGTTCCAATAAGAGCTGTGAAAAAACTGTTTCATCTCATAAACCGTTCTAAAAACTTTTGTTTGTAATTTTTAACTATAGTTTAGTTTATTCAATCAAATGAGGGTCAGTCTAAAGCACAGGTGTCAAACTCCAGTCCTCGAGGGCCGCTGTCCTGCAGTTTTTAGATGTGCCACAGGTACAAAACACTGGAATGAAATGGCTTAATGACCTCCTCCTTGTGTAGATCAGTTCTCCAGAGCCTTAATGACCTAATTATTCTATTCAGGTGTGGTGCAGCAGAGGCACATCTAAAAGTTGCAGGACAGCGGCCCTTGAGGACTAGAGTTTGTCACACCTGGTCTATAGTCTGTTACTATTTCAGTTGCAGCTCCAGTTAGACTAACAGCTGCATTTTGCACAGATATTTGTGTGCATGGTCTGCAAAACTGTGCAATAGGCCATGCCTGTTAGTTGATCCAATGACTCAACCTCTTCCAGTTACATTTACAGTGAAATAGAAACTGCCGATGCTGCTTCGTGTGTCATGTGACCTGACTGTAGAAAGAAAAAGCCCTTGACTTAGAAGGAAGTGCTTAACAGAGAGCAGCTGAAACACTGGTCTTAAAATATTATGACATTCAAAACTAAATGCAAAGGTTATGAAATATTTTATAGTACACATACTAATCCAAGCCTTGACATTCATCAAACTGATCTGCACATAAACATAACCAGCAGAAGCATTACATGAGTTAAGAAGGACAAAACTTTGATTTTCATTTGCCTATAATTTAAATTTTTCCAGTGAAAGCAAAACCAAAAGTCAAAGTTCTAGTTTGACTTTTGGTAACAGACTATAGACCAGGGGTGTAAAACTCCAGTCCACAAACCTGCCGAACACAGCTGATTCTAACATGGACACTTTAGAAAACAGAGATTTTCTGCTGCATTTTCTGAGTCAACAATCAACAACTTTTAAAAGAAAAAAATGCTTAATAAACTAAGAAATGTTGATAGTTTGTCTGTTTGGCATGTATACAGATGTGCTAGCTATCCAGATACTACTACAAAAGAAACATTTTCTTCTGTGGGAGAAACTAAAACATCAGTGAAGCCGTCCCCCCCCCCCATTCAATTATCCCAGTTACAACTACTTTTCAAAATCTTAGTTACTAAATTATCAGGTATGCAAAACCCTAGCATCTTATGTTTTAAAACACTATAATAACCCAAGGCATTAAAAACAGTAAGAGCAGAGTCTTTCCATACCTGTACTGAGAGTGGGTCATTTCGTCAACGAAATATATGTCGTATCTCTTCTCAAAGGGAAACTGCTGATAAGGCAGAGACTGAAAGGTCTTCAGCTTTTTAACAAACACCACCTGGAAAAGCATGACAGGAAATGCTAAACTAATGACACCCAGAAAGTAACATTTTACTTTAAAAAAAGAAAAAAGCTGTTAACTAAAAACTTCATGGTCATGATGCTACCAATACGGAAAATAATTGATTCAAAAAAATGGAAACATTTTTTTGAATCAATTCAAAAAAATTGACGTTTGCATTTTAAAATTTGCATTTGCAAATGACGTTTGCATTTTAAAATTTACAATTTTCCAAAAAACACTTAACTTTTTGGTAACAGAGAAGCTATCAGGCTAAATCACACAGAGAGAGTTTGGAGACAGCGATGAGTTGATTTCTTTTTACAAAATTTCAGCACTTCCATACTACTGATTATCTCTATATCCTGACTAAATCAGGTTTCATACCTTTCCAGGCTAAACTTTTAATGATTTTCCAGTAAGTGGATGTTCTGTCTTGGTTGTCTGTAATTTCTAGAAACCGTGGAGGAATACAATGCAGAGTTTGTAGTCCAACCTTGTAATAAAGGACATACTTGAATATATTTTACATTTTTAAAGTTAAATCAAGTCACAAATCATGAAATACAAATTGTTTAATATCACAGTTTGAGAAGATTTAATGCCTTTATATTGTTTAGTGATTTATTTGATGTGTAAACTGGTGTTTAGCGTTTTAAATGGTTTTGAGTTGTTTATCGTTTTTCTACTTTTTTGGCTGTCCAGTCACCTCAAAAGAAAGTTATGGTACCCTGAACCCGCCTATCTGCAGATATTGTCCATTTGAAGCATCTCTGTGTATTTAAGAATAAAGCTGCAGTTTGAACCCAACATCAGTATGGGTTGAAATCTCTCACTTTTCCCTTACATTTGTCCAAAATGCAAATGTTTACTAGCCGGGCATTAGCAGTTAGCAAGTTAATTACAATATTAGTGAAGTGACGTTAAATTAAGACATTGCTACCAATATTAGATAACATTTTTAGCATGTCTTCATTCATTGATTAACACTGAAGCCAATTTGTTACGTAATAGTACCTAACTTGATAAAAGGACACATACTGCTGTGCTGATGTTAGCATTACCTGCTTTGCTCGGCGAGTGACAGCAACAAAATGTAGTTTAAGCACAATAAAGCTACGCTATATCATTTCCTGTCGCAGTTATTGTAAATTCACTTAAGATACGTTTACACGGAAGCAGCTTTTAATACTTAGGGAGGCTAAAATGACGTTGAGGCCTAGCTAGCTGCAGCCCCCGGCCAGAGTAGTAGAATAACCCGCACCTTGTCAAGCTCCTCGCGGCAAACGGCGCAGTACTTCTGGTCGCAGAGTACCCTCATCTTGGTGGAGCAGCGGTAGCACACCGGGTGGTCGCATTTACCCAAAGCGAAGATGTCGATATCCTGGCAGCACAAGACGCACGTCTTCTCAGACTCTTTTACGGTTGTTGAGTTCATGTTGATGAAAAAAGGAGCTGAAGCTTAGAACTGTTTGGGAGCGTCTCGACAGTGAAGTGCTTACGTAACCATGAAAGTGTGAAGTACTGCCGGTTATAGCGTCACGTAACGGTTGGAGTGCCACAGATCTGTATAGTATATGGATGGGCCGAGATCAGGACCACAGCGCGTTAGCTACGACTCTTTCATATGTGGGATCTGCGCATGCTGTCATGGCTGATCCACGTGTTGTGCTGTGGTGTTCACCGGCACGGCTGGGCTTCCGTAAAAACCTTTCACAAGCCTCAGTGACTGTTCTGGAAAACGTCCGGACTCTGCGAGACTACTGGAACAACAAGAATCTGAAGCTAAATATGAATTTAATAATATAGTACCTTTCTAATTTTTGTCGACCCCTTAGAGCACACTATTTTAAACAGTTAACGTTTGGCAATTTTCTCCTACGCTGCTGAGATTGACATTTCTAAATACAGGATAATTTAAAAAATAACTGTTTTGTGTTATTCTTCAAACTCTGTGATTCCAAGAGACATGTCCAAGTCCAAGAAGAGTCCACGCGTACAAGATGCACTACATATATTTATATTACATCATATAAACGAAAGGGGTATGAAAAAGAAGCGACACAGTATGTTTCTTTATAATTATTGATGAAAATGATAAAAATCTGTAATCAGTCTACCAGGTGGCAGAAAAAAAATATTTGGTTCATTTTCAATAACTGCTGTTTACGTTGAGTGAAATACATCTTTAATTTTATCTGTTGTCTAAAGATATTAATTGCTTCTAAGGTTTCCAAAGGCCAGTGAGTGTGAAGCAATCTAATTTCTTTTTTTTAAAGATTCTTTCATTTTTCTACCTTATAATAGATTGGGAATATCCTTTATTGTCCCATAATGGAGAAATTACATGGGTTTAACAGCAGCATTATTGAAATTACAGCATAGTGTACATTTAGACAGAGATGGAAATGGATAATCAGAAGTTTATTCAAAACTGCAATAAATGCTAAAACCTGAACTAACTACTTTAAAATTATATCAGATGCTCTTTAAGCTGTTCATAGTTTTTCACACTGAATGTCACATTTTCTTTGACAGCCTGACAGGTAAATGCTACATAAAAACTCTCAATTTGCTCTACAGGTGCCAGGTAGAACTGTCAGGCAGTTCTTCCTTTGCCTCCACTTTAAAAAAATATTTTAAGGTTTTAATTTGGACTTTGATAGCTTTTCCACACATTTTATATGAAATTCATGTACCTGATCAAGATAGCATATTGCCCAGTGTATTTTTGAAAGTGTCACCCCGGTAATTTTGATCAGATAAACAGTTTCTGCAAGGAGAAACAGTACAGGAAATAAGAGAAAAATCTGAGGGAATATGAATGGTTTTGGAGAAATATGTATCCAATTCCTAGACCTCCTGATGTTGGTAAATAACTTTGATTTTCACATTTTAAACCTTTGAAAGCCTTTGGACACATTTGAAGTCTCCGATTATTCAGAGGGGATTATGAACCTAACTGTCAACAGAGTCCTTGTCTAAATATCAAAAGATATTGTTAATGGTTAATAAAGTTTCAAACAAACCAAAAAAAAAGACAAAAAATATTATGAAGTCAGTATCAATGTTTAGGCTTAATGAGAGCTGCTGAAAAAATTCATAAACTACATAGACAATCAGCCTTAAAATCTGATTCGAACCAGTTACTTTTACTGTAGGATCACCAATGGAAATACCTTATTTTACTGTCTCTGATCTTTCTTTCTACATTATCAATTTGACAATGAAAAGTCAATAAGACTGAAAACCAATTACCTAAGGCAGGTACACATGTTATTAATACTGAGGGAAACATTGAATGAGTATAAAGACACTTATAGGAGCAGATCTGATGTGCAACATTACCACAATTCTTAAATCATCATTAATTTCTTTTAAGACAAAAACAGAAGAAAATCACCATAAAACATCAGTAGTGGTTTATCATTTGTTTAGCAAAATATTCTTAAAAATCAGGTCCCGTCCAGTCATCATCATCAATGCATTTCTGTTAAGTGTCCAGGGTTGCATTTCTGGTTGCTGGTTAGCGTCTCTTGTAGTGGCCACTGCTCAGTCCCATAACTCTGAAGGTACTGCTGGCAATCTTCTCATAGAGAAGGAACATGAGGGCAGCAGTCAGGATGGTCTGCAGCAGCTTGGCCTCCAGGCCTTTGAACAGACCCAACACGCCGTGTTTCCTACAGCAGAGAAGCCGGTTGAAAACGCAAAACGGGACTGAAGACTGATAATGACCGTTTAACAGAGAACTAAACAACAAAATGCTTTTTATCTACATAAAATGCTGTGAAAAAAACATTTCTTCTCGATTTAGCACACAAAAATGTTTCAAATAATAATTTAATCAATTATTTATTTATTTAATTTCAACATTCACAGAATAAACTAAAAAAAAATTGTGAAGATAGGATATCTTTGGCCTGCAATTCATGACTGACACAACAGTCTGTCTGGTAGTCTGTTTGGCGAACAATTACAGTGCTTCGCAAAATCCTTGATACTTCTTAAACCTTTGCATATTTTGTGTGGTGCTACAATCACGACCTTTAATGTAATACAAAATACATATATATATATATATATATATATATACATATACTGTATATATATATATAAAAACATGTTCTTAGCTCCCTTTACTCGGACAGTCCTAAATCAAATCCAGTGAAACCAATTTGAATCAACAGATCAAGTGAGCTCATCTGTTGACTGGAAAAGTATTAGTCATGCTCAAAACAAATCTGGTCTTTATTGAAGAGCGGCAATTAAAAAGTTACTGCGGGAAGGATTATAATCTCTTCACGTGAAAAAACAAAAAGAGACATAAATTCCTGCTTCCTATATATTGTAACCTTGAAGTGCTAAAACCAGTTCTGGACTGGTTGTTCCACCTTTTTCACTGTTCCTGGGAAAATCCTGGTAATTCCCTTGCAAGTTCATACATGTGCTCCATCTCAAAATAATGCAACAAATAATTACATCAATTCTTCCTTCTAAAATGATTTCACAGTACGGCAATCGTCTTAGATGTGCGTTGTCTGTGAAAACTCACCTCGCTCTGTTTACCAGTAGACCCTTCAGGGTCTGCAGGCTGGACAGCAGCTTCGACTTTTTTGTCGGTGCGTTGACCTGACCGAACTGTTGTTAGGAAAGTATGGAGAAACATACAGTTGGAGCTAAAATGTTCTCCGGTTTTTTCGATGAACTAATGATGGATATAAAAGTGAGACCCACCCTGAGGACGGACTGTATCGTCTGCAGTGGGTACGTAACAGTGGTGGCGACGGCTTTGGCGACCGCCCCGATAATGAAGACCTCCAGAGATGTAAGCTTAGAGGGTAAGGAAGAAAAGATCGGTTGCATTTTTTATTACCATGCCTCTTACCATCCAGATAACGTAAGAATCCTGCTACCACCTTCCAGCTCACCTCTCTGGAAGCCCCTCTCCTCAGCTGCCTCTTCAGACCTTCGTAAATCATGAACTGAATGGCGGGGTTGAGCACCAGCAGCAGGGATGGGAAGGTGCCGTTCCAGAGGGCGCCAACACCTTCTTTACGGACGATCTGCTTAAATGCATCTGCGGAAATTATGGAGAAGGTTATGCCAAATGGTGCTTCGCAAAAATACTTCTATCCCTTGAAATCTTTCCACGCGTTACAACCGTAAACATCAATGCTGTGTCGAAGCATTTAATGTGGTGGACCAATACAAAGTAGTAGTGTGCGCAATTGGGAACTGAAAGGACATTTTTTTACACATGTAAATGTAAAAATTATAACGCACATTTCAAGAAAAAGAAAGTGCGCTGGTCAGATTAGACAAAAAAAAAAGAAGACATTTTGGGGCTTTATACAAACTTACTGCACAACATTCTTGGCACATACAGCGAAATATGATGTGGGGTGGATACCAAATATACCAAACTTTTAATTTTTTTATTTATACAGTATAAAAACACTTTAAATCTTAACAAAATACACTAGAGTTTGTGGTACTAATTGAACAAAAATCTGAAAAAGTTCAAGAATATAACTGATTCTCCATGGAAATGTGAACTAAAAGCAAATCCATTTACCCAGGATACCAGCGTAGTTTGTGGGCCGGATGTCTGAATTGCGAAACTTGGAGCCTTGGAGCTTCAGCCGGGTATTGACCACCCACAGAGGAGTGGTCAGTAGGACGTTTATAACACCTGAAAAACATATCGATAAAAAATGTAAAGCTAACCTCACTGTAGTTTATACTGCTTTTTAATTAACCAATGGCTTACTCATACACAAGAAAGCTTTCTGTGATATAGATGGAGATCGGTTTACCTGCAACAATGCCTACAATGAGGTCAGTGGTGGGGGTTGACTGCCTGCTCTTCAGCCAGCTAGCTTTCATCCAGTGGAAGCAGTAGAAGTAGACAAAGTTGGAGCAGCAAAGACTACAGATGACAGGAAACCATCCTCTGTAGGGAGCTAGTCTGCAGAGAGGCAGCAGGAACACCGTTTAATTTCTCCCACAATTCAGTTGTGATTTGTTAAAATCCTTTCACTCACACTCCTTCTTCTTTCACAATGTCAGCCAGAATAGCAGGTGTAGATTTGGCCTTCCTGTTTTCATCCACTGAACTCAAAGAAAGAAAGAAAAATTTATTGTCAATATCTAGCATTTAAACTCAATCTGCAAAGAAAACTACACGTCCACGTCTTACCTTGAAGCCGTAACCTGGCAGTATCCAAAGGGAAGAATACTGTCATCGCAGTCACACTTCCCTAAAACACAGGCCGAAGTCAGCGCTCAACACTAGACTGACCTTGTATGACAACACCGAACTCAGCGAAGAAAATTACAAATTTAAAGCGACGCAGATTTCTATAGCGCAACACCAGCTCAAAAATCAAAGGCATAATAATATCTACATATTCATCAAATGAACTTTAATTCGGCTGGGTTCGATATCACTGTAGGTAACTGACAAAGAAAGCTTCTTTCATAGTAAATAAAAGAAGCAGTGAAAGTGAAGCTAACTTACCACGGCTCCTGACACAGCGTGAACCAAACTCTCATAGGAGAAAACCTCGGCGGTCATTTCCAGCTGTCCTCTTCACTCCAAGCTGCTCAAATGATGAGAAACTCCGCTAAACAGCTGTCAACACGCTCAGCTACCCGACGGCTCGCAGTTTTTCTTCTTTTTTTTTTCCCTTCACACTTCCTCGAAGCTCACAGAACGGGATTATGGGTACAATAGTTTCATGCCCGATTTCAATGCTCACTGTTTAATTTGGACAATTCATAAATATACAGCTCTCACTGTGTTATATGAATAGCTTCCTTCGCAGAGATTACTTTGTTTCATTTCCCAAAGTATTCCTCGCTCAGTGTTTATCTGTTTAATTATATTTCATGCCCTTTATAGAGCTTTTGATGCCAGTAACTTTGTGCTTTTTGTTTTCCTTTGTCAAGTCCTTCTCTGTTTTTACGTCTTTAACTCAAACAAAGTCAGAACTAACAATTGTTACCTTCACATCAGTTTACAGTGGGTTTTTCTCACTAAGTAAAGTGGCTCCTGACCCCAAGCTTCTTTGTTTTGAAATATTTCACTCCAGGACAATGGCAATAACTTCGTAGTCACAAAAAATACAACCAGCTGTTTCTTCTTGTCTTGTTATCATTTTAAAAGAGTGGTACCTCTGCACTGCTTCCACTTGTTTGCTCAGGATTAGGAACTGTTGCAAAGTCAACAACTAAATGCAAATAGCCAGGTAAATTTAGATGGGACAACTAATGAACTGTGTGTTATCATTAAGATTGGACTGGACTGTATGTAAATGGATCTGACTAAATCATTGGATAGGGATGAAATGAACTAGATTCAATATAACTGTTTACAAACTGGACTTGATTGGCGTGTAAAGTGTCTTGAGAGGATATTTTTGGTGAATTCAGAGTAAACTGGAAAAAATGAAAACAGCCTGACAGTGTAAGTGTTTTCATGACGGCCACATCAGCAACTTCTTCAGGCATTTATTGTGATGAATGCCATATTCAAATGCTTGTTTAGACATTGTGTTAAGATGTGGTAACTGCTTCATACTGTCAGTAAACGTTTTCAATCTTGTTTCTTGTTGGGCAGCTTCTGCAAAGAAACTTTACAGTTGCTGGTACGTTTAGCCTAAATTTATTCATAGTACAGGTTTCAGGTTTTCTCAAACATGAGAGCAACCAAGACAGGTGTTAATAATTTTTTAATAGACAGGATATCTAACAACAGTAGGTTTTTAGTTGGGATTTACTTAACAAGATACATTATATGACGACAAACATGAGTCCAGGAAACATCTATGACTTCAAACCTACATGACTGGAGCAGCAACTAAAATACATTTACAAGAAGGAAGTAATTTTATTTTTATTTTTAAATTGCTGAATATAAAAGTAAAATAAAAACTTCTTTAAAATGGGAAGTTATGATCCTGAGGGAAGGCACGCTATCTTTGGCTGCAGTGAGGTAATTAAGATACTATGACTTGATGGTTGACCTGGCAAAGATCTGAGAATGATTATTTTAAGTGCATAAAATATCCTTTGACATGCCTTTTAACGACACTTATTAATGTTTCATGCTCTTCTAAGCACTGTGTGTGGTCCCTCATTTTTTAAGCATGCTCAACATGCTTTTTTTGCATAAATAAATTAAACCAAAACAATAAAAACCCATCAGTCTCCAGCCCATTCACTCAGCCACTCCTGACAAACCCTCCTCTGCTCCTCACTGTCCTCCCCAGTCCTTCGTTGCTTGCTCTTCTTCCTCTTCTCCCCCTCACTTCTCGCCACCACTCGTTCCTTTTCCTTAGTCTTGCTGTGCTCTAAAACGGCCTCAGCAGTGGCCTCCAGTGTCCGCAGTGAGCGCTGCGGGACCCATTTAGGGTCCACCGCTGGGTTGAAGGGGTCTCCACCAGTGACGAGAAGTGGCTGAGGCTCCAGGGGAATTTGGAGGAGATAGGCATGTAGCATCATGCGATACGGAGAGTCATCTGCTCCCAAGCTGTAAGTGAAGTCTCCGACGATGGGGTGGCCGATTTCGCTGCAGTGGACCCTCAGCTGGTGGGTTCGACCTGAAAAAACAAAGGTCAAAGCACACAGTCAGAGAGGAAGTTTCTTTACCACAGAATTTGACTGAAATCCTCAAGGTGAAAACTTTCTGCTGCAACCCATCAAGTTGCTTTTTCAAACTGCAACAACTTTGTTTGAATTTAACCCACATACGTTGTCTTACTAAAGTATCAACAGTTGTAGTAATAACACCTGAAAGAGAATGCACCACACCCTTTTTATATTATTAAACAATGTGTCCTTTTTGCTTCACCTCAAAACTACACATTATTTTATGTTGGTCTATCACATAAAATACCAATAAAATACATCGATTTGTTGGATTGTGACAAAATGTAAAAAAGTTTTTAAAAAACAAACAAACAAAAAGAATACTTTTGCAAGGCTTTGTAAATGAGAGAAAAGAAATTAGATAAGGTACCAGTGAGCGGCTGCAGCAGAACCTTAGTGACGGGGTCGCCGTCATACACCCCATACTCTAACACTATCAGCTCAGTTTGGGAAGGCTTTGGATTCTCACAACCTGTTGAGTGAACATGAGAAAATGCTGTAAACCTTTTAAAGCTAGCTGCCGTCCTTACATTTCATGAACGCTGATTTCAAACTAAATCAGGCTCCTGTACCTTCGGTTCCTTCGATGCACATCATATGAGTTTTTCCCTCCATGGAGTTCTTGCCAATAGCGAAGTCCAGAGTTTGTGTCTCATTTTCCACCCACCCACGAAGCTGAGATGGAAAAGAAACTCACTGAGACAAAAGGAAAGGAGTAGCAGACAGCAACGTTTGTGGGCCAAGCTGTGAAGCCATAACATTCAGAGAGCAAACATGATTCTTCCATAAATTTTAGATCATTATCTGTATAATCTTCTTTTTCTCATTTATGTATAAATATTATCTATCAAGTAAATCTTATGTGAATTAAAACTAACAACCACTTTGATGGGAGGAGGTGACATTATCTTTAAATATGCTCAATTTTGTTTTCATCAGTAAAATGTCTGTGATACATTTTGGGGAAAAAAAAAAGAAGAAAATTTTAACTTTACCCTACACTCCTACCAGGAAGGACGTGTGCGTTTGTTGCTGTTTCATGCTGAAGAAAACATAGCTTGTTAAAACTTACAAATAGTTAATAGCTACTGTATTATCAAACTCAGTGATAGAAGGGCTTGGTGTTGCTGTACTTCATGGATGGTTGGATTATAGTTCAAAATTCAGATATTTCCCTAATCAACAATAAACCAACAATAGAACAAAGTTTGGAAATAAGTTTTTTGTTTCTAACCAAAGACAAGTAGGCCTTAGTGACAGTGCGGTCCTTAAAGCAGCGGTAAGCCCTTCCAGCAGCAGCCTTATTAAGAGCGACACAAAGAGCTCCGCTGGTGGAAAAATCCAACTGGTGACAAAACCTGTTGGAAGAAATAAAAGCTAAAATAATGTTTATGATTCATAACGAAACTGGGTGCATGAATTAATGTGGTTGCTAACCTGAACCCATAGTAGGTGCTGGGGTCTGCCAGATGGGGGAAGTGATGCTGAAGCTGCATCTGCACGGTCTGCTTTTCGTACCACATTTTACTGTCTATACGGATATCCCAGTGTTTGTCCACAACGATGTAGTCATCGCTCTGGTACAACACACGCAGGCTCTCAATCCTGGCTGGCTCCGAACTCATCCTGCGCAGCTGTCAGTCAATCCAAAATGCAGAGACTGGATCGGGACTTCTGACCCAAAGGAGAAAAGAAAAAAAAAACATATTGAGTGATTAAAGTTTTTACTTAACAGTTAATACCAGGTTTTTCCATTTCTGGCTGCATTAAGACTTTGCCTCCATAAACTCATGTCAAAACTCACGTAGCAGCAGTCTGAATGTCGAGTTAATAGATAAGTACTCAATAAAATGTTTATCCTCTCATTGTGAGCAATTCTTTAATAAATAAGTAAGAATGTTTTTAGCTGCGTTAAACCACCAATATAATGTAATAACTAATAGCATAGTGGTGTGGTTTATGAATTCAAACAAAAAAATACATTTCAACGGCACCACCAAGATGCAGTGAAGTTTTAGTTAGCATGTTATTAGCGCTGTTGTTTCACCTTTAAATTATTAAACAATTCACAGCTATAAGCACGCCAAATATGGACATTTGCCCGGCGATAAAACACATTGTTACGTCGCTTTAAATTATTATTTACCTTGGCTCCTATTGAGGTTAAACGTGAATAGCTTATTTCCAAAATATGTAAACAAAACCACATCTCATGGAGCCCTTGTGCGCAGGCGCGTGCTCTTCTTTTCTCGTTTTTGTTAGTCCGTCGGGATTATGTCGCCACCTTCAGGTCATGGAGCTCTACAACAGTCATGGTAAAAACTACCCAAAAAAAGGAGAAAAATAGTGCGCATCGCTCTATTTGATCATTTCTGTGGATCCACACAAAAATGATAAAATAGAATAGTGACTATCTCCAGCTTTGTTTAATAAATAAAAATAAATAATGAACATGGAATTAGAATAACATATTATACAATTCAACCGTCTCCATTTGTTTTAATTGTTTTGGTTTTTTGGGGGGCCGGGGGGTAAGGGGTTCTACATAAAAAAGGAAGAAAAAAGAATAAATCAATTCATTTGACATATTTTTATATTCTGATATTTTGATTCTGATATACTTTTCTGAATGTTGATCATTTTACTTTTATATGTGATAGATCTCTAGTATAAGCATTTTGTTGTCCCATCCTGATGCAGGAGCTCCCTGTGCTTTTTGACAACTGTTATTTTCAATTATTGGCCAGTTTTTGTCTTTTCAAGTCTTAAATAAAGTGAAAGCGTTATGTGCTACATTAATGTCAGGTTCTTTGTAAAGGACTTCCCAAATCTGCATTTGTAAATCAGTTTTCAAAGCATTCCAAGTGTTTCCTATTCATTTGCTCTTAATTTAAAGAACCTATTTTTTTTCACAGACACTATCATGAATCCCAAAAACTAGCAAATAGTCAGTGATATCAATGGTCAGTAACCCGCTTTTCTAAACTACCTTTCATATTATATTTGTGAATATAGTGTCAATTAGTGTAGCAGAGTGTGTTGTTTGTATGCCTGGCCTGGTTATAAATTGGTTTCAATTAATGGTACATAGTGCTGGTGAATTTTCCATCATTTTAGGATTCAGTAAATCAATGTCATAATTATCACAGATTAACTAAACCGCTTTGTTAATTCTTGGCTCAGTGTTACTTACCAGTATCTTCTCTGCAGGTGGTTGCCTAGAGAGAAGATAAACAAAGTTCACGTGATCTCAGTCCTAGTCATAGTGTGAATGACCTCACAAGAGATTAAACACCTGGAAATAATCCACAGACAGTTGGGACTGTTTGCACTAAATCCCATATGTGTGTGTGTGTTTTTTAGGGGTTTTTTTACGTAAGCTGTCAGGAAAAAACATAATTCCAATGTCAAGCGATGACCTCACATGGTCCAAAGCTCATGGCAGACTGTTCTGAAACACCAGAGAATATCCAGCACACTCCACCTGTGGGTAATCCCATTACGCTGCAGGTATGGGTCTGTTTCTCCAGCTAAGATGATTATCAATTATTATATAAGCCATATTTCATAACTCAGTTTGGTTTTCTGTGTTTGTGTGTGTACATTCATCAGAACTGAGTTCTTTGCCATCAGTGTTTTGTCTGCTGTTGCGTAATGTTTCACTGGCGCGTTCGTCTGGGGGATGCACCTGCAGCAAAGCTTTGCACTCGCAGAAATAAAGAGTTGCATGTGACTCGGCAGGCCTGCGTCATTACTAGAAATCACAAAAGTTTCAGTTAGATGACAGAAGAAGAGGAGAAGGTGACAGGCGTCGCACCATGCCTATTCAATCACAGAGGATGTAGTTAAATTCTACCTCAGTCCTTAATGGGATATTCAAGTTGTGTAAATCTCAGACACCAACTGGAACTGGAACAACTTTTTGTGAGAAATTTTTTATTTTTTTGTTGCTTTGCTGTCTAAGGAGAGTCCTGGGTGGTGTTGGTGTTGCAGACTCTTAGCCTGCTAAACCAACACACTTCATTTTTGCTTCACTCTTTGGATCGAGGATTTTCTGGATGAATCTTTTGATGCAGCTTTTTAAATAAGGCGTGCCTTTGTAAGAGTTCACCATGCCTAAGTCATTCCTACAGGCTCGTTGCGATGAGCCCATCATGATATCGGACTGGGGCCTCCCTCTGCTGCTGGCGCTGCTGCTGCTGGCGCTCCTCTACTCCTTCCTGTACCTTCCTGCTGCGGCCCAGCGAGCCCTGCTGGAGCAAGCGCTCAGTGGTAACAACACCACCGTAGAGACACTGAAATGAGTACATGGATTGACAAGGACACATTATTTGTGAATGGACAATTGCAAGCTTCTTTGTTATTGTGTGACCATCCCCTGGATCAAGTAGGATTTTTTTTTTAGATAAGAGTTCTGTTTGTCAGCTAGCTTTCATGTGATGGAGGTACAAAACCCATTAGGACTGATTTTCCTGAGCTGAAAATGTGAGGAAGGTCTTTGTACTTAAGTTTTCACAAATTCACTACAAATGCACGGATGTGTGACTAAAATTTTTTTTTAATCACAGACATGTTTTACCTTAAGCATGGGCACACTAAGGTTTTGCAGATGTTCTGGTTTGGTTTTATTTCCCTCTGAACAGATTAGTCATTTCTGTATTTTTCCCCCAATACATGCAATGTGACATTTGTTTCTGTTAGTTTGTCTTTGTATGTTGTTGTTTGATCCTCCACTGTGCTCTTCTGGTTATTTAATAAGAGGAATAAAATATGAAAAAACAAAACAAAAGTGTCAATGTTGTTATGCTCAAAACAGAGGACTTTAAACTAGACTATGGTGCAGCATATTATATTTACAGTTTAATTAATGTAAGGCATATTTCAAGGAAATCTGTGCTCATTAAACCAAAAGTTGTTTTTAATTTATATATTATATTAAACTGCCTTGAGTTCAAAGGTCACACCCACTTCGGCTGCATATAATCACATTTAAGATATCGTCAGTGCATTACTGTGAACATTCCTGTACACTTTCCAACAAATCCTTTCAGTTGTTTTTGCAAAATAAACCTTTCCACCTTACAGAGCCCTCTAGTGGAGGGTTTCTGGCCTAACTCATGTAGAGTCGCTCAAGGACTTTATACCATGGCTTTCAATTTTTTGAAAGTGTAAGAAAATATAAGTTGACTTTGCCGAAATTACAACAAATTAATCCAGCCATCCAGGACTTATATTTCTAATGACATTATTACATTTAATGGCTTTAGGAAAGAATGGTGATGTAATGATATTTCTGCTCTATTCTTGATTCAGAAAGGATAAACAAGACACCTGAGCAGCCGTTTTAAATTACCTTTATTAAACAATACATGATACTGAAATTTGACAGCAATGCAGCTCTTGGTCGTTAGCTGCAGGAGGCAAAAAGATACAAAGAGTTTCCAGGTTTCTGTGTCTTTCAACCTAACCTTGCACCAACTATGCCTGCTTCTATTAGCAGGCGCTGACATCACAATAAATAAATGTTTTTCTCCTTAATTTTTGTGTGACTTTAAGTCCTTAAGAGCATTATATATATGTATATATATACAGTACAGATCAAAAGTTTGGACACACTTTCTCATTGAATTCAATGAGAAGGTGTGTCCAAACTTTGGTCTGTACTGTATATATATATATATATATATATATATATATATATAATAAAATAAAAAATCTCGCTGAATCATGCAAAACCCAACAAGCCAACATTTACAATTAGTCTCAGACCACAACAGTTCACTCAAGCGGAGTTTCATTTATCAGTAAGTTAAAATATATTCACCTACAATAACAACAGCATACTCAAACACGGCACAGAAGTGTTATTTCGCATATTCTACGAGGTGTCCATGTACTCCAAAGATCTCATAGCCTCAAAGCAAAACTTTATTTACATCTCACATCCATGATACCTACAAGAGAAAAGAGGATTTGGTTCAGATTTTTTTTATGTGAATAGTATCAAAGGACCTACATGCATTTCTTTCTACAGTATACACAGTTCAGGTACAGGTTTTCACCCGTGTGCTCTTTCAAAAAGTGCCAAAACCTCCCACCCCCAAGATGAATTGGAATGAAAACAACTAAACGATAATTTTAGAAAGAAACTATTCATCCCGTTAGCCTGGTTGCAGAAGACCAAACATTAAACACAGCAGTTAAAAGGCATTTATCATCATTTTGATAATTTTTCCACGTCAGTTGTGCTAAGGCTTATAGCACATGCTGATTGAATTCCTTTTCAGGTCTGAAATTGAGAATTATGTGAAAAGATATGGGAACAAACAAGCAGAAAGCAGCAGAGAAAGCAGAAAATGCTAAAGAATGACGATGCCACGTTTGAAATGCAGATTGTTGGCATCATTTCATAACACAAAGTAACGATTCCAAGGACTCCTGTTCCAATTCATTCCATAAAGTGACGATTTATATAGCAATTTATCAAGTGAGGATGAGGGAATCAAGAGAAATGTTGTCTAAGTGCAACACTTAGGAGACTTAACAAACCAGCACCCTACAGGGATTTAAAAGCACTCTATCATATTTCCAGTTTACCTTTAATTTAACAAAAATGATTATTAACTTATTCTTACAAAAAGTGTAACTGGAAACCTTTTTAATGCAGTACTCAGATATATCTGCTTCTCTTGTGACTAACATTGTTACTCTGACATGAGCATTCATCAGCCCTTTCCTGCAAATAAGTCTGTCACAAAACACAATTTATTTCCATTTTATGTCACAGAGCCGTGCAGTCATTGTTTAAGTCTCGCTGTTCTCCCTGTTAAGTCTCACAGATCAGAAGAGGTTTTGTACTGAAAGAAGGAAACATCAAATGTAACGGATTAACTGTTTTAGTGGTGGCATAAAGTTGGTTCAGAACACTCGTTTTTTTTAAATTTGAAAATAATTGTAAAGTAATTTTTAAAATGTTTTCTGGTTCTGAAATATGATTATATTTGCCCTTTAAACTGCAATTCAGCATATTGGTTGAGAACATATATGCTTTTTAATCATATTCTTTTGACAACAAAAGCTTAGAAGGAATAGTGATGGAAAGTTATGAAACTACAAGTGTTCAAAAGTCATTAAAGAACGTTTAAACACAGCTGTCTTTGCTCTGGTGTTAATGGCAGCACACATGTATGGGTTGGGGAGCTTCACAGTGTTTAGCTCAGTGTTAGATGACTTAGGAAGTTGGAAATAGTCTAATACTTGTCTTTGTAGGGTGGAAATAAAAGTTTTAAGTTTCTATGATGTTTACTATACGGAAGATGCTTGGATAACGATTCACACCCCTTGAAACTTTTCAAGTTTTAGCGTGATAGATTTCAGAAAGTCCCCGGTTACTCTGACAGTCCGAATTAAAATCCAGTCGAAAAATACAATAAGAGTAGAGCATATGTGCTTCTACCAGGTCCTGGCAAAGAAAACATATTTGCCCCCCACCACTGCTGATCTCCATATTCACCGCAAAGGTGTTGGGTGGGGTACCAGGATTACAGAAACAGTTTATGTTAGATGTCCATGTCCAGTCTCTGTTTCTATCACGCTTTTAACTAGTTCGGTTCCACTGAGTCACAGCGGAAATGAGTTATAGATGAGTTAATTTCTAATTAATTGATTAACCCACCCACTGTTTTTTAATTTTCATTTGCGCCGCACTTTGTAATTTCCCACCATAAAATGTGTGTTCATAATGCATATAAAGTGTACATCTGTTATCTTTTTATACTAATGCATTCAAATCAGACCACTTCTTCTAGGAAACGTTTGTTGCCACTGAGAATATCTCAGACCTTCTGCAGAAAAAAAAAAAAGAAGAAAAGATTTGAACGTCATTATTTTTACATCACAAAAACATGGAGTCAAACAACAGAACTCATACAAACTTTTTTCTTCTGACCATAACTCTTGACACACCAATCGAACCCTATCAAAGACTCTATGTACACCAGTTAAAAGACACGTGAAGAAACATGATCACAGAAAATATCACTGTAACTCCTTTTCTTTCTTGCAGTTGAACGTATTTAAATGTAAAACGGGTCGATGATTCACAAAGCAATTAACAGCTGAAAGGAGCATGTCTTTTTCCTGCAATCATTGTGTGCCCTCGTTTGGGTTTGGCACCGGGGGTGGTGTTATTATCTGAGGTGGATGTTTTACTGAGTCCACGAGCTGTGTCCAAGCATCTGAGGCAGGACACTAATTACTGTCCAGAGTTCCTCCTCGGTGTCCAAGAGGATTTCATTGGATCAGCTCCCCAGTTTTAAGCAGTGTGTTCGCCTTCCTGTCAGTGTTTTGCACTACATTGACTGTCCCAAAAACAATGTTTCAGTAAATCAGAACAAACAGATCTTGCAGGTACCCGCAGCTTCTATAGTTTTACACCATCCCATGTTAAATATCCTTCTGCCATGTTTCATTATGTGCTTAAAATTGACCAAACTGACTTCCTGTGATAGGCCACATGACAAGATAAGGCAGAAAGGAGAACGCAATCTCGTTAATAAAAAGCATAAACCACGTTAGGATTTATGGAGAAAACCTAGAAAAGAAGAAAGTGTAAAGAAAATGTGAGAAGACACCTGCAGGCAGAACTTCCTGTCTCAGCGAGCGCAATTATAGAAAGGAAGAAGATGACACAGTGGCAGGATATGGCAAATAAAAAGCAGGAGAGGAAGAAGGGAAAGCATTCAGCATCATCATCCTCACACTCCCCCCGTTAATTCCCATCCTTGCTGATGTTGAGGATCCATTCCCAAGATAGGGAGACATTCTTGTCGTCATCAGTGAAGCAGGACTTGACCGCATATTGACCTCGGGACATGATCCCCTTAGGCGCCTCGTCAGCGGGACACAGGAACTCCTGCTCTTCTGCTCGTGGGCCGTAGCTTCCCATCATGCACACTGTGGTGTTCTCTGTGGGGCAAACACAGAATACATGTGAGTTTGTAAGATAAAACTAAATATTTGCAATATACAAGACAAACTAATCTGAACCTACTTCGTACTCCTTTTTTGTAGGTCACTTGACGATACTTCAGGCCAGACACAATATCTCTGTTCACCTGTAAAAATAACACACACACACACAGATTTAGATGGTATTAGCTAGTTGAAATCTTATTTATGTTATTTATTTCTTTTTTAAATACATTTTCTCCGTCCCAAACTGGCTCTAAAAAAATGTGTAAAATTCAGAGAATCCAGTTACGGGTTTTTGCAAAAGGTTGCGTCTGGATTTGTCCAGCAGAGGTCCCCACAGCACAGTTTTTCTTTGATTTGAGCTGTGCTCCAACACACACACACACACACACACACACACACACGCACACACGCCCCCCCCCCCCCCCACGCGCGTGCACACAAATGCATAAACCATGGGTTTTTGTTTTGACAGCCTCAAAGTCGTTTCCCTTTAATGTTATTGTTATTAAAATACATTTCTGTGGACTATCTCAAAGCAGAGGCCACCACTGGTAAAAAACAAATAAACCTGCAGCCACAATGTGCTTCTGCAAACTACAAAAATACTTAATCTCAATATTTACTACGAATGTGCCCGCCGTATGTTTCAGATTTTAATTTTGGAACCCTTGTATTATTTTCTTTCAGTTTTCCAGTTTACTTGGTATCTATCACATAAGACCCCAGTAAAGCAGGACTTGACCGGGGTTAGGTTTGGGCATTATAAACCTAACCCCGGGCATAAAGAGGGCATCACAGGCCCTGTGGTAAACAACCCATTCAATAAGTTGCAAATGGTCAAGCCAAAGTCCAGACCTAACCTGACTGGAACCTGACCAGGAGAGAGCTAAGCATAAGATATCAACAGACAGTCAATAAACATCCATAAATAGCGTGAGACAAGCATTTTTCTAAAAGCTTCTCACAATAGTTCGTCGGGCGTCTTGCCCGTTCCTGGTGACAGACCTTGTGAAACCGAGTCAGGTTTCATTTGAGATATTAATATAATAAAGACACAAAATAAAGAAAGTGAATCTTTTGAAAAATAACACTCAAAGATGCACCGGACATGTGGAGATCTACAATTTTTTGTAGCTTAAAGAATGTCTTTGAGCCGCTGATTAATATAATCGCACAGAAGTGACTCCATTTAACTCAAGTAAAATAGAAAAAAAAAGTTTTATATTAATACTGAAACTATACTTTAACAAGAGCTAATCATTTCAGGTAATTTTGGTCAAAGATGAACGCAACTGAACCAAAAGAAAATCCTAAATATTTTTATTAGATCTGCATTGTTTAAACTTGTTTTTCTCCAACTAATAAGCACTCGAACCTCCTCTTTTCCATCCATGCACAAACAAACGTGAAGAATCCAGCTTACCTTGAAGTAAACCTTCAGCCTGTATTTGGCTCCTTCCTGTAAGGTGAAGCTGGTCTCTTTCAGAGCGCTCAGCTCTCCTGCACACAGACGCAGAGTTACTAGCGCCACACAGTCTGTGTTAAATACAAAATGTAAATGCTGGTGATTTTTCTCTTCTCTTTTTAGCAAACTCCAGAGAAATTAATTTTAACATGGAAGTGATTCCCTCCCTCCCCTGTTTTTTTTTTTTGTCCTTTCCGACTGTGTCAGATTTGACTTTTGTCGGGTTTAGTGCATTTATACTGATGCAGCAAAAAAAAAAAGAAGAAAAAAGCATAATGGACCACTGGAGGAAAAAAAACACACACATACACACCACAATCATAAATGCATCCACCATCTAATCACTTTATATCTCAATTTAAAGCCAGTCCCGAGTCCGGAGTGCTCCCTAATGGAGAAAGATAAAGGAAGGAGAGGAGGAAGAGATAAAGAAACGAGGGGATAGAAAAGCAGCAGGGATCTGAAGTGAGGAAGAAGAAAGAGAGGGTTGGATGACTACAGCTGAAGACGTCTGCCAGAAACATAAATATATACACAGACATTTACATTCTGGCAGAGCAACCATGTCCAAATATTGGGTTCCACAACTTTAGTAGCTGCAGTTTTAGTGAGGACAGCCTAAACTTAGTTACCTCTGCAAGACGATCAGATGTGGGATTAGTCATTTCCAATCACATACCAAAACATGAAATACTCCAGTAACAAAGCTCATCATTGTAGTCCAGATGAGATCACTCTATCAAGACTTTCCTGATGATTTGTAGTTTAATCACTTCTTCATCTCTACTGCCGTTTCCTTTTATTTTACCCGTCTCCCTCCAATAACCGCAGAGCTGAAACCAACTCCCTTCTCCTCATTTTCTGATTCATCTCCTCCACTTTCCTTGGCCTCAGGAGAGAGACGGTGGAGGAAAAAACGCCGACCCACCTAGTGAGCGTTGGAGGGCGGAAAGTAGGTCAGTCGGGAAAGAAGTCTACCTGCTTTCCTCAAGACTGCGCATAGTGGAGCTGATATTCTACAGCGCAGACGCTGAACAGAACTGATTTTTGCACCAGACAGTAATGGATTGCAAGAATCTTATACACGGTGAAAAGCCTGGTGGAAGAAGGAGGGGAAATCTCAATCTTTTTGAAGCCAAAGCAGATATTTGATTTTATTAAAACATTTGTAAAACATGACACAGAACTTAACTTCCAAAAAAACATGAGAAACGCAAATTAAAACCAACAACAACAACAAAAAAAGCTCTGGAATAAATATTTTCTGAACATCAGCAATAAAAACGAGCTGATTTTGGTCCCATAAGGCCCGTTGACGAGACAGTTAAGAAGTCAAAGAACAGCTGAGTGTTTGCAGGAGAAACTCTGGTTATCCATCAAACAGCTTTCAGGATTTTTCAGTCAGAACAGAGAGCAGATATTCCTACTGATGGCGGCCTGAGCTGCGGAGCACGCATAACCAAAATAACTACTTAACTAAATAACTACAGACACCAAAACGAAAGCATTTGCAAAGTTGTTCATTCTATTTATTTTAAGCAGTGTAAACAATTGTGCAGTGTCATTCTAATGAACGCATCTAAAAATAATCTCCAAACATGTTGTAAGACAAAGTGTCAGGCCCAACACCATATCCATTCGTCCTCCTGGTATTTACAAGTATTTTATTCTACCGGCAGAAACATATGAGACTAACATCTGCCTTATTTGGATGAATTATATGATGAATCTTTAGTTTTTTTCAACATAGCATAAAGAAAAGCACCATTGACCTGATAGGAAACCTGACTGACATTCAGCCCGCTTGGCGTCAGGAGCTTTGGGACACATCGATATGCAGCAACGTCCTTATTCAGCAAAACGACCCCTGCTATACGAGAACCCAACAAAGTCATCGCTGGGCCTCAGGGACCAGCAGGCTGAAAATGCATCACAGTCCAAGGATAATGACTCGCGCAGCGTCAGTGATGTGTGCTGTATAAATTATCGCCACATTAAAAGTTCAAAAGCTAACAACTGGCTGTGCCACTACTGCCAACGAGTGTTTTAGATCGCAGTGGAGGGATTTTGACCCACTTTTCTTTGCTGAATTAGTTTGGAGGATTTTTCTGAGCAACAACGAGGATGTAAAAGACACCGCAGCTTCCCATCTACAAAATGTTCATTTAGGTTTTTATTACATCATTCAGAGGTGGACTTTCTGGTGTGCTTTGCATCATTTGTGGGGGGATTTTTCTGCCATGCCTCGGAAACATTTCCTTCAGATCTGAGGCGACCTGCACCAACATACAGGAGTACCACAGCACAATTATTCATTCATCGTTTGCCTAATCATGCTTCCTGACATACAGATGTTTTCCTTGCATGAGAAAACAGTCAGAGGATCCGTCCTGATGGCTGAACGTACCTCACATCAGGACGGCTGTCAGCCTGATAATACCGTCATGCAGAGGCTGCAGACATGTAATCATTAAATACCTGAGAAGTGCTCTCTCTCTTCTCCTTTATCCTGCCTCAGCCTGATGTGTTAAGCTTTGATCTGGCACGTAGCATCACTCAGAAAATCACAGCGGAGTTAAAGATGATTTAAAAAAAAACATGCAAGAGATGTACATTTTGTCAAGTCATGTTCTGTCTATAAATTGTTTAATACTTCTAATATGTAGTCTAATTTGTAAAGTGCATGTTGAAAGCCATGTGGGTTATTTGTCTGCATGTTTGTTTTAATGATTGTTTCACAGGATGTAAGTGGTCAAATAATTCTAATCTGAATTAGTCAAATTAAAGGGCAGGTCTCTTCTCTGCTGCCAAAAACAGAATTTGGCATGTCGAGTTGAGTCAATCTTCATTAGTGCAGATGGAGTGTGTGCATAACTCGGTACGAGATCAAGTTGTATTATGTTTCAGTTGATAATTGGTGCATCATTTGGCAGATACATAAAAGTCCAGTGTGGATGTTATAAAAGTCAATAGCACTACTTGGGCTTAATTTAGACCAATATGTTTTTTATATGTATTTGAGTATAGATTATTTGCATAATCTATACTCAACTTTTCTATGTAACTTTCTGAATTTAAATAAGACTGAAACTTTTCTGTTTAAGGTCAGCTGAGAAAACTAAAATTATGTCAAATGACTTTATGGCAGAATAATGGCTCTTAATTTTATTACTTTCCCACTTACCATTTGGTAGAATTAACTTTTAAGCAATGTAGCTTGATTCAAACATGCCAATATCTTTCGACAAGCTTTATGAAATGGTTTGCTTAGTGCTCTTAAGTGCATCAGTCCCTCCTGCAGCAGAACATCCCAATAACTTAATGCTTCCCTCTACCTCCTCCCAAAGTAACAAGGGTCAAAATTTAACTTCAGGCAGGAAATTAATTTGTGAAAAGTAGTCAGGATTTTTGTCTTCTTCTTCTCTGAGTAGCATTTCAGTCCATGTTGGTGCATCTTTCCCTGTGGATAATGATACTCCCTGACCAGCTTCATCCAGCCTCTTCACAAAGACTTTGAGTTTTGTTTTTGAAAAGATATGCAGGATATATTATACCAAAACTCCTGACACCTTTCATCTCCAAAGAAAGCTCCTTCAGCTCTAATAAGACTGACGGTCCATATAATTCAGCCAGACTTAAAAATCTGATCTGAAACTAAAACCTGTCTGCTGATGATCGCTCACCACCTGTCACATCCTCTATCTGATGTAGTCGAGATCTTAGGGCTGTGAAAAAGTCTGGCCTGAGCAGTGTGTTCCCTCCATACGGTACAAATTTCTCATCTATCGCTCTGCGTTTGGATTTTTGAAAGAAAATTAAAAAAAAAACATCAGAGTGTTTCGTATTGCCTAGCAACCAGCTGACCTTTCCCATCTGCAGCCTGTGTCGTTTGTGAGCGAACGTGTGAACGTGTGCATATGTGCGGCTGCGATTTTGAAGAGGCGAATCTCTGAGAGGAATTAAAGGTTAATTTCACCAGTATAAATTCCTGGGAGAAATGACCTTGAACACCTTTTGCTAACTTAGGTGCAGACACCAACTGTGCTCAAATCCTAATTAAACGATTCCTTAACTCCGATGAAGATAGAAAGTCAAACATTCCTCTGAATCCCTGCAAGGCATTGTCCAGGAGGAGGGAAATGTCACTGCTGCTGTCCGCTGAGCAAACATTTAACTCTGCTCATTCTCACAAACCCAACGTCAGTCTGATCTGGGGAGGATTTTATGCTGCAGCTGAATAATCATTAAACTCAAGCAAAAAAAATGAATTAGAAGTATAAATCTGAAAAGTGTGGTGTACCTTTGTATTCATTCCCCTTCTCCCAAGCATGTCGGAGAAGGCGCATTAGTCAAATGACACCAAAGCTGAACTTTGTGGCTTACGTACAAAACTTGATGAGTGGCATAAAACTAACACAACAATAAACAACACTAAACCCACCATCAACATGTGGAAGCATGGTGGTGGTAGCATCATGCTGTGGGGATGACTCCTCTGAAGCAAAACATAATTAAAATAAAAGCAAATTCTATGTGTATGTAAAGCTGCAGAAGACTTCAAACTGGGGTTGACAATGACCATAAATGAAAGAAAAAAAAAGAAAAACATTTTGCATGCAGCTGTAATTGGGAGGCAGAATGCAAACACACACAAATGTTTTGCAAACTACTTGGAGGTATGAGTCTTTTTAGCTCATAAAATCTCAATAAAACACATGAAAGAGTGCAGCTGTAACGGTTTCTGCCTTGCCATTTGTCAGTGTGGCTTGTGAACAAGCTCAGATCATTGAGCCAAAAAAAACAACAATCCGACCCAAAGAGCTGAAGATGAGGAGGGGGCGGGGTACCTGTGAGGTCCATGGTGATTGGTTCAGGAGCATCGTCACACAACAGGATGAGTCTGGTCACTCTGACGTTGGGCTCAGTCGGGTCTGGTAGAAACAAAAGGAGAAAACAGTTACACGTTAAGATGATGGCACAAGTGAAAATGATGCTTTAATTTTAAATTAACCAACAACAGCTTAAAAGGCGTTCTTACTTTAATGTTCAGCAGTCACTGTTTAAATCAGTTTGTTTACAACATGTGTAGTGTTTGTACAAAGACTGAAAAGACCCCTAGATTTACAGCTTGACATCTCCTCTCTGTGTTTTTTTCCATTCTCTGATTTACAGTGATGCCAGTGGTGGTTTCTGAAATGGACATGTTAAAATATCGTACCCAGATCTAATTCATTTTCATTAATCTTGGTATCAAAATAAAGCTAACTCTTCCACCAGAAGCATATCTATCACAGCAGGTGTTGTAGTTTCAGAAAACATGAATATGGAACATGAAATAACAAAAAAAATGTTGTCCCTATATATAGTGTATAATAAACCTGTTAGAAATATCACAAGGAACGCTACAAATCTTTGTAGACCATAGATCCACATTCCCTGTGCAAAGATCGATGCAGCTGAGGTAAACTAAAGCCAATTTTGCAGAGGTTTTAGTAAAAAACATTTTGCCTTTGGCAGAGGTTGGCAACTTACTAAACGTATTTTTACATGTCTAAAATTGCTTGTTTTTCATTTTTATTTATCATCTAATTATAAGAAAACAATAAGAACTTGTTATATTTGACTCCAATTGAAGTGAATCGTTTTATTTTCTTCCATCCTGTTGAAGTTACTCATTTCCTGTGTGCTCTATGCCTTTTTATAAAAAAAAATATAGAAAGATTATAACAAATGTATTCACATTTTACTGGAAAAAATTACATTAAAATCACAGAAATGTAAAAAATTGTTTTGGCACTACCAGAGCTCCATACAATGTCTTTTAGATGAAGGTTCCTTGTCACTGACTTCTGTCCTTCCGTACTTCCGTAGCCGTTTTGCCGCAAACTCAAAATGCTTCCTGCTCAGCTAAGATGCTAAAATGCTTTTTATCAGCTTTTATCCAAGAATCTGATGTTTCTATGGAAACCAAATGTGTCTACGTCTAATTGAGTGGAGGTCCAAAAGTTCAAATATACCCCCATTTTCTGGGGAGAAGATGTACAGCTTGACTTCTCCGCTCATCTTTGTCTTTCTCTGATTCACAGTAACGCTGACTGGACGCAGAGCTGCGCGGCGGAGGCCGTTTTGTGTTGCAGCCAGTAAGGATCCGCTATCGCAGCCTGGCTCCCGGGTTAGAGATGCTGAGGCGAGCAAGTTTGTCGTTGCATTGTGTGTGCGTGTGAGTTATGCCCAGAGCAATTACCCTGTAGTGAGGGAATATTTTTTATGAACTCTGCAGTAGAGCCGGACACCAGAGTAAACAACATGTACGCAAAGAGGCTCGCTAACCTGGACTCATTGCCTCTGGTCCCAGCAGGGTCTGCTTGTACTTCACCAGACTTTCATCATCTTTGTCCATTTCCTGGATCTCCTGCAGCGACTTCTGAGCCGGGGGATTGTAGTTCAGGTTTCTGTCCTCATCTTCCTCCTCGATGGCCAAATTACTCTTGTCAGCCAGTAAACCTTTGAAGATGACAGGAGGATAAATTATTTTGCATCATACATCGTATATTTTAACAGTTGACTTATTATTATCAGTGAATCCGCGTGTGCTTCCATTTTGTTATTTTTCTGATACTTAAAAAAAAAGTAGGACAGAAACTCTAGAAGTAAATAAATATTTTGTCTCAGCTTCAGAGCTTGAACAGGCCCAACAGAAGCAAACATTGTTGGCCCCTTGCTGGCTTATAGCTTCCAGAAGAAATTTAATTCTCAAAAATGTTGCCAAATGCACCACATAGTTCAGGAAAACCTCCATAGTTTAAAGATTGCAACGAAAATTGTCAGAATTTAAAACCAATTTGTTGACATAGTAGAATTTGACAAAAACTCATTTGGGGTTATTTCAATACATTATTGATTTAAAAAAATTGTTTTAAAGTGTTTTTTTTATAATAATAGTGTAATCCAGAGGACAATCTTTACAGCAAGTGAGTGAACAAAGTAAATTTTGACAACATTGCCTTAGCAGACCGTGCTAAGCGATGTTGGCTGAATGCTTGCTTTGCCTCATTTTTATACTTCTGCCAGGATTTAGCACACTGTGCAGAATGTTTGAGTTGATTCTTGTTTTGTTTTGTTTTTTTTAAGTGAAAAGCAGCCACAGAAAACCTTTAAGACATTGACAGAAAGTGTATAGAGAACCTTTTAATCGAGAACCAATTTAAACATTATGTCAAAGTCTACCCTCAAGTTCTCAGATCCTCAAAATACAAACAAATGTAATAATAGAAACCCTGCTGCATTTCAGCGGCTCGGTACTCTGGAAGCAAGTGAAAGACATCTCAGAATCTGCACAACGCATTACTTGACGCAAGCCAACTCCAGCCACACGGGATTGATTTCATCTGGGAATCTGATCCAGTGCTGATAACCACAGACATCCGATCATGTGCTCTGCAAGCTACAATTGTAATTCAACGTTTAACTCCTACCTGCACCTTTTGGGCCTGAGCAGGTTAGAGAAATGTGATCTAACAGCAGAACTACCATAACGTGCCCGGTAAATTCTGTTGTTCCTGCAGAAACGTAATTAGGTTGACATGAATTGCTTTTGACCAAAACGGTGCGATGTCAGCTCAGAGTGCGTACATCATGGTTCATTAGAGATTCCAGCTGCATGTGCAGAAGCTAATTATCTGGAGAACACGAGACGCTCGCTGTGATGTTTTACTGCACTCCAACAGGCCTGTTTCACATCCTCCGGTTCTGTTTTGTTGCTCATAATGAGGTGCCACTGTGTGAGTCACCCCACAGCTGTGTAGAGAGGTAATTTGATGAGTTGGAGGAGGACAAAAAAAAAAGTCTCGTGAACTCTTCTGTGCTTTACAGCACATAAACCATCCAGTCACAAATACCTGCATTCACCGACACAGACTGGAACACCGACAAACAACGATGGCCGTTGTCCCTGTCTCTGTTAGTGATCTAGCTATGGTGGCCCTGAACCGCTGCAACAAGTCACTGAAGGCAACAACACGTTCAAAAACACAACATTAAGCACAACTCTCCAAAGTAAGAAAGCACAATTAAGCTCAATTCAAGGCCACGCGTTCTGGGAAACATCAAATTACATCATAATTGACAGATTAGCACCACAAATCCACTTACTGTCCATTCAGAGAAAAAAAAAAGAAAGAGATGTAGACTACAAGTATCACAAACACGCAGAGACACAAAAACCCACCTTCCAAATTGGATATGGGAAGCACATGACTTCATAAATGATTCACTGAGCCTGTATTTACATATCAAACTCTGCAGTCCTCCCCCGCTCCAGTGTGCAAACGCACACATTTACACACACTGCATGCTTCAAACCAGGAAGAGTGTGTGTTTTTTTTCCTTCTTTGAACTCAAGGCTTCTGACCTGAAAATGAGCAGAATCTATTGCTGCTCATTTTGAAAGGCAGAGTTTGTCGTTCCTTTGAGTGCGTTGATACCGATTGTTAAAAAAACAAAACAAAAAAACAACAAAGGTTGCACGCTGGGGAACATTGTTGACAAATTTTGCAAAATGCAGATGAAGTTTTTCACCTGGACTCAGTACAATGGAACAATTTCAACCCCAATTTGGGATTTGATAATACACTCAATAACTTATTAATATGATAATAATTTGCCTAAACCTATCTGATTACTTCTTTAACTTCCCAGTCCACCTACTGCATCACTCAGCATACTTGTAAAATAATCAAGTCAGCAGTTTCTATGATAATGGATTCAGTAATGTCTCAAAGCACATGGGAAATTATATCATATTCACAAATCAAGACATCGATACCCCTAAAATGAGTGTTGTGCCCCCGAATGTGGTTCTGTTCACGTTATTATTTCCTGTAGCTGCAATCAAAGTTAAAAGAATAAATTAGGGATTATGTTTATCCGTCTTCCCAGTTTTACATAAGCGAATGCTATCTCCCACACGTTAGTATACAAAAGGTGGCGATAAGCTGCAATTTTTGCACCACTTTTGTGCTAGATTTAACAACACTCACATATGTGCTGATATTTACAGCTAAACCAATACATTTAGGGAAAAATCAACACAGCAATCTGTTCTGCTTCAGGGGACGTCGCAGAGAGGAGGAAGCACTGCTCACTTGAGAACAGGAAATTTCACACAAATGCAGAATCTCTCAAGTGATTCCTGATTATTAGTCAAAGATAAAACGTCCGCATCCAGGTTGGGAATGAATTATTCAAGTTGACTTCTCCGTCTCTGTCCTCCGTAGAGTGGCAGGTAATTATTGGTAATAAGGCGAGATAAGCGACCCTTATTTGACTGAACACCAACACATAAAGCTACAGCAACTCAACCGATGTGTAACGAAGGCATGGCTTATTTGGCATGTGCTACTGTTTTAAATGACAGAAGAGCTAATAAGTAGGTAATATTATCAACCCTCTCTATGCTCAGTATCAAAAAGCATGGCAGCCATATTGGGTACAAAACTTAAGAGTTTCCCTAAAAATAATCAAACCAAGAGGCTGGAGACACTGAGAAAACAGCAGAGGACCGAGTAAAGAGCCCTGAGGGACTCCACACAGCCAAACATGATCTGATCAAAAAGCTTAAATGTAGAGCTAATAAGTCCAAGCAGCCAGTTCAACAGCGCTGATCTTTGCTTTAGAAATCAAAAGCTATTTTCAGAACTCCTCCAAGTAGAAACTGACAGAAAATGCAAACCTGAGATGAAATGTTTGACTACGCATCTCTGCTTTCATTTGCCTCTAAAGTCAAAATTTGGATTTGTTAACCATATTCTAAATGCAACTGGGGGAAAAAATGTCATTTTGTTCATTATTGTTATCCGTGACCAAGCTAGCTGACTACTAAGTTGCTTAAAGCTAACAGCCACATGACTCTACACTCTAACACAACAGGAATAATTAATGTTGTCCACACTGATTCTCTGTGTGTGACGGGACACAAACCACAAGAAGAACGTACAAACTGTTTACACTGTTGCTGTTGCTGTATTATTTTTATTTTAGATTTTAGGATATCTACTTTATCAAAGTTAGCAGTTAAATCAAAAAGCATTTGTCTTCAAAAATCTGTCGCCAGGGGGATTTCATTAACACATTTAAAAATGTTGATTAAGCAACTTAAACTTCAACTACATATCAAATAAAAAGGCCTTCTATTAGCCAAGAAAATTTTTCTCCACATTACTTTAGATATTTGTTAGAAACGTCACTACAGATCTTTTTTTCTTCTTCAGCGCTGTTGTCATCGCAAAATGTGGCTTGCACTTCATGATGTGAAACAGTGTCTTAAATGGATTTGCTCAAATCCTACTATAGACATTTCTGCCACTTCTGACTCTGTTGCACTTGTGGGGAAGACGGTCAAAAAACATAATAAAATTAAAAAAAAATGCCAATGTATCTCTCTTTATTATCTGTCCCTTCCTCCAGTCCTACATTGCAGTAAAGGTGCAACATGCACTGCATTTGTTGGCATTTCACATGTTTGATTATTGCCTTTTTTTGGATCACTTTCTGCTTGCTTTCTCTCTCTCTCTTCTTTTTTCTTATTTCGTTGCCTGGCAACAGCTCAAAGCCAGGATGAGTCCCATTTCTTTCCGTTTTATCAGTACGGGATTACAGGAACAAGCTCCTGCTTGTCGCAGCTGGAAAAGCTGCGTTGCTCTTGGACAAGTCTTTAGGAAGAACTCCGTTTACAGTTTCCATCCCGAACCGAGGAGAGGCAAAATGGATCTTAGCGTTTATCAAAAAGTTTGCAAAGAAAGTGGAAATAGTCCTTATTTAAATCCCTCTGACATCCGCGGGGCATCCTAATAAACAAAAGGTTGAATCCTTCTGTCAGCTCACAAAGTTTAAACACCTCCTTTCGCCCCCGCAGTCCTCATCTTTTTGTTTTCGTGATTGCTTTCCGTCAGCCTCCTCTTACCTTAACCCAGATAAGGTTTACTGTTTCAGAAAAATGCCTTTTTTCCCCCCTTCATGTCGGGACTCTGCGGGAGTGTGCATGTGTGTTTGTGCCTTGAGCACTGATGTAGTATTTTTTTATAGTCCTGGGAGTCTCGCTGTCACCGCTCAGCTCTAATGCTTTAACGAGACCTCCGAGAAAAGGAAAGACGCGCGCTCGTACACAAAAAGGGCACACAGTGGAAGATAAAGAGGAGGCTTTTAAGGCCTCTGCAAAGCCATTATCAAACTTTACGATGAAAGAAACGGCAGTAAAGGAAGACTGATGGACGCAACATTCGGCATTGCAGGAGAATACAAACGTTTTGCGGCCAGAACGACTTTATAATTGATGTGTAACCTGCAGCACATCTGAGGAAATGTTCAATCTGTCGATGCTAAAGCCCACCACCACACCGCTGAACGTAAAGAGATGATATTTTCACTATATTTATACACAGTGGCGGGTTAAGGACACACTTAGCTGATTGCTGTTTTGGAATAAATGGTAACCCTTCAAAGGCTAATGCAAGAAATAAGTTCTATTTTTTGTGTGTGTGTGTGTGTTTTTTAATTGAGCAGTTTATTTGGATGCAAAAACAAAACAAACAAGCAAAAATATTTGGTTCTTGAAAGTTATTTTTGCGTCATTAACACTATGTAATGCTTTTGCAGTCATGAAATCATGCTTCCAAAAAAGATATATTTGTTTATACAGATGCACTTATTTAGCATTTTGTATTTTTATAGACGTAGAGGCTTCAGGAATATCACAATGGTATCAAAAATGATACAGCACAGTAAGATGTTTTTTTTTTCCTTTTAAACTGCAATCACCAAAATTCTCCATGAGTCAATTGCGACGTAAAAAACATTTCAAATTCGAGAAATTAAACTGTATTTAGCATAAGCTAAAAGCTTTACGACCTGAGCGATGAGAATTTTCTTTTAGAGATTAAGTGAAACTGTACAATGTATGGCGTGATAGTCATTTTGGGGGAGAAAAAGAATACAATTAAAATGTAAACATGCTTTCAGACATGATGATATAAAACTATATGGTGAAATTTTACACCCCAAGAAAGGCAGTAAAGCAAAATGCATTTATAGCCTCGTTTTTGCATCTTATTTTATAGCATGCTGGTGAGAAGCCAGTGTTTGCTTTTTGTCCCACAGCCGATTCAATACTGATAAAGTAGTAAAGAAGACATACTTTGCAAAAGAACATATTCAGTGTTTGAAATATTTACAATATGTTGGTGGGAGAGTAATGGCACATTCAGAAACTTATTGGTTCCTGCAGTGATCTAATCTGTTCAATGGTTTGTCAGATTAAAATGTAAATATATATGGACACCTTTTACTGTGTTTATTGTAATAATATAAAAATACATTAACACCTGTGAAAAATTTTGTTTTTGTAAGTAAGGTGTACTTACATATCAAAATAGACACAAAAACTTTAAATCACTTAGAACCCAACCCGCTGTGCACCCATACATTTGTAGTCTTTCAAAGTTTTCCTGTGACTTTGGACTTTCCAAAGTTTGCAAGGTTAGTTATTATCTACTTAGCATCTTGTCAGAATAATGAAAAGTCGGAAAATGCTTCTAATTAGTTTATTAAAACTGTAGAGGGAAGTGCTAATATAAAGTGTGGAAGTTAGATTCAAGGCACTTCTTCCCATCTCATTTCTCTTTGGATTTTTCCAAGTTCCCAGTTAGAGGAACAAGAACGCTCCCTGAAGTCGGGATTCTGTCTGGTGAAGTCAGAAACCACCAACAAACTCAGAGTTCAGTATCCAACAAGGCTGTGTGTGTACAGAATGTATTTGGGCAACTCTTGATGAACAAATATTTGGTAGATTTTATTTTATTTCCTAGATCCTCAGTCCACAGCTGCTACATCTCCTGACTGGAGCAGGTGAGCAGAAGGCCAGTTTGATGAGCCGCTGCGTGTTCAATAATTCATAGCACGATGGATAGTGGTTTTTAATATATAAAAAAAGAGAATAAATCATTTAAGGAAACAACCGTCAGATACAAAAGCGAGCTAGTGTAAACTTTGCGTGTGGTTTGAGGAACAGTTAAATAATTTATTAGCCCAGTTCTGACCAGCTTTTACCTGAGCTACAACACCATGTTTCTCAAAACTAGAACGTAATACCTGCTAAAAAAACAAACATTAACAACTCTGAATTTAATGTTGCTATTCACTCAGCCTGCTTTGATTTTAAGACAATGTCAGTCTTCTGCAATTACCCATGTTCATGTTGGTGCAACTGAGCCCTTGTGTTCAATCGGCAGCATCACTGAGCTAAAGAAGGAAACGACTGCTTCCCACAGACACAAGCGGCAGCATGTCCTCAGCTGCTCCGTCAGCCTTGATGAGACAGCAGGTTGTCTAATTAACTGACTTGATTGGTCTCATGTGTGTCCGCTCACCCACTCAGCCTCATTTGTCTCGACCAGGTTGACGGAACGGAGAGGAGATGGGAAGCGTAAATGTTGGTAATGTGAGGCAGGACAATGGCGTGAAGATGAGTGAAGAAAGAGGCGACAAATAAAATAGAGGAACGATGAGAACAATGGAAAAGGGAAATTGGGCAGGAGAAGATGTCACTCGGTCTGCTTTCAGGGCGTGTTTGACGACTGACAGCATCCGGCAGCACACACTCAGTCCTCTGTCTCTGTCAAATGTCCAACGTTTCCCTCTTGCCCACTTTTTCTTTCTCCTTTTTTCATAACCAATTATTCTTTTTGTTGTTGTTGTTACCAAACCTTTCTAGAGCTCTGTCTGCCCCCTCATTCTCTTCTGGCTTCATCATTTCGCCTCCTAGTCGTGTCATTTATCTTCAGCTGATATCACCTCCTACGTTCAAATCAAAATTCACTGCTCCCTCTCCGTTTTTCCCCCAATTTTTTTCTTTTTCTCTTGCCAAGTGTCCATGATGTTATCGGATTCAAATCTACAAAAAGAAATTTGAACACTGCAAGGATTGTGGAGCTATACGTTTCATCTTCTGCGAGAAAAGAATTTGAAACGGCAACAAAACATTAGATTGTTTTTTTTCACGTCATTGGTGATCAATAGGTGAATAGATCTCCACTACTCCTCAACTGACTTGCCGTGGGCAATGTTTGTGCACTCATCTGTAAGTATGTCATGGCAGAATTCCTTTGCACCAGAGATAAACTGATTAAAGCTGCTGCCAATCTGTTTCTGCTCTCAGAACGAATGGTTGGATTTCTAAAATCCTGTTTTACGTGTGGAAAAAAGCTGAAGTGAAATTTGAGAAACGTAAGTCACTTAAGATGCGGCCCTGTTTCTTATTGTCTATGTGCATGAGGACGAATGTCATAAAAATTTCCAGAGTTGGTTTCTTCTGTCCTGACAATTTCAATTGTCAACAGAGACCCATTGTAGCCTCTTCAAGCATTTGGCATGCCGATGTGAGTGAGTCCTCACCAGGGGGCAGATACAGAGGGTGTGCATAGCGTAATATGAGATTAAGTAAAAACACAGTTGGCTCATTGCTGCAATGTTTGTACATTAAGTTTTGTAGCAATTGTATCTTTAAATTGTGATTTTCAACAATAATAGGTGTAGAAAAAATTTCAACTTTACTTGCACAAAGTCTTTAGATGGTTTTTAGTTGACAAAGGAAGATAAAGTAAGGAGCATTTATTTTAAATTGAGCTTTTTTTTTGCAGAAATCATACCACAGGTAATGAAACAGCCCCCAGCATTATGCTGCTACCACCATGCTTGGTGCTCAAGCACCTTACAGTTTATGATCGGGTTGAGTTTCAGTAACAGCTACGTCGTTCATGAATGCCGATTTCCACACCTGACACAAGGTGACAGCTTGGGTCAAATTCAGTGTTCCAACCTGATGTTGATACCAATCATGTACTAAATCCGGTTTTTGGAAAGAACTAAACAGGCAAGTATTGAGATTCTGGAAACCCCTTTGGAGAAGAGTTGTCAGATATTTAGCCAGAACTGGCAACAAAAAGCATGTGATGTACCTTCAGCTAACAAAACACATTTATCCAACTATCAACGGCGTTCAATGCAAATATTTGAGCTTGTTTGTGTAGCTTTGAGATGGTGGTAGTTGGGGAACAATTTCCAATAAATAGAGATTTGTGCACCAAATGTTTAATGTTATGATTGATTAAGGTTATTTCATGGTGAGTGCATCCAGGCTTTAATTAGGTGTTCTCAAGCTGCGTTCTGTTCAAAGCCTGCACCAAAAAACCAGATGGCACTACAACATGGCCCTCTCCTTCCATCGCCAAGTGAACCGGACAACCCTCACCCCCCGCTGTGATCGCACAAAAGGCAGGTGCTTGCCGTGGCTGGGGGAGAAGAGAGCTGAGATTCAATCACAGGACATTTAGATTGAATTTCAACTTCATCATTCATGACATTCATTTTCCAATTCATTCCCTCTTACACTAATCTTCCTGAAGAAAGGTAATCTTTCGTCAGATTACCTCAGATGGGTGTATGGATCACCCTGCCCACTTTTTAAGTCTCGCTCTCTCTCTTATGTCTTTAAAGGAGCAAATGTCACAGTGTGTCACGTTACATGTGGGGGGGGGGACCTTAGCATTATTTCTCCATCAGGAACTGCTGCAGTATATCACACAAACACACACACGGATACACACACACACACACACACATGCAGCTGCCTTGTGTTGAGTGTGTTGCAGACACAGAAGGAGGGATAACCGCTAGATGTGAGAGCAGATGTTGGTGACATCATTTGACTCCTGCACATGCTGCATCAGCATGCTTACACACACGTTTTTTTTGTTGTTGTTTCATTATAATATGCAAAAAATTCAAATAGAAGAAAATGAGAGGGGAAAGAAATTAATAAAAAAAGAGACAATTTTGGCAAACATTTAGCTGTCCACACCCTTAAGATGATCTTATGGAAGCAAATAAATAAATACTTGAATTTGTTCCATAACTTATTCCATCGCCTCACCTCTGTAGCACATGGTCAACCAGAGCAGCTCCAGCACCTGACCCCCGAACTCACACACGTCCAGACCCAGCATGGCTCCCTCTCTCTGCGCTCTGTTCAGACGGCTGGACTGGAGAGCCGACGGAAACCTCCACAGGTAGCAGCAAAGTAGGAGAGAAAAGGACGGAGAAATCCGAAGAAGTCTCAGCAACAGGGTCAGACCAGCATTTCCTCCACCGAGGGAGCACTAAAAAACAAAAATTATGTGTGTGTGTGTGTTAGTAGTTGGAGAGGGTGGAGGCAGAAAAGGGGGGAAAAAAGAGAAAAAAAAAACTGAGTGTGGGAAACAGCGGCGGTGGAGCAGTGAGGGTATCCTTGGGTGTGGGTGTGGATGTGTGAGTTGGAGAGAGTGAGGAAGGAGGGAGGGATGGAGAGAGGGAGAGAGGGAGGAGGCAGCAGACATGAGAATCAGCTGGCTCTCTCTGCTGCTTCATTTGAAGTTCAGTAGGTGGAGAAATAAGAGACACTTCAACACAATCAGGTGTCATTTTAGGTTTATTTGAAATTTTTTTCTTGGGAGCAAAGACAGGAAGGCAGATGCTGGTTTTGCCGGCAGAGCTGTCTGCAGCTGTGTGTGTGTGTGTGCTGCACTCAGACGCCGGCTATCGATTCGCAGACAAGCAGCGACCCCTCCCCTCCTGCATCCCTCCCTCCGCTCTCCGTGTCATCAGCCCAGCGACTGCAATGAGCTCATCCTTTACCCCCCTCCTCTTCTCTCTCTCTCTGTCCACTCCCTAGTTCACTCCTCGCATTGCTTCCCATCTTTCTCCACTTCACTCCAAGTCATACCTTTTTGCACATCTGTTGTTTTTTTTTACTGCTTCTCTTATGCCAACTCTCTCCTCCATACATCCATCACTGCATCTCTATATTTCCTCTTCTCCATCTCCCTCATGTCTTCCGTGACCACACCCCGACAACATCTACGTCTGTCTCACATTGATTTTTATTCCCCTCCAGTCCCCCCGTCCTTTTCCCCCCCACTCTGAACATAACATTTTTTTCTCTGACTTTTTATTCTGCTCTCCTTCCTCTCCTAAGCTCCCCTCCCGCCCCCGTCGGAGCGTTAAGAGGCTGCGGTGCTGCTGAATATAAAATGGGGGTCGCTCTCCCCCCTCGTTGACACCCAGACACACTCCTTTTCACACACGTCTGCACACCCCCGCCTCATTAATTCACCATCCAGAGGTGATCCAGCTGTCATGTAGGATGCCAATGGAGGTAAATTCGCCGTCTCACTCAGGCTCTGGCAAACAGCAGTCAGACGCCGAGCTCTTTGTGCGTACGCCTTAAAACTTTTTCTTTTTTCCTCTGTATCATCACTCTACACAACCAGAAACTTTTGACGTTATTTTATGTGACTGCACACACAAAAAAACACACACACACACAAGAAAAATGATGTAGAAGTGTGATGTATAGTTGCAGGTGCAACCCTTGGCTGAGATTTTTTTCTTTGTGCAAGTTCAGCGAGACTGGATGTGAAGATCACGTGACTGGGTCATCATTATATGCTATAATCCTAATCCCTCACAGTTCTGTCTGTCAGTTTTCATGAGGAATTTAACAAAGATCTGTTAGAAGTTCAAAAGGTTCAATATTTTATGTAATGTCATCTTACAATGTAATGTAAGATAGGGGCTTTTCTTTCTCATCAGAAAACACCTGTGTGAACATATTAGTTTAGTTATTCAGATTTTAATGTGATTTTGCCTCTGACAAAAGCAAGCTATTGTTCTAATGAACAGATTTGTTTTAACTGTTTGATTTAATGATGTTAATTGATATACCGCATCCTAAAATAGCTCGATGGAGAGGACAGGGACGCCGCATCTTCTCTTCCTCCTGCTTGTTGAATAACAGCCACTAGTGCCAGAAGAACTGGAAGGAAGGAAGGAAGGATGGATGGAAAAAGTGGAAATAACAGAATTTTTTCTCCCCATACTTATCTAGAGCTGCAAAATACCCAAATCTAATTACAATATTTTCTTCCATACTTTTCCAAAACCTTGATCGTTTGAGAAAAATAAAAAATAAACAATCTTGTAGATGCGCAAAGAATCAGGGAACAGTATAATACCTGCACTATTGCAGAAGGAACTTTTACTATAGTCACAAATAGTCATTAATATTAAAGCAATTTCTTCAGAAACACTAAAATAGAAACACACTTACGGTAATTACCATCTGCGTAAATGGTTGCCTTGGGGCCAGAACCAATAACTGGATCATAAATGTAAAACCTACTTTGACCATAAGCTGCTTTTATGTGTATATATGTATAATAGTGGTTCTTTAGGGAATTTAAATATTTCCTTTTCTACTTCCTGTTGCAGGATATTGTAGAAAATGTACAAATGACGCCAACCAGTTAAAATCTTTACTGTTCAGATCAGCAACACACCAAACCAGATGTGAAATCCCTTTTTCTCTTTGTTGAGAAAGTTGGCAGGGGGAATTTCTCTTAATAAAATTCATCTATTCAGATCACCACTGCAGGCTCCTCTCCTCAATGCATCGCCATGGTAACTCGGTCGCCTGAGACATTACCCCTACCTGTCATTTCCCAAAGCGAGTTGCTGCCTGATGTCAGAGTCAAAATGTTCTCAAATGAGGCTTGATGATGCAGCGCAAAGCCAAATGCTGTGTCTTGGTTCAGCTTCCTGTTGGCTTGTTTCCTCCTGAACTCGACAGAAACTTTCAGGTTGGATTGGTCAGGATAAAAGTAGCAGGTACGAACTACTTCACCACTGGGTGCACACATAAAACAAAACAAATACACATAAATTTTTTTTTTGCCAGATGTAGAGACTTTCATTGTCAAACTGGACAAAAATCTTAATTTGTCTTATACAGATTTACATTCGGATTAAACATTTTTGTCCCGTGTAATGTCACACCTCACTGCTACATAAAACTGCAGTTTTGAATCTCAATAATCTCCGTCAGATTGAATTAACACGTTTCCATTTCCACATAGCGATCGTCCTCCTCCGCTCGATTCCCTGGCGAGCGAAAACGCAGCCGATGCTGTAAAGTGATTGCATTCATGTTGCATTATGAAAACGTAAATCAGCCGACCCCGTGGGGCCCGAAGCGGGTTATTGAGATCTATAAAACATGTGCTTGAACATGCCAACTACAGACGGTGCTATAAATAGTGCCTTAGTGTAAGGGCCCCCCAGGGTTCATCATTCATAACCACATTTCTCTTTAAAACGGGGAAACTCAAACGAAACCCTCGGCTGGAGGATTTAATGGACCGCTGTCTTCATAAGACATTTGGGTCAGTATAGAGTAATAGTTTTGAAATTGTCTTAAAATATAAAATGTTGTGCTGGTTATTAGTGTGGCGAGTCAGGATGTCAAAGCCTTTTAAAGCCAAAATCAGCTTTAATTTTAGCCATATAGATATGCTGTGCAAAAGGAAACTTGCTGAATTTTTTCCTCCTTGGTTCTGGAAAATCCAAAACGAAGTAGTAGTTGTTTGATCAAATAGCAGTTAAATGACATGTAAGTAAACGGAGGAAATTCAGGCCTCCTGCATCATGATCTCTACCTGAAAGTGGATTCACAAACCAATGTCACATGCAGGTTTAATCTGCATTGATTTGGTGTGGTGTATTTCCATTAGGCTCTACGTGAGCTACGGTAATTGCTTTTTATCTCAAACACCCACACACACACACGCAATGAGAATGTGAGCTATAAATTTGGGGTGCTTACATTCTGGGGTGCAGAATGTAAGCCAGAAAACCATTAGTAGCGGCCTAATGGTTTTCTAAGAGCATATACTGTAGAGTGAGGAAATGCATTTCTTTGTTTATGTGGAAAGCACGACCCAACTCATCAATAAGACGAATCAAAGGCTCCACCCAGGAAATGCATCAAACATTTTGATCTTCACCAGAAAATGACCAGCAAACAGTGAAAAACCTTAAATCCATTAAACTTGGCTGATGTAAGAGGGCAATGATCCAAATTAGACTTAATAAAAAATGCTAAATGACATTTTGGAGTGGCCAAACCAAAGTCTGGACTTAAATCTAATTCAGACACTGCAGTATGAACATAAATATAACTCTCATGCATGAAATCCCCCCATAGTGGTTGATCTCATTTTGGCATTTTATTGTATTAATTCATCCATTCATGTTTTGTGAAAATTTAATATAAACAACCAGTTTGATGTAGTAGCTCAACCATATACATTTAGGACTCTCACCTGCTTTAACGCACAATATTATATTGTTTGTTATTGAGAACTACATTTAATGTTTATGGTCATATTTTCATTTTGAAAAGAAAAAAAGCCAAAAAAGATTAAGTAACCTGAAGCTTGAACAAATATGTGAAAGTTAAGACGATGGAAAAATCTTTAGTTCTATGTTTCTCAAACGATAAGACAACAGGTGGCTCTTGTGCGCCCTCTGGTGGTTTGATGGGGGGATTAAAATAAATCTGAACATTTAAGCAGAAATAGATAATTCTTCACAAACACCATTAATATCTCCATTTCACTTTTTTGTATTTACAAGAATGATTATTATTTATTGTTATAATGGATAGATTCCAACTTTATTATCTCACAAAAGGCATTTTTTTAAGTAGTTATAAAATAGAGCTCAGTAAACATTTACATGTTCTATACATTAAAGAAAAAACAAAGTGGTTTTACAGCGAAGTACACAAAATATTAATACTGAAAGACTAAGGAAATGCACAAACTGACATAAAAAAAGAAAATCAAACATTGAATTTTCTGGTTCTGACAATATTCTTCCAAACAACATTCACATAAAGCTTCATGATGCGGGTCTTCATACTAAAATGTCTTTCACAGAAAAAAGGTGAAAGTGCAAATCTTCAGAGGTGATTTAAAGAAGACGAGTTCATACCTTTAGCTTTTGCTCTCAGTAGTAATGTAATCTGTGCTTGTCAAACAGAAAAAAGAGGCAATAATGGGACATAAAACTATAAGACCTTCGACTTTGTATGAGTCCGGACTGTTCTCTTTAAGTTAAAACAAATCTCTGACATGAATAAATAACATCATTCTCTCAGTTCAAAACACGCAATACATCATTCAGGTACAATAATCTGAACTTAAATTTTTTTTAAAAAAGGATTCCAACTCTGGGATTCAACAGCAGGAGATCCATTGATGTTAAAGTGATGGAGTGAAAAACAAGACAGACAGAAACCTGATTTATGATTTACCCCTTTAGCCAAACTAATCCTGACCAGTGACGGGTTTGGTTACATTTCAGCAGAGAGGAGTAGAAATAAAGCCTTTTATACAAACAAGCTTCGATTTGAAGTGATCCGGTTGTTCCGATTTAGTGTGACCTGGAGCTACCCGGCATGATAAAAGAAAGGATGATTTAAGTAAAAAAAAAAAAAAAATAGGCAAAAGGAAATAAACCTAACCACAAACAAGTGAATAATTTTAAAAATCTTAAACGACAAACCACAATCATTTTGTTTACACCTATTTCACATGGAGAGAGAAATCGCTGTGCTGAAGCACAACACATCCCTCAGGCATGCAGGTAGGCTGGTGGCCTCTGAGGCATCAGGTGTGTTCATGTCCATCAGTGTGTGTGTGTGTGTGTGTGTGTGTATACTATGTCTGAGCCAAAAGTAGCTCCTCCAGTCCGTGTTTACCCACGTGATACCTGGCCAGGTCCTTCCGGGTCACCAGTCCGACCACCTGTGTAGCAATAAAAATCAAGACGTTGCATCTGAACGACTGATCTTAGCAACTGAAATGCAATTTAATGTGACAGAGAAACGCTACGTAGTGCAGAGTAGTGAAGACATGAAGCCTAGGCGCAAATTCAAACTGGAAGACTCTTTTATCCCCACCGGGACCCGTTAATTGAAGGGACCTGCCCACAATCGTCGACCTATCAACGCCGGACCAGGCCACGTCACGTCCAATCATCGACCAAGTCCCAGCTGATAAGGACCTTCATTCATGGCGTCCTTCGCTCTCCAGCCGAGCTCAACCCACCACCACCCCTTCTCCTCCATTCGCCCGGTCCTGAGGCCCGCACCCTTCTTCAACCTCCACCACCAGTGCCGGGCCCTGGGGGATGACGTTCCTAACAGCATCGGGGATGCTCATCTGAAGCCTATCGTTAACGCTGCGATAACCCTTATCCCCAGCCGGGGCCCGAGCGCCAAAGACTTTAAATTCTGTTTGTCAATAAACTCTTCTAATTGTCTTCTTATCTCCGTCTGAGTCTCTCCAGATTGAAATGGTTTCCTGTGTTTAGCACAAAAGCATGCATACTTCTTTTTAACATGTATATAAAGTCTTTAAAAATCATAATTTCCCTTCTGTTCCATAACCATTTATTCTTTGTGTTGCTCTAAAATCCCAATAAAATGCTGATGTGAAAAGGTTCAGATTAAAATACTCAACACACTTACTCTGTTATCATCATCCACCACCACAAGATGTCTGAGACCGAGCGCTCTGAACAGCTTGAACACGCGAGGAAGTGACGTATCCTGCAAATGAAGGATTTCAAGTTAGGATTCATATTCAGAGCATAAAACACGCACATAAGCTTGAGAAGATGAACGAGGGTGGTGTGTTTCTCGCCTGTGGAACGGTGTAGGGAGTTGGGTTCATAAACTCGGTGAGGTCCATCATGCACTCTCTCTCGTCCTGAGAGACGTGGATGCTCTGGATCGGGGGAAACCTGGGGTAGGCGTCCCTGAAATCCTTCAGCTGCAGCTTCCTCTGAGTGAGCCGGGAGCGGGCGAGCTCCACAAACACCTGACACAAAAGACGAATCACAGGAAATTTAATGGACATCTTCCGCCTTATTCTCTGCACATGCGTTTCTGACTTTTACCTTGTGCTTGAGGAGAACGATGAGCTGAGAGCGGAGTATGAGGCCGCAGAGTTTAGCCGGCTGGAAGACACAATTTGTAACTTATAATTTAGTGTCTCAGGGTTTCTAATGGTATCAACAATTGAACGTTAAGACTTTTTAACATTATTCTGAACGAAATGTAAGACCTGTGACATGTCAGAAATGTACAAAAGAAACAGTCTTTACCCCTGCACTGCCAGGTTTTTTTTGAACAGAATGAATGTAGTATTGTAAGAATTAGCAACAGAAGTGATCAATTGGCAAAAACACACACTTAAACCATAACGGACACAAAAAAAGCTAAAATAGCTTCCTCACTTTTTTAGCTAGCTAGTTCACTTTTTTTTTAGTCAGCTAACTTTTTTTAGCTAGCTAGTTTTTTTTGCCTTCCTCCATTTCCACTACAGGAACCAGAACCAATGGATCATACTTTATATTTGCCAGCTAGCTAGGTTATATTATAAATGTAAGACATTTTAAGGCCTTAATTTTAGATGCAGGAATATAAGACGTTTTAAGGATGTGTCAGATGTGCACCATGCATCTGATATTTTCGTCAATCGCCAGATCAAACAATACCTCGTCATCACCAGAAACCTGCACGACGACAGGGAAGCCGTTGTGATTGGTGGAAGTGTTGCTGAGCGTGTCGACAATTGTTCCGACCTTCTCTATTCTGTTCAGGCAGGTGACCGGTGAGCTCATCACCTCCCTGGGTGTGAAGGGGTGGACACAGAAAGACAAACAAATTAGAAGAGGACAAAGGCTCCTCTGAGAAAAGAATTAAAAGAATATACAGTGCAGGAAAAAGCATTCATCCATTTGGAACTGTTTTTAGTCAGTCACGCTACAACCTCAAACTTTATTGTTTATTATTTTTAGGTGACATACAAACAGAAAGTGGCATTAAAGTAAAGAAAAGTGGAGGGGAAAATCTGAAAGGTTTGGCATGAAGGAATGAAAATATTTGCAAGGCAGCGTGAATAAAAAGGAGGGAGGATGAGAAAATCTTGCATGCTTCGATGTGTAACAGATCAGCGAAGAGTCATTCATTACCAATGTGTTAACAAGCCTTCAAGAAGTCAGACTGGACCTACCTGGCGGTGAGCCAGTGGGAGGTGGCAGGCGCCTCCCCGTGCAGGAAGGGAACACTTCCCAGCTTGATGTGGAGGTCATATAAACCCTGAAGCACACACACAGTGGTTTTAAAACACACTTGAGTGGTTTGCGGTAAAAAGGAAAAGATGCCATGAAAGCTGCCAGCTAATAATTTACTTTAAAAAGCACAAGCAAACAGAGAATATGACAAACAGCACATTTTTATGGCTAGTTTCTAGGGAACAGTTGAGCTCTAATTGGATCTCAGTAGTGGAGGCCAGCAACCTAAATATCTCCATGCAAGCATGCTTAGTGACTAATTAATTAATTGTTTTGCATTTTCAAAAGCTGACCAAAATTTAAGAGTAGTGCTACAGAACAAGATGTTTTCAGTATGAACATATATCAAGATTTAAGAAAGTTATGGTTTCAAAACCAATTTTTTCCATGTTATCTTTCATTTAAGGGTCCTTTTAGTCAAAGAAAGGGACAGAATGGCCTCAATTTTCTCAGTTTTTTAAATAATGGAGTAAGGAACCCTTCCCCAATTGGTGCTGCACATGGCTGGTCAGCAGGTTAAAGGAAAAATATCTTTCCCTTCAAGACAGAGAAGTGGAGACTTTTGCATACATTTCCATACTCAAAAACACAGTGATGGTGAGGGGGTGGAGGGGGAAACATGGAGGAGATGCAACCTTTAACTGTTGTCACAAAGTTTTTCATGTGTGAAAATAAATAAATGGCTAAATTAATGTGTTTTATTACAAAAAACCATGGCTTTCCTGTTTAAAATGTAGTCAAAAATTTACTCAGGACAATCATACCCCCCACTGCCTCATCTTGAATTAAAAAACTGTTGATTTGAGTTTTTTTTAATCGGCATGCATCCCTTCCTTACTTCCTGGAAGTAGTCTCCAACTATCTTGGCTGTCATGAGTACAAGCATGATGGGAAGGCCGTACGTGACGTTGCCCGTCGCCTCCATCATGATGACCGTCAAGCTGAGGGTCATTCTCACGATGCCACCTGCAGACGGCAGCGTGTTACTACATTTTAACTCATTTCATTTGTGAATGCCACAGAAGAAGAACTAAATAAAACAGTGAGTTTCCCACCTAACTGGGCAGCAGCTCCAATCAGGGCATATTTACCAGGGTCAGCCCACATCTGAAAAGACACAAACAAAAAACAAGGAAGCAAGTCAAGCTTCCTCCTGTAGTGACTCATCAGCATCCAGGGTAAAGATGTGTAAAATAAACAAATTTTATTTATAAAATTTGACTAAAGTTATTCAGAGAGAATAAAAATAGTGTTTTTCCCCCCACTTATTCAACCTTTGTTACAAGCAGAGACCGTCAAAAAGTCCCAGTAAAACTTAGCAAACTATACGTTTGTGATAGTAGGACGGATTAATGGTTGTCATGGAGACTTCAGACCCCAAACTGCCAGACTTTCTTTAAAATCCTGCACACCGTGCCTATTGTCAAGATCAATCTGGGCGACTTGCGGCCCAGAAGTGGTTGAAAGAAAGAGACCTCTGTGTCACATCCAATTTATACCAAGGGAAACAGAAATTGATGGATTACCAAGTTAGAAGCTCCTAGTAGCAGTGTGTATTTTTGAGGATTTTAGAGTGTCTACTATTACGACTGTGTATTTTTTCTTAACATTTTAATAAAAGTACTCAAACTAAAGGTCCTAAAAGAGAAGACAGAATTCACTGCTGCAATTAAAGTTGACTTATTCAAAAGTCTTTGGGTTTGTTTTAACATCTTCATCAGAGGTGTCAATAAATATGGCTGCCACTGTAAAAGCTGTGCTTTAACTGTTCCAGAAAACAAAGAGGAGGTGTTTTGAGCACTAACTGAGGCGGTAGAAGTGGTGGAGGCCAGCAGTATTCCACACAGCCTCCCCCAGGCAGCTCCGATCAGGAGAGACGGGATGAACACCCCGGCAGACACCGCCAGGCCGTAGGTCCAACACGCCAGGAAGAAGTAGGTCACAGTGAACAAACCCAGCGTCAGAGAGTTGTAGGTTCCTTAAAAGCCAAGAAACCAGGACGCAATACGGTTAAATAGCACACAAACAACCCAGTTAAAAGAAAAGGTTGTTTAATATGATGGTTCATTAAGTCACATGGGAACGATGGTCAGTTTTTCTGACCTGCAGTTTAGAGCGATGGATCATTTGGAAAGTAAACGACATTTTCGTGCTGCATCATTTATACACTGCATGGTTCAACAAATGCTTGAAGCTTGGAGGTTTTTTTTAATTATTATTATTCACACATTTGCATTATTCAATATTCACAAAGAGGAGTGAAAATATTTTAAGACAAACAATGAAAAACTTACATTTAATTACTACAAAAGGGAAGAAAAAAATCCACATTGGCTCAAATTATATATATATGTATATAAAATCAATTTAACTTTAAAGAATCTAACTGAAGGTTTTGCTATGTAGAGCATCCAGAGTGTCTAATTACAACTAATAAAGTAGAATTTTTATCAAGACTTTATGTGACCAACTAAAGTAGTGGATAATTATGAAGGGGAAGAAGGATGATGCAAGGTTCTCAATATATATACTGTATATATTTATATATAAAAATCTGAAAAGTGTGGCATGCATTTGTATGTAGCCCCTTTACCAAGGAGCAAACATCTCATGGAGAACTGTTCGATTGACGGAAGAACTGTAAACCCTAACACATAATGGGCCGCCTGCCTAAAAAAAACTAGACGAGCCAGGAGTGTGATAACCAGAGAAGCAGCCAAGTGCCACATGCTAACTCTGGAGGAGCTGCAAAGATCCACAGCTCAAGTGGAAGGACCTGCTAGTTGTGCACACCCCACATACCTGCCCTTTATGAACTGGTAGATGCACATGCAACTCCCACTAGCAGTCTGCTGAACGCCATGTAATCATGTATAGATTAGGCTTTTCCTCAACAACAGCTAACTTAAAGGCTAAAAGAGAAAACATATTACAGTATTGTGGTTACTGCAGCTAGCTGGTGTGGTTTTCACCTGTTGGATTGTGGAAGAGACTCCGCACGCTTTTCTCAGGAGTGTTGAAGAAGGTTGTGGCCATGGCGTTAAATTCTCCATCTGCACAGAACAACTAGACAAGAAAATGAAGGAATTGATATAGAAAAAATCTATAGGGAAAAATAAATAAATAAATAGGGAAATGAGGGAAGGAAACGGCACTAAATCTCCACATTTGTAAATCGCTGAGACATCTACCACATCAAAAAGTTAACTTGACGACAGCAGATGTGAGAAAAACTCTTTACTCTTCAGTTCCTTCTCCAACGTTGTTCTTGTAATAACACCGCCAACGAAGCTTAATGAAATGAAACTGACAAAAAGGGAAACCGCAGAGATTCACTATGACAGGAGCAAATCTCATCTGAACCGACGTCTGCTCCGTCGTCAGGCGTTATAGAAATTAATGTTCTTAAATCCTCAGGAAGATGAAACAGGGTTGTGTGTTGCTTCTCCCCAGCAGTGAGTGTGTGTGTGTGTGTGTGTGTGGGGTGGGCGTGTGTTTGTGGGTGTGTACCTGCAGTGGGTACTCCTCGCTTTGGTCTGGCCCCAGAGGCTGACAGTCAGTGGAGAAGTAGATCAAGATGAAAGCCACCGTCGCGTTCACCGCGGCGACCAGCATGGCCTCTATCACTTGCAAACATGGCCGATGGACGTACCTGACAGAGACGCAGAAATTAAAACGTAAATCGGGCTTCTAGGAATGTTCCCACACCAGTTTGGACTTTCCCGGGTCAGGAGTAGCTGACAGGAAAAACAAAGCTGGACTGCAGTTTGACTGGAGGCGATCTGGCAGAGCATCCACTGGAATGTCTATTAGATAAAGTCACTGAGAAACTCACTTCCTTACAGTCACTGTGTCAGAGAGGAGAGGGTATTTTTAGAAACAGGTTTACCCAGTCAGGTTAAAAATATACACATAATTAATCACTCATTACAGCGGCAACACAGAACAAAGACACCAATGACAATTGATAAATTATATTTGGATTTCTGCTAAGGCCTGTCACGATAACAAATTTTGCTGAGCGATTAATTGTCTCAAAAATTATTGCAATAAACGATAATATTGTTTGAAGACCTTTTTACACTGATTTAATGGAAATGACGTAATAACGCATGCGATTTCCTGCCAAAGATAGATACACTTTATTTTCAAAAGAACATTTAACACTGGAACTGACAAACAAAATAAATAAAACAACCAAAAACAAAAATAAAATGGATTCTCACGCTGCATTAACAAAAAATGTACTTGATAAAAACTAAACATCATAAAGCCAAAGTGGAAATAAATACTGCATTCAACCAAAAGAGTGCAGATTATGAAGTCTGTATATTATGTTGCCCTTCAGTAATAATTAGATTTAAATAGAGAAGATGGGCACATCGACTACCTGATGCAATAGTTCACACTACACGATTTTTTTGCCCCTACTTTTCCCCTTATGACAATCTTAGAAAGTTGGCCGATCCAAGATTGTCACTTGCATTTCAAAACCGATCATCCTGTAGTGTGTGGTGTGTTACGGTAGATCGTCGTGGCCGCTCCGATCTAAATCAGGGGTTTTCCCCGACCGGGAGCTTTAAGTTAACGCAGCCTGTTGATTGTGACAGGCAAAGGAAGACAAAGGATTTATGTTTATATTGCAGAGATGTTATAGAAGGTTTTCTGTGGATTAAAATTAAGATGTGCATCTATTTAATGAATTCAGTTGTCCTTTTTTAAGTTGGTTAAATAACTAGTTTTCACTAAACCCCCCAATTCTAAAAAATCACAAAGGCAAAAGTACAGAAAAATGACCTCTGCCATTCATTTTCATAATCAGTTAATTTGCAATGATTTAAAACCTTCTAAGCTAATAAATCCTTCAGCTTGTTAAGCTGTTACCATCATCCAGCTTCGTACCAGGAAAGTGTTTTACTGGGAGCTTGTACTCGCTTGAACACGTTATTTCTGACTCGCTTCAGTCACAAGATGTTGTTGATATCGTGAGCAGCTCTTGTAAGTCCTCTATTCAAAACTTCGTCTTTAACCCACGGCCTTTTATTTATTTTTTTAAAAATAATGCAACAAAACCTCCCAGCATGCACGTGTTATCCCGCTTGATGCTTCATGTTTAACCCGAGCGTTGAATCCGCCTTCGATCCATACCTGATCCTGAAGATGGTCAGCCAGTAGTTGAGAAAGTTAAAGAAAGCTCCCAAACCTCCACCTAGACGACAAAGGAGGTTCAACCGGATTTGTTATTTTAAAATCTTAAACAGAACCGATAGATTTAGACTTTTCAATATTCTTGTTGATTTTCATGCAACAATAATATAAGCAAAAGTAATTTTTCCTTAGTTTGTATTAGTACAATTCCATATCATCACACTTCCACCTCCTTGCTCCACTATTCAGAATATTAATTACCTCTCGTCACAAACAAATCTCTTTTAATGCAATATAAATAGTGCTTGGTCTATAATTGCTATAACTCAAAGATTTCAAATCAATCCATTATTTGAACTGATTGTTGATGAAAATGTGTTTACGCCAATTTTTTTGCATCAAACATTTCTCACCTATAGCTCCCATAGCAATAAACAAAGGAATCTCATAGAGGTTATACTCCATCGCCTGTGAACAAGACAATGTTTTAATATTTTACACTTAGACTTGCACAAAGCAAAACTAAACAAACAAAAAAAAAACAGTAAAATATTAAAGTTTCTCACTTCGCTTTCAAAGCGTCCAAAATTGATGAGACCTGGATTGGAAAGGTCTCCCGGTTTGTTGTCATAGATACTGAGGAAGAAGTTCAGCGTGAAGGTGGAGATCATGGAGGCAAAAAACTGCAGACGAAAGGAAGAAAGTCACCAACCAAGGAGATTTCTTTTTAAATCTGAAGCTAATGATGTGATGTATTCGAAAGCATCGTAGGAACTACATGTAGCGACCACATGACTTACAATCCTCCATGTCAACATCTGATTCCAGAAAGAGGCTCCTTCCTCCAGAGAGAACAAAACGCCGCCTGTTGAAGGGAAACAGAGGAATCAGTTGAATGACATCAGCTCTATACATAAACCATCTGTCCCATATAACACACACAATATATTAGCCTATAGGTTTCAGGCATTTAATGGTTGATTTTACTCCATCAAGTAAAACAATATTTTACACATGATGATGGAAAGTAATTGGATACCCGACTGGTGAAGCTTTTTAATGAATGTTTCTGTATAAAGTACGCAGTCAGTTAGCTAAACATAAAATAAATCAATATATAATAAATTCAGCTTTTTGTACTGAATTACTTAAATTATTTGGATAAGCATATTTTGAATATACAGTGCAGGCAAATGTTTCAAGACAGACTGAGAAATCAAAATGCAAGTAAAACTTCATGACAAAATATACATGAAGCGAAATATACATTACTAAGGGAGAAGTAAGAAAAAGAAAAACAGGACACAGGAATGACCTGTGGTTATCTCCTCTTCCAGAATGAAAAAAACAAAACCAAGTCAACAAATAAGGAAAGACAGGAGAGGCAGGACAAAAGGGCTGGACATAAAAAAGAAAAGAAGTGGAGGTGGGGTAAAATAAAGAATGAAAGGAGGAAGGTTGGGGCACAATGAAGCAAGGGATGAAGTACATAAGGAAAGAAGGCCCTAAAAAAGGAAGGATATAAGGAAGACAAAGAAAAGGAGAAAAAGGAAAGAAAAAACAACACAAAAAAGAGGGGAAGGAAATCAATGAGACACCAGGAGCTTATTTTCTAACTCATAACAGCAAATGAGAAAAAAGCTGATTAATTAGAAAGTATGTTGAACCTTTTGCTGTTCGGGGCACTGAGTGTTTTTTTTTGTTGTTTTTTTTACCAACTGGGGCTCCAAACGCAGCAGAAACTCCAGCAGCAGCTCCGGCGGAAACAAAATCCCTTTTTTCTGTGTCTCTCCGGAAATATTCAAATATCTGCAAGTGCAAAGACGCCCATCAGAAATCAACTGGGATGTTCATGAGACTAAATAAACTGAAAAGAAAAGGTGTGTTTTCCACAACTATAATGGATTAGCTTGGAGAATCCCACAAGTCCTGACCTTAAAGTCTTTTTTTAAGGAAGTGCTTCTGCCCTGCGAGACGCCAGCTGCTAAAACGGCACCAGAATGGATCATTGGGCCTTCCTAGAGGATTGTGGGTAAACAACAGGACAGGTGTATTACAGAAACAGCATTAAATTATGTAAAAAAAGAAATTAACAAGTCGAAATATTCAAGAAATAAGACTGAAGCTGTTTACCTTTCCTACTGCCAGACCACCGACCACGGAGAAGATTACACCCACCACTTTTACCACCAAAGTCTGCAGAACCCAAACAACACCCCAGGAAAAAAACAACAACAAAAACACATTAATACACAAGGCCCCTTTATTCCAGCCAATAAAGTGCACGTGTGTGTTTCAGGTGTTTATACCTTTAGCCGTACCACCCTGGGAATCTTGACTCCATTTAGGAAACATTTTATCTGAGGAATCCCACTTCCTGCTGCGATGGGCTGCAAGACACAGAAAGCTATAAGGTACAACTTTCATCACTTGGAAATACTCAGTTTCCACAAAATAAATTACTTGGTTCCCCATGTCAGCATGTTGCACAACCTGACTTAAACGCACTTCTTCAAAATTCATTTTCACTCTTCAGGAATCCAGTAAGAAATCTCAATTATTTCTGAACTCTCTAATGATTTTCCACTTTACCTCAATGAAAGCGACTATGATGGCCCCAAACATGACACAGAAAGAGTTAAGGGCAGCCCAGAGGAGGAGGGAGATGGACAGTCCACCTGCTTCTGTAAACTTTACAATATCTGTAAAAGGTTCTGAGTCAAGGAAACTAAAAGCTGGCTCTAATCAACAACACATTAACAGAGTAAAAAAAAAAACAGAAAAACACCAAAAACATGCAAAAATCATTTCAGTTTCACTAAAGTGATAAAATTAAATTCATAACACAACCGACCGTGAATTATAAACAAAAGGGTGAATGGGGAAAAAAAAAATCAAAAATCAAGGCATAAAAATGTTTATTGTACTTCTCATCACCTGACTTCTAAACCAAGTCAGGATACTTTCTTTAATCAATCTGTATTTGAGTCCAGCCAACTGTTCCACCATGATGTCTATAAAGCAGGCGATGAGGCCCGTCAGGAAGCCGATCAGGCCGCAGATCACCCAGCGGCTGATCTCCAGACAGCGAAAAGCCTGAAGACACGAAACGAAGCGAAAGGGAAAGCAGAAGTCAGGAACCAGAGGCACAACACCAGAGGTGAAACAAGCATGCAGAGGAAACCATTCTTCTGCATTCACCATGAAGCTCATCCTCCGCTCCTCCTCCAGAAACAGCTGGTTTTCAATGTTATCATAGTCGAGACTCTAAAAATAGAGAAAACAATAGAAAATCAAATTTACCCCAATGAATCACACGACGATGTACACATTTCTCCTTGCATGGCTTCCAAAAGTTTACACTTTAAATCACAAAGTTCAATGTTTTACTGGGATTTTATATGAAAGACAAGAAAAAAGTACCAAAGTTGAAGGAAAACAGGACATGGTTTTCACAATTATTTACAGGTATAAATTGTTAAAAATTATAATTTGTTCTCAGTAATATCAATCAATCAATTTTATTTATAAAGCACCCTGCATACTAAAAGCAGCTCCTCAATCATTTCTATATAAACAGAAAAGATTGTCTATGCTCTCGAGTTTCTATTAAATTTTTTTTAAAAAAGCAATCTAGCCGTAGACTTGCAGCACATTTCTCCATTTATGTTAATTTTTCAAAGTTTAGACAAGTGAAGGGAAATCTGAAATAGGTCAAGTCAGGCAGATTAGAGGTCAAAAAAATAAAATAAAGAGCCGGAAACCGATATCAGCCATCAAAAGACAACCAGTGCATTGTTGGTTTTCCGCTATAAAGCGTTTCGTTTTACCTCAAACTTAAGTGACAGCAGCTTCTCATTGTGAGGGATCTCTTTGGGTCGCCCTCTCACTGAATCCTGCTGGATGTGACAAATAAAAAAACATATCAACACTGACCTCTGACCTCTGACCAGAGAGGCCTGTGGAAGGGAACGCAGAACCAAGAGCTGAAAAATTAACATAAAATACTCTACACAGAAAAGCTGCAAGAGGCAAAACACATCATAGACAAACAAAACGGACATTTTAAACAATTAAGTCACTTCTAGTAGAAAATACCGCCTGATGAAAACTGGAGTGATGACGGTGCAAAAAGCAGCATTTCCTCCAAACTGTCTGGTGTGAAAATATTCAGACATCACAAAAGCTACGCGTGCAAGAGAAGATTTATACAGCCATGTTGGATCTCCAGTTACATACATATATATGGGTTTTGAAAAGGAGGAAATGCTGGTTTGTTAAATGAAACTTGCATGCATGTGAACAAGCCAGTCACAGCTACATGTAGATTTAACATGCATGGGCCTGCTGGCCCCTCAGGCCTCAGCAAACAAGTCAAAGGATTCATTCACAGGAACAAACAAAACACACTGGAAATAATGTTTTGTTTACAGTGAAGTACATCACGTGCTTGGAGTCACATTCAGCCAGAAAAATGAACGGCATCTAATAAATGAAAGAAAAACTAATGTGATGGAAACATGTCCTGTGACTGTTGATTGATGCCTGATCGTTTTCATTTTTCCCCTCCTCTCTTGTCGAGCCAAACACGGACTTTAGTGGAAAATGTTTGTGTTTACAGAATAATTTAAATCTTTGTTAAACGTCATTTTAAAATAAATCATTTAATGTTTAAAGATAATATCCAGTGGCATATTTTTTTTTTCCTCCTAAGAAATGTGCACGGACAATAAGAGCACCTTTTGGTTATAAGGAGTGGGTTTCTCACAAAATAAAGAGAGAAAACGTTGCTAGTTCTACGTAGTGTTTACTTGGATCGATGACATCACAACAGGCACCAGAACCGCGGTGGTTAGCTGGAAAAAGCAGCCATTAGATTGTAAAGATTTCAAGTCTCATGTGAGTTGCAAGGAGTTCAACCGAACATGTTTGTGTCGGAGACGGCCAAAGACGACATCAAGAATTTCCCTCAATTCTTGATGCGCCTAAACTCAATTCCTCTTACAATTCAATCAGCATTGTCAACGTACTTGTCTAATTTCTAGACTTATTAATAATGACTAAACTGGAACAAAATCAATCAATAACCACTCCCATAACTTGTTGCTGGTGAAGCTGGAGCAAACCAAGACTAAGAGGACACTGATAGTTTGAAGAGCTTTAGCTGGTACAAATCTATTTACATTTGTCTGCACTCATCCTACAACTTCTCTCTTCCTGACTGCTGGGTGATGTTTCATCTGCTTCCTCTCGTTTTTTATAGACTGGAGTGATGCCGAAAGAAGCTTTACTGCAGCTGCATGCATGGTGAGGCCAAGTGGACTCAGATGCATCACGAAATTGTTTTTAGAGGTGAACTTGGCGCTTTTCAGTTGATAGGGTGGATAATTTCAGGCTGCAAAACAGCAAGAGAGAGCAACACTTTCAAAAGCTAACAGGAAGGATGAACAAAGTTCAGTAAAGACGCTCTGTTTTTATCCTTTTGAACTTTTTACCTCTGTGTCAATGAAACATTTTGAATTGGGAAATGATGGCAAACGTTTTGAAACCGGAGTTAATACAATAAACTACAAATTAGTTTCAAAACATCTATGAAGGAGGATTTTTATTAAAAGACGTGAATACGAAAAGAGAAAAAATACAAACGGACCTACTCAAAACAAAAACTGATCAGTTAACTGATATGTTAGAAAAAAGAAAATCACCTTTGGAAATCTAACAAAATAGCAGAACTACAGTGGCCCAGAAGAGTCAACAAAATGAAAAAACCACAACAGAATTTATGCGAAGTCGACAGCTGTAGCTTTCTTAATGGACCAAATCTGTTCTTTATTTCCTTAGTTTGATCCTTCTGGGCCACCATACAAAGCCAACGGGAAAAACTTGCAACATAAAACTATCTAAAATGATAGATATCGTGTGTGACCAGTTAGATTAAAAAATGAGGGATAATTTTTCCTTTTTTTTCAGCTGGATCTTGTTTGAAGTGGCCATTTCAGTGGCTTTATCTGTTGGGATCTCTGGGTGGTCACAGTAAGAAACACATGCCTTGCATTAATTCATCACTCAAGGAGCTCCACAGTGGAAACCATCAGACATGTGCCCTTCAAGCACGCAGGATGACTCACTGGGCCGCCACGGTGTCAGCTGTTCCACGTTTCAGTCCAACCAAATCCAGTGGAAAGCAGCTGAGACCAACGATAATCTGTGTGAATTACACCATTTATCTGAGCTCCCTGCTTAACACCACAATCAGTTTCTTCTTAGGTGGTAAAGATGAAGCCAGGACTTGACGAATGGGAGCGACAGACACGGAAAAGGGAAAAAAAAAGTAATGGCGACCGGATCTCAAGACTTTACCTCTTCCGTGGTTATCTCCTCTTCCAAATCCACCGTGCTCAGTCTGCCTATCTGAAATACAGTGCTTCCACTTGACATCTACACACACCACATACAGCAACAGAAAGAGTGATGGCTTTGTGTGCGAATTTGAAACTGAAGTGACAACATACAGCTGGCTAAGTTAGAACATTGTTGAAAAGTTTCTCTATTTCAGTAGTAGTGCTGAGCACAGTATATGTGCTCAGCACTGAGACGTTAAGCTCAGCTTGATTTAGCATCAAACTTTCAGCTTTTAAAACTTTAATTTCTAATTAAAATATAAAATTTACTTTTAACTTAAAAGAGGCTTTTGAGTTTTTTTTAAAACAGTTTCTGATACAAGTATTTTTTTTAAACAAAAACAATGAGATGATCACAGATTGTGTTCTGAATGTTTTTCTTCCACTAAACTTTAGATTAACATACCTAGAAACACCAGCCACAGTCATCATAATGAACAGAAACAAATGCTGGGGTAAATTCACACTGTGTGTAATTAAACTATATATGTCTTTAAAGTGGACCACTTGAATAAATTAACTTTTTGGTGATTATTAAATGCTTTTTATTCATTGGTAACCATTGCATTTAGATACTGGAACTGGCTTCATTAGAAGTTATTATCTATCAGCATAAATGTTTTTTAGGGATATGACTAATATTAATTACCTTCACATTTTAATCATTTATTTTCATTAAACTATCTTAGTTTAGGGGCAATAGCAAGGACAAACATTTCTAAACCCTGTCATATGAACCACTTCCTGGTAACTACATCTAATTATGCACCATAATAACATAATTTAATCGGCGCTAATCTGCTTAGTTTCCAGCTTATTGTCGCTTGTTATTGCATCCAAATGCAACCAAAGCCACAACACATCACAGGCTTCTTGCTGATGCATTCCGTTTCCTGCTAGCAGACATTTTCCCCCATGCAGCGTTCAAAACATGATTCAAGAGAAGCTTACAGCGCTCATTCACTTTGCACCTGATGTAGCTTATAGTGGGAGCAGCTGTTAGCCGCCGGGTAGCTGTACCTGTCTGAGGGGTCTGGACTGCTCGGAGCCGTTCAGCAGCGGGGTTTCCTCCCCGGCCGCTCCGGACTCGTCGCCTCGGCTGGACCAGGACACTTTCTTGGTGATGTTAGCCATGTTGGACTCTGGTAGCTCGCTACTGGGAATGTAAACAAATGTTCTACTTTGTTTCCCCCCCCAACCCAACTAATCGCAGCTCCTACCGGGGCTAGCTGCTGCTGCTTTCCCGTCTTCTCATGATCACTCTCGCGACTCGTGATGCTCAGTACGGATCGCGTGCAGGGTCAAAAATAAATGTTTTTTCTGCGTTGCATGCCGGGAACTGTAGTGTTACGACAAAAGCGAGCGTTGAAAGTTGTTTTTTTTGCTCATATATCTAGTTGTGTCTTGAAAATATCACCAAAAATAGTGATATTTTTCTTATGAATAAGCATCCATATATATTTAATAAATCAAATACAATTGGAAATAATTAGTGGTTTTAAAAAAGTGGGACATTTGTCTTCTAGTATTAATTTTTGGACACATTGGACTGCATTTGAGTTGCTGTGGGGCAGCCAATCAGAGATAGATACATAGCTAGCAATAAAGTAAGTCAACTGCTTTTTTAATCCATTAATGGTGATATGTATTTACCCAATAGAAATTTCTAACAAAGCGTACCAGTTTCATGGTCAGTTGTTTCCACAGATCTTCCTCTGTGAAAGGAGTATTGTTTTGGAAACATTGTCTATTTATTTGAAATCAATTGCAAATTTCAGCATTCCCAACAAAGCTGTGAAAGGACTTGTCTCACTTCATCTTCTTCCTGTGCTTTTTTTTTTTTTTTTTTACCAAAGTAAACAAGGGCAGAAAAACACAGAATGATTACATATCTAAATTTGATTAATAAATTTGGATATCAGTTTATTAATTATTGTTATTATTACTATTATTAATGGACTAAAGTCCGCAAATATCAGGTCCAAGATCTATGGACAAAATAAATCAATATATAGAAAAGTATTGCATCATTGTTGTTTTTTGTTTTTTTTTAGATCAGGGCTTTAACATGTCTTTGTTGCAGTCTTGCATTTATGTTTGTTTCCCAAATACTTTTGTTTTCCGCGTACATTTCTCCTATAACTTCTATCTAAGTTCAATACGAACAGTTTGGCGTTATTGTAGCTCTTCTGTTCAATAAACCAACTTTGCATGTGTGTATGAGTAGGTAGGGGACTAATTCAGTTCGCTAGTTTGTCCAGCACAGTTCACATCAAATGCAATTTTAAAGCACCCAACAAGACAAACGTGTGCAACTCATATTAAAGTTTTTTTCTGTTTGGTTTAGAGGAGAATTGTTCTTTTGTCTTATAGCACAACAAAGGGTCCTTTCTTTAGCTACACAGCCTAAGTGTAAAACAGCAGTCGCTTTGTCTTCCTTTCAAGATGAATGAACAAGAGAAGAAAGAAGAATGTTTAAAAGATTCAATAAAATCTACAATCAAATATTCACAGATGTCTGTTAGACATTTCTTTCACAAATTCTCATCCTCCACTTGTATAGCGGATAAAAAGTCAGCAATTTAGACTAGAATCTATTAGTTCCTGACTGCAGCTAACTTGTAAGATTTTGTAAAGTATTTACGTTTTGTGATTAGTTTTTGTTTCACAATTACTTCTAGTCGACATGCAGAAACCAATCAGGTTAATTATATTACATTACAATATAAGTTATTTTCAAGATTGTGCAACACTGTATGACACAATCCTATCTCCACCTTCTGTGCAATCAAGAAGGGGAAACGCAAGTGAACTCAACCACACAATAGTTAACATTTCCTAATTTGGGAGCTATCAGGACGTATGTCAGTAATTTAGTTAAAAATATAAGATGACAAAATCTGGAGTTTTCTGCCATCCTCTTGACAATACTAGGTTCCAATGCAAAACTATTCATATCCCTTTTAAAAATATATATAAATTCTGATTTCATCCCGTTAAGATCAAAAACCTCTATGCTTTTTACAGCGATTCTATCTTTTGCTTAACCAACACAAAGCTGTTCATAACTGCAAGGTTTAAGTTTTAGATCTGAAAAGTGTAGCGCACATTTTTAAAGTTAAGATCTAAATACAGTTGCGAATCTGTGGAAGATGCACCTTCTCCATCCAGTCTGGCCGCATCTTAAGCTATTTTGCAATAGATTATAATAACGTTGATAAAGTGAATCATTTTGCAAAGCGCTCAGAGTTTATTTGACGGTGTGATGCGGGGTTTTTAAACCTCATGATACGTGAGTCGTGGCTGAAACAGCGTGTACTTTCCTTGTTCCTCCTCTCGTTCAGTTAGAGGATCCTGAACTCTTCTTCTTCTGCTTTTTGTTTTCTGAATGGCCCAATCTAGGAATTACATAGCTGATCTCTCTCCCTTCTGCTTCCTATCACTGATGTGACTTGATTTACATGCGCAAAGCGGAAGTAGACGATTCTGCTCTTTAATTTATTGAGTCTGCTCAGTGCAATATATATGAAATACTTTCAGGTGACAGTTTAAACAGTAACATTTTGTGCGTTTTTTTTGTTTTTTCCACTGCAGAAGAAGAGCAAGACTGTGGTCAGTTCAGCTTCCCATCCAAAAATCCTGCATAAACAGATTTTTTGTGATTTTTAAAAAAATTTTTTTTAACTTTCAGTTTTGTTTTGACCAGCTGTGATCTCTCCCGTTGCCTCGGGCCATTAGATTGAGTCATTCATGACCTGCAAGCGAACCACAAAAAGAACTAAAGCGCTTCAGGAAGGAGATATTATCTTTTATTATTATTATTATTATTTTTGCTTTCTACTGTTTTTCTAACGTTGGTCAGTTTCCAAGCGCACAACAGGGATATTGTGCGAGTATCAGGAAATTCAGTTTAACTTTTTTTTTTTTTTTTTTTTTAAATAAAGTTATGCAATAGCTCATTTTCTCACAGGAAGGTAAGGTTACAGATCCTAAAACAGACCAGAGAAATCAAACGGTCACTTTTTTTTTTTATTTATCCATCGAGCCGCTTCTGAGACAAACATGAACTCCGAGAATACGCCACTGCTACGAAGAACTGCATCATCTCTCTCCGAGGTTGGACATTTTTTTTATTTTTAACTCTTCTTTCGATAACTTAGGTTATGCTTTGCTTCAAACTTTACTGGTCGCTGTGTGGACTCTGCAACTCTTTGCTTGGGTTGCTGAAGAAATGTGAGGCTCCATCCAACGACACAATCTCCAACTTTAATGTTTCAGGTTTAAGTCAGATTGTTCTGACATCATTTCAGACTATAATTTTAAAAAACTGAGAGGAAGAAAATCAAACATCAGCCTATAGTCAGAAAGAGAGACTGACGAGTTCACACGATTGTAAATAGATCTGTAAATGTTGGAGCTATTTATTCTTTATTTCTTTATCCATTTGAATTTTGTTTGTTTATTCTTAAATTTCTAGTTTTTGTATTATTTGCTGACTTTATTTGCAGGTTAATAATTGTTGATTCTATTTATCTTTTGTTTTAGTATTTGTTCTTATTTATTTGTTTTCTAAGACAGGAAGTAAGGTGGATCAATCCACTTTCTATAAGTGTAGGGACCTGGTAAAGGACCAGCAGGCATTTGGGTTTGGGGCCTATGGTTTTTACCAGAGCGACAGAAGTAGACAGGAGAACAAAGGAAAGTTTGAACGTAGTAAATTGTTGCTGAGAAGGAAAATAAAAGCAACCAAGATAATCAACAAGTTTGGACATTAAACTTCTTTTGCCTGCGTGAAGAATCTTGACCCCAGTGCCTAATAGTGGCTGATGGAACTTTTATTGGATGTTTGGTTTGACAAACAATCGCCACTACAGTAAAGTTCTAAGTAGTCTCGGTTTACTTCAGCTTCATCAGCATCCGTCGTATAGTAGTGGTTGTTTCACCAATTGTGAAACCAGTAATGAGCAATCCATTTTTGTCAAAAAGCAGTTTGTGGTTGAAACTTGAAAAAAAAAATCTAAGTTCATAGGATCTAAATCATCTATAGGACACTGTGCAGTGAACTGTGTACACAAACAGGATTAAAAGTGTATTCTTGCAGCTTTTAACATTTTTCTAGGCATTAGATTTTCAGGTAAAGCGAAGTGCAAACTGCAAACTGGTATTGTTTTTAACATTTTATTGATACTGTGGAACAATTTTATCAAAGACACCGTGTAGTTACAGTTTTATGCTTGAATTGTGCAATAATATAGAAAACCAAAAAAAATCATATAATCATATAATTTTTGTTTTAATATTTTTTGTTGTTGTTGTTTTTATCCTCTCCACCTGCCTTTATTTCAGATCAGTAACTCCAGATTGTATCTAGCCGTGTTCTCAGCAGTTCTTGGTAACTTCAGCTTTGGTTACTCCCTGGTCTATCCGTCCCCCGTCCTGCCGAAGCTCACAAGTCCCGATGCAGACCCTCGGCTCCGGATGGACCCGAACCAGGCCGCCTGGTTCGGGTCCATCTACTCCCTGGGTGCAGCAGCCGGGGGCCTCGGGGCGATGCTGCTCAACGACCTGATTGGACGGAAGATGAGCATCATGATGTCAGCGGTTCCCTCGACTGCTGGGTGGGTCCGACTGTGAAACCAAAAGTTACTGACATGCAGCTTTTATGTGTATTGTGAAATATGCATAAAAATAGGAACAATGAACTTGAGTTTACAAGCAATTAATTTCAGTAGCGAGCCTTTTACTGGCCCAACGTGCAAATCTGACTCCTGATATTTTGTTTCTTGGAGAATATTGATCAGTTTTCTTTCACATCACAGTTAATCCCAAAATTATTCGTACACCTGATATATTTAAAAATAATTTTCAATCCATTAGAAGTTTGTTTCTAATTGGAAATGAGATCAGTATCTGTTGACAGATAATGAAACAATGTAAAATGGCTAAAGAGTTTTGAAGATTTTTTAAATCTATATATGTATTTAGATTTTATTGTAAATTTCCAAATGGAAAATTATTCAAATCTTCCTTAATAAACAGTGGAAAGATCTTATTATAAATTACAACAATCAAACTGTTTTAGCTGCTAACCAGCATTTAGCAAGGTTTGACTAACATTGACATTTATTTTAAAACCCTACAGAATCTGTGGATCTTATGTAAGGAATTAAAATATATGAATACAAGTCTATCTGAATGGGTATAAGAATGGGTAAGAGACTGTTAAAAACAACAACAACTTGTGATACAAGAAATTCAGCTAATTATGTCTAAAGAGTTTTCACACCGTAACAACAAAGATGTGGTTATATTAGGAAACTCAGTGGGAGAAGTGTTTAGCAACAGGAAGGGTGTTTTACTGTGTGAGCAGTCTCAACAACAAAAGAAGATGTCAGACTTTAAAGTGCCAACAAACGAGCCCTGATCTCACCACCGAGAAATTATTTAAGCTCTGAAGTCTAGTCCAGTCTGACCCAGTCGCTATTGTTACCAAAACTGCTGCAACAATTGAATAATGAAGACTGTTGACTTTGCCTAATTGTATTTTTAGGTCTGTTTGCAACAGTTTTCTGACTCATGATTGTCAAAATGGAACATTTCTGTGCTTGAAACTGGACAGGAAGATGTCTTTCTTTTTCTTTTTCTTTTTTATTCGCCCCAAAGTTATAACTGAGCAGGATTCTGAACCCGCTGTGTTTCAGTAATAACAGTGTTGTATATTTGTCTTTCAGATACACGCTGATGGGAGGAGCCGTGAACTTGTCGATGCTCCACGGAGGCCGATTCTTAACCGGTGTTGCCGGGGGGATGACGGCTGCTTCAATTCCAGTAGGTTGAACTGTCCCTCCAGTTTCCCTACTGGTACCGGAACCAGTACCATCGCAAAACTCTCTGGCTCATTCTTGTAGCTCCCAAAAAACCTTCTACACCAGAAGGAAGTAATTTCTGCTTCTGTCGTGGGGTTGGAATCCACTTAGAAAATCTCAAATCTTAATGTTTACATACAGACTGCAGAATAACAACAACAAAAACACAATGCCTGGTGCGTTAAACCATATAAAGTGTTTTGTGTGTTTATGCAACAGGTTTACATCTCAGAAATCTCCCACAAAAAAGTCAGAGGGGCCCTGGGCTCCTGCCCCCAGATCACAGCCGTGTTTGGCACCCTGACGCTCTACGCCCTTGGTAACGTATATCTAAACCCACATTGTCCACACTAAGCTGCTTTTGCGAATAAACAATAAAGAGATAACCATCAAAAGAGCAACATCTTTGAAATCTGAAGAAGACACAATACGGGTCATGCAAGATGCGTTCTTTTCCTTGTTCTCTTTTTTGCTGAGTCACACTGGGACATTTTCAGTGACATGTCAGAAAGCTATGTCGGCTACGTGCTTTTGTTACTCCTTCATGCGTTGCTTTTGTTAACACGTGACGCACAGGTCTGGTGGTGCCGTGGCGGTGGCTGGCGGTGGCGGGGTCCGTGCCAGCTGTGCTGATGGTCGTCCTGCTGGTGTTCATGCCTTCCTCCCCGAGGAGACTCCTCTCCCTTGGCCAAGAGCAGAAAGCGGAAAAAGCCCTCCGCTGGCTGAGAGGAAGCAACTACAACACGAGCATAGAGCTCAACGCCATACAGGTAGCCAAGTCAAGTTTCTTTGTGTAGCACATTTCAGCAACAAGGAATTTCAAAACCATCACACGGCAACGAATTATGAGAACAAGCAGTAAACATTACATCGTCAAAGTCAAGCAAATACACATCAAACCTGTTGATCAATGTTCCACTTACTTTTAATCAGCTGTAAACAGATGGGTTTTTAGCCTTGATTTAGAGGATCTACGTTTCAGCGTCTTTACAATTTTCTGGAAGTTTGTTCCAGATTTGTGGTGCATAAAAACTGAATTTGTTTTTTTGGGGGGGGGGAGGTCTGCTTCTTGGGATTCAAAGTAGAACGTAAGAAAATGTGGCATTTTGTTTTAAACCGGAAGAGATTCGTTTAGGTTTCAATGGACGTAATATTTACTCTGAGCTAAACTGTCTGCTCAAGTTTAAGGGAATTATTGTGTTTTTCTCTTGTTTTCTTTCCACAGCACAGCATTAACACACAGGTTAAGATCACCTGGGCTCAGCTGGGCAAGCCCATCTATTACCGGCCAATCCTGATCTCGGTTGGGATGCGTTTCCTGCAACAGATGACAGGAATCACGCCAATTCTGGTTTACCTGGAGCCGATCTTTGCTAAGAGCAATGTCTCCCTGGAGCCCAGGTAGGGACATCGTAGAACAACAAGTCTGTTAAAAATGTTGCTCTTGTTCTGTCAACTCATAGCAGAATCCCGTCCTACTCTGTGGGCTTCAGGTATGATGCTGCCATCGTGGGTGCAGTCCGCCTCTTCTCTGTTGCTGTGGCAGCCAGCCTGATGGACAAGGCAGGACGTAAAGCCCTGCTGTACACGTCAAGCATGCTGATGTTCCTGTCCTCTCTGACTCTGACCATGATCTCCCACACCACACCTTGCCCAGCTGTAAATATTACGGCTCCGAACTCTGAGCTGGGCAACACGTTACAGGCCAGCCAGGATACGGCTTTGAGCTTCGTCCCGCTCATCAGTACAGTGGTGTTTATATTCGGTGAGTTTTGACAGCAGGCGTTCTCTAACATCACGAAAAACAGGAGCCAAGGTGGAAATGTGACACAATTTGTCCTCTCCAACCATGTTCAAACTTGAAGTTTATTATTAATACATATATTTAAGTCTGAAATAAAGCAATGTGTAAAGGCAAGGCAGCTGAGAACACAGCTGAATGTTCCCAACACTAGAAATCTACCTATTGCCAAATAGACACCCCAGAACATAATGGAAACAAAGTTTCTAGCTTGAATGTGAGTTTAAAATCTCAAGGTTTAAAAACCAATTTAACAGAAAGGAAGAACAGGACAGGGAGAGCTAAATATACAACAGTAATTTCACTGTGAAAACTACTCTGAGGATACTGCCACACTACAAAAACTGTAAGTCTGTTTACCATTTGGCACTAAAGAGCCAAGCAATGTAATCTTTTGGCTCAGACACTGAGAAAAGGTGCAGCTAATTATCACAGATAAACAAGCAGGAAGAACATCCAAAGAGTTGTTTTAGATCATGCAAGCAACTCTTTGGAAAGACATATAAAAAGTAAAAAAAAAACCCAAAGACAATATTAAAAGAAATGTTGCTACATCAGGAACTTTATGCTTACAAACAACGTCCTTCTGATCTGGTTGGTCTATGTCCTGCAACCCACGCATTGACGTGTGTCGTATTTGGAGTATCCAAATACAACAAATATAATTGATTATTTTGCAGACATCTTCACTCATGTGAGGCGCGTTGCTTGTGTTCAGTCACGTGTCGATGTTAGCGACTGCATGTCTTGCTCCAGCATGTTAATTTATCTCATTTACTGTAACTTTTATGTTTAGCTCCTCGGGTTAAATTGGCAGTTCACTGTTTATTTGTCTACATTCATATCCTCAAACTCATTAAACCCTGGCAGGTAGAAACTGTTCAGCATGTTGTCACACCCATTTCATTGAAACAATACACACAGACACACACAAAAAAAAACAACAACATTATGTGCATATATTTTGTGCTCAGTCATCACATTGTTGGCTGTCTCCTAGGATACGCCATGGGATGGGGACCAATCACTTGGCTGCTGATGTCAGAGGTGTTGCCGCTGGTGGCCAGGGGCGTGGCATCAGGCCTGTGTGTCACAGTGAGCTGGGTGACGGCCTTCGCACTCACGCACGCCTTCACCCTCCTGGTAGACGCCTACGGCCTGTACGCGCCCTACCTGATGTTCACGGTGGTGTGCGTCTTCTGCCTGCTGTTCAATGCCGTGTGCATCCCAGAGACTCGCAAGCGCTCGTTGGAGGAAATAGAGAACTATTTCAGGACTGGACGCACGTTCACCATCAGGCAAAATCATCCCAGCGTGGTGTCCAGCTGAAAACACGAGGTCAATCCGATCCAAAGGAGCCATTCTTGCTCTGAAAGCGAAGCAATAAAAGCTTAATGTGGCACATTTCAGTTTAAGAACCTGAGATAGCAATTTTAGGGTTTTTAAAATATAATTTCTAATCATTGTTACAAATCCTTGCAGAGGTAATCATCTCCCTTGAACTTTTTCACATTTCATCACTGTACAACCACAAACCTCAGTGCATCCTACTAGGATTTGATGTGAAAAACCAACACAAGATAGTGCAGGATTTAAAAAAAAAAAAAAAATACATTAATATCTTAAAGTTTACAGTCAACATGTATTCATTATTATTAATTTAAAACTTCATAGAACCCTCATTCTTTAGGCCGAAAAGTTCAGTTGTGATGTCCGCCACACGTTTGTGTTGTCACCTATGGCTTGTGACAAATAGCTATGTTTTCACATCACTATTCCACCAAAGCCAGATTTGCAGGTTGTAAGTAATGCAAACAAAATGTGAATAAGTTCAAGGTGCATGAAAATGTTTCGGCCTCACTGTGCCTCGAAAAGACGGAGCTCAGATCAATGACAAAAAACAAGAACTCGATGATGAAGCTCCTTCATACAGATTAAAGCTTTTATACCGGACCAACGCATCTAATTTCTATAGGGGAACTTAAACAGTTACATTGACTCAGGCCAAAAACAGCAAAACGTGGCCTTGTTAGCTAAATAAAAACTGAAGTAGATACAGCCTTACTAGTGAAAACTTGTGGCGCTGCATGAGAAAATGACTGACTTCTTTCTATTCTTTTACAGCTTTACATCATTACTCTAGAATTTGTCTTTGTGTGCAATTATTGTTACATATAACACTTGAGAGGTGCGATGTAGATTTGCCAGAGCAACAATTATCACATTTTGTGGTAAAACAAAATGACTGTAGATTTCATTTAACTACACTGATAAAAATCATAAAGAAAACTCTGTACAAATATTTTACAAAAAGAAAACAAAACTGTAGTAAATTTAAAAATGCAGTATAAATTACGGTTATATTTATTTACTATGCCAACCATGACAGTTGGAAACCTAAACAACCGAGCCAACCGGATCATCTGGGCCGGCCAGGTCTGTCTGGTGACTTCATAACTTCTCTTCTGTGAATAATCATCATATTGACCAATCACAGCAGCTTCTGTTCTTTAGTAAATGTTGAAAATTAAATTTGTCTACATAAAAATATAGTTTACAAATGGCTACTGTAAACATTTAGACAACTAAAAGGGAATATGTACGCATGATGTGAAGTAATACCGAGTTTGGTTGAAAGATAAAAAACTGTTTAATCAGATTTTATGTTCAAATGAGGAAAAAAAAGGTCATCTAAGTTGTTATTCTGTGAAGTAAATATCTAATTTCAACTGTATTTCTGTGTGTTGTTTAATAACTGCAGCAAATCCAAATTTCTTCAATGTTTGCATCCCTTCATCAAGTTGTTTTGCAAAAACTTAATTATAGGGTATATTTTGGGATCAGTGTTGAACAAGAGTTGGTTTATAGTAGCCAGATGTTAAGTAATTACATTCACTAACAACAACATATTATATCCGATGGAAGTTATCAATTAACTACAGCATCTTTTTTTAGAACACATTCCAATGGAAGAAACAGGACATGTTCCTGGAATAATTACATCCAGTACTGCATGCCAGTCTGAAAACTGGTGCTGCAGAAAATACGCATGTTGCAATACCACATTTGCATTCCTTAAGGTTGTTGGGTCTGTGTGCGATATTAGAAAGTTGATCATTCTATGAGACTTTTTTGTTTTTCCCTCTTCTATAGGTCACCTGTTCAAGTCAGCCTCTTTGAAATATGTCACAAAACCCTTGACGTAGTTCAACATCAGACCAGAAGAAGCTAAACTGGTTACACCAGTGATATTAACATTAATTTTTTTTCTCCCACCAATCCCATAAAGCAAAAAAATGTAAAAAATATTGAGTTCATTGTCGCAAAATGTAGCAACACGTCAGATGTTCAGCTTCAGTGTTATCTCAAACCTTAGAGAAATGTACCTCTGCAGACGTACTGTGTAGATAAACAGATGGAGAGAAAGAATGGCACAGATGCCAACAAAGCTGATAGAAGATAGACAAAGAGATATTAGTACTGACACTTCCTTTCTCGCAGTACCCGCTGAGTCAAAGACTGTTTTTATACGTCCGACCACACCTACCGACCTGCACCTCCCTCCACCAAGACAGTGCCTTCATCAGTCCTTACTGGTTGATGCCAAGAGCATGATGAACACTTCCTGTCTGAGAACACTAAATGAAGGAAGTGACAGGATAGTTTGGAATATTTTCTTCGCTGTCAGTGAACCAGTAGATTGGCTAACCGGTTAGCAGTAAACTCTTACAGAGAAGGTAAGAATGTTGTGAAGACGTCACATCTTCACAACAGCAGAAAACAACCAGTTCTCTGCCACTCCCAATCTAACAAAAACAGAACAACCCACAACAAAGTCCATGTTGGTCTGATGCCATGCAGATGATACTCTGCTGTGCCTTACATGGGAATTACAGAGGGAAATTCTGGATGAAAAACTAAAAGAAGCAGAAAAAGAATTGAGACTGGGTCTTTCCAGAAGAACAACAACAAGACTCAGCCCTTTTCCGAACTGCATGTTTCACAATTATATACTACTGACATTAAATGCTAATCAAATATACTGAAGGTTTGCGGTAACAAAGAGAGGAGGAATACTTTTACAATCCACTGTGATCAAGGTACTGATCAAAATATTCATAGTAAACAGATGTTTCTAATTCATCAGCATTATTTTCTGTGACATTTGTCAATGTTGATATACAGTATATATACAATACATATTACTTCCTTCAGGGTTCTTAAATTAAAAACATTTTGTTCGTCTTCTCTCCTGATGCTCTAACCAGCTATTATGATATAGCTAATTAAGGATTTCAGTCTCCAGGGCATGTGCTGGGGTTCACATAGATAAACCTGCGTTAAAAGTCAAGTAGGGAAGGAAAATGTGTTCTGTCTTTCAAGAATGCTGAGATTATGAGTATCCCTGGTTTGCACTGAACTTGTTTTACATAAATGTTGTCATAGATCCTTTTTATCTTGTCAACACAGCATCAGAACATATTTGGAACTGAAATAAATTCAATTTAAAAAATGTTCTGGGACTGTTAAAGAATAAAATGTATGTAACCACATGAAACAATGAAATTGATACCACTCGTTATTTGAGGAAGTCAAGAGAAAAGGAATCTCTCAACAGGAAGAAGACACCTACTTTCATAATGGCTGCTGTTGCCTCCAGCATACAGACTACCGCTTGTTTGGGATTTGAAACTTGGGCCTTAGAGTGAATTAAACATTTTATTGATAACCTACCAGTGTCTTGAAGGCTAAAAGTTCAACTTACATGGGGGTTAGCTTGTCGAGGAATGTCGTCCATCTGGCTCATCGAAACAAATCACCAAAACCTCGCCCTGTTAGCGTCACGAGGAGACAACACCCAACACCACCTCTTTACTGTAGATCCTCCGCAAAGTGATTTGAAGAGATAGAAGACAAAAAAAACCCACATTGAATGCTAAATTTAATATAACTTAGACTGCTTAGGGTGTTGTACAAAAGTATTTTCTGAATCTTCTTATAATTACTCATGGTGCAAGCACTAACCTCCAAATTATTTTATTAGAATTTTCAGTGATAAATAAGCAAATAGTTGTTCTTATTTGTAAAAAAAAAAAAAAAAAAAAAAAAATGTGTACAAATAAAAATCTAAAGCGTGTGTCCTGCATTTGCATTTCACCCTGCTATATTAATATTCTGCAGAACCACAATTTGCAGCATTTACAACTCCAAGTCTTTTGCAGCCTAAAAAAATATTTTCTTGCAGTGCTGTCCAACATTTAGCTTCATTCATCTTCTCATCAGCTCAAATCTTCCTGCTGAAGTTAAGCACCCCCACAACATGACGCTACTGCCACCATGTTTCACCACGATTATGGTGTCCAACAGTATGAGTAGTGTTTACTTGGTTCCATCGAACTTTCCTTAGATGCTTGCAATGTTACCTTTATAACTGCATAGCCATTTTGACCTTACGTAGAATTCATTGGCTTAATTTCAGTGCTTCTGGGTGGCAGTGAGTGGCAATAATGTAACGACAAACATGCAAAGCCCTGTGTGTATCCAAGAAGACATCAGCAAACATCCTGCCTCCCAGTCAACGTTCATATTTGGAAACCATTTAGTTTGGAAAACTGGGCTGCAGATTTGACTGTATATTGTTACACAATGTTCATGTGTTAATTTGTTATTGTGGTTTAATGCAGGTCAAAGTGGAACCCTTAGGGGTTTGAGAAATCCTGCACGGTTTTAATTCATTTCCCTTATACACACTGGAGACATAAGCGATGCATAAGTCACCCATCTGGTGTTGCTTATGGGTTTTATTAAATCAGTTCATGTGGGCCCCATACAATAAGCTTACTGTGAGCCGTGACCCAAGTTGAGCTCAGGCTCAAAATTAATTCTCAATTGGAGTAGGATTTCATCAAAGCCAAAGAAATCCCTTTTGTACTCCTAGATATCACCAAGTCTGAATTTTCATTTGTACCGTTGATCCTAATTTTGGGACTGGGAATTGAAAGTAAAAAGACTGAACTTTGTTAAAACAAAAATAATATAAAAATCTTGTAATGGTTTTAAAATTTTATTTGTGTGTCATTTTTCAGTACAGTTCAGTGGCTGTGCTGTGTGACCTAGATATTGTTTCTCTTTTCCCAGGTTAAAGTTTTAAATCTGTAACACTATCGTAAATCAAATGCAGTCTCTCTAAACACACCTGTAAGCTAGAGCAGTAAAAACATTCAGTCTAAGGGCAGCAATAATAACAATAATGTATAATCCAGAGACCAATGGATGAAAAATGTGGTAGAGCTGGCCTGGTCCTTTCAGCTTCCAAGAGACGCTAATCGTCTCAAGTATCATGTAAGCTAACACACTCTGTACAAACCAAATTACAGACATGAGAACTACTCTCACAAATCACTTTTATAAAAGTGTTGACACTTTAGTGAGTTTCCTGGTGATATTTTTGCCTCTCATCTGAAAAGGGGAGTTTCCTGCTCAGTCATATATGACAAGACAATCGAGTTTTTAGGTCTTAAGACTTCAGAGGGTTGAAACTTTGAGATTTCCAGGCGTTTAGATCTAAGATGCCACTCAAGGTGGGATTGTGGGTGTCACAGTTTAACATACAAAATATTTGGTTGCCATTACCAACAGCATGTAGGTATAAGCAGTCATTTTCATAGCTCTCTTTTAAGCGAATATCTTCTTCCTTTCCATGCTCCGACAGTATGTCGACGAAGGGAACAATATGGCTTAGATCTGACTCACTGTTGTTACACTTGGGATTAACCAAGGAACAATTTTCACAGAACCTAATTAAAGCGTAAAAGAGTCAACATCTTAGATTTTTTGATACACAAGATATACAGTACAGACCAAAAGTTTGGACACACCTTCTCATTGAATTCAATGAGAAAGTGTGTCCAAACTTTTGGTCTGTACTGTATTTGGAGAGCTGTTCTTCGGTTCACCATCACCATTGATTTAAAGCAGAGGCATTATGGCTATATCTGACATATAATTTACCCATAGTGCTCCATGAAACCACACACCTTTGGTTCTGTGGGCCACATACTAACGCGGGATGTGGCTGGGCGGATCGGAGCGCCGTGATTAATCACAGGCAACATAATGAAGGGCTTGCTATTGTTGCTGAATCACAATCCATACACAAAGTACAGTTATTCCACCTATGAATGCTTTTCACATTTTTGGACATTATGACCACAAACTTTAATGTAGTTTCATGGCTCACTTAGTGGCAGATCTGCCTTAAAATCACCATGGGGTTGCCATGGCGACTGAACACAGGCTGATGGAGAGACACTGCTGACTAACGTTTTGCACTGATTTCTTGGGCAACTTCCTTCGGCTGAATGGGTGTCAAAAGACCTCACAGGTGCTGTTTGGTCTCATAACATGTTCTCATTAATATGAGAACATGTCCAAATGTTTTTAATGCTTTAGCATCTTCACCTTTAATGTTGGGCCAACCAGTGGCCTTTTCCATGTAGGCTGCAGTAATATTAAATTCATTGCCAAAATGTTCTTTAAGGAGTTGATTGGACACCGCATATCCTCTTTCTGCAGTCAAGTGAAGGCAGTTACGTATGAGGTCTCTTGGTTGTGTATGCACTGAAACAACACGCCTGTTGTTTTAGTGCATAATTTGTATTTTTGAAATTACAATTATATTTCTTTTCATTTATACAATTTCAGGTAAGTTCACATGATGGAGCTGGTGTAAAACTCTATTATCCTGATCAAACCTCAAGTACTAATTTTGATGTTTTTAATCATTTATCATTTCCCTGCACTGCTGCTCCTCCTTAGGCCTGCACAATTGCATGTTTCCCTCATTTTCAACAAGAAAATGTAGTTTATCCCGTTCCATAAATTTGGTACAACTTATGAGAAGGAACCAAAGCAGTTTGTTTGTTTTTGCAACAGCTTGTAAAATTCAATATGTAATTTGTGGAAAGGGTTTGCCTGTAGTCATGAACATTCTCTGAATTCTTGAGTAAAAAAGCATGCAGATGTGTGTCACTTGGTTTCTCCGTCGCCTTTGGGTGGAATTACAGCTCAACAATGAATCGGCAACTCTGATCTCTTTACGTTAAAATCATGCGACGCCATCGGAGAGAAAAACAGGTTATTCCCACACGAAGAAAGTAACAAATGTATGCACTCGCTCAATAATCCTTTAATAATCAGACATCCAGCTGGTCATAAAAAATAAAAAAAAACTAAGACCAGTACAGGCTGTTCCATCAAAACTACAGAGTGAGTCACTCGTGCTTCTTGTTCTTTGTTGTGGCGAGGGCGGCGCTGAGGGCGGGTTGGAGGTGAGGCTCATAGAGGTAGAGGTGAGACAAGCTATCAGCTCAGCTTCAATCCTCAGAAGTCACCATCCGCAGGAGGAGCTCACACACACCTACCTACACACACCTACCTGTCTGCAAACTCACTGCAACACAACGCCAAGGTAAGACTGTAAGAATATTTGCACTTTATTCCTAATTAATTCTTTTTTCCTAATTTAATTGCTATAAAGTTTAGGAAGTCACATACATATATACATATTTTTTATCACTACTGCCGGATTTTGGATATTGTGATAAATAACCTTCAGATTTTTGATTTTTCTGCCATATGAAGCTCTCAAGAAAATCTAAGGTTTTTGCATTTTTGATTTTCTTTATTGAGATATTTAATTGTAGCAATTTGTCATATGCAATTTGTTTGGTTTGATCATTGGCTCTCTTTCAATACAACAGAATGGAAAAACAAAAAAAACAAAAAAAAAACGACAATATCACCAAAGTTTAATATTTAAACACTAAAACTTAAAGTGTAAAAATATATTAACAACTTTGCTGAGCATATTTAAAACTATTACCAAAACTGTTCAATAGAATCAGACAAAGTTGGCGTAGCTATAGTTTCCCACCCATAAGGTCAGATTTTAAGTTTGTTTCATTATTTTGTTGTAAAGCGATATAAAATTGACCCGCCCAAGAAAAAAGCATCTGGTGACATCACAAAAGGCACAGGGCGCCACCAAGTGGTTATGAACCATATGAAACTCAAGTGCAGGATGTCTATGAAGCTTGTCTGGAAGTTCCTCATGTGGTTTAGTCTTTACTGATGCCAGCTGATCAGCTTGATTCTTGCAGCTCTTGTGATGTCATTAACCCAAATAGACCAAAAGTAGAGTTAGACGGTTTATTTTGGTTTTAGGACGGAAGTCAAAAGCCTTGCGTTTCACACTTTATTATCCATCTGTGTTATTCTGGACATAGTACATATATTAGTGTAAAAAATTAACTATTTCATAGTAACTTTAATTTTTACAAGATGGGTAAAGATCACAGGCAGCGACAGAGGCACTGACTGGAAGTTCGATTTTATTCACTATTCAATGCTGTTGTTTGCTGTGTTGTAATTTTGTGAAGCACCCTACATCTTGTGAAAACTTCAAGGTACACACGTTTTTAAGTTTTAACAAAGGGCAGGAGCAATAAGAGAGTCGGTCTTTGTTTATGGAGGCATTTGAGATGCTTTCTTTGGCCCAAACGCAAATTTTGATCAGACAGATACTGCCGGGATGAGAGGTGAACTGGGGAACTTACTGTTTCACTTGTCTCCAGTTTCATCAGATGATGAATGCAATCCAAATGCATTTACAAGCACCGTCACATTCAGGTTGGACTAGCAAGGGTGCCACATACTGAACAGTAAGAGGCCACACCTGATACGGTCTGTGGGATTACCACGAGAAACAGGACCGTTCACAATCACAAAGGCAGAGTTAAGAATTTATCTCCTGGCCAAACTTCTCGTCTGGTAATCACCTAAAAACCTGCTTGGCGAGAATTTGTTTGTTTTCTATCTATCTATCTTTTTTTTTTTTGGCAAAACTCAGGGCCATAGCTGGACCTGCAAAACTCACAATGCACTTATTTCACACTCTTAGCGGCAATACCAGCAAATTTATCACACAATGGATTGTTTTACTCTTTAATTTTCTCCGATGGTGGCTTGAAAGCATCAAAGCAATGTGGTTAACTAGACTTTCTGAATGCCACACCTCACCGTTATCTCCACGACCTGTCGGATTTCCCGCTTGTGTCGACAAGCGGCCTTTCTAGAAGGAAAAACACGAGTCTGAAACTGATTGAAATATCTTCAACTGTTTTACTTGAAAAACCAGAAACCGGTGCCAAGCGTGAAGGTGACGAGGGAGCCGGTTACCTGGCCTCATGCCTTCGCAGTCGGCATGCGTTCTGATGAACGAGCGCACTGAAGTTACAGCGTCAAAATCTTAAGCACATGCAAGTGGACCAGACAAATCAAGACCTATTTCTCAGAGATCTAACTGTGCACCCTGAGTAGAAACGTACAGTGAAAGCATCGGGGGTTTGTCATCGCTAAGTTTGAATGACACACCCTGACTTAGTCTGACTCAGAGAGAAGCATGCTGCTCTGTAGCATTCCTCTGCTGGTTAAAGGGTGTATGCAGGCAATGTGCGTGACACACTGAGATCTTTTGCCAACCCACACCAGAGTAAACAATTGTTTTGATGCTTTTAAGTCAGGGTTGAAGTTGGAGCTCATTAAAAAATATCATGTAATTTATTCTTGAACAAGATAGCTTGCTATTTTTTAGAGACCAGATAAGGGTGCTTTTACCCTCGTTTGCAAGCACCAGTATTACCAGCAAAAACCCACAAAACCCAATAGACACTGCAAAAACTTTTCATATATTGATGGTATTTTATATGCTGGAATGCATTTTTCTGAAATATTCAGGGAGAGAGACTTCAAAAATTAAATTACGATTGGATTGTTTTTACAGTCATTTGTTTGAATTTGAAAGCAAAAGAAATATATTTTATTTGGGGCACCTGTGCCACCCCTGGTGGAATGGCGCCCTGAGTGGGGAGCCATACTGCCTGTATTAAAGACTACCACTACTTCCCACTAAGTGCTTTGCACATCATCAAAACATTTTGTGCATTTGAACAAATGCACAAAATGTTTGAGAGTAAATGGCAAATTACAACACTAACATCACACTTAAGTCTAGCTTAAAGTTGATATAATAGAAAATTTAATAATTTACGGCATGTTTCTGTACAGGTTCTGAAAGTTAAAAGGTTCAACAACCAACTTAAAAGAAAAACATCTCTCCCATAAAAGAAACTGAATCAAAACCATGTAAAACCTACTTTCATACTTTACTAACTGTTTAATAACTTCAGATTGTTTTTCCATTCCACCATTTAGCCCCAATTCCACTGGCCAATCGGATCTGGTCATGAGGAGTACAGGACAGAACTGGGATATACAGTAAAGGGGAGATGAGCAAAGCATATTTCAAAACATTATGAAGCTCAAAAGAGATGTATTTCAACATACAGTGGGGAAAAATGTGTGTTTTAATGTTAATCTATTAAATCTATTTCAGTTGCTTTCAAATAAATTATTAAAAGGGTCTTTAGATACTTGTGCACTGTGTTTCTGCTCTGAAATAATTGTTGAATCATATGTAACAATTAGTAGGCATAGATGTTTTGGGGTTTTTTTTTAAAATCTTTTTGTGGCTCCAGCGGTTTTTATTTATTAGTCTCTGGTCGAAGACATGCAGCAAACAGCCATGACCTTGTTCCAAAAGAAAGCGAAGAGAGTTTCAGTCAGTGGCCGCACCTGAAACCTGAAGGCCCAGACACACCCAGGCGTTTCCTGGGGATGCAGACATAATGGATGCACACAATGCAGAGCCAATACTGGCCCGGGACAGTGTAGTGGATGACAGATGTTTTCAACGAAGAGCAGAAAAATGGTTGTCAGCGGAGTTTGGCTCCCCCTGGTGGCGGTATTGATGCTGTATCTCTTGATTTTGACCCTGACATCAGAAGACCTTCATATTCATTTCCTGTATTTTCTTTCTGTGTAGCAACATGAGCGCAAGGGAACCTCCACCCTACCTCAACCAAGGTACGTTAAACACACACATCCTCGTGGACATTGCCTTGCAAAACTTCATCCACCGTTTCGCTTTTTCCACATTGTTACAATCAAAAACTTTGGATGTAGGATTACCATAATTGTGAAGTGAAAGAAAAATGATTTTCCTTAGCCTCATTTACTCCAATACTCCTAACTAAAATCCAGTGCAATATGTTGAAATGACAAAAGTCATTTAGCTAGTGGATAGTTCACCTGTATGTATTTCTTACTTTATGTGCGTTCCCACAATGCTGTGGGAATCCTTTTATTGAGAAGGCATGGCGAAGGGATAGTCAATGAAAGGATGAATTCAAGTAAATGCAGTTGGCAATGGCCTAGTCAAAATCCAAACCTTGGCAATGACCTTTTCTCACATAATGACTGGTGGCAATGTGACAAAGGGTAAAATGGTTATTTATGGTTATTTTTGCAAGCGCATCAAGAGCGTCTTACTGGTCGTTAATTCCCTCCTTTTTTTCTCTCCTTTGTGTTTGTTTAAGCAGATACTCAGGGGACAGGAGTGAAGGTTTACCACGTCCACACTCCGTTCACCCCTCCTGACCAAGAGCAGGTCGGCTCTTCCTCTGTGGCCAGACCAGGTACGGCGCCACTCAAATAAACACAGAAAGACATCAGTTCCTTTGTTTTGTTCCTTTTTTTTTAAACCAGAAACTTGAGCATCAGAGTGATCCTCTAACCTGGTTCCCTTTTCCCCTTCAGTGTACACCAGTGGAGGGGGAGGCACCGGCGGAGGGGGGACCGGCAATGAGCAAGACAAAAAGAAGTTTGTGAGCTACGATGTAGGTCTGGGTCGTAGCCCTGGCATGACGACCTGCACGTCCTGCCAGCAGCAGGTCATGACCAACGTCCATTACAAAGCAGGGACGTACGCCTGGCTCATGTGCATACTCTTCATCTGCTGTGGGTGAGTGTCTGGATTAAGCCACTCGCTCCACAAGGCTCCAAAAAAAAAGAAAGAAAGAAAGGAAAACAGATTTGTGATTTATATTTAGTGAAACATAACTAACCGCTTGACTTTGCCTTCAAGGAGAGCAGCTTTCTTGTGATATTTTAGAATGGTCTTTAATAATAATAATAAAAATAAAAAGCTCTCGAGGCTTATTGAAGCCCTTTCAAACTGTTTTTCAAGGATTTTGAATACTTTCAGCTTCCATATCCAAGTAGAACAGCGGAAAAGCTGGGAGGTCGTTTATTATTTACTGTGCAGCACATGAAATATTGCTATCATGTATTTCATGTTGTTCAAAAATGTGAATTCATTTGCTTCCTATTTAAATGCATGCATATTCTAAATAATCACATATATTAAACACACTATTGGTTTTTCTTTTGTTCATTTATTAATAGCTAACCCCAGCCTTATGCACATGTTTTAATATGAAATTAGAAAATAAGAGTATTATTTCTTAATTGATTTTTCATTTTTAAAAATATATTATTTTGATTTTATTATGATTTGCATTTTATGTATGTATAAATGCTAAGAAATGTGAAAAATATATATTAGATATTAGTTATTTAAAGCTAATATTCATTCACTATTAATTTATTAATTATTACATCTTAATCACTGATTTTTGACTGTTTTCATATAGACCTGCCTTTGAACGACAAAAAAATATCTTGAACTCTTCAAAATATATTTTAAATAAAAGAACAAATTTAATATTTAATCTGATAAAAACACATTGAAGTTCGTTATTAAAAGGTGACAAAACCTGGAGAGAGAAAAAATCAAGAAAAGTTCATACTTTTGCGACAGGCAGGGTGAATCTCGAATGTGCCGGTATGAAACTCAGCCTGTTTGTTGTTTTGTTTTTTGCAGATTGTTCCTGTGCTGCTGCTTGATTCCGTTCTTCCTCGACAGCTTCAAGGACGCGTACCACACCTGCCCCCGCTGCGAAAGAGTCCTGCACGTAGAGAAGAAGGAGTGCTGTAAATGATGCACAGCTGGGAGAGATTAACCCGTAGAAATAATCAGCGCCATCTTGTCACCTTTGTCTGCCTCTGGATTCCCCTGAGACCCGGAGAAGCAAACCGAGCGGTGTTTTTTTTTTGTTTGTTTTGTTTTTCTCTCATATTGGGACATTGACTTGCTTACCGGTATTTCTATGGACAAACCGCCGATTTTTAATCGAGGCAAAAATGAAAAAAAAAAAAAAAAAAAAAAATCAGACATTAAACAAACTTCTACAATGCTTCAAAAAATATTAGCAAATATACAGAAAATGATTGTATTGTCAGATATTTAAACAGTTGATAAAAACCTCCGGTAGGTTTACCATTCCCTACATACTTTTTTTTTTTTTTTTACAGATCTGTTGTATTTTTCAATAATCTTTTTTTTTTGTTTGTTTGTTTTTTTGAAATTATGCTGGTAAAATGAAGAATTGTTTACAGATCTCGTGTTTCAAAATGCTGTTTGAAATCTAAACCAATCATCTCGCCACTCGGAGGGACTTTTAAACAATTAAAATAATAAAACAAATCAACACACTAAAGAAGCCTTACAGGGTAGAGGCGAGAATAGCTGCTGGAGAAGAGTGATTACACAATAACTTTGTGTTGGCATGTTTTGTTGAAGGATTCTGCCTATGAGACTCTGCTATGAATTAACCTGTATATGAAGGTGTTAGTCAGGAAAAGTACACTTTTTTAAATCACTGTGTGAAGAGCAGTTCACACACCACACCATCGTTTTGATTTATACCTCCAAACAGAATAGCCAAATCAAATGATGTATTTAAGTATAATATATCTATATGTGTAACCTTCTGTCTCTAAATAAAAAAAACTAGCTGCTTAACGATACACTAATATGCTAAATCTCAGATTCATTTCTGGGTGAAACTGATGATGCTTGGATCTCCGTTATTCACTATATCTGCTGGAAAATGTTGCACTCCAATAAAAAGTATAATATATAGATCAGATGGCTTGTCGTTTTTCTGAATGTAAAAACATACTTTTTAAAAATTGATTTGTGTAAAATGCTTATTGCATGAACTCTACCCTCAGTTAAGGAGGCTGTTTAGACTTTTTATAAGCAAGGAAACTGAACCTCCACAGCTGGAAGCAGATATTTATGTATGCTGTATAAAAATACACCTAACTGTTTTATTCTTATGTCTGACATTACAGAGAATTTGTTGAGGATTCACAGCGCTTCACTTTTTCCACCTTTTATGTTACGGCCTTATTCCAAATTGTGTTGCCAATTAATGTCTTTCTTTAAAATTCTACACACAAATACTGAATACTAAGAAAAAGGTTCTGAGTGTTTGTAAATGTATTCCATCCATCCATCCATCCATCCATCCATCCAAGTATTCACAGCTCAAAATTGAGATGTTTCTACAATTTAAATGGAGTCCACACTTGTAGTGAAATGTAGTTGATTGGAGGTGATTTGGAAAGGCACATACCTGTGTATACAGGGTCCCACGGTTGACTGTCCAGGTCAGAGGTCAAAACCAAGAGTGAAATCAAAGGAATTGTCTGTAGTCCTCTGAAACAGGATTGTCTTGAGGCACAAATCTGTGAAAGGACCCAGAAACATTTCTACTGCTTTAGAGGTCGGCGACGATGAGCTCAATGGCCTCCATATTTGGTAAATGTAAAAGAAGTTTGGAACCAGCAAGACTCTTCCTAGAGCTGGCCGGTCATCTGAACTGAGCGACTGCAGGAGAAAGACCTTAGTCAGGGAGGTGACGAAGTACTGAATGATCATTCTGTCAGAGCTCCAGCATTCCTGTGTGGAGAGAGGAGAGCCTTCTAGACGGGCAACCATTTCTACAGCAATCCATTGATCAGGCCAGTGTGATTAGTGGCCAGACCCCTCAATGAAAGACACACGGCAACCCAGCCCATCTAGAGTTTGTCAAATGGCAGATGAAGGACTGTAGCAAGATTCTCTGGTCTGATGAGACAAAAATTGATCTCTGAGTGAATGCCAGGCCAATACCATCCCTACAGTGAAGCATGGTGACTACCAGGAACTAGCAGACTAGTCAGGATAGAAGAAAAGTGTACCAAGAAGTGCCGGATGAAACGCTGCTCCAGAGTATCTTGACCTGAGATTGGGGCGACCCAAAGCACATGGGCAAGATCTCAAAGCAGTGGCTTCCGAACCACTGTGAGTGTCCGGCAGAGGCCATGCCTGATTTCTTAATTTTTCCCCCAAATATCACACAAAGAAGCAGCGTGTTTGAGCTGTTGCCACAGGTGTACCTCAATATCTCTCAACCTGTAGGTGACCTGTAATCAGAAGCTTACAGAACCATGCAATAATCATCTGGGTTGTTCCAAATTGTTTAAAGACTAGTGAATGGAAGTCTCTTTGCACCAATCCACCAGTAGTTTAAGGCTGTGAAGGCATGACAATAGCAGCCGGTGAGGACAGACACAGCTGGATGAATGTATATTAGAGCAGGGATAATGGAGCAACTATTAAAGTAGCTCTCAAGAAACTGGCCAAAAGAAGCAGTAGGATCAATTACATGCCTCTCCAAGAGAACATCTTTACTCAGTGCTTTCTGCAAAACTTCACAGTCAGTGACTAGAGAAGGTCTATGAATATTGGTTTAAGACAGAGGTGCTCAGGTCCAGTCCTCGAGAGCTACCATCCTGCAACCTTCAGATACTTCCCTGCTCCAATACACCTGAATCAAATTAATGGCTTGTTACTAGGCCTGTTCAGAGCTGAATGACTGCTGGTGAGGAAATTCAACCATTTGATCCCGGTCTGCTGGAGTAAGGATGCATCTAAAAGTTGAAGAGATGGTAGCTCTTGAGGACTGGACTTAAGCACCCCTGGTTTAAAATATGCCACAGATTCTTTGCAGGATATCTGACTAAACTTTGAGCTAGTCTAAGACATGATCATAATTTAATCTAAGGAAGATGAAAATCCACCTCATTTTAAGAGAAAGGCATCAGACCTCTAACACGTTTTCTTCCCAGATTGGCCTGTATTTAGCACCACCTATCGTCACCTTTCTCTGCTTGAGGAAAGCATCAAACACAGGCTGATGTCAGCACTACCGCAATTCGCTCTAAGGATGTTGAGTTTTATTTCCCTGGTGTTGCCTACAAGGCTCAGAGCAATGGCTCTCTTCTTGTTACCCTTCCATTAAGCCCAGATTTGGGTGATTGACAAAGATCTAAACTTTGAATGTCTCCAAAGTAATCCTGAGGATCTTAGCTGCTTAGATGAACGGTCATGCCTCAGTGGGATTACAGTCGATAAAACAGTTCTTTAAGTTGTTCAAAGCTTTGGATCTCATCCTGTAGGCTACCCCTGCTTTAGATGTCATCCCAACCTGATCTTTCTCATGCGTTCCTTGGTCTTCATGAAGATGTTTGCTTACTAATGTCCTCAAAGAAGGTGCTGCATATAATTTATTTGGCTATGTGTGTACTGATCTTGTAATGAAAAGCACAGCAACATCCTGTGCTGTGCATCCTGGATGATAACCACTAACTACTGCTTCACCAGCGCATTGCCCCATATGGACCAGTAGCAGTCGAGTTTGTTTTTTTTTTCTTCTCATTTTTATAGAAAATTTTTATTCAACATATATTTTCCAGCAAAAAGGCAATATACAGGAATAGTTGTCGTACACTGCTGCTACACTGATGATTTTCAACCGGAAAAGATCAAATCAAGGTGATTCTGCAGGTCATCTTTGTACGCAAGGTTTTTAAACAAGACAAACCACTGCAGTTAGGTTTTTCCAAGAAAAAAAATCTGTAGGTAACAGAAAAAGAAAAGATAGTTGTCAATGGTACATCAGGAACAAAAAGAAAATAATAATAAAAAAAAATCTACACACAAGAAATATGAACACCTGGCTCCTTCTGTACCCAACAAGAAAAGGCGTTTCTCTTAAATTTTACACGTTCATATTTTTAAATATACAATTCTTAAATGTCGTCTTTACAGAGCCAGCTATGCGTTTTTAAGGGGTGCATTCCATCTGTGCTTAAAAATAATAAAAAGAGACAGGAGGGGTGGGGATTCAGAGGGCTTAAAGTGTTTCTTACAATGCTGGTTTTGGCTCTACACAATCCTCAAACTTGGAGGGACTGCAGCTCGACCAAGCACGATGCAGTTCCTGCTTTTAACCACCAGAGAGCGACAGAGTCGAGAGAGATGAGGGAGAGTGGGGAGGGAGGGAGAGAGGAAGGAGGTGTGTGCGTGTTTGTGTTTCGAGGAATGGCTGACGAACTATTAAAAGAGGATGGGCGTGGAGGGCAAAAGTGTTTGTGCACGTGTGATTCGAGAGGAATTATTGTTACGAAAAACAGACGGTCCTGAGAAAGCTGCGACAGTAAGTGCCAACTCTCAAGATTAAAGAGACAATTCTGGGTTTTCTCCATTTATTTTCAACAGATGCCGTTTTGCAGATTTTTTTTTAAAGTTTTATCATACAAGATCTGCAAAAAAAAAAAACCAAACAGATTTACTGTCCTCCAACCAAACTAAGTGAGAAAGAATTGTGTAAACTTGGAAATACTGCTTTTTATTTTTGTTGCACTATGGGATGGGAGAAGGAACTACCACAAAGCTCTGAGCAAACATCTTTTCATCAAATTCAATACATAGCGGTGCAGTTCCTCTCCAAGCAACTTCATTTAAAACAATCCTCCTTAGCCCAGACAGGGAAAAAAAAAAAAAACAAGTAAGGAGAAAAGACGCAGTTTCCGCTTTTCAAATTCATCTTAAAGCCCAGTTTTACATGTCCCACTTCAAGACAGGCAACAAAAAGCAGGCAGTGAACAGGTAGAAAAGCCGAACAGCTTCAAACGTAAAGGGAGACAGTTTAAAAAAAAAAAAAAAAAAACCCTAAAATGTACAACAAAAATAAACAGTCAGGAGGTGGTTGGTGCAGTTTATTTTTCCTTTGAAGAATAATCTGTCAGCTGCAGCGAGATCCTGTGTCGCTGAAGACGTAGTGCCGGTGCGGAGCTGTAGAGGTGTCCAGGCAGGTGTTAAAGAGTGATGAACACACACAGGCATACAAGCAAGCACGCACACCCACACAGCCTCGCACACAAACACGCACTCACACACACACGGTTGGTTACAGTCTGTGGTTATGGTTTGTTAAAGTGGGAAAGAGGGAGGGAGGAAGGATTTGAGGAAGATGAGGAGAACGAAGAAGAGGAGGAGGAGGAGCAGGAGGGCTCAGGAGGGGGGCTAGGCTGCTTTAGTTGTGGATCTTGATTGCTTTCTCCAGGTATGTGTAGCGACCTCTCTTTGGAGCTTTGTTGAAATGATCCAACCCTAGCCAGGGCCGCGGGTGGGACATGTTACCTGTGGAGGACAAGATGCCACAGAGGGTGTGAGGCAACTTGGCTGCTGCCCGATTAAAAAAAAAAAAAAAAAGATACGGAAACATCTCCCGGAAATACAAAATGAAGAAAATGTGTTTCAGACCAAAACAAGGCCCCGTCACCAGCATCTCTGCACCAACTCAAATTAAAGACCTTTTAAGACCACTATGAATTAAATTTAAGACCTGTATCACGACAGCAAATTATATTTTGCCAGGTCTTTTTTTCTAGAATGTATATCGCATCGCACGTGTTGGTGACAGAAGTGAGTCGGTGCCAAAGGCGAACGTCGCCCGGACAACTGGCAATAGTTTACACTTATCAATGATAGACGCAAACAAGACAACTAGCTAGCAAGGGTATATTAGCAGCTAGTTAGCGGTAGCATCAATCGCTTGAGTCACACATAGACCATTACGTGCGACTCAAAGTTCTGCCTCACAGAAAAGTCTGACAAGAAAAATAAACTAGATAAGAGTAAATAGTTCTGTCACAACAAAAAGACAAACATTTCTCTGCAGTACTTTCTTTTTTCCCGTACTTATCTACGGTTGGAAAATCATAAAAGCAAATTCAAGACTTTTCCAAAGAGTTAGTAGCAACCTTGGCCTCCCCTTTCCCCATTTTCCATCAGCCAGAGGCTTCTTCACAAGTTCTGTTAATGCTTAAAATAGGAAGTTTATTGGCAGAGCGTCACTGTAAATAATCTCCCAAGTTTAATAAATGACCAGACCAATAATTATTTACCACATGTAACTAACTGTTTGAAATCCCGAAATACCGCTTTAACGTTTGCTCTCCCTTTCATTATATTAGGCAAAAAAAAAAAGAAAAAAAAAAGCTTATTTAGAGGTCACCTAAGATCCTTTAAACCTATTTGTGACAGAACGTGGTTGAACTGATAACGCAGGGCAGCTTTCGGTTGCTCAAATGTTACTAAGAGTTCCTTGTGGAGAGGAAATCCCTTTTGAATGTTAGTGACCTCAAGCCTAAAACTGAAACTCATATACAGGGAGTCATATGTATATTATTGTGATGCTTAACATCCTGGACTGTGGATATTCCTGCACAGCTGCCGGCACTGGAATAATCTCAGCGACAGGAAATACCTGGCTGTGGCTCAAAGTCCTTCAGGTTGACCTCGTACTCGTCTTCGGTGAGGTACTGATGCCGGCCCATCATCACAATCGCAAACTTAAACTTGGAAAAAAAAGACAAAAAGAAAAAAAAAACACGCAAAAATAAATAACAAAAATGATGCACATTGTTTTTACTTCTCTTTTTTTTTTTTTTTTTAAAACAACATGACACCACACCTTCTCAAATTCTTTCTCCTGGATGTCCAGCATGGTCTGGATCCTCCTCATCACCTCCCTAAACGGCTCCCCCTGCAGGGAGGATGCAGGAAGTTAAGTCACTTGATGAAGGAAAACCATCTGACAAACATTCGACACGAAGCGGCGCCACATGCCTGTCTGATCTTGAGCAAGAAGGGAATCCCAAAGGTGCCAAAGACTTCCTTGTGGAAGTGAGCGACTGGGATCAACATCTCAGTGTCCTTGTCCAAGTCCACCTGGTCCAAAGGAATCTCCTGTAGAAAATTTAATTTTTTATTTTTTTTGTGTGTGTGTGTGTGAAAAAATTCTGGGTTGTATTTATTCTGCAGCTGGAATATTAGAAAAACCAAAGCAACACTAATCTGATTCTAAAGAAGCAAACTGAACCGGGCGCGTCAGGGCTGGCAGCTCTGCAGCGGAGATGCAGCTCAAGGAGGCGAAGCGGCTAAAAATACACACACCTCCAAACACACTTACCTCTATTCTAAAGGTGCGACTGGCAGCAGGAGATAAACATTCTAGCAGCTCGTCCTCCTGGTGAACCCCGATGATTTTATAGCTTACTATCTCTAACAGCCTGCAGGGAGGGGAGACAGAAGAGATATTGATGTGAAGCCGCAGATGTTCAAACGCTTTCAAACTGTGAAATACAAGAAATTATGAGGAATTAAAAATGACAGCATAGTCATTAAAAAGGTGAAAAATATTCTTGTGGTTCTTTTGTTTTTATTTCAAGGTTTTTCAGGAAAACGTTTCCATTTTCCAAGTAGATAAACTTGCATCAGCTGAACACATGAAATAATACATTTAACATAAATATTTATCCTTATGGTCACGGTTAGTGAAAGTATCAACATGTTGATTGGTGTTTAAATCAAACCAAGTCTAGAAGAATTTTTTTTAGAGATCTGTTTTTATGTTTTTTTTCCAATTAATACATATTTTGCAGTTAGTAACTCAAATCACAAAATGATCTAAGCGACTGACAGAAACCCAGGTTGTGATGTTAAGAATAAATGTCCTTACCCCAGCAAGAAACGGCTCAGTAACAGAAGACATAAAGACGTCAAGATAGCCAATTTACATTTTTCCATACTTATCCAGAAGTGGAAAATAAAAATCAAACATGTAAGGCATCTGTAGGAAATGTCTATTCTAGTAAATGTCAGAGGAGAGAAGATTTAATATTTGATGAGGCTGTAACAACCTCAAAAGTCACACCAAATTAGGACCAAATTCCACTTTGATTTTTGTTTTAGAAAATAAATTAAAAAATGAAGAGTTTTGAAAATATTTGGAAATAAAAGACTATAATAGCAGCTGCACCTCTGTGTGTGAGATATGAGCCACTCAGGTGAAGTTATGTTTCTTTCAGACCGCTGTGTGTGAGAGAGACCAGTCTTACTTCTTAAAAAAAGATCAATTTAACCCTCAATTGGCTGTAAACCTAAAAAAAATACAATGTGAGTGAAGTTGACAAAGAGCAAATCAGTGCACCTAACTGAATGTAGAATGTTTCTCAATTATTAATCCTGGCAAAATAAACAACACTACAGAAAAAATAATCCAGCAATTCTGCTGTTCACAATGAATCCTGATCAAGTTTGTATTTTTTCTAGTTTTAGAAAATCGGTGTCTCGCATATTCGGAGATAAATACCTGAGCTTCTCAGAGCCGTTTTCAGACAGCTCCACTGCCTTTTTACATTCTTCCAAAAGGTCCCGTACACAGCCATGTTTGTCAGGGTACAGGGTGATCTCCTGCAACAAACGTGTGTGAGAAAAAGACAAACAAACATTTGACCAGTTGTATAAGTAACACAGAAATATTACATTTTTAGTTGAACAAAACAATCAAAGCATGTGGCTTACCTCCTCTCTGAACTGGCTGTTGAGCCATATGCATTTAAAACTCCTCCTGTTCTCAAAGTCTGTTATCTTCATCTTCAACTGTGAGCACAGGAAGAGGAAAACGCGTTTTTATTCGATCGCACAGGCTGCCTGTGATTCACCTCATTCCATCACTAACGTTTGTACTCATCTAAAAAGGATTTGACCCAAATGTGATCATCAGAATAAAGATTTAAAAAACGCAGTAATGACTCATGGATAAACCTGGGAGCAAAAAAAAAAAAAAAAACTGGGGGTAATTCCCCAGAATGTTTTATTTTCTCTCTTTCCCAGCTGTTAGGCTACAGGTGGTTCACTTTGTACCAAACGAAAAGCTACAGACTTTAAAACAGGGCAATTGAATGTATAACTACAATAGGATTAAACTGATTATGTACTTAAAAACACACCGGGCTCTCGTATTTTCTAACTTTAGCTGGTTGGTGTAAGCCTTCTGAGGTAAGCCCGAAATCTCGTTAGCTCAGCCTGGACAATCTACCGACAACCCACTGAACTGCATCCGAGTGCGAAAGCAGAACAGCGGGTGACGACACCTTCACGATAAACGGGAAAACAGAGTTTTAACACGTCTTTCTAGCCGATGTAATTCAGAAAAACGTCTTTCAAAATCCAAATTCGATGGGGGGGAAATAAACTGATGGCACAAATGTGGCTAATCGGTATATAACAATTAAAAGGAAAGAAATCAAACATCCAAGCATTCCCACCTGCTGGTAGTAAAGCTTCTTGGGCTGCCGAGGTTTGAAGAATTGCAGCAGGTCTCGCAGTGTCCCATCATAGTTGTGTCTGAGAGGATTCCCTGGACCGTCCCTGTACCTGGCCACCACACCACCAGGCAGGGGGGGCAGGGCGGTGAAGGGAAGGAAGAACGGATGGAGAAAGATGGGAGAGGGCGCGGGGGAGTCATGGAGGAGAGAAGATGTGTAAGTTGGCATGGAGAGCAAGATGCACAGAAGAGTGAGAGGTGAGAGGGAGGAGTTACAGAGGAAAACAAAGAGAGAGGTGGAGGGGGGACAGGTTACACAACATTTCTCACAGCTGGAAATGACCAAACAGAAAGCAAGCAAGTCCAAGACGCAACTCAATTAAGACATTTGGAAAACGTTTAAAAGACTGGATATTGTAGATCATCTAAATCAAGCTTTTTGCGCCGGGGGACAAAAATTGGGAAATTTAACCTACTGTATTTTCCACACTATAAGGCGCACCACATTATAAGGCGCACCTTTAATGAATGGCCTATTTTAAAACTTTTTTCATATATAAGGCGCACCGCATTATAAGGCGCATAGAATAGATGCTACAGTAGAGGCTGGGGTTACGCTATGCATCCATTAGATGGAACTGCGCTAAAGGGAATGTCAACAAAATAGTCAGATAGGTCAGTCAAACTTTATTAATATATTACAAACCAGCGTTCTGAAAACTCCGTTCATTCCCAAAATGAACAAACATCTGTTTGATTATTTTCCCCGAGGTAAAGTAAGTGACGTGGTATTTTCGTGACACAGTTTATCTTTTAACAACAGCAAGGTGTAACATATAGTGGAGGGGAACTTTTCCTCGATTCAATAAACACGTAAAAAACGTTTGATGGGCGTGCCGTGGTGGCATAGTGGTTAGCGCGACCCATATTTGGAGGACTTGAGTCCTCGACGTGGCCGTCGCGGGTTCGACTCCCGGACCCGACGATATTTGCCGCATGTCTTCCCCCCTCTCCTTCCCCGTTTCCTGTCAGCCCACTGTCATATAAGGGACACTAGAGCCCACAAAAGACCCCCTGGAGGGGTAAAAAAAAAACCAACAAAAAAACAGTCTGATACTGTTACGGTAAATCAAACGTTTGTGCAATCACAATATATATCCACTTCCACACCATTGATTCGTTCATGTTAAATTCTCTGGCTGCTGCTCTGTTCCCGTGTTCTACTGCGTGACTGATCGCCTTGAGCTTAAACTCTGCGTCGTAAGCGTGTCTCTTAATAGGAGCCATTTTGGGGTCTTTACACAAAACCCAGCGTGCACCGCGCGCTTCTTCTTCTACGGGGGAAAATGAAGTCGGCGGCTGCTTACCGTAGTTGCGAGACCTGTTGTGGCTCAATATTGGTCCACATATAAGGAGCACCGGATTATAAGGCGCACTGTCGGCTTTTGAGAAAATTAAAGGTTTTTAGGTGCACCTTATAGTGCGGAAAATACGGTACTTGTAGGTGACAAAATTTGTTAAATTAAAAAGGGAAACATTTGTTTATTGTGGTTTTTTGGTGTTTTATTTTACTTGCTCTACAATAAAGCTTATTTGTTATTAAATCTGTACATCACAAAAGAGCCAGAACATAAAAAAGGGCGTTGGACTTTAAAAAGCATCTTAAAAATCGGCTCTTGGAAAGTCAAAATGTCAAAGCTGAGCATATGGAAAGATGTACAGCTTTTAGGTTTTTTCCTGTATTTCTTATTTTGCAGTGTTTGTGTTTTTAATCTCGGTATTTATTATTGTGCTCAACATCAACCTGCCAATGGGACTAGATATGGAGATCAGCCACCTGGCTAATATCTCATGTATTTACATGTGAATATTCATTAATAGGAATTGTCCCCTTTTTAAAAAATTTAACTTGAACTGTTGCCTGAACTGCTGAATAAAAAAGGATAATTTTCAAAAATTTGGGGTCTTAACTTTTTTTCCATTTTAGTATTTTTTTAATTTATTTTTTAACCATTGTTGACTTGTTGTTGGAGGCCGAATAAAATCACTTCAGGGGCAATAAATTGGCCCAACCTGATTTAAATATTTTTACTTTTACTGCAGCGAAAACTGCAACAGGTCAAACGACTGAATGAAATGCATATATATAAAAAAAAAAGCAATAAATGGACCAACAAACAAATTTAACCCCTACCTAAATATAATTGAAGACATTTTATGGCTTTAGATTTGGATGACTATTATGCCTGGTTTATGTTTTATTAATTCATTTACAGTATACACATATTCTATACTTTATTTTAAAATAAAAAACTATTATGACGAATTATTGTGTGTCAGTGTGTGGATGGGACAAGCCTCCTACCCCTGGGACTTGAAGAACTGCAGCAGCATCGGATCTGTGTTCAACCTCTGTGCGACTGTCTTGGCCACCTGACAAAAACACACACATTACAAGAAGGTTAGCACCTGTCAGGCAGCGTCTCTGTCAGGTGCCTCGAGCAAATAAGACGAATAAAGAAAGGAAATAAAGATCAGATTTATACGTCATGGAAGACCTTCATATATCCTTGCATCAATAAGAAGATTTTCAAAGTGCTAGCTGTACTTTAACACCCGAGAAGAGTTCAACTTCGATTAAATAAGTAAATTTAACTTTAATATTGTTAAACGTCCTTTCAGAATGAGAAAAAACAAGATTTTTGCTCAATTTAGCTGTATGAAGGGATGAAAAGAGGTCACCCCTCAATTCAGGCAGCATTAATCAAGCTGAGCAACCGCACCTGAAAATAGTTCATGCGGTTCGAGAGCGTGACTACGAAGCCAGGGTCGTTGTGGATGGTCTTGTCACAGAAAATGACATCAACTCGGTGGTACAGATCCCGGAAATAGTCCTTTGCTGTGGGCAGCTCACTGCTGTCGTTCTCTGGGTCGTCCCTGCGTGGGAGCGGCAAGAGAACGAGATTAAAGCGCCGCTCACAGAGCAACAAACCGTACGGATCGATTAGAGACACAACGATAAATCAGGAACAAAATTGTTTCTGTTTCATGTGGACAGAATCAGTCATAAAGCCAAAAAGGCACACACACACATCTAAAATCATAACAACTTCAGATTAAAAGATGAACAAAGTTACAGATGACCACAGTTTTTCAGCTTTAAAAAAACTGGAGTAAGGAGCAAGTATCCAAACACAGTTCCTAAACCTGCTTCATGTCAAAACTCCCCACTTTTCCAGGCTAAAATTTTCAGATTTTTTGTTCTGTTCCAGTCTCAACGTGCTGCAGTAAAAGTAAAAAGGTCTGAAATATCAAATTGAATTTACTGTGAATATTTCTACAGTTTAAAACATGAAATATGTAAAAACTATAACATGTAAAAAAGGAGGGAAGGACAGAAAGGAGGAATATAGGATGAAAAAAATGGAGGGAGAAAGGATAGGAAGGAAAAAGCACAAAAGAAATGATAAAAAATGAAAGTAAAATAGGATAGAAGGAAGAAGGGGAAGCAAAAGAAAGGAAGGACACAAAGGATGAAAGAAAAGGATGGAATAAAAAAAGCATTAATGAAGGAAAGATAAAAGAACGCAAGACAAAAAAGGATACAGGAAAACTAAAAGGACAAAAAGAAAAAGAAAACAGGAAGGAAGGCAAAATAGACAAATTATGACTTTGCAGATAAAAAGATGGACAGACAGATGGACCAGTGTAGGAAGGACAGATGGACGAACGGTTGGAGAGACCTTGTAGACAACTCCAGAATTTTCCTGTTAAATTCTGGGAATATTTTTCTCCTTTCCATTCCCACACACATCCAGATCTGACACGTCTAAAACCAAACCCCCCCTCTCTTCCAGGCTGCATAGAAACAACATTCTGACCCGAGTGTACAGCTGGAAAACGCCACTGATTGAAATAAACGGCAAAACTCACTTCTGGAAGACAATTATGTCCCCGTCCATGAGCTCGTCCAGGGCCTTGTCCAGAGAGACGTCGTAGTCCTGAATCCGCTCTGTTAGGTTGGGCTTTACTTCCTGCAGCAACGAAATCATCATCAAAGCAGGATGAAGTCAAACCGGTGGCAACCTGGTGAAAATCCAAACCGACCGCCACAAACAGAGCTCACCTCATAGAGGATAAGGCTAGTTTCCTGCTGAAACCCTGCTCTCTCACACATGACTGGCAGCAAGTCTCCTGGGCAGAGCAGAATAAATTGTTTTAGTACAAAATAAAAGATATTAGAGATAAACTTCCAGAGATATTCTTACTAATTTTGCAGGATATAGGTGTGTAGATATGTCCACAATAATTTAAGCTTCTGGTTTTGGGGTCGTACATCTTCAAGAACAACATGACATCATCTACAAAAAAAAAGAAAAAAAGTTTATTAATTTTTAAAAATACATATTAACCAACCAAGTTAATTAAGTTCAACTGCAGACCAATTTAATAAATTAGAATATTATTGAAAAGCCCCTTCATTTCAGAATCAGATATAGACTAATTACACAGAGATGGATGTTAGAAAGCCTTTATGTTTGTTAGTGATTTTCCATTTACAGATAGAAACATAATGTTTAAAATTAGAATATTACATCAGAACAATAAAATTAATGTTTTTAAAAACAAAAGTGCAACCTTCATGAAAATTATGTTTAATAAATGCTTAAAGTTTGTCATTTTCAAAAGATACTTTAAAGATGTAAAGATGTACAGTACAGACCAAAAGTTTGGACACACCTTTTCATTCAATGAGTTTCCTTTATTTTCATGGCTATTGACATTGTAGATTCACACTGAAGGCATCAAAACTATGAATAACACATGTGGAAATATGCACTAAACAAAAAAGTGTAAAACAACTGAAAATAGCCCTTATATTCTAGTTTCTTCAAAGTAGCAACCTTTTGCTGTGATTACACACTCTGCATTTTCTTGATGAGCTTCAAGAGGTCGTCACCTGAAATGGTTTTCACTTCATAGGTCAACCTGCCCTGTCAGGTTAATAAGTGGGATTTCTTGCCTTATAAATAGTCATGAAAATAAAGAAAACCCATTGAATTAGAAAGGTGTGTCCAAACTTTTGGTCTGTACTGTATATTCTAATATCCTGTCTTGATCATTCAAGTTTTAAAGCATAAAGACAGAATGGATTGATAAAGAAGGCAGGTTTACAAGAACATGTCGACCTTCTTTATTGAATCTGATCAAACATGCTTAGAGACCCTGAGATATTGATATTTAATGTTACAGAAGGATGCATGATTGGATGACAGACATGAGTAAAACTCACGGTCTTTGTCGAACTTGGGTAACGTGGCTCCGCTGGCTGCCAACTCTGGATCCACAGTCTCCAGAAATATTGTCCAGGGGTTTTCATTGTCACTCAAGTCGATCATCTAATAAACAAAACCAAACATCCAAAATGGTGACCTTTCGTCATAGTTTGAGGCATTTCCCAAAGAATAAATATATAAAGAAGCAGCAAATATTTATTTCTCAGGGTTCGTACGCCTTTCCCACAGAAAAATTCAAGCACTTTTCAAACTTTACCAGCACCACACTTCAGAGGTAAACATATCAAAAATTAGCTACCAAAAAGAAGTCTCTATTCCCTAAATTTTCTGGTACTTACAAATAATTTTGGTAATTCTAACCGAACCTAAAACCAGAAAGGTTTAGCCTGACTTGACTTCAAACAATGAGGGGGAAAAAATTTTGGTGTTTTAATTAATTGTATGAAATCATCTGGTTTCAACTGTAAAATAACATTTTCAAAATTTATACTTCTAATCAAACGTTAAATTGCACTTTATTACAAACCATGCAGTTTGAATATCAAGCACTTTCCAAACCACCCAATTAAATTTCAAACCCTGATTTGAAGAACTGCTACCTGGTTTGTCCTTTAAATAACGGATTACAATACAGGCGCATATTTCTGAAGATCAATGTTTGATCAGAGTGCTGACGCCGCAATATCAAGGATTTTTATTTGTGGTTTTTAGTTGCGTCTTTAAACACACTTCCTCCTAAATCAGGACGACTAGAGGCATGTGACTCAAACAAAACCTGATCAACTCAAGTAGCTCTGCTGAAAACACACCCAGAAAAACCTTTCCAAAACAAACACGTACCGATTTGTTACAATCGGCCTCGTAGTCAAGCATGGCGGGTCGCTTGGTTCCGTTACTGCGGGCCTGCATGGGCCAAAGCCTCATCTGGTCCTGTGGGAAACCCTGTAGCACAAAAATGCTCAACTTTAGAAGACTTTACAGAGACATGTTGTAGTTGTTAATAACAAAGACAGAAGGAATGAACGTTACAGTGAATGTTTGTGCACTTTTTTTTTCTTCTGACAGTTTAGATTCTACTTTGTAGGCAAACAGGAAAAACAACAAGCCTTCAAACAGTGGTTGTTTTTGGCAGAGCTTCGAGTAAAAACAGAACTACTTTAATCTGCAAGATAAATTACTGTATTTTCCAGACTATAGAGCGCACCACACTATAAGCCACACCTACAGATAAAAAAAAAACAAAAAACTGGAAACGTACATATATAAGCCACACTGGTCTATAAGCAGCTTTTTCTTTCTGCAGAAAAGCCGCTCTCTGCTTTTCTGCAACAGAGGGCAGCGTCCTAATAAATCTGCTGGATTTATTAAGGCACAGCCCTCTGCCTCCAAAGCCGAACCATGGTTTTGTTCACGCCGAGTTTACGTACAGCGGCTCTATTTCCCTCCTGTACTGCCAGATCGATAGCCTTCAACTTAAAAGCTGCATCATATGAGTTTGAAGAAATTTCTCCGTCGTGCCTGCTGTTAGCATGTGCTTGTTCTAAATGAAAATTAGCTCTTTCTTTGAGTTCCAATTTTGACTTCCAATGATTCACTTCCTGCTAAAGAGCCCCCTGGCGGTGGAAGAAAAATCCACAGAAAAGCTGCACCGGGCTATAAGCCCCATGGTTCAGAGTGGGGAAAAAGTAGCGGCTTATAGTCCGAAAAATACGGTAAGTTCCACCTTGACTTGAGGTTAAAAAGCAACAAATACCAGCATGATTTAGAGGTTCAGCTTTTTTGTGCAAAGTGAATTTTGTGGTTTTGATTTAGAGAATATATTACGGTAAAAGAAGCTTTTATGTTTTGTGCAAATCTGCGCCTCAGGCGAACATGAGCGACTCACCATGGTTTGGGAGAGGTTCTGGACAAACTCCTGCAGGGTGGAACTTTTCAGGATTTTGAAGACTGTGTACTTTACTTTCTCTTCATCGTACATATCATTGCCCTGATGTCCACAGAACTGGTCCTCTGTCACCATCTAGATGTAGAAGATAGATAAACATAGAATAAGAATGATGGAATGTTTAGTATTTTACACATAAATAAGCCCAGAAGAATAACCTCATCTGAGGACTGACTAGGCCTGCATGTGATCTAATATCGACATAAAACTGAGAAAGGGCTATTTTATTATATTTCCAAGAATGTTTTGATTTCTCCGTTTTATTTATTTACATTCTAGATCTGTCACAATAACAAATTTTGCTGGATGATAAATAGTCACAGTACTTAGTTTGATAAAGATAATGTTGCTGTTTTGTGGATACTTTCAAGTAATGTTGATAATGGCACAATAATGCAAGTTCAATCCTCTCAAAGACCAACACACTTTAATTTTGTAAAGAACACTTAACAGTGGAGCCAAGTGATATTTTAAATATCCAAAATAAAAACACAACAACCAAAAATAATAAACCAAATAAAATAAAAACCACACGCATCTGAAACCACAATTAAAATGGTTTGATGTCTAAACAAAGTTACCCTTCAAAGTAGAAATTATTGCACTGATTTTAATTTGTCATGCATTTGACTAATTGCAGCAAGCCTATTTGCAAGTAAATATTAAAAACAATGCTTTTTAACAATTATTTGCTTTTATTTGTTCCGCTTTTTATTCATTTGTACTTTCATTCAAAAACAAAAATCAGATTTTACATCCCGTGGCAGAAAAATAATAGCAGTAAAACAAATCAGCTTTAGCTCTTTTCCTAAGGAAGTAAAATATTTAAACCAAGTGGTCCATCAAAGTAGAAGTGGGTTAAAGAACCACACAAACTCATGCGAGGCAAAAAAGTCAACAAATGAACACAAACTATATTAGTTTGGGCTGGGAGAGGACCCCAAAGTATTAAACTAAAACCCTGCATGGACCTGAAGAACAAAACTTCACAAGTTCCAGCCTCAAGTCAGATTGAAAAGATCAAATTTGTCACCGAAACACTACAAAACCAACTAAAATAATCACTCAAATTGCTTCTATTAAATGAGTGGTAAACAAACATGAAAGCACTTTTAATTACAGCCACATTCATCTAAACACACATATATGCCGATGCCCAGGTCAAGTACCAAGCTGGAATCGAACCCACAACCTTCTGATTGTCCCAGAAAGACCAATGATTTCAAGCTACAGAGATATAAGTAAAACGCTGCTTTTATTTTTCCCTGAAACTTGTATTCCACACATCTTGTTCATGATGACATCCACTTTTTCTTCACTTCTAACCATTAAACCTCCTCAACTTTTGGCATCCAGCAGGCTGAGTGAATTACTGCCATGCACAGAGTGAACTAAGGACAATATTCCAAATGGTCGTTTGAAATATTAATACTGCAGAGGCTGCTAAGATTGAATTAGAAATAGTTGTTGTGATTGATCGCGCAGCCCCATCAAAGACGGGGGAGTTCCTACATATTGCATAAAACCGCCTCAGTGGTTTCCTACCTGAACCTGCATGTAGAGGTGCGCCTCTTGGCGTTCCTTCCTCTTCTGTGCTTCCACCCTCTTTTCCTCCTGCAGACGCTCCACCAGCTGCTGGGGGATGTCCCCATCAGTCATCGGCTGGAGAACCTCACCTGAGTTAAAAAGAAGAAGAAATTACATCCATCAGCCAAACTCACTTGAGGCTTTCGACTTGATTGAAGGGTTTCACTCACTGAGCTTGGATTCACGGATGTAGACCAGCATGTACGCGTTAGTGCAGTGACGGACCGACAGGTCGTCGTCGTGCCCACCATAGTTGTGTTCTATGGCCTCCTCCTTGGTGCACCGCGACACTACGTCGTCGTCGAACTTACACCACTGCAGCGGAAAATTAAGTGATAGGTGGAGAGGGGGGTCAGGTCAGGAAGTGACTTTTCACACCTCTGTGTGCAGGTTTTTGTATCCATACCCCTTCAACTGTTTCACATTTTGTCACTTTACAAATAAAATCTGTTTTACTGGGATTTTGTGTCACAGACCAACACAAGGGACTGCATTATAGAAGTGCACACTTTTCTGGCCAACCGCCGATCTTTAAAAAAAAAAAAGAAGAAAAGACTGACCTATTCCAATGTGCCTATCAGTTTATGGAACAGCTCTCACACTGAGAACAAACGATTTAAATTTCTTTCTGCATTTAAAAGAAATCCTTATAATGGAGCATTATCATGGCATTAAATAATCTGATGTTTTATGCATTTGAAATATGGCTGGGAGTGGTGTTTTGAGTTGAATAGCCAACAGCAGCGGTAGAAACACGTGGTACCTGCTGGCTTCAGCCAGCCAAATTGAAGACTTTGAGACTTATTTCAATTGAGTTTGGATCAAATTTATGGTTTTATATATATATATAAAAATATCGGAAGTGATTAAGGGGGTCTTGCTGACTCATAAGAGTTGGCAACAGAAGTGAGCCAGTGGCAAATATTGACATCATCCAGCCAACTAGTGATACATTTGCACTTATCCATGATAGACACAACAAAGCTATCCAGCAAGTGAAGGTATCTTAGCAGCTAGGGTTAGGGTTAGGCTTGAATCACAGGAAACAACGATGCCTGCGACTGAAACTTTTGACTGACGAAAAAAGTCACGCAAGAAAAAGAAAAAAGAAAACTACATACAAGCTTAAACAGCCCTGCCACGACAAAATTTAAGACATGTGATTTGTGTATTAAAAAAAAATTTTTTAGATGAATTTAAGACATTTTAAGTTTTAGGTGGATATATTTAAGACTTTTAAAGGATACGCGGACACCCCGAAGCAAATACCATGAGGGAAAGCTCCTAAAGCAGCGCGAACACTGATATTGAGTTAAGGAGTCAGTTTGACAAGTTGTCGTTAACCAACAAGGGTGCTCTTTTATCTTTCAAGTACAACATGTAAAGACTAACAACGTCTTTAAATGATTTAGGCTCATTTAATTTGCATCAAATGTTGGGACAATTTTGTTGGAAAAACAAAATCCAAAAACATCCCCATGTTGAGCATTTTCCTTCGGTTGCAGAATGATTTACATTAATAGATAATATTTGACCAACATTCTTATTTTATAGTCTATTGTTATTCTATTTTATATTGGCCACAGTAGAAAAGCTGGGATATAATGAAATGAAATGACTGATAAAAACTGTAAATGAGGAATAAACTGCACATCTTTAAACATAATGAAAACCGTAAATTGAGAGCCATGAGTCTCTGACTTGAATTTCTGTCGAAGCGGTGCAGGTGCAATCCCGTGTCTTGGTCTGTTTGTGCCACAACAAGGAGAATGAATATGTTTGCAATTTTTTGTCTCATAATGCTTCAATTTTAACATCACAAAATAGACATATGTGGAACAGATCTAAAGCTTTAAAGCCTTATTACATGTAGCATAAACAAAACCCCACACCCACAAAATTTTTGGTGCAAAAGTGCATAAAAAAAGTTTGTCCTCACAATTGGTTCCTTGACACTCACTTTGCCGTCTCCTTTGGGGTTAAGATAGACGACGTAGTGACCGCCGTGGTTGTCCCCGCTGTGCACCAACACGGCGTGTAGAATATAGTTTGCAGGGTCCTTGGAGTCTGGCTTCTGCAGGAATTCGTCCAGAGGTAACTGGTCGGGAAACTCGAATCTGCGACGATGGGAGGAATCACAGTAGGAAATGATCGACAGGTTAACATCAGTGCGCATGTCAAAGAAGAAACAAACACGTAGCGTTCAGGGAGGAAAGCAAGTGATAGTTCATGCAGGAATATGACGTGGGAAAACGTCACAACAACCTTCAGCATTCTCATTTGGTTATATTCCATTCGCTTTCTTCTTTCAACTAAAGAAATAATCTGAGCGGAGAAATAATCTGAGCGGAGTCCATTCCTGCCATCGCAGGGCGTAGGTGGGGTCAGGCTGTGCTTTTCTCTCTGTTCACACTTTTCTGGAAATGAGCGGCACCCTTTAACCTATGGTAATATGGAGCAGACGCTCTAAAATTATACCCTGGCATCAGCCACTGTGAGGCTGGAAATGATCCACTTTGAGGAGGGCTTTTTTTGTGAAGCGATGCACGAGTAAACCCAGCAGAAAAGACACGGGAGATGGAAAAAGAAACAACAAAAAAAGAAGTCATGCTTTACCTGTCATTAATCTTGATATTTTGGTCAGTCTGTGGGTCATACATGAACCTCATCAGCTGCAGGTGAAGAATTGGAGGGAAAGTAAGGAACTTCACACCCTTTTCTGCCTCCTGCAAAACAAAATTACATGTTAAGACATTTGCGGGGAAGATTTACTGATGCATTTTGTTGCGGTGTTGGTTTAAAAGTGATACAGGAGACAAACTAAAATACAGAAAAATCCAAAATTCACATTTTTCCATACCACACAGCCAAAAACTTCACTGGCCAACATGAAGTAGAAAACATTTATAAAGTGAGCGGAAAATGATAAATGGTGTTTGAAACTTAAACTTTCATTTTGTAAAGAGTGCTTCCTGGAAATAGAAGATATTTTAAGTATCAAAATTAAAATATGATAACCAGAAACAATTAAAAAACAAAACCAAAAAACATTAAAAACTACTTGCAACCAAGACCATAAATAAATCAATGACCATGTCTTTGTAAACAAAATTGACCTTCAAAAAAATAATCATCAGAATGGAAATTATCCAGCTCATTTTAATTTATCATGTGTTTAGTTGATTAATTGCTCATTGCAACAGGCTATGGTTCAGATCAAACCTATGATAGGAAGAGCTCTGGTCCAGATAATCCAAAAAAGTAAGTTTTTCAATCTAAACAACAACCTGAACATGTCATCCCCAACATGAAAACAGGTGGTGGTGGCAGCATTTTGCTATGATGATACATTTTTGCACTAGAGAATAAGAAACCTGGTCCGAGCTGATGGGAAAATGGACAGCAATAAATAGAACGTAACTATAGGGAGTGGGGGGGAAACTAATCAGAGTGGGTGTAAAACTCTGGTCCTTGAGGCCTGGTTTCCTGCAAACTTTTAGATGCATCTCTAGTCCAAAACATGCCAGCATGCAATAAAGTTCTTCAGAGCGCTGCTAATGAACTACTTATTTGATTCAGTGTGTTGAAGCAATGAAACGTCTAAAAGCTGGAATCTGATACCCGTGTTAAAGGCTGGAGCAGAGATTCACCGCCTTAAAGATACAACCAGGCCCGATGAAATGAAATTATTTAGATAAAAGCATATTCATGTGGTAGAATGGCTTAGTCAAAGCCCAGACCTAAAGCAACTGGAAGTCGGGCTAGATTTGAAATTAATGCTCATAATCTTACATAGACAAATAGCAATTGTTCTTTAAAATCCATTCCTAAATCATTTTACTTCTACTTTATAAGTGCATCCTTCAGGAAATCCCAGTGCAAGACATTAAAGTTTGTGGTTGTTCAGCTAAAATGTGTGGGGGAAAAATATGATTTTCTGCATATTGCAAAAAGATGTGAATAAGCAGCCATGAGCCAAAACTAGAAGACTTACTTGAAGACCGTGCTCTCCTGCGTCGTACTTGTTGTCTCCGTCTAGCTGTTCAGTCGCAACATAATCTTTAAATGACTCGAATACTAGGAACAAGATAAAATTAGGAGGAAAAAAAAAAATCAATTCATTTCTTTGGTTTCTTTTCACTTTACTATCAATTTTAGTGAAAAAAAAAATAAACAAAAAAAGATATTTATGTAAATCCTAACAAATAGAAATAATAAAAAAAGAATGGTCTTGCTACTCAACTGTTCTTCTTTCCTTTTATGCTAAGCTGGATGTCGTAGTAGTCCTCTATCCGCTCAGACCGGTAGTCCACATGCTTACACTGGATATACGACTGAGGAAAGAACACAAACGGGTCAGAACGCGTTCTGCAGGACGAGTAAAAATAATCGTTCTCACAGGATCATGTCGTGATTTAACGCGCTTCTATTTTTAAACCTATACTGTCCAAAGATCCATTTGAAACCACGTTAGTCTGCTTTGTGTCGGTTTGTTTACAAAATTATACATGTTTGGAGCAAAACCTGAAACAGACAACAAGAGAAACTTGGGACAAACTTACCACCATCTTTCCTCTGAACAGCTTGGGGATGGTTCCTTCAACACAAGTGCCTTTCATCTTGTTCTCCACGTTGTCCAGCAGCTGGAACACATACGGCATGATGCGTTTCAGGAAATATTCAGCAAACATCCAGGGATACTTTTAAGACTAACGAGAAAACTTACAACTCTGCACAGCTCCTGTACATCGTGCTGCATGAAGCTATCCAGTGTTTCCCATCTGCGCAATAAGAATACACAAAAAGAAGTTTAGTTAGACATAAAATCCAAATGGATGTTTTAGATTTCAGTCCAGAAAGAACAAATCTACAAACATGAAATGCTCGTCTTTAGTCAATATATGAAAAAAAACCCCAAAAAAACATTTTTTAAAAATCTACCCAAAAGACTTTGTGAGTTTCTTGGTGCCGACTGGTTTGTCGCTGTGTTGCAGTTCATAGAAAACCCTCTGCAGCGCCAGGGGAACGCTCTTGGATGAGTCGTCGCCTTCTGTGGGCATCATGTACACCGCCTACGAAATGAACAAGTTTTAGACAGCAATATTTTAAGACAGAGGTTGTTTCTTAATGAGATGAAACATTCAAATCACAAAAATTTCATGTGGTTAAAAGAACATGACTCGAATCTGAGAAATGCTTCAGGACTTTAATTCAGCGAATGTGGATTCTGGTTGACGTAAAAACAATGAAGAGATTCCAGGAAAAAGCCGTACCCGTCGTAACTGGTTAGTGAAGAACAGTGTCTGTAGCAGGCTATTCATGTAACAAGTTGCTCCCTGGTTCTTTAGTCCAACATAGCCTGTGTGTTTCTTGGAGTCCCAGCTGGTTTAATAAAAAAAAGGAAGAATAAAAGATTTATAATCAGAGTTTCAGTTCAAAAAGATGCAAGTAAAGCCCAGCAGAGGGATAAATCTACTTACGCGACTCCGTGTGGAGCGTCTGCCTGGACATAGACTTCAAACGTGACTTTGTCGTCATCAATAAAGCCTCGCTCCGGATCCGTTACATCCTGCAATATAAAAACAAGAGGACATAAATTCAAACAATGAACTAAATTAAAACTGAGCAAACATGCATCACCCGGCAGTTAACAGGGAAACCAGCAGCAGAAAATTTCATTTCCGCGTACTGTCTGTATAGACGCTGCGAGTCGTCTGTTACACTCCCGTTTTGTGTTGGAAAATGATAGGAAATGGTAAGAATTTTTTTTTTTATTGAAACGTCAACCTTTCCGAACTGTTAGTTCTTGTTGGGTTTGCGTACTTACACTCCAAGACATGAAGTTAGAGAAGCCCCAATCGTTTTCCTTGTGGAAGAATAGGTGACTGATCCTGCGGCTGAACGACTTCTCGTCGTCTTTGTAGTTAATGATTTTTAGCATGGCCTGAGCATGGCAAGACCACGACCTGGAACGGAAACAGCAGGATTACTTCCCAAACACTGAAACACAACCTTAAAAGAGAGAATCTATGTAGATGGGTTTTTTTTGTTTTATTGTAGTGCGATTATAAAGAGGAGACGAGAATGTTCCTGCACTTATAAGTGCTTAACGGATTTTGTGAAGAACAAAGAAAAATCTTGTTCAACAACAAAATTGGACCTTTGTGTTAATGTCTACTTTTAAAAAATTAAGGATCTACATGTAGATCATGTACACTAGTTATTGGATCAATTTAATCCTAAAGTAACAAAATTGACTAAAATCCGACAGCTCCCAATCACCACCAACCAAACATAATACAAAAACAAATCTAGAGAGAGAGAGGATGGAACCAAAGTCACATACGTGGAGTCTGACTCTGCGTTGCACTGCAGGAAGAAGCCGACGCTTTTCTGGTGAGGCCGGTCGGGGTAGAACCGCGGCATCACCATTATCTTCCAGGGCAGGTTCCGGACGAAGCAGGCCGGGCTGAGAACGGACTCACTAAGGCGACTGAAGCGCTCCACGACGAACCGGAAGGTCGCCTCCGATCTCCAACTGGTGTCTGCGAGGAGACGGCGAGCAAGAGAGGACAAAATATAAAAACTGCAGCGGCTCTAACTGACCCTAGACTTAAACAGTGAGGGAGGAGAAAGTTGAGTCTAAATGCATTTCATCACGTTCACTCTATAAACTAGCTGGTATTAACACCCGGCTCTGGTTCAGTCCAGTAAAAGTTCAAATATATTCAAACAGTCCTCAAAGCAGACCTAAGAAAAACAGAGGTGTTGCATTTAAAAAGCTGAAAGCACACTTTAAATTTAAATGACTAATGTTAAGTTAAAGTAATTCGTACAAACGTAAACAGACTGGTATTGTGATCTTGCACACTTCAAATATCAATTTGTTTGCACAATAAGGGTATTTATTACACTGTACTTCAAAACAGACTACGGTAGCTAAATCAAGGCAGATAACCAACATAATACCCCCTTTTGTTCAGTTTGCAGAGTTTCTGCAGATCTCACCAAGTCAAATTTAAGACTTTTTAATACCATTATGCCCTGTATCACAATAGAAATGTAGCATATTTAGCATATATTATATGGTAGTGGCAAGCTTTTTTACCCTGAAAACATGTAACATTGTACAGCTTAGCAACAGAAGTGAGCCAGTGTCAAAAACAAACGCTGTTCATCTAACTGCCGATAAATTTACACTTACTAATAATAGGCGGAAAAGAGCTAGGTAGCTAGCAAGGGTATATTAGCAGGTAGTTAGCGGTAGCCTCAACTGCCTTGAGTCACTTCTGCCTTCTGTGCGACTCAGACCTTTGCCTGACAGAAAAGTCTCACGAGAAATAGAAACTATATAGAATTTATGAGTAGATAGTCACAAAATGTAAGACGTGTCATTTTTAATGTACGTTTCTTTGTACGAATTTAAGACAGATGCTTGGATGCATAAGTAGAAACCAAAAAAAAAAAGAGCGAAAGTAGAGAAACAAAACCAGCGATAAAGAAAAACACTGATTGGCTCAACTTTAAAAAATTTGTTATAGTCAAAATAAAATATATAAAAATTATAAGATCTCAAAGTATTTCTCCAAGTATCATCTGTTAGCATGAGGATTCATCCTCCTCACCGTCCTCCATATCCTCCTCTGTGTTGTTATGCCCGTCTGCCATGGCCACGTTACCGTTGATCACCGGGTTGGCCGGGATTCTTGGAGGGTCATCTGTCTCCCCAGCTGTGAAGAGAAAAGGGGAAAAAAATGATGACAACACTGCATGGATAAAGAGAGAAATAGAAACCATCTGAAAAACATTTGTGCATCATAAACAATGTGCTAGATTGTTTTTTTTCTCCCACTCTTGAGTAATTTAACTAAAACCTCTGAATATAAACACATTAAATCGAGTTGTTTTTTTTCCTGTTTTAGTTGCAACTCCTGGTCAGAACAAAACAAATTATGTTCCACGGTGTTACACCCTGTTGGGGAAAAACCATGCCGAGGCAACACGACAAGTGTTTCCCAATGTGTGTGTGCGTGTGTGTAGACAGCTTGATCTCACCAGGAAGAATGTGTGTGTGAACGCAAAAACCCCACAGAAAAGACAGAAGGGAAGAATGGGGTGGATAATTATGGACAGGACGCAGGATTAAGAAGCAAGTCATTCTTTAAACAAAACACACGACGCGCTCGCAGACAACGTTACTTATTCCATCTGAACGAGGCGACTTGGCAGAGGCTGATTGAGAGGAACATGGATGGTAGCAGCGTCGCTTCAAGGTGGGAATACAAATCTGGAGAGGATGACAATGATGCTATGGTTTCTTAAATATGTCCCTGAGTGTGTGACATCTCTTCTCCTGCTGAGTTTTGTTTGTTTTTCTACAGACGCTGCTCTGAGCGTTGAGTGCCACCAGTCAATCTGGTAACATGACTGAACCGTGCCTTCAAGAGGCTGACCTGGTTTCCCCCAAGTGGATTACACCACATTAACGGAGCCTGTCAGTCAGGTGCATGACAAGTTTGTCCCGCTTATGGCAGGAGTTTCGCCTGGAACCCATAAAGGTTTCTGCTTAAGAATGCAACAATTATTTCAATTATAGCTTCCCATTATTTCACCGACTGCAGGAAAAAATATAAACTCATTACTACTACTTAGATATATATTCCCACATAGCGGAACAGTGAAATGTCTAAAGGGCAGCTTTGATTTAAAAACAAAACATTCTCAGGAAGCGTGTTCACAGGTTCAGGAAAACAAAAGCTTTCTGACCTTTCTAAATGTTTTAGGAAAAGCCACAGCATTAAAAGTAATGAGGGGAAAAACTGTTCTGACGAAGATGGCGAGCAACATTTAAGTGATTTCAAATATCAGCACTCGACTGCTCTTCGTAATCATGAATTATAAGCACATGCTTTTTACTGTGATCAAGGTGGTTCTACACATATTTAACCATATAACGCCCCCACTGAGATAGTGGTTTCCTAACAAGGGGATGCTCGAAACACCAGAAAAAAACAACTAAAAGGAAAAAATAAAAACAGGCAATAACAATGCTTCTATGATTTTTTTTTCACCATTTTGCCAATTTGAAAAATAAATATGGGCTCAATTTTGTTGTGACATGTAAAACCTGGTAAGTAAATTATGTCTTTTTAAAAAAAGCCCATCTAGGGACAAGGGCTGCGAATTAGCTGTTGCTATTGCACTATGACGTAAACATGGGACTGCTGTTTTGTTCAGTTTGTCTATGTCGCTGTATGTCTGTCCATTACAAATAAACTAATTAAAAATAATCTACAAATACAACTTTTCTTGAATAGTTATAGTGTTTCACTATTTTTCCCTCTTAAATTCAACTACCAGTACAAAGATTGATATACAGAGGTAGTGATCAATATAAACCCAAAGAGAAAAATATTTTTATACTCTCACAAGAAAACAAAAAACTTGTTTACAAAAAAAACAGGTCAGTCAAATTATTGTTAATTAGTGTTAAAACACTTTTTTTAAACTACAGTTGGCAGGCTAAGAGATGGCTAAGAAAACATTCAATTATTAAAATATATTTCACAATTTTCTTGCAAATATTGGTATTGAAACCATGAAACTATTATATTTTTTAATCAAGAGGTTATCTATTTATTTGGTGTTGGTTGCCTTAAACAGCCCGGTCAAAATAATCTGATATTTATTCTGGCCTTGACTGATGTCAGTACAAAACTATTCTGGTCATTAAGATAAAAGGCACTGGCACTTTGTAAACAACAATATGAAGATTTTTAAAATTATAATTGATAGGACAAGAAATCCTGGTTGTAAAGGTAGTTCATTTTTACACTTCCAGATTGATATGATTCAGGAATTAGGCAATGCTTTAAAAAAAATCTGGAAATAAAATAATTTTTTCTTATTCCATACATATTCAAAGCTGGGAAACAGTAAACACAAGCTCAATAAAAATTAAGCAGAAACCTTGATCACAACATAGTTCATCTGTGGTGATGTAGATAAATGACTGTGGGATAAAACTGCAATCAACTGTAACTAAGACATAGTACAGCAAATAATAGCAATGTGTTAGAATAAACTGTGAAAAAAAATGTTAGACAATTTGTTCTCACACTTGTAAGGGTATAATGCTAAAAAGGGGCTGACTAGTAAATGCACCTGCTACAAGTGAGACAACTATTTAAAAAAAACAATGATTAATACTGCAAATAATGAACAGACATGCTTAGTCACTGTAAAACAGAATAAAGTAACTGTTATTGCGTGTGTTACACGATTATCAATAATGTGTATCAGATTAGATAAGAATTAAATCACTGAGGCTAAATGACGCAGCGAGAGTCTGAACGGACCCTAAAGTTGACATCGATAAGAGAAAAACAAAAGTAGCAATTATGCTGTTGGTATGTGTAGGAAATAGACCACACACGTTTCAATAGCTCGTCCCGACTGCAAATCGATCTAACAAAAACACAGATCATTAAAAATGGCGAGAGCTCCCAGCCGTTTGGTCCTCCATACAATGAAGCAGCAAATCCCCGCGCTGCCTCCTGTGTGGGCCTGGCTTACCGCACCACTAACAGTCACTTTTCAGCTCTGGCAAACGGCTCTTCTGAAACACCGTTAAACGTATAAAACAACGGACTTATCCGGGAGGTTGAACTATTGTTGGGGTTCGAAACTGTTATGATTAAAACGTAAAACGACAAAAGTGCATGTATCGTGGTGAACACAAGCTGGTACTGACGCATCTGCGTTCGCGTTAGCCACCTAGCAACCAGTAGCAACAAAATGATCTGCGGGTCCTTATTAGGCAACATCAGCTGTACACACAAACACTAACTAGCATGCTAAATTCAATACAAGGTGAAACATGTAATAAAACGTCATCACTGTAGGATAGGAATTGAGGAAAACACATAAAGAAATCCCCACCGGGTTAGCAACCAAGGCCCAAACGTTCTATCAGAATCGAAAAGGCCACCATTTTGGAACGCCACACACCCCCCTCCGTTAGCCTAAGCTAACTAGCATGCTAACCAGCGATGACAAAACGAACTGGGCCTGGGAGCTAATTTACCCGTTTAGAATTGCTCGTCACTCAAACTGTGTTCATTGTGTTTGAGAGCCTTATAACTACAAAAAGAAATAGTTTACTTTCTCTGACTACGCATCTGATTTTAATAAAATGCTAATTTATTGAATTGCGGAGCGTTTCACTGTGCAATTAGCAGCCTTCAATTCCAACACGCTACTAGCATTCATCCTCTTCAGGCTAGCAATGCTACCTATCGAATAGTTACAAACGACAGAGTGGCAAACTACAGTTTAATCACAGAAACGTTGATGGACTATGCAGACAGGTATTTTTATCTGTCAAGTTCAACCCGGGGACTACACTGGAGAAAGATTAATCTACCGTGAAATGGATTCATGAGATTTGCAAAACTAAACAACGTTGTTTACAATTCTTTAGTTTATCAACGATCAACACGACCTGAAATCTAGAGATTGTGTTCCCATTCTACACGACGTTTAATTGATAAACCACATCAGATCGCTTGTCACAACAGCGTCGGCGGCGAAAACTGAACGGCAAGAGAAATGCGGTAGCCGAGCCGAATGAATGATTTATACGGCCAATCTGCAGGTTTAAAAGACACCCAAACCAATTGGGTTTTATTTTCAAGCAACTTCTAGTTAAAAACATGGGAAGATAACTTAAGCACAGTTTGCTTATAACGCAAAATGAGGTCAGCTCCGCTCGAGTCTGCTGCAACGGGCGCACAATCAGCAGAAATTCAACCGGCTATCCCAGCCAGCCTCGGGCCTTGTTGTTTACTGTAATGTTGCGCTCAGACTGCACCAACAAAACTTCACTTATTTGCCATGCAGCAGGAAAAAAATGTCAAGCATTTTGCAAAAAAAAGTCTGTTCACCCTTCTTACCTTCCATCTCCATGTCCTCTGGTTCGCTGAGCTGCTGCTCGCCGGCTTTCTGCTGCTGCTGCTGCTGCGTATGGTGGTGGTTCATGTTGGCAGCTGCTGTTGTGATGCGGTGCTCTCTGCTATCTCCGTCACCCTCGACCTTGTCCGGGGCAGGCTCGGCGGGGAACCGGGTTCTGGGCTGCTGGTGCGGTGTAGCCGCGGGATGTGGAGGTGGGGTGGACAGGTCGAGCCTCGGCGGCCGGGCCTGCTCTGTTGCGACCTCGGCCTTGTCCGCTGTCAGCGCCGGGGAGTGAGGAGGGGAGGTCAGCTGGGGAGCGGGTAGAGAAACGCGGACGTATTTGCTCGCTATTCGCCCAATCTCGGCGCTTTTGTTGGGTACAAGTCCCTGGCTGACGGCGGGGGATTTGGGACTCCGGGGACGGAGACCCGTTGAAACGAACTAAATCAATCCGGTTCAACCCCGGGAAACGAGAAGCAAATACCCCGTTTGCAGCTAGCGTTCAGCTACCTGACACTAGGCAGCCAAAAGGTAATACAGCTGCAACAATAAAAACAAAGGCTCATTTGCTAGGACACAATTAGCAGGTTTGCCAGCGGTATTCCCAGTCCGTCTGCTCCTCCGATTGCCCAACGACCGGGGGAGAAGGAAGGGAGAAGCTATCCATTCAAACCAGTTTCCACTAATGCTGATTTGGAAGTTCACGGAGACAAGAGTTACCAGGGCCTCGACATTAAACTATTCCCATCAACAACAAAAAAAAAAACGCCCCTAAAACGATCAACGACACGACGCGGCTCCTCGCTGCATTTTTAAACTAACCTCTCGACTGTTTCTGAGGAATGTGCCCGGTCATACGATGCTGTGCAGCGGCTCTCGACCCGCTCCTCCCGTGGTTTGTGATGTGTTGGGTCTGAGGGAAATCTCAAAATGGCGGCCGCGCTCTTCTCTGAAATGTCACATCCGCATGGTGATCCAAACACGAGCCCATCCCCGGCGAGGTTCTCATCTGTGTTAACTCATATGGGCCCGGTATGTTCCTGGCATATTGGACACATTACACAAAAGTGCGTTTATGACCTGAAAAAAACTAACACTAATAGTATAATGATAATAATAATAATATAAAAACGTTTATCCACATTTTTGAACGAGCGTGCTATGGGAAACAAAAACGATTAACGTCGAAGTAATGACACAAATCTTTTTTGAAACAAAACTTGATAATATTCGTAGCTCTTTCCCAAGGCATAAGCAAACTTAGCTGCTGCTGAGGCCAACAGAGGGAGCCAAAGAGCAGTCTATTTTCTCGTTCTCAATGTTCAGATATCATCAGTTTGATTTGTCTCAGAACTTGGACCTTTTTATTAGGAATGATGTCAAAACCAACTTAACTGAGTTGTTGCAAGTAGAAACAACAGTTGGATTCATTATGTATTGAAATGCTAACTGCTTTTAACAATACATCACCATAACAATTATTTTTGCTTCATGTTGTGCTGTAAAGATAAATATTCGCGAATCATTATACTGCAATGTGGGAACCCTTGGTGCATCCTTTTAGAAGTCCTAATAAACTTTGTGTTACATGGCAGCCATGTTAGATATTAAACTCGTCGATGCTGGGAGACCTGAGACTGTCTCATCTAGTCTATCATTTGTTAATCTTTTCTGCAGTTGTTACCTGTGCAGCAATGTCCATAAATTAATGTTTTCCTTGTGCTTTTAAACCTAGTCAATTACATTGACATATCCATTTGCTATTGGGAGTACATTTAAATACTTTAATTTTGAGAAATTACATTTCCTATGCTATTCATTTACCATTATTTTATAAATAATATAAAGTGATTCATTTGGGAATCAATGAAAAACTTTTAAATGTGCAAAGCAACAAGATTTACTAATTGAATAGTTTTACAATTTGCATGATATAACCACTCAAACCACATACATTTTATAATAACTAAAACACCCCAAATTTATTTCCACTTAAACTGGCCAAAATCACACGCAGGTGTACCAACATGGGTGCACAAGATTAGAAAATGTTTGCTCTGCAACAAGCTTCTAAAACCTTCAAAATTAAGGTTTTAGCAACTTGTGAATTTGACATGGGTTTAAAAAAAAAAAACTCTTGAACACTGTCTATGTCTGGGGCATAGTCTAAAAGTGAAGGATATTCAAAACAACTGCTGACATGCCCTGTTCTGGATGCCTAATGAACTCTAAAAGCAAACCATAAGGTGCTAAGAGAAGTTTCCAAAGTCCCATAATGGAACTACAACATTCTTTATCTTCTGTTGAGTCCAAACCTTCACAACTAGAATGAGCTAAAAAAGTATAAAATGAATTTTTCTTCTTCCTGTTTGAAAAGAAGAAATATTTCCAAAAATAGAGACAATCAAATATAACAATTATTTTCTTTTGTTCCTTGATATGAGGCACATTTAATTTTAGAATAATTCTTGATTGCACACTACTTATGAATTGAACAAAAAATAATAAAGGGTCAATGTGTGAAAAAGCTAAAACTGTTGATTTACTGACTTGGCATTTTGTGAAGTTCAAAAAGGTATTCAAAGAGGGTATACTTTCTTTTAGCTACAACTAGAGCTAGATAAGCTGCTGAAAAAAGTTAACTGGCAAGAGAAGAATTTGAGTAAAGTAAGAAATATTTTAACAATATTTAGATTGTTAATGAAGAAGTATCAAAACTTTACTTAGGACCAGTTTTTTTAATCTTAAGATCTGAGTTTTAAAAAAGAACCCACAAACATAATTTATGTATTAATTGTTTCAGAGTTTAACTTTTTTTATCATTGTCTCCCAGCTGAAAGGTGGAAATGTGTTGCTATATCTATAACTTGCCAATAAATGTACATTTAAATAAAAACAAGCTAATATGTTGTTATGAAATAATGGCTCAACAGAACCACTTGCACTGAGCTTTCCTTATGATTATAAAAATCATAATATTGGAAGTGGAAATGAACTGAAGTCTCTAAGTTTAATTACACAAGCTTCCATTGGTCATTGCTAGCTCATGAGGTGGGATAGCAATGTGCTCTCCCTAACTTGGGTCCTCCTGAGTTCCAACTACTGCAGCGGGCTGTTGCCTGTCTGGCATGTTGGGGTCTCAGGAGAGGTCTCTCCTGCTCGGCGCTGGGTGGTCTTTCTGGCAGAGCTGTGTGCATATGAGGGGCTGCCATGGAGACTTGGTTCTAGGTCTAGCCTGTGTGGTATATGTGGCAGCTTTAGCAGTGTAGGTAGCAGGTAACAGGGCCAGGGGGTTCTGCCAGTTTTGCAATGCTTTCTAAGTTTCTTACCCTTCTAACTACTTTGTACCTTCAGGTGACATTTTCATCTAGATACTGTACCACAAATAATGTGAATATTTGAACATATGTTACTATTACAACAATTTGGTCTGCCAATGTTGATGCTGGCTACAGTCTTGATTTAATAAAGTCAATCGAGCAATTAGTATTCCAACATGAAAGAACCTTTTTGTAGAGCAAATCTGCCCTAATGCATGTGGGCAACCAATTTCTCTATTCAGGAAATGCCAGGATAAGACAAGTGAAAAAAATATATATGTAAATGTTGCTGATTGAGTTGTATGTGTATTATATTATGTTCTCAATTTATCTACTGATGGGACCAGAGTAACAGATCTTACAAAGACATACATCATAGCGAATCATATGTCTGTTTGTTTCTTTTCTTAATTTTAGAGATGCAGTGAGAAGTTTGAATAAAATACAAGCAAAGAAATAGCTGAAAATGTCTAATTTATAGATGAATAAATTTTACTTTTGTAAAAATTTAATAACTTATTTAATTTGAGGTGAAGATAGCAGATAGTTTTTCATTCTTCTGGGTCACCATAATAAAATAATAAATCTGAATAATTTGGATAGTTATGTATATGTACATAATACTTTGGATCTATGACATACTTTCAGTATGTTATACTGAACTTTGCAAAAATCTAAATTTAAGCTATTTGATATCAAAATTATTAATGTATTTTATTGAATAATCTCTTTAATTTTCCAAAAGTAACTGACAGATTAGAACATTTATTGATAATAATATATTTAAGGTTTTTACATTCATTTTCAGCATACAAATATGACCTTTAAATTTTGATTTGTATAATATAATATAATATAATATAATATAATATAATATAATATAATATAATATAATATAATATAATATAATATAATCAAAGCTCCCAACAAAATTGCCTTTGAAACTCTATTTTGCCAGTTTCCGGACGGACATGTTGGACAGCCAATCATAAAGCGTAAAGCCCTAAAGCCCACCCACAATGCTGATGTGGCCAATTGTTGTTGACATATGTAGCAATGGGTGGAGTGAAGTACATAACACGATAGTGTGTCATGTATATATCCCGACGTCGGCAAGTAGAGAAAAATAGTTAGCTAGGCTTCTCTTCTGAGGTAGTCGGGAGAGGCTGCGGTGCTAAATTAGTGAACAAAAAGAAAGAATACATAACAGTATTTATGACTTTATTTATATAACTCTATATATGCTGTCCAAATATTATCATATTAAAACGTTAGAAACGAATTTCCTCCGAGCTCTCTTGCATTAAATGGAGGAGAAGAAGGAAGACGGGGACTCGGAGATACAGGAACACGGACCGGAGCACTGGTTCTCAAAATGGGAGCGGCAATGTTTAGCCGAAGCCGAGACGATGGACCCGGGCGAGGAAGAGGCCGACAATGACCAGGATAAACTCTGGCATCTCTTCCAGAACTCCGCCACTGCCGTAGCCCAATTATACAAAGGTAAAAAAAAAAAAAGGCAGCACTTTCTTATCAGCTTGTAATAACTTAGCGAGAGATATGTAGCTATTTAACCACTGCTAGTGGGTTAGCAACCCGGATCTGTATCTACAGTAACTGTGGGCTAAATGCTAGCTAGCTTATCCAGCTTGCTAGCCGGTACCAGGAGTAGCGTTCACAGGTGACTTTTTTAAAGCTAAAGTTAGCTGGCTTGTGGTTGCCAAGGATTAGCATTTTCTTGTTTATGTAAAAATATATATAGTGTTATACGTTGTTTTCTGGATAAACAGAGGATAGCAATAAATAAACGATAGTGGCTACTTTTTAAAAAAAATATTATACAGTTTGTTGACATTAACTAGATCGTAGCTAACTTCACATTAGCCAAGTAGTTACAAAATGGCGATGGTAACAACAGTCGTAGCTACGCGACATTCCCAGCTGACTGTCAGTGTTAACAAATGCTATGAAGTCAAAGTGGATATTTTTAAACGGTTCTTTACATATTTAACGAGAATACATCACTGTACGGTTGTTGATAAAACTCGCGTTTCCCTGCTAATTCGGAGGCTGCTTTTGGCGAGCGTTAAAATTACAAGATGGCGAGGAAAATATTGGTTCCCTGCTTTCACGGTCTAGTATTTTACATATATAGATACCCCAACAGCAACGAGTTTGACGTATTGTTTGTCTTGTATGTGTATTTCGCATCGCCTAGGAACTTTACTGCTGAGAGTGCAGTTAAGTTCGGTACTTTCTCTCCGCTGCCCTGTTGGCCGTCTCGCTGCCTGCTGACATCTATTTTTATGCCAAACCCCATCTCTGCAGTTGTAGAGGCCAGACAAAATGGCGTTTATAAGTGAACCTCGCTTCTTCAACCCCAACCCTCGATGTGCTTTAGTCACACATTTCTCACAGAGTCCATATGAAAAAAGCTCAGTGTTGTGAGATATATAGTAACTCTCCATTTCTCTTCTCTTCCACAGACAGGGTATGCCACCAACAGGGCCTGTCATTGTGGGTGCCATTTCAGAATGCTGCTACTGCAGTAACCAACCTTTACAAAGGTAACTGTCCATGTGATTGGCATGTGCTTTTTAAGCTGCTACCCTCTCCATTAGACTTGATGTCATCAGTTTAAACGCCGAATAGAAGTGTGCACCAATATTCACTCAGATGATGAGATGAACAGGTATCATTACTGTCCTTGTGTACTTCATGGTGAGAGGCTAGTCTGTCAAAAGTTGTATTGATCGCTGCATTAAATTAATATACTTCACAAAATGACGTCTTTACAGATGAAACTAAAATACTTTAACAGAAATAAGAGTGAAATTGGCCAGAGCTGCAATTTATTCTAAATTCAGGTCTGTGTAGTTTCTTCTACAGTAAGCATTTCAGTGCCTTTAAAAAGTATTCACACTTGTTCATGCTTTGTCACATTGCAACTACAGGCTTCTATTTACATTATTGTAATCCTGTCTAGACTTATAGAAAGTAGTAGGTCTCCAAGATATGAGAATCACAGTAGTAGTAAACATTTACGATATTAACAGCAATGTGTGCCTATTTTATTCTGTCTTGTTTGTGCTTCTGTCCCTCTGTGACCTTTAGCATTTTGGGCAATGCCATTCGTTTCCAGTGTTGGCATCTGTTACTGTGAGATGCTGTCCAACTGGTTGAATATTACATTAGCATGTCGTATGCAAGTTCATAACACTTAAAATATATTGGTCAACAATTATTGCACTGCAAACAGTCCCTTTTGATATAAATTTGATATTATGATGTTGATGGTATATTTGTGCAGTTTATGGACTTAACGTGTTGAGAGGTTCAACGTGTATTAATACTTCTGTAAGGCACAGCATGTATTATTGTTGGACGATGTTTTTTTTTAAGTATTACACTATTTAGATTGACTAAATTATTATTAGATCCATGATTGCAGAATTTTTGGAAAATGATCAGTGATGTCTTCCACCTCAGAAAGTGTTGAAGCCCATCAGAGAAGTTGTGACCGGGGCATTCAGATAGGTCACCAACGGCGTAACAAGGTGGGTCTACGTCTTTGTAGATGATTTATTTATTTATTTTTATCCTCTTTGTGAACTTGGTAACCTGTCTCCTCAACATTGCTCTTCACATATTCCTCTCATATTTGTTTGCAATGCAGAAAACGGTTGATTTCAGATTACAGTTAAATGTCCACAGCAGCAGAAAGAACCGAGAAACGTATCAAGCTTCAATCAGATGATACAACTGATTGGTTCCTTGCAGGATATGCTGGCCTGGGTGAAAAAGCGCCGAAGAACCATTCGCAGGGAGGATCTTATCAGCTTCCTGTGTGGCAAAGCCCCGCCACACAGGAGCAGCAGGACCAACTCTCGGCTGGCCATGGTGGCCCCCAGCAGGGCTAATTCCCCGGCTGAGACCGGCTCATCTGTGGAGACGGACCTGCAACCCTTCAGGGAGGCCATAGCTCTGCATGGTGAGGAAAGCTTAGTCTTGCTTTGACACGGCAGATATATTTGATATGTTTACTGGAACATCTGGGAGGTGTCAGGTAGAAGTTGGTTGGTGTTTTTTTTCTTTTTTTGGTAAATGTTTCATCCACTAACATAACAAATCCATTAGATCTGTGGTAAAATTATTTATTTATAAGCTGAATGCGTTTCCTCCTGGTCGGCGTTATTTCCTTCTACATAAGTAACATCTGAGTTGTGGTGTGTGAGTTTATATATAGTTGTTGGTCACGTGATTCTGTTTCTTGCTTCAGTCATGCTTCTCTGCCACATGTCACCATTAGATAAGTTTATTTTGCTGGGGTGTGTCGGGACTAGCCAATCCTAACTGCTGGTCCCGTTTTAACTCTCACCAAGGGAATGTCACAGAGCACAGCAGACTAAATCAAAAGTTTGTTTTTTTTCTTTTAAAATTTTTTTTTTAATTAACTTATCCCGTTCAGATGCATGCATACATGTTTGATTGCTCAGTAGCTTACTTTAAAGAGTTTGTATTCTAATGTAAACAAAATCAGGTGGATCTGATGTTGAGTTGAAATGTGTGTGAAGTATTTTAGTCTCTGTCAGGAGATATGGGAGTGTCCCTCCCATATTGGTACTTCTCTGCTTTAGTGATTATTGTGTATGGGGACAATAGAGACAATTTTATGTTACTGTTGTCTAAATATAAATGACCCAAATGTAATGACTTTATCTGTTTTAAGTTCCATACATTTTGTTTAATTTTTTAAGGGTGATCAACTTAAGATTTTTATCTTTTATTTTGATTTTCTCGCAAGCAGTTTTCTTTAATTAAAATGTATTTTTGATCACTTCTTTCTTGCTCTGCAGTCCACAGTTTAAGAAACTTTCTGTGTTCACATTAAGTCTTTGGACATTTTGCTGTGGATGCCAGTGTCTCAACAGTTTTCACCTTGGACCATCAAACTAAAAGCTTTAATATATTTAATTTATTTTTGAATTACTTGGACTACTTTGATAGCACCACTGATGCTGGTGTGTAGACAGCGCACACGCCGTCTTGAAACCAGGATATTGAGGAATGATTCATGGGACACAGATGATTTTGAATCCTTCCTACCAAGTCTTGATCAGACATTATCTCATCCAAGAGATGTTTGCTGAATGCTACACACAGTTCAGTGTCTGACAAAAGTAATTTTTTATTTATTTTTGTTCAGTAGGTTTCCATCAGTGTGTAATCTAACTTAAGTGACTAGAACTATTATGTGAAGGCTTTGACGTTTTAAGAGAGAGAAAAGTAGAAAATGTAGCAGATGAGCTATCAACTTTTGAAATGTTTTAAAGCTGTTGGGTAGAGCTGAACGCTACATTGCATTACAATATGTGCAATTAGCTGCTGAAAAGGACTGCTTGGGTGCATTGCAGTGGAGTTTCACTTTGTCATTTTCATAACTTCATTGTCCAGTGACCAAGATCAGAAAGCAAAAACTCAGGTGGCATCGTGGGAAAGTGTTACGTTAGAAAAAGTATACACTGATGCATTATAGTAAAATACTGCTAATACCATTGGATTGTCAAAGGATGCTCCAAGGTTTCAAGAGAGAGCTACTCAATCCAGCATCCTAGCATGGCAAACTGCAGATCTATGAAGACATTGCAGCACACATGAACTTGATTGGACACAGAGAGCATTAATCAAGAGACCCATTGTAGCCCTTTAAGAGCTGCAGCGCTTTGCAGCTTGGACTGGAGAATCTGCTGGCAGGAAATTAAATAGTTGGTCTTCACAAATCTCTCCTTTATAGAAGAAATGTTAGAAGGGGGAGAAATAAAAGATGCTGTCTGTGGTGGAAAACCAATCAGTGTGAAACAGGATACCACCTCATCTTGGTGAGGGGTTGCTTTTCTTCAGAGGAAGCTGGATGGAGCGGTGGAAAGATGGAGTGAGATGTAGCGCGAAAGATTTGAGATAAAAAGAGGGCTAACAGTAAAGGTTTAGATGAGAACATTAATCAATCAATCAATCAAATTTTATTTGTATAGCACATTTCAGCAGCAAGGCATTTCAAAGTGCTTTACATCATATCAAACACAGAAACACAATGCAACATAGAATCAACAATCAAAACACGACATTAAGTCAGGTTCCATCAATAAATTTGTAATTGATTACTTTTCAAATACAATCCTAAACAGGTGGGTTTTTAATTGAGATTTAAAGGAAGTCAGTGTTTCAGCTGTTTTACAATTTTCTGGAAGTTTGTTCCAAATTTGTGGTGCATAGATGCTGAAAGCTGCTTCTCCTCGTTTGGTTCTGGTTCAACATTAATGTGTTGGTAAAGTCCAGACTTAAAGCTAGATGTTTGCCATTTTTCGTTTTGTCGTCTTGCTTATTGCTGTCATACCAATTGAAGTTCGGTGGGCCATCTTTTCGTCCTCAGGTCTGAGCGGCGCCATGGCGAGCATCAGCGTGCGCTCTGGCGCTCCGGGTTCCCCGACGCACGTGAGCGGGAGCAGCAGCAACACGGGGAGCGTGGGCGGCGGCGGCGCGTCCTCCGGCTCCGGGCCTGTGTGCCGCAGCAGGCGCAACGGCCTCCAAGACGTCGACCTGAACACTTTCATTACAGAGGAGATGGCCCGACATCTGGACTCTACCGGCGCCGGTGCCGCCGGGGGAGGAGGAAACAGGAAGCGCAACTCCACCCAGTGCAGCGACGTCATCACGGACTCCCCCACGCACAAACGCAACAGGGTGATTTGAGGCGTCGCCTGCGTGATTAAGGTCGGATGAAGTCTTCAAAGCCAGAATGGACGGACGGATGGGTCTTTTTAGTACATATGTGCTGATGTACAGACTTCCAAACATCTGGACTGGAAATGAAAGTGAGGCCTGAAGGCTCTCGGTTGCATTTGTTCATGAATTGTGTTCCTTGTCTCCTTTTCCAACACTAAGTACAAATCCACAATGAGAGCAGTGTGTGTGTGTTTGTGTGAGAGAGAGTGTAACTAAGTGGGAAGTTTGGACGGCCTCACACATTCCTCAGACCAAGCTGCCCTGGAAAGGAGTCAAAGAAGGAGGTCACTTACTAATTCTGGGATGCCGACGGTTCTCAATGAGCGGAAAGTACGGCGTGCAGCTCGACGAGCAAAAAGCCACTTAATCTCTGACACGCGTGTGCGCTTCCCTCCCGCAGTCTGTCATCCCCCACTCATCACCTTAATAAGGAAGAGAGGGCCATGATCAAACGTCGGACTCACCAAAAAGAGAAAGAAAAAAAAAAACGGACAGAACTTGTCGAAGGCTCGACTTCAGACAGTGTGTTTTCTGTTACTTCCTGTTGCCTGACAGCGCTGCGGCTCGTTCACCCAGCATCACATCAGTGGCATTTGTAGCCAGTTGCCGGGCGGATGATGTCTAGCAGGTGGAGATTAATGCTTGGACACTTAGACCATGTTTTTTCATCTTTCTGCTGGTTCCGCTTTGGGTGTGACTCGATGTTCTGCGGTTGGTTTTCTTCTCTTCGCCCAGCAGTGTTAAAGTTACAGGCTCATCGCCTCCCTGCAGCTGGAACAGCCAAGTTGATTCTACACAAATCTTTTTTTTTTTTTTCTTCTTTTTTGTCATATTATTATGATAATGGAAATTGAGTCTTATGCCCTTCCTTCTCTTTCCCTGCGTGTTATCATGAGATCCGCTGCAGTTTTATGTGCTCGTGTGACAATTCTGATGAGTTGCAATAAGTATTTTAGGGGTTTTTTTGCACTTAGCCTTCACCTCTGACTCATGCAAACAAATCGGCACTTCCACTTTCCTCCCCCACTTGAAGTTGGTCTTTAACCCCCAGCAAGTGCTTAAAAAGTGAGTAAAACATTTGATTCCACCCAATGGAGCATTTATGCATACATCCCTGTGTGAGAAATTATTTAATTTATTATAAATATCGTATTGGAAACTTGGTGCACATGAATCGCTCTTAAGCTGGACTTGTGTGTCAAAGCACTTGATAGGAACGGGTTTTTTGTTTTGTTTGTTTTTGCCACTCGTATAAAACGATCATTTTTGTGTTCATTTCATTCATAAAGTAGTTGTTGCTTCTCCTCTACTAATATGGATTACATCAGACGCTGAGGTCACATAAATGAAGAAATTTGATTGTTTTTGGTTCAATGAATAGGAAATGGACATGGAAGGAGTTTATCGGATCGAGAGAAAAAAAGAGCAGTGCAGCCAAACCTGAACTTGTCTGTGGTTGCAATAATACCAATAATTAGATATGCACTTTTCCTGGTTGATTCAGTTTTTTTTTCTTTCTTTGTAAGGACTAAATAATTTTTTTTAAAAGTAAGAAATTAAAGCATTGGAATGCATTTATGCATCAAAGCACAGATCCTGAACCATTATCTGATTTTTGGTGAACTCGGAAATGAATCAGAATACGGGCTGGTGCATTTATGGACTCAAAAAGGTGGGAGTTCTTCATTTTATACACATTTAATAGGAAAAAAACAAACATGACTGATCAACGCCAGCTGAATGAAGCAAAGCAGATGTAACACCTCTTTATAAGTTAGAACTTTCTGAGACTGAAAGTTTTTAATTTTGCTGACTTGATGTCTCATGCTCTTCTTTGTGACTTAGTTCACTCCTTTTGGATTATTATTTTCTTTTAAGGATTAAAAATAATTAAGTTTTCTTTAAAGTGGCACGGCAGGGTATGCTGCTTTCGTCGCAGATTTCATTGTGTTGATTATTATGACATTTTATATTTAGCTGCTGCTGGCTGAAGGAAGAGCTGATTTGTCAATTCTGTCGAAGCAAAGTCCAGAACCTGGAGTTTTAAATTGATATTTGTTGAAACTTTAGGTGGAAATGGAAAGAAAGTCCTGATCAATAGGAAGTAGTTTTGTCAGGTTTTCCTGTTGCCATAATGTTCACATTTCAAGTTGGTTGTGGTTCAAGATACTGAGGAGGAATCTGAAGTGAATCCTGACCTGTCCACATCCTCTCTGGTGTAAATGTCCCACTGACACTCCATTTTGGTGTTGGTAGGGTATCTGACTGAACACTGAGAGCATTGACCACCTTCTGTTGTTATGGCAACGTGTTGGTAAAGGAGATGGCGTTTTCTTACCAGGAGATTTAAAAAAGATTTTTTTTTTTCATCTTCCTTAAAGTTGAACTACTTACCCACAATTCCGATTGTTATCCAAGCCCCTGTTCAAGTTGCCAGCCCGTTTCCTATCTTTTGGTTTGTTTAGAGTTGACATGTTTTTGTTCTTTTTCTCAGTCGGTCATGGCCTTCATCACCTTCATCAGACTGACTCATGCCACATGATGTCTTCAGAGCCAAAACTATGATCAGCTGTTTCTGGATACTTATTTGTCTAAAATAAGATAAATGGCTAATCTATATACTTAACAAATAATTGTTGGTATGATATATGTGGTTCACATTGTAAAATAAATAAAGCAGTTCAGTTGAAATGGTATGAGTTATGTGTTTTCATTTTTATTTTTTTTTAAAAGATATATACTGTGGCACGGAGGTCTTAATTTTCTATTTTTTTTTCTTTTAAGAAAATGGATATCTAAACTTAAAGTCCTATGATTTAAAATAAATTGGAGTTTGCATAACTAGATTTTTATGTGACGTAAAATTCTGCCCCTGCAACCCACGCTCCTAAACTGTACACCCCACATTGATTGGACAATGAGCAATGTAGCCAGCCAATCAGAAAAGGGATCTCGTTTCGGCCGTCTCAGTTAACTTTTAGCGAGGAAAAGTATAAACGGTTCTACTTGGGCATAGCCCTGTTTTGACATACCCAACAAAAGATCCAGGATAAATATTAAACTGTGAATATACTCCTAAAATATGCATATAATGGAAAGTTTCAACCAAAGCAACAGCATTTTCCATGTGTGAACGTCAGTTTATCTTAATTTCTCAAAACGTATTTTTCTAACAGACGGAAAAACTAATGGTCACCTGAAGTTCTTCTTTGAACCACCAGAGGGCTCCAAGATACCGTATTAAAAAGATGCGCCAGTTTCTCCCCCCCAATGTAGAACTCAACATTGACATTATTAAAGATCAATAGTTTAGACAATTTCACACATTTGCATTTATTTACAGGCTTAAATAATTGAGTGTTGCAACAACTGTAAACTTAAATGACAAATGCAAAGCAGGACCAACCTTCAACAACGAGATCAAATAAAAAAATTAAAATAAAAACGGGGTTCAACAAAGTCTGGGGTACAGTAGGGAAAAAAGCAAACTAATGCATACAGTTTCATTTTAAGGGCGAAGGTGTAGGGTTACATATACAGCCAACGCTGCTGAAGATCCACTGGCTGAATTTTATAAGGTCTTGACCTCTCCTTCACTTACGAGCAGCAGATGAAGAAAAACATTGGTGTATAAAATAAATCAGGAACCAGGTTGTTTCTGTATCTGACATGTTGGAGAGAATATAAGGATTTGGAAGAGGAGTTAAATAAAATCCTAGTGTGACGTTTTGATGAGAAAAGTCCAGAGCAGTTCTCCAGGAGCTCCCACCCGTCTGAACACAGGGCTGGCTTAAAGTGTAGCAGTGTGGTTCAGATCTGGCTGAGCGGCAGGAACTTCTGGTAGTAGCTCTTGGTTACATCAATCATGAGATCCTGTGTGCATTCTGGGAGCTCTCCTGAAAACAGACCTGGAGGAGCACCAGAGTGAGAGAGGGAGGGAAAAAAGACTTAAAAGCAGATTTGGTGGAAAAAAAGACAAATAAGTCTGCTGTGTGTCCTGCTGACCTGGACATCCGGAGAAGACGGTGAAAGGTGGCACCACTGTCTCAGGAGGAAGCACCGTGTTGTCTAGGATCTTGCAGCAGTCTTTCAGCACACATCGACGACCCTGCAAGACAGAACGAATAAAATTAGCAAACATCTCTGAGTTAAAACCTTTCACCGCCTCCGGAAGTCGTATAGATTCAGATTTGGGGGAAGCTGTGGGTCTTTTAATTTGTTATATGTAAGCTGTATTTCTTCATACTCTATTTCCATAAATATTCTCTGCATGTCCTCCATTTTTCCCCCCCAAATAGACACATATTAATCTGATGTTTCGGCGCTTCTTGCTATTTTCTTCTCTTCAAAGCATGACCACCATGTGACTGCAGAAGACTGTAGCTGGGAGACAGTTCCACTTTTTTTCTCCTTTTTTTTTTAAAGATAGGCTGTCTTTTAACCCCACCACCACTTACTATCACACAGTTCTTGCCGATGTGGACATAGGAACCGATCTGCGCTGCATTGACCACACAGTCCTCCTCGATGAAGACATGGTCTCCAATGTGGAGCGGGAAAAACGCCACACTGAAGCAAAACAGGGATAAGGATAAGATACGCTGAGTGAAAAAACATAAAAACAAACATAAATAAGACTCTAAAAGCCCGCAGAATGACTGACTGAAATACAGTTTGGTTAGTTTTTTTTTTCTGGATTACATACAGAGAGATGAAGACATCTGCAAAAACTCAAGCATCTGAATCCGTTTTAAGACAGAACTAAAACAAGATTAAATGTGACATGTTCAGCTTGAAGCCGTGGAACATGAGAAGAATGCCTCTTACCCTTTGCTGAACTTTTTAAAAGGTGGTCGAATAACACTCCGGCTTTTTACAACACAGTGTCTGCCCACTCTTACATTAGCCAGGTCCCCCCTGATGATGCAGTCATTCATCACGATAGTCTGCAGAAGAAAAAACAACAAGCAAAGCATTAAAGCCAGATTCCTCTCCTTGATAGCAGCGTTAGCTCGGTGCGTTCTTGTTGTTTTTCTCACTTTGCCGTTCAGTACGATGTTCTGACTCCCGCACAGCACGGACTGCCTGCTCACTTTGTTTCCAGAAGCCTGTAAAAACCACAACATATTAAACCCCTCTTCTTGCATCCGACGCCCTTCTCCACATTAGCAGACAGCCAGTTAGAAGAGCCGCTACTTTAGCTACTAAAGGATTCAAACGCCGCATCTATTACCGTTTCAATGTACTCCGCTTTGTTGTACAATATTTCAGACAGCTCCATGGTTAGTAATTAGTTATAATATCAACAACAGAAGTGGTTGTTATTTGATAAAAGCATGTAGTTATTATTTCCAGCTCTGAGTTCAGCCCTTTTCACTTCCTGTATTCTGCGCATGCTCCTTCAAGGATCGATTAGTCGGCCCTAGATGCTTCCATAATTTTCCTTTCTAATAAATTATTATTCGTATGAATATCACATTTAAAACGTGTCTATAGTACACTATAAAATATTAACCAAAAATAAACAGCAAATTATTTTTTAAGAAAAAGAGTCTCGTATTTAACGCGCATGCGCAGATTGGAGCCCTTGACCTGGAGTCTTCTAACTTGCCTCCGATTCAGCAGGTTCTCCTACAACATGGCGGCTCGTGTCCTGCAGCAGTGTGTCCGCTCGCTCGGCCGGCCCTCGTTGAGGCTTTGCCCGGTCAACCTCGCGCTCAGAGCGGCTGTGGCCCCGGCAGTCCCCGTCCACCGACCTTTCTCCTCCGCTGCAGACAGCCGGAGGACGCGGTGGCTGGGGCAGAGCAGGGTAAGTTGCTGCTAGCGCGGGGCAGAGCTGCGGCCTAGCTGTGTGTGACCTACCCGATGTCTTTCAAAGCTCACAGGCTAATGCGGTCTGCTGCGGGTTTACTGGGATGTGTGACCTTTGTTTTAGCTCGCGGACTAATTTTTCAACACGATTGTGTGGTCACCTTTATGACGGAGTGCTATTACGATACAACTGCTGAGTTTTGTGGCGTGTTAGCACTTAAAGCTAGCTGTTAGCAAGGTTTACTGGCATGTGTTGTTGTACTTGTGTTGGGTAAGTCTGCACCCCAGACATACATTAAATTAAATGCCTCTAACAGTGGATGAAAACCACTCTCTAAAGGCATGTTTTTATACACTCAGAAGATTGCGAAGGAATAGCAGAAAGCTTCAGTTTGCACAACAAAGACATCGTTATGGATTTGTTATTGAAAACTGGAGTCTTTAGGGTTCATTACTAAATATTCTGTGCAGTACACGTTTGCGTCACTGCTTTTTACAGGTGAAGACGAGTAAAAATGCAACTGGTTTAAATGAAAAGAGGTATCACTTTTCCTCTCAGATTTAGATAAGTCCAAAACCTCGTTCATCCTATCCTCTCTGCAATGTAATTAACCTTTATTCCTACTTTATAACAATTTCTGAAGGAATTAGATCATAAAGTGTAAGTACACCAAAGGCACACTTTTACGAGCCTTGTTTATTTTTTATTTTTTAAAAATCTTGTTTATATTATTTTTTTACTATGAACCTTCTTGTGTGTCTTTAATAAAGACATGATCATCTTCTCATAGTAGAAATTGGCATTACAAAACAATTCATTTGCCCAATAACTGCTGAAATACCTTTTCTAACAACTTGTACGAACCATGGAAATGCTTGAACACGCCACTTCATACATTCCTGTTCATTTCGCTGATTGTGGAAGTGGCCTAACTCAAGTCGTCTTCTGTCAGTAATGACTTCCCCACTGAAAAATGATTGTAAAAAGATTAGATTTTTGGGTTCCCAAGTGTCTGTTATTATCAGGATTTTGCTGAAAATCAGTGGATCTTTAGTTTCTTTAACAGTGTAGAGAAATATGTTGATCTGACGTCCTGAGCTCTCCTGTCTCTTTCTCCCGGGCCTTGCTTAGATCTCATCAGTGGGGTTGCTGTGCCGACAGTATGGCGACCTGCCCCCTCTCACCCTAGAAACCATCAAAGACCGTGTCTTGTATGTACTGAAACTCTACGACAAGATCAACCCAGAAAAGGTGAGTTGTTGCTAAGCAAGACAAAAAAAAAGTTTCTATTGGCTCTTTAAGAAGTCTAGAAAACTCTGGAAGGTAGTTTCTATATTTTCTGAAGTCAGGATAACTTATTAAAAAAAAGAATGAAGTCACTAAATAATTGTGTTTTATTCTCCAGCTTCAGGTAACCTCTCATTTCATGAAAGATTTGGGATTGGACAGCTTGGACCAGGTGGAGATCATAATGGCCATGGAAGACGAGTTTGGTGAGAGCTGGTTGGTTAGTAATCCAGGTTGAGAAGCAAAGAAGGAGAGATCGCCATGCAGAAATCAGTGGTTTATCTTATAGCATGAGATGCTCTTGAGCTAAAAAAAATAAATAAAAAAAGATTTGGATTTCAGTTTATTCCGGCTCATCGTTTGTTGGACCTCCCTATTCCGTTTCTGCTGCAGGCTTTGAGATCCCAGATGCAGAAGCGGAGAAGCTCATGACTCCTGAGGAGATTGTACAGTACATTGCAGACAAGAAGGATGTTTATGAATAATAGTTCAAAGGCAAGTACTTCCACTCTGCTCTCAGCCTCTCTTTAGTACACCTTCATTTGATTTTTCACATCACTTTCTACTTCCAGAAGGTGCCCACCCCATGGGAAGTACTTACGAAGCAGATCGGCGGCAGTTTTTTCCACTTCAACACCCCCTCATTCCCCTGTCAAGCTCTTCGCTCCATCGTAGCGACGTCTGCAATCGCCTGCCGTGTCTTGTGTTTCACTGTATTTAAAACGAACATGTGCTTGGGAGCTTGGATGTTAAGAAGCTGTATTAAACGAGGATCTATCACAGCCCTGAGTTTAATTTTACTTCAGGTTCAAATTGTCAAATTGATGTATAATTTTCTCATGAATAGATCAATAAAGGCAGGATGTTGGGTTCTGTAAACGCGGCTGTGGTCTCGTTTCATTCGAAGCATACGAATACAGATGCGATTTGTTCATCTGTTGTGTACAAGAATTAAGTTCTGTATTAAACACCCAGTACAGATTTCTCATCGTTTCCATTGATGAAAGGACAGAGAAGCAAAGCACGTTGGAGGCAAAAGGGAGCAATTTAGACAATGGGTTAGAATAGTCTGCTTATGCTTCTTACCTGGAAAACACTGAACATAAAATACCAAGGTTGTGGAGAAGCCGTGGAAATAAAGATGCGGTGAGCTTGAGCGTTTTGTCACTGTTAGTCTTTTATTGAGGGTTGTACCCAAGTTATACAGCTTTGTATGCTGGCTGCAGGAGCCAGAGGGTTACAAACAATAATCAGTATACAAGTACAGCCAACAGAAGACCTACTAACTACTACTCTACACCTTAATACAGATTCTCCTAAGAGTACTAAAATCCAGAAAATTAAAGAGGAAAAAAAAAAAAAAATACAGAACAAACCAAGCAACAAAAAAAAAAAGGATAAAAAGATTAAATGAACCCAAACATAGACAGCATCAGAGGAGACATTCATTATTAGAGCACACTGGAGTTGGTTTTCTATACCATGTAATATCAGGCGACTTGATTTTTTTTTAAAGTGTTTTTTTTTTTTGTCAATTTATACCCATACAAATAAAGATTGTCCTTCAAAAAGTGCAGATTCCACTGAAGTTAAGATAAAATCCTTTGATGATCCAAGGAAGACATTTGGAAAATGAAAGCAAAAGGTACTTCCTGTTCTGTTTGTTGGAAAGGACCGCGTCCTCTCGATGATTATAGACACTGTAAGCTTATATCTATATATATATGTATATATTATGTATAGTTTCAACAGTCTCCCCAAAGCAATGTGCATAATAGGTTTAAAGGTGATCCAACTACACACTGTGGATTGATAGAATCTCTATAAAAAACATTGTAGTTGTGTAAAATTTGCAGTTTCACCGGCCAAGCTGGGAAAATAAATGGACTTTGCAAATCTTAACCTGTCCTCTTCTGCTACAACTGGCCCTGCTAGGTAATAAAGGTTTATCAGGTTTTGTGTTTTTTTTTTTTTTTTTGATTTTTCTTTGCTTTATTTTTAAAGTTTATTAGAAGCAGTACAATTCAAAGATGGCACATGTTTGAGGAACGTTATTGGGAATCCCATCTCGAGCTGCGTTTCTAAAAAGGGATTTTTTTTTTTAAATTTCTTTTTAATATAATTTAGAGAACAGAAAACCCAAGGTGGACATGGAAGCCTGGGTTCAACACTCCACTGCATAGTCTCTCTGAGCAACACCCGACCCCGAGAAAGAGAAAGGGGAACAAAAATAAAAGGTAAAAATAAATCCCACCCGCCCCCGACCCACATCTTTGTGCTGGTTAGACTAAAGCTTTTCAGGGTTTGTACATGTGTGGTCATACTAAGTGTAAAACAAAAGACAGCAGATTCTCACAGTTTTTGTTTTTCTTAAAAAATAAAATAAAATAGCCTTAGCACTTTTGATCGACTGTAGGAGCCGTTGGGTGTGTGTTATGATATAATATAGCATTTTAGTCACAGGATAGTTAAGAGAAATAACACAAGTCACATTATTTGTACTTTAAATATATATAAAAAACAAAAAGTAGTAGAGTATCACCAGTGACCTTCCCTCCTCTCCTACCAATCTCTTTCCTTCTTTCCTCCCCTCTTCTGGCCCTGTCGTCAAGCTGCTTGGCAGCGTTTTGGGGATTGTACATTGCTCATGGTGGTTTTCCTCATGTCATCTTTTTGCAAATGTTTTTTTTTTTTTTCTTCAAGCATTTAACATTGTCCAGCTTTTTAAATACACATATGCACACATACCGCTTTAAAAAACACAACAACAAAAAAAAACAAATCCCTTTCCTTCCCTAACAACCCTCCCTCCTCGATTTGGCATAAGTTCACTCTCTCTCACACACACACACACACGTGCATCTTCACTCACTCACACACACACACACTAACAGTAGATTGAACAAGACAGAAAGATAGAACAATTCTGCTGGGAACAAAAAAAAAACAACAATATTATTACCGAGAGGCGTTTTACAGACGTTGCTTGTCCCTTCTCTAACAGCGCTAGCGATGCCACCTCTGGGGCTGCTCAGAGCTCAGTCATCGTCCCACTAACGTTTAAGGTAAGGGTACTAAAGTAGGACAAAACCGCTCTTAAATCAGCGCAGGAAAAATGTGCATTGCTAAAAAGAAAACAATACCATCCCACCCCCAAAATAAATCAGAATGAACAAAGTCCTTTTAAACGAGCGGAAAGGGAATATGGACAGATTGGGGTTGACTTGCCCCATATTTTTTTGTCAGTTTCTTTTTTTCTTTTGGATCGTCTCCCCTGTAATTGAGCTTAGGGTTTGGATGTGGGAGAGTTGATTCAAGATAAGCCAGCAAGGAAGCGAGCGGAACCCTGTGTGTCCCTGAAAACGAGCCTTATAAGTCACATCCTCTTGCCTGAGTCACAAAGGGGTTACGAAAAAAGGAGAAAGAAAAAAAAAATCCCCCAAAAAACCAACTATTTTCAGTCATAAGAATCTCCCGCCATGATCGCCCGGCATGGTCAGAACATCCCCCTGCTTCTTAACCCCCACCTCCTCAACAATAAACCACGTCCGTCCCATGCGGTGGCGACATGGCTGAAGATGCAGAATGGGTCAAATCGGAGCTCCGCTGAGCCTTTTTAACCGTTTCCACTACATTCCGAGGCGAGGAAAAAACAAAAACAACAAAAAAAAAACTAAGCACCGTCGTCTGTAGCTGCAGCTCACGCCACACAATAGTTACCCTGTCGCTAAGCTAAATCCTCGCCCGCTTGTATGACCCCGACCCGACTCCGGTGCTTCCTCCAATCCGCCCAAGTGCAAAATCCAAGGCTCCTCGGTTCATTCTGTCAATCTAACTTAAAAAAAAAAAAAAAAACCCTAAAAACACAGTTCAGATGTTCCACTTGATAACTTCAACAAGACAAAAGCACAAATAATATATTTATATATATATTTATAGTTTAAGCAAAGAGATGTGGAATTAAGTAAACTAATCCTTGTTTTTGTATGATTGAATTATTTGGTAGAGAGCATTCAATACTGGCACACACCACTGTCAAGTCTGGCTAATACTCGAGGTTTATTCACTACATACGCCTTAAAGTCGTTTATTGTATATATTCACGGTGAAACTTCAAAACAAAAAAAAAAACACAACAAAAGCCGAAAAGCTTGTAGTACTTCTGAAATAAAAACTCTATATTGGTGTTGGGGGGGAGGGATGTTAATGTGTGCACGCCAACACACACACACACGCATAGCAGGCTGAACACGGGAAGAGAAAAGTAAAAATAACACGAGAAAAAGAAAATTAAGGTCCATGGCTTCGCTAATGCTGATCTCTCGTCCAACGTGCTCTGAAGCTTTCGCTCTGTCGCGCTAAAAATTGTGCATCGTAGTAACTCAACAATCACTGGTATACAGGTAAATTTAATGTTCACGCAAGTATTTCTTTTGAAATCAACAGTTACATTCACACTGTTCTCTCGCTTTCTCACACACACACACAAACAAATTTATGACGTCAGAAACTTCAGATGAGTACCCCACCCTTCCCAGACGCAAAGGATGGGAAGAGAAAACCAACCAACCAAAAAAATATATATATAAAAGAAACAAAAAATAAAGAAAAACAAAAACAGTACAACAATACAATCATATTCTATTTGTAAACAGGTAGAAGCCACTTGACTTGTTGCATCTTCGGACACATTTAGGATCAAGGCAATGAAATGTGGACGACTTTTGCACTGTTAAAATATCTTCAACCAAATTTTGTTTTTTTTTGTTTTTGTTGTTGTATACCTTTTTTAAAACACATTTGTGGCAATGATTATAAGCAACAAAACTAAACAAAAAAAAAAAAGCGTGTAGTCGTACTTAATGAAACATTTCAAACATATATTTTTTTTGAGAGACAGGGAACAAAAATGAAAAGAAAAACCTCTCGGCAGGCCTTGTGAATACGAGAGGCTACAGTATGCATAGATACAGATTTTGCCATTTCTCTTGTTTTTGTTTTTTTATTATTATCATAAGTGACCAGACATTTTACACTCACATTAAAAACAGTCCCCAAAGTTTCTACAACAATGGAGTGGAGGAGGAGGAGGAGGAGAGAGGAATGGAGGGAGAGAGGGAGCGCTGGGATGATTTACAGTCCCTCCTCCGTCCTTCCCACCGTCTTTACCGGGAACGCTCCTCCTCCTTCAAAACAAGACAGCATATTGAAAGCAGTGTGTGAGCTTCTCCAGCTTTAAAGCAGTTATTTGGCAGAGGAAAAAAAATATATAAGAAAAAAAAAAAAGACCTTTACATAGTTTTCAGTGCTAGATGTTGGATTTTCCTTTCCTACAAGGAGTAGTAGTAAGTTTATTTTATTTTTTTGTTTGTTTTTGTTTTTAAATTCAACTACAAGGGGCGAGGGGGAAACTGGCTTGATTTCCTGAGAACCATTGCTGGTTATTTAGCAGACAAGAAGAGGAATAGTTTAAATAACCAATGCCATGGCCAAGAAAAAAAAAAAAAGAACCAAAAAAACACTGATCCGAATTCCCAGAGTTACAACGATCGTCTTCATCCTCAAGAGTTTTTTTTTTTGTTTGCTTTTTTCTATTTCTTTTTATAATTTTTATATACACCTTTTTTTTTTTTTAGCTTTTTAAATTTTTTTATTGTATTTTTATTTTAGTTTATCTTCTCTTTAAAATGAAGAATGGACACACGTTCTGCCTCCTAAGTCTTGTAAACAAGAGGTTGCAGTGTGGCACCTCCAAAAAACATTGAAAGCCTATTCTGAAAGTGCTGTTCCCTCCCCGCCCCGCTAGGGGGCGACCGGGAGGGCTTGCTAGATAGGCCCCGCCCACTTACTTAGAGCGGGAGAGGCTTGCTAGTCCCAGCTGCGGCTACAGTCCTTTGCACTGCAGAGCTCAACTTTCTTTAGTTTTAAAACAAAAATTGGTGCAATACTTTTAAATGTCACTTATTCTTTTCATTTTTTTCTCTTTCTTTCCATCACCAGATAATCATCCTAAGTCAGGCTTTTATTCTTGAACTTATCTGTTGATCTTGAACTCCACAACAACCAGTAAGGTAGGTGTGCCAAGGCAGAGAGGAGCGCACATATACTCATTCACAATGCAATCACAAACACACAAAGTACTCGCGCGCACACGTACGATAAGGACCTCAATGAGTAAACAGCTACACTGGAAAAAACTGGCTGCTCCCTCTATATTGCAGATTATATATACTGAGAAAAAAACCACATTCAGTGCAAAGTTAAAAAAGCTCATACTCCAACATTGTCAAACAAAACGCCAAAAAAAAAAAAGAAAATGTTGAAAATAAAAGAATTGGAATTCAAATAAACATGACGAATGAAACAAAATATATATAATAATAATAATGAACTTGACTGAAGCTTTTTTCGGTCTGAAAGAGCACTACCTGGAAGCAAATATCCATCCGTTCACATTATAGAATTGGCCTGCATGATTCAAGTATTCTGACTGATATGTTTTTGGGCTAAAACAAAGTGGACATATGTGCAGAAAGAGAAACGTAACTTGTATTCCACAGGGGGAGACACCACGGCCCCCCGTTTTGTTGAATATCTTCTAAGTGAGAAAGAGTCCCAACCAGAGCGGTTGCGTTTAGAACTACTCTTTTCTTTCCGTTTTCTTCAGCTGATTATTGACTATTCTCTACTGACCCGTCTGGCGCTTCACATGGAGTCCCCGCCCCCCGTCAGGTGGTCCACCGGGAGGAAGGAGCTGATTGGAGAGGGGCTGCTGATCCGCCCCGGCTCAGTGGCGCTGGGGTTCCCCCACAGGCTACTGGAGTAGTTGGACCCGCCCCACAGAGAGGATCTGTGCAGGTCGCCGCTGTTCCACTGGTTGGGCTCAGAGGCGCGGCTGGGGAAGGGGTGAGACTGATCCATTCGGCTTTGAGAGGAACCGATGGCCTGCCAGCCAGAGGAGGGCGTGGCCAGTGACTGCCCTTGTGCAAAGAAGCGGCTGATTTCCTCCTCGCTGGCGAACTCAGCCAGTATAGTAGTGTTCCCCAAAACACACCTGCAGGGAGACGAAGACGAGTTTATGTTTGCCCCGACACAAAACCCTGAGTAGAGCTGTTGAAAGCAAAAAGGAGGGTTCATGCATTTTTTTCTACAGTAGAATTTAAGCACTTTTCCAGGATTTTCAGTCGTTTTTCAGACTTTTCCAGCATCACATTTGAGACAAAAACAACACATAGAAACTAAAAAAAAAAAGATAAATTCAATTCATCATTGTATGATGTTTAGTACTGTTAATGATATTGTGTTTTACATTCTACATCTAGGACGAGATAAACTAAAATATAACAACATTTTATGTTTTGAAATGTTTCCTTCACACCGGACAGATCCAAGAACAAAACACCAATTTAACTAAAAACCTTCCCAATTTCAATAATGCTGTTTAATGTATAAAATACAAGCCAAGCTTTATTTCAACTACACAGATCAATAATTCAATGAGCCAATATTTATTATATTGGAACAATCCAAATGAAGCACATTAAGGTAAATTGCCTTCCTGCTCAAATTAATTGGTTAAAGCACAATACGCAAAAAAAGTTACAAAAGAAATCTATATATGGTATTAAGCGAATAGAAAGAATTTTGGTAATTATAGCTGACCTAAAACAATAAATGTTTGGTATAATTTAACTTAAGACAGTAAGAAAAAAAAAGTGTGTGTCTTTTTATTAGGCGTATGAAAACAACGATATCCAAATTTAGGCTTTTAATTTAACGTTGGATTGTAATTTATTATAAAACTTTGCAGTTTGAATATCAAGCACATTTAAGAACCTTTTTACTTCAGATAAAAAGGGGCTTAAATACAAAAGCTCACAAAAGAAAAACAAAAAAGTTTCTTTGTACTTTACTTTTAAGTTGTGTAGGTCTATCATTATATCTCAATGCAGTAAACTCAAGTTTGTGGTTGCAAAATGGCAAATTGTATAAAAGTTTAAGGAAATAAATATTTTGCGATGTCAAAGCTGATGGAAAGAAACGTGTTCGCGAATGATATGAAAAGTTGTATGATTGACATTCTATAAAAAGTCTGTTGGTGAAAATAAATGTTATTAGTTCATTCTTACATGTGCAGGCTCTTCTGGGCCTTGGCGGCTTCATCCTTTGAGCTGTAGCAAACCACAGCGTTACCATGTGGCAGGTTGAGGTGGAATGTGATCAGAGGGCCATGCTGCATGCACAGGGTCCTCAGAGTAGAGCCGTCAATCTGGGAACCCAAAATGAGCACGTAAGCTAAAACATCAAGCACTTGGATAGTAATAAACATTTAATTTGGGTTGGTTTTTTTTTCAGATTTATCTAAACTACTTTGAGTACCTGAGGTGTGAGATTTTTCAGAACAAGCCACTGGGTTCTCCCTGAGCTGCTGCTGTCACCCCAACTGGAGCCTGATTAATAAAAAGACAATACATCATTTAAAATATCAACAAAAAAATAGAGAGAGAGAGAAACATCTCACTCTGTCTCCCAATAGTAAAATTATAGAAACATCCATGCTGTCTCACCGGGTGTGTATCTGGACTCGGAGGAGCTCCAGCCTCCCAGCCTCAGAGCAGAGCCGTCCCAGCTGGAGGAGGCGGGGCTGGGCTTCTGGCTAGTGAGGCCGGGCGGTGGTCTGGAGGGGGCTGCTACTGGCAGCGGCTTAGGAGACAGGGGGACCTTCCAAAGCTCATGGGCTAAAGAGGAGTTGGACACAGAACCGCTGCCAGGAGACCACTTTGACTCACTGGGTCTAGCTGCAAGGGGAGGAAGAGGGAGAGACAGAGTTTGATTTTATTTAGGAAATGCAGAACTACGAACGTCTGATCCTTGGAAAGAGTATATTTACACTCAATTCCTGAGATTGAGTGTGAAACGTACCTGAAGTGCTTTGTGCTGTACTGGTGAGGGAACCGCTGTGGCTGGAGGCACGAATGGATGACCAGGCACTGTTAGAAGGCATCGTGGTGTTCAGTGATGAGGATGGCCCTGGGAAACCATAGCAACGGCGTTATTTCTATTCTGTAATCCTATTTAAAGGAGTGCAAAGTTTGGAGTTTCTGGTGAATCACCAATCTTTAATGAAAAACCTGATTTGCCAATTCCGATTTTGGTGGATACCATTTTTCTTGTCTACAAAGTCGCTAAATTGGCAACAGTGGGATGACTTTTGTTAACCGTGTAGGTGCAGATGTGACCTGGTGGGCGGGTCAGTCAGTCAGTCCTCTTTCACAGCAGAGAAAAAAGGGGATAGTGGCTCATTTTCAGACCTTTGCAGCGGTAGATAAGGTCAGTTTCTCAAGTATCGGTCGGTCTCCGATCTCTCAAGGTTAAGAAAATAGAGGCCAATTTATTGGTTGACTTGACTCCTCCGAGTACCCTTATTTACAAAACGTACAATCACATCTTCACATTTGAAGCATGGAAGTAAGATGGGCAACATTTTAAAGACGTTTGGTGTGGCCTACCGTTGTTCCTGTCCCTGAGGAGGTCTGTGTCGCGGACGGTGTTGATGGAAAAGTTGTTGATGACACTACCAGGGGTCACATAAGGGTCAGTCTCAGGGTCGATGTTGGGGTAACCTTTCCAAGGCTCCCCGGGCCGAAACTCTGCAGATAGTCGTCCACAATTATTAGCAGTCATTCAAAAGAAACTATTTAAAAAGAAGTTTCCTATGCTGACGGGGCCTCTACCTGGGGGCCAGGTGACAGTATTTCCATGGGGAGGAGGGGAGTTGGCACGGGGTGGCCAGCCATCCCCCACAGAGCCCATTGATTGACCAGGAGGACTCAGGGGAGACGGGCCGGGAGACAGGAAATCATAGAAAGGAGAGTCGTCCAGACGGAGTCCAGACGACATAGCACCTGTAGGATGAAATCTCAGGCTTAGAGACGCAAACAAGTCTACAAGCAGACAGCGGTTTTTCAATGTGCCGTTACTAAATGCACTTAAGGAGTCACGTACCAGGTTTGCTGTTCTGCTCCAAGGGGTCAGCAGCCCAAAGTTTCTTCAGTCTGGACTGGGGCAGCTCTTTGTAGTTCACAGCTCCTCCGCCACTGCTGCTTCCACCCCCAACACCCATGTCAAGGGTTACATTCTGGTTAGAGTTCAAGCCTGATGGCAAGAGACGGAGACAGAGGTCAGGAACAGCAAGAGTACCATCAACATAATGAAAAGTATTCACACCATTTTAACTTCTTCACATATTTCACGTCACAACCACAAACCTCACTGCTGAACTGAAATGTGGAATGAATTTGTTTCAGTCAATCTGAGTCGAATCTTTGCAGAACATTCAGTCTCTACAACTGAGTCTTTCGGAATATTTTTGCCCACTTCTCTTTGCTAAAACAAGGTTTCCCTCTGGAAACTTGCTCAGCACAGTGGTAAGTCCACCAGCGGCCCACCGTGCAGCAACTATAAACGTAGCTTAATCCATCTAAAACCCTATCTAAAATAAATGACGCTTCCCCTGGTGGGAGCCCCGCCAGGCTTATGATACACTAAGAGAACCCTGCTAATAAAGCTCAAGCTCAGTTAGATGAGATTAAGATTACTTAGCATCTGAACATCAGTTTTCATATCTTGTTACCAACAACAAGTAAGATTTCTTATGGCTTCCCTTCCTTCTTCACCCATACTTCAGTAAACCACAAATAAAAATATGGCAACCCCATTTGAAATCTGAGAAACTCTGTCTGGTGATTTAGATGATTGACTAGGAATCGACATACCAAAGGAGAAGTTGCCGAAGGACCCGATGGAGGAAGTGTCCTTCTGCAGGTCTGGGGTGTTTTGGGACAAGTAGTTGTCGGGGTACGGTTTGAGTTGCCGTGGAGGCTGCATCATTGATGGAGACGAACCAATGGGACGTGTCTGTGGAGAGAAGGAGGAAGGAAGCAACTTTAAGACATTTTACCTGCATCTGGTGGAAGTTGGCTTGAAATTAGAAAACATGTTGGACCAACTCACCTGTTCAGTCTGACGACCCATGGGCATGGCCCTCTGACTTTGAACCTTTTGCTGTTGCTGAAAGAGAAGACGCTGCAGACAGACGACAGAGTCAAAACCCAGAACAAGAATCACACCGACCCTTTAATGACAGTTTGTGCATTTTAACCAAGCGGGGTCTATGCAAGCCTCTGATTTCATACTTGTAACTGGCTGATCTGGTTGAGCTGTGTCAGCTGGTTGAGCTGGGAGAGTTGGTTGAGCACAGCCACCTGCTGACCAAAGAGAGGGTTCAAACCACCGTTAGCTCCTGGGTACTTCAGCAGAGAGGGAGGGACCTGGACCAACAGAGAAGGATGCAGGTTTAAGTTAATATCTGGCATCTTTGAAAGACGAAATGAGACAGAAAAACACCATGATGTTCTTCCTCAAAGTGAAGTGGCTTGTAAAGCGCCACCTAGCTTGTGACTCCATTTGCTGAATTAAGCTCTGACTGGATGCATTGTCTTTATTTGAGACGCAATTTAAGTAAACAAAGCCAGTAGTTCTTCTGGTTTTGCAATGTTATCTTGACCATATCAACGAATATATTTAGATGGAAATTAGCTACAATAAAACGGTATAATCTGGAGTGCATTTTGGAGACAGAAAAATAAACGTAAAATTAGGTGAATAAAGGTAATTTTTCATACTGCAATCAGCTAGCAGAACTTATAGACGTGTTATTTAACGTTACATTTGAAATGTACATACTGAGCAAAATGTTGTCACAAAACTCCAATAATAGTAAATAAACAAGTAAATAAATTATAATGAAAACTATCAATATCAATATATACAATAAAGATGAATGGGAGCTTATTAGTCGTATGCCAACAGACGGTCATAGTTGAAAATGAGAATTTGTTCTTCTGCCAAAAATAAAAGAAAAACTAAAAAAAAAATTATGACTAAAATTGATAATTTAAGGTTTTTATACTCGAGTCTGGACTGGATTTTACTCTTTTATACACTTTTTGATACTGCAATCAGAATGAGCCAAACACTAAAAGCTGCAATCTATGGTCTAGTCAAAGCTTGTTAAAATAAAAATTGTGATTGTTTTGGCTTCTCCCTCAAAACTGTAAAAATGTCAGGTTTTCCATCTTGAACCAAATCTTTTCTATCAAATGAATGGGGAATTCTGGCATCGCATTTTTCTAATTTCTTGCAGATATTTCAAGCATTAGCTAAAAGACACAAACAGGAGATTTACACAAGACCTTCATGTAATTAAAAAAATTCAACAAGTTTCTTCTGTTTCTTTTTTTTACTTGCTTTCCGAAAATAAAAGATAGAAAAGTACAAATTTCTGGCAGGTTTAAAGAGTCCAAGAGTTTCAAAAAACAAAAACAAATTGTTAACAGTTGCTGAATGCCGCATGATTATAATACAATTACTGCATTGTTAGTTTGTTCTACCTGAGAGGGAAGGATGGTTGGAGGCACTTGGTTGCGAAGATTGGGTTGAGGTGGGGGTTGGGACTGGGGGCCTCCTCGGCCCTGTGCTACGCTGCTGCCACCCAACATGGGGTTTACATTCTGAGGAGGAAAAAGAAACAAAAAAAAGGAAAAAATAAACCATTTTACATAAAGTTATTTAAACAACCAAAATGTAACAAGAAAAACAACCAGTTTAACAGTTTAAGGTCTAAGATTTAATAAATGTCAGGAATTTAGTGGAAAGTAAGCCACAACGCCAGCCATGTAATGTGAAGAACAAATCTGAAAGCTCAAAATAAAAAAACAAAAAACAAACAAGTACTCATCATCCTTCCACACTCACCTGCGGAGCAGCCCCAGAACTAGAGTGGGAAGGGGATGGCCCGGAGTTGAAACGGGGGATAGGCTGAGCAGAATTGCAAGGGGAAAGGCTCATGCTTTGATTGGAGGAGAGCTCATCAGAAGCAGGGCTATCATAAGCGGAAAGCTGCAGAAATAAAGGCCCAGCGCGCACGGCACATGGACAGCAAGCACAGAGGGACAGGAAGCATGTCAGCAGCCAAATAAGCACAGAGAGGGAAGGGAAGAAAAGAGACAGTAATTAATTTTGCATAACGAGGAGGGTGAAAGAGAAAATTCTGGACTCTAGGGTGCGAGAGAAAAGTGCAGCGAAGCAAAAACAGATTTAGGATCGAGTCGAAGCACAATAGAAAACAGACCTGAAAATTTAAACTAAAAAGAAAAGCATGAACCTCGCAGCAATCTTGTCAAACTCCTTATGAGAGGCCATTTATCAAGTCAAATTCGTGACAAAACTACAAGTAATGCTGCGCAGCAACTGAGAAGAGTTCAAACTGATAACATTAAAAAATAAAAAAACAGTGCAGACATGCAATGTGCCAGAACAACCACTTAGGGGCAGAAGAGTGCAAAAAAAGCAACAGCTAACCAGACATCCCCCCCCTCTAAAGGCTTCATAACTGAAGCTGCGTACCTTCTCAAAGTAAGGACGATCTACGACAGAGTCCTTGTGATACTGGTGTCGAGAAACTGTGTTCTTCCCCATGACGCCGTTGTAGTCCCCCATGCTGCTCATGTCCATACGTTTGTCCGTCCCCATGCCTGATCCTGGTTTCATGGACTCATCAGGAGAGTCCCTCTGCAAAGGCAAGAAGATTTAGATTTAACCCACATCGTTTGAGGAATATAATCAAGAATTTATACACAGAAAGCATTTGGCAGGCAGAAAAACTTAACATAAATAAACACCAAAAGCCAGTTTTGTTTGTACAAGTGCATCTCCTATTGAAAATATCACTGAAAATCTTTCAATTTCCTACATAAAAAAGTTGAGCCTCTCCACTCTGCTTCCAGACTCAGACCTTGATTTCCAAATGATGTGCAAAGTTTAAATTTAATCTAAAATGATGAAATTAAGAGTCCTTTATCTCTTTAGCGACAGGTAACTTCTGACATCGTCTCTGGTCCAGGAATGCAGCAGCTGCTGTATACGTGTGTCTGTGGCTCTTAAAGCAATGAAATCTACAAACTTCTAAATTGGCGTTTTCTTCACATTCCCATCAAGACAGAATAAGTTTGTAAAACTTATTCTACCAGTTTTTTCTTTCCACAAAACTTTCCATTTATATGCTGAAAATGCAACAATCTGAACAACTAGCTTCATTGTGTGCAGACCATGATATCTCTGGGCTGTATATTTGTGTATGTATATTTTTTGTATATATTGAATTACTGAAATCAATTTCATTTTTTAAAGTTCTTAAAAATATACCTATATTTTAAGCATGTTTTTCCACTCATCTCTTCAGTGTCCAAGTTGTACTAATGATGTGAGATTATTGAAACATTCAAACAGAAACTGAACTTTGAACAGAACAGGATGAAGCTTACAGAGAAAGACATGCTGTTGAACTGGGTGATAAAAGGTTTCCAAGGATCGTCCTGCTTGTTGACTGGTTTGTTCATCTGAAACACAGATTTAAAAAAAGCAATAGAGACTCTTAGTTTGTCAACAAAAAAGGGGGAAAAAAATGTAAGTATTTCTGCCTTTTTTAATATAATTGTGTGTGTAATTCGACAGACCTTGTTGGGGCCTTTTTGCTTGTAGTTCCACGTGTTCTGGTCATGAGACCGGTTGTCCTGTTGGTTGTTGGTCCACATCCCAATCTCTACCTCCTCTTCCTGGTCCCAGCTGTTGCTCATGGACACGTCCTCACTACCCCATGTCTCCATAGGCTTGGGACCTGCAAATATTAAGAAAAGATGTAACGACAAGAAAACAAAAATAGGCAGTACGGTACATATGTGAGGTGAAAATCTGCCGTCCACCTACCGGACTTGTGCTGATTGCCCCATCCTGACCCAGATTCTCTGACGTCCTTGTTGGGTTCATCCCAGCTAGCGCTGGTGTCCATGGGCTTCCCCCAGGCAGATGTCCCGTTGTCCACCGTCACAGGTGGACCAGCTGAAGGTTCCCCCCATGAGGAAGACTCCTTCTGCTGAGAGTAGGGTTCCCCCCAACCTGCAGAAGTGGAGAACACCATATGAGCCGCTGTGAAATTTCTAAAGTGTCCTCTTCAGTAGTTGAGACATAGTTGGCATTCGGAAGCATTTCTCTTTTCTTAAACACAGGGAGCTTCTGCAATCAGTCAAACCTCTGGTGTTTAGACAGCTTTTTTAGTCTGCTTTAACTAAGAAAGGGTTACGCCAATGCCAGTTTGATTAAGCAAGTGTTTATTTAGATGTTTAGCCTTTATATAGTGAGAAACGGGTTCAAAAGGCTCTTGTTACAGCTGACCCCACAGACCTGCAGCTTTCTCTTTCCACAGGAGGAGTTTGGGGGGAATGCCAGGGATAGCTTCTTATAAAAATAGGACTGACCACGGGGTACCCAGAGGTTTCAAAGGCCCTCCAGTAAATGTGCATAGAGTTGTAAACTTGCATAAGCCAACATTCATTAAGGGCAAATCTTGATATTGAAGGACACTAGAGGTGGGTATTATATTGCTTATCATTTATCGTGATACATTTTGTCACAACATACAATGTTTCGTGATACAAACATTCCAATTAATGTTTATAAAATCCAAAAAAATGTCCGGCTCATCGGCAATGTGACATGCATATTGTGTTGGGATAGTGCAATTTACGATTATGCAGACCCAATATGCACGCCTTGTAGCAGAACACCAAAATGTCCAAGTCAAAATCTGCTATTTAGATCGTTAACCTTTCAATTTATTACAAAATAACTCAATTTAACATCAGTCAGAATTAGAGGTGGTTGTTAGATTAGAGTCCATTTAAACCAGAGTTTCAGCAGCTGTCACCAACTCAAATGTAATACCTTTGACACCATTGTGAATGGAATTTAAAACCTATTGTCTCCAAAAACATGTACAAACTTTGTCCAGTCAACTGCTGATAAATGTGCACTTTCCAATGATGAACACAAAAAAAGCTAGCTAGCTAGAGTAGGTTAGCAGTGAGTCACAGGGTGTAATGAAGATGTCTGCATGTAACTAAAGCTTTTGCCTGACATAAAAGTCCCACAAGAAAAAAAAACAGACTATGCAACATTAAATAGTCCTACCAAGACAACACTTAAGATCTGTAATTAATATATATAAACCCAACTTATTTTTTAAAATTCATGTAGGACTTTTTAAGGCCTTCATTGTATGTACACTAACTTCAGACTTTTTAAGGATGTGCAGACATCCTGTAAACAGTCCTCCAAATGTATTTTGTAGCTTTTAGTAACTTTAAACATCTGGGTAAAAAAAAAAGAAGCATCCTCACATCATAAGGTTGTTAGCATCTACCATTTTATTTCTAAGAAGTAGAATTTTTTTCTCTTTGAAATTGTGCAAAACATTGTGAGGCTCTATTCCTATCATGCAAAAATATCTTAATGTTTATGAAAAACATGATAAATGAATATGTGCAAAACACTGAGGTTGTTGTAGTTGGTTCACTGCACAAGGACATCTGAACACCCTATTTGTGCATTTCTCTTTCTCAGGCCCTTTCTGCAGAATAGCTGCCTTACACTGAAAACGTTCCCATTACCAACGCAGAAGACCTCCTCCTTTGCCATTCATGTTCTCTCTTGCTCTTTTCTACTTCAACTTAACAAAAGTGTATGTGCAGAATTGCTGGGTGAACAAAAAACAAAAGAAAGAAAAAAGAAGAGGTGAATGAGAAAAAGAAAAAAAAGCGATGCTCTTGGCATTCCAGAGGGATGACTCAACTAGCTTTTGGAAAAAGCTCTCAGCGCAGGCAACACAGTAAGAGGACTGAGAAAGGGTTTTACTGGCTCAGTTTTTGCCCATGTAGCTCTGAAAAATATGCACGTGTTATTTGTGAGCATCCGCACAAATAACACATTTTAAGTCAGAATTTGATAAATAACTGCTCACTTAATGTGATATATTTACCTAAAAGTTGAAACTTGCATGCATGATCTGCTTTGAGATTACTTCATACAATTTAAGAATATATCCCAAGTTCCATAACTTACATATACTAGGTAAGGTAATTTTATTTATTTATTTTCAGTAACAAGGCAATTCAAAGTGCTTCACATGAATTATAATGAAATACAAACACGATACCAAAATAAATTGTTCTCCCAAAGTTATAGTTGTTTTCCTGTGGGTGCAATCAAACTGTAAATCTTAATATTTTCATTTCTTAAAAATGACAACTTTTATGCCGTTTTCTTATATATCATGTAAAAACAGAAATATCTGTCATGTTTTGGATTTATCCCTTCACTCTCTGTAATGAAATGTCAGCCTGTCAAGAGTTGTCCTCTTTATTGCATCAACAGAAATTTAAATACAATAGTGAAAAAGGCCATTCATATGTGCGTGTTAATATGTTTGCAACCTACTTGAAGTGGAGGTTTTGTCCTGGTTGACGTGCTGCACAGGCGGCGGCATTGAGCAGTGTGCTGGGTGGGGTTTATTCTGAGAGGGTGGGGCCATGGGCTCCGGATCTGACTGAGTGGTCCTGTTCCACATGTTGACAGCCCCTCCATTGTATTTACCTGTGAAAAGTTTCCAATATTTTTATAAATAGTATGTTTTTATTTTTCAGGCACAAATATGCAAGGACATTTTGGATATTTTTTTTTCAATGAGCCTACTCAGCTGAATAATTCTTTGAATACAAATATGCTACTAACATACAGCCTTAAACCTTGTGCAAATCTGAAAACTTCATTTGTCTGTCACTTTGCAATAAAAAAAGATTTTCATTCATACTTAAGTGCTCAGCTGTTAGTTGCCTTTAATGGTTTAATGTAAGGCCTATTTTTTTTAAATCAGTCTCTTTAAAGAGATTTGTATTTGAATTGGTTGTTACCAGGATCTCCCCAGGCTGCAGTTCCGTCATCGATCTCCATCCTCCGACGGATGGACTCCGGAGAAGGTTCCTCCCATCCAGTTGCAACGTTCTCCTTCTGGCCTACAGCAGGCATTGGGCCACCAAGCCAGCCTGGAATAACAAAACCCTGGCATTAGCTTGTTTATTCCTCTCAAAACATTTCACTATAAACGCATTCAGTTCAGCTATGATCAATTCTAGCAACGACAAACCCTCTTGATCCCCACCTGTGGGTTTGCTGGAACCCTGGTTGCCCCTGGACGTGCTGGATTCAGGACCTTTACTCCATTCGTTAGAAGGTTTAGTGTTGGCTTCCCCCCAGTTCTGAGCTCCATGGTTGTTCTTCCCTGGCTCACCCCAGCCTTGGTTGGGCTTGTGGACCGGGTCTCCCCAGTTGGAGCTGGGGTTTGGAGTGCTCTGGTCAGGAGTATTCAATCCTCCACTGCCTACCCAGGTACTGCTGCTGCTGGTGGTCCGGCTCGGCTCGCTCCAACATCCGGAGCCAGAGCGGTCGCTGTCGCTGTCCCACCCCACTGAGCCAGCGCCCTTCTGAGGTTCCCCCCAGTGGTTGCTGACTCCTGTTCTGGTGCCATCGACACCGCTACCCCATCCTTCACTACCGTTTCCACTGTTGGATCCCCATCCCTGCTGCGTTTTGGGTGTATTAGTCCATGTCATTGACCTAAAGGGGGAAAAAAAGGTTGGTAAATTATAAATACACACTGAAAAACAAAAAATATAATAAAATTGTTATTGATAAGTATGGTTGAGAGAACATTCGGAGGGAAAAAGTGATTACTAATATGAAGGAATACCAGGATCTAAAAGTTTTTAATTAAAAAAAGAAGCAACAATTGGCTCTACTTCTAAAATCACATAGATAAAGTACTGTTACAGATGCATTATAATACACGCTGAACAAATATTCTGGTATGAGACCCCAATTTAATTCTTGTAACAAGCTGATATCAGCTGGTTAATAAGTCTGGTTAACCGATATTCTAATCACACACCTATGAATGATGGTTGCCGTTCATTTTTTCTTTCAGCCAGCTGAGCAACAGCAAGAGGTATTCGAAAAGTGAGAGTTGCAAAGCAAAATTTTCAACTTTCCGGTTTACTATGACCTCGTTAAACCATTAAAAAGTAAAAAAAAGAAACTCTCAAAATAACTTCTTAAAATCATGATCAGCAACCCCTGCTTGTATACAGCTGGAAAGTTGGGCAATGCTTACCTGTCGTCTTTAACGTTGTTGTTCCAGGTGTTGCTGCTGTTACCACCCTTGTAACTGGATCCATCATCCCAGCCACCTCCTCCTTTACTGTCCCAACCTGATGTTTGTTTCTGCTCTCCCCAACCAGAGCCTCCACCATCAGGGCCTGAGCTGCTTGGCCCAACCCCCCAACCTGCAAGAACATCCAAGACACAATGATCAACTTTCCGTCTCAATGGTTTTATAGTAGGAGCAGTAGGTTTATGTTGAATATTAAGGACCAGCTCCTACCTCCAGAGGTCTGGGAGGGAGCTGCCGTTGTTGCTGTGCCCCAGCTGGAACCCCTGCTGCTCTGCTTTCTTTCATCCCCTTTAGGACCCTGATTGACCGTAGGAGAATTGACGTCCCAAGCGGTGTTCTGCCGTATGGGCGTTTGTCCCCATCCAGTGTTGGACAGAACCCTCGGGTCCACATCGGCCCGGGTTATGGCTGGCGTCATCGACGGGGTATGGTCGCCTTTCCTGCGGTTTCCTCCTTTAGACTGGTTGACGTCTCTGTCTGAGCTGGATTGACCTCCGGCGCTTTCACAACTTCCTTCGCTTCCTCCGGAGCGGCCCCAGCCTCCAGTGACACCTCCCAGGCCCTGACTACCACCGCCTGCTCCTGCTCCTCCCATACCCATAGCGTCATCCTCGAGGCTCTTCCACCCATTGTTGGTAGAACTTCCTTTCTGAATTCCTGCTTCTGAACTGTTACCAGTCGTCGCCGATCCCCATTCTCCGTTTGACATTTTGCTGTTAGAGGTGGAAGAAGACGATGACGACGACGAGGAAGAGGAGGATGCGCTGCTCCCCCATGGGCGAGGGATCCCTGCAGGAGGGCCCACAGTAGTTTGGTTTCCACTTCCAGGAGCTTGGCCTGTAGAGCCTGGGATTTGATTAGGGCCAATGCTCCAGGACAAGTTACTTTGAGGCTGGTTCGGGGTGTTGGTGGGCCCTTGGTCCAACCGTGGGGCCCCAGTGTTATTGTGGTTATTATTACTCTTAAAAGCAGCAATAGAGGAGTTCTGGGAGTTCACAGTGTCTAAATTAAGAGGGCTTTTGTCTACAGGGTAGGTAGCTGCGCCCCAAGGCGTACCAAAAGCCCCAGTACCCCCTGATTCTCCTTGAGGGTGCTGGGGAGCTAATGAAGGGCTCCCATTGGCCAGTGCCCCCCCATTTCCTCCTCCAATGGAGCCCCAGGAACGCTCCCCGCTGAGCAGGTGTGAGGCGGTAGAGTCTGGTGGACTAGAGGTCACTGTGGCGTTAGTAGTAGTAGTAGTATTCATCATGATAGTGTTATTTGGTCCATTGGGTTCAGTGTTAAGGTTGCTAGGCAGCAGACCACCATTGCCACTGTTGCTGCCTCCTAACACCTTGCTGCTCGATGTACCATTATTCACCTCAGTGTCTTCCATCATACTGCTGCTGTCTGGAGCTGCCATGCCCCCCCAGGCCATTATGGGCCCCTGGTGAGGAACTACACCCAGTTTGGAAGTCATCCCCTGAGCCGGTGGAGGCCTTTGGCCCTGGCACACCGGATTTGGGGTTGTATTCTGTGGCCAGGCACCGTGGTTGGCATTTGGGTTTAAAATGTTTGGGTTTGACCCTCCATTTATATAAGAGTTGCTTCCACCAATTGTGTTCATGTTGCTGCCTGACTGGGAGCCCCATACACCACTACCGCCAAATAGCTTGTTGTTGTGGTTACTCATATTATTGCTGCCAATACTGCTGGACCCAGCCATGGAGTAGTGTGAGGATCCGGTGATATTGTTTTCATTATTTGCGTTGCTTAAGGTTCCGATGCCTCCAACCTGACAAATGTTGCTGTCTCCGTTCACGCCGACACCAACCATCATGGTGGATGTCAGGGAGGAGGGGGAAGAAGCTGTTGAGGACACGGAGGAAGAAGTGTTGGCTGACATCATCATCACTGTAGTTGCAGCAAGGCCGAGGTTCTTCTCTGAACCGACTGAAGAGTTAGAATCTGCATCCATGCATTCTGATGCCAACTCCGGATCGGACCCTGAACCACAGCCAGAGGAGGATGAGGAGCAAGAAAATGAAGAGGAGGAGGGAGGCCAGACAGAGGAGTTGGGTGAACAAGTGTTATTGGATTTGTCGGAACTCCCGTCACCTAGGACTTTGCTCCAGTTGCTGTTACCATCACTGCTGCACGGGGAGCCAGAGGACCAGGAGGAAGGCTCATACTGGGAATCCAAGCCAGGATGCTCCAAACCTGCGGAGAACAGGATAGGACGCTGTTGAGATTTGAGCGTAGAAGCAGCTGCAAAAAATGCAAAACTATCCATCCTGAAGCTAGAACTGGTTCGTGAAAGACCTAAAATGAAGTCTAGTTAAACTTTTACTCCTCTATAGGAGGGCCATTCCAGGGTGGTTACAGATTCTCCAAAAAGCCTGAGGACTAATAGTTGATTTGAACCCCTTTCCACCTGGATACTTTCAGGAAGGGACTTTAATAATTCAATAAATTCCTAGTTAGATCTCCTAATGTCCCAAGCAGGGATCTTCAACCATTACAATCCAAAGAGTAATTTTTGCTCTCAGCCCAGTTAAATAAACTGGTTTAGGGGCTGTAAATGTCAAGTGATCTTTTTTTCAGGGGGGGGGGGGGGGGGGGCAACTTGTGATTTTTTTTTTATATAGAAAATTTGTTATTGAAAACTTAAAAATTTACTTCTATTTTCAGGTTTTAGAGGGAAAAAAAACTTTTGAATGAGTACATTTTAAAATGGTGCTTTAAAGAAAAAATTATCTAAAAATTAGTTACTGGTATTTTTAGTACCATAATGAAAATCTGCTAAAACCTGCAGATATTATAGTTATATTTAAAATGAGTTAGCAATTTAAAGACAAAGTCATCAAGAGCCTAAAGTCTCTGGTTGCAGACCCCTGGTTCAGTGTTTTAATTTAAAACAATATTAAAATAGTATTGTAATAGTAGCTCTGTAAAAGCTACAGTGCTACTATACATTACCAACATTTTGGTAATGTTGATTAACAAACATTGCTTCCCAGGCTTCAGTTATTACATTAATAAGAATTGTTTAATCATCTTACAAACTCTGCGACTGATCTCTCACTGACGCCACTTCATCCCAAAACAACTATAGACAACATCCAACTGTACGAGTAGTCCATTACGCCACGAAAGAAGAGAAACAGACCTCCATTAATACTACAAACAACGGTTTGGTGTATTAAGTCCGTTAGATGGTTTTCATTTAACTCCTCATTCACAATCTTATATTTTGCCATTTTGTCCAATCTTTAATTTGCCAACTGTTCTGAATGCCATTGCTGCCAAAAGTAAGCATGGACACAGCTGCCACCATTTTGTCTCCTCAGCAGGACACAAAAGCATGCCAAAGCTATTAAAGAAGATTCAGTGAGGCAGGCGACTGGCTGCTGACGAGCCGTTGGAGGGCATAGGAAGGATGCCAACTGCATGAGGAAAAAGAAGTTGGCAAGGGGGAGGAAATGAAGGCATCTAAGATGGAAGACCAACAGCATTCAGATCTGGCATGTTTCTAAAATTAGATTTCACAGACTGCATCCAGTTATCCCCCCCTTCACCATTAAACACCCATTCTGTCACTGTGGCGTCTGCCTAAATCTCCAGGAGGCATATTTACTGTAGTAATTCTGTCATATTGCATCAGTATGTGGTTCTCATAGCAGGAAACAAAAGTTTGACACTAAAACCAACGTTAGTAATGCCATTTCAAAATGAAAGCATCTAATGCAGCCTCCCATCTCCAGGTACAAACAGGAAGTGTTCAGAATGATGTGGTTCCTCTGGTTAACTAGTAATGAACTTGTCAGATTTCTTAACCTTCTCTTTTCCCTAAACCTGGCGGGACAGCCAAATAATAATAATGCAAGGCATGTTATCAATTAAACAAACAATTCTCTATGAAAATTGTCACCCGAGATGCAACTTTCTGCCAAGCTTTACAATAAAACCATGAATGAAAATATAGTGCACTTCAATATTTATGTAGTTTATTACGAAGGCATTTAAAATTTTGTCTCGTTCCATTTGTAAGAAAAAAATATATATTAGTGAAATATTTCTAATAATGTTAACATTTAGGCTGCAGGGTAATTCTACCAGCTTCCAATGATCTGTTTTACAAAAAATTGTGATTTCAACTGGTGATTGTGACATTTTGTTTGTTTTTGTTAGTGAAGAAAGTTCCTAAACCAGAAAGACAGTTTAATGAAGACAAGTTTTGTAGCTGGTGTAGCATGTCAACAGGACTGGCTGCAAGTCGGCTAAACACAACCAGACGTCTGAATGTTTTCCATTTTTTTTTCTTTAAACAATCTTCACTTCTAAAAAATAGTCCCTGTCCAGCGCATCTTACTATGTTTGCCAGATCTTTCCTTACGCCCTTCAACATTCCCTTCTGCTCCCATTTATCTCCATTCCACCGATAAGCAATGAACACAATGCACCGTCAATACAGGTCAAGACCCAGTCTCACAATTTCTTAAAGCAAACAATCATCATAGGGCATTACAGGAAAAAAGGGCATGCAGACAGAAGGTTCAGGAAGAAGCAATAATGTTGTGTCACCTGTTTGATTAGGGGAATGGCTGACGGAATCCCGAATGGGAGCCATGCCTGGAAACAGAAAGCAAAGGATCAGGCTTGAAAGGGGACAGAGACAGAAAAAGGTTTTAGAAATAGTTAAAGCTGAAATGCAATTCAATGAGAATCTAGTAATGCAGAGCGCTAATGTCAAGAACATTCAAGAGAATAAAAGCTTGCAGTATGTTAGTAGCCAGTGTATGCACAAACATTTAGGGCAGTAAGTAACTATTGCCTTACTAAATTCATTGTTCTGACGATTAATCAGATTTTTTAAAAACATGCATATTCTGCAGATTTTTCATTCACCCACTAAAGATTTTACACAACGTTAGAAAAACATAAAAAAAGACAAGAAAAATAAGTTTCTTTTTTGCATAAGACAGACATTATACTGCATTTTAATCATTTCAGCCCTACCTACATTTACAGTTATCTTTAGTCAGATTTTATGACTTATAATGTGTTTTCACTTTTGATGAATTAAGGATCTCTGCAAATCAAGTGTTTTTTTCTTCATAATCATCACAAAACGTATATTGGCGTCAACTAGAACACCTATCCATGTATTCCTAAATGCTCAAATCAATAAAAGCTAATTTATTGATTTTTATTGAGGGTGTAATAGAATATAAACATATTTATGTAATTGAATAGTTGTAAAAATGAGTCAGGTAGACATTATTGCACATACAATCAAAAGAACATATTCCTTTGATGCAACAGGATGCTCACTCAAATGGTTAATTATTTCCCTTACATTATGTTTCTCTTATACTAATTCTTCAAAATTGAATCATAATAAAAGTGTTTAGTGAGTTTAAGCAAAAGGACCCCTCCACCACATTCAGATCCATCTAAGTGAACATTTGTTTACAGGCCCTCCTCAGGACTGATATCCATGGCAAACAGTGCGTTTATAAAGCCTGGTGTCGCCATAGGAAAACGTAGAAGCTCCTTTTGCTTTTCACAGTTTACCTTTGAGTGCCACTGGTGGCTGCAGCTCCTGGCTGGACAGGAGGGCTTCCCCGACTTCGGTGGAGAACAGGCGACCTTTGGTTCCCAGGGTGACAACGGGGAGGTCAGCGGTCAAAGCTTGGTTTAGCGCAGCCTCAAGGGTGTGAGGTGAGGAGGCAGAGCTTGTCAGAGCAGGCAGCAGGCTGATCAGCCCCCCTTGGCATTGCTGGGGACTTTGTGTGTGTGGGTGGGTGTATGGATGGGGAAGGGGAGTAGGGGGCTGTGGTTTTGATTAAGGTCTTTGTCTTGACCAGGTATGCTCTGGCACTGCAAAAAAGAAGAGAGAAAAACGTCATTAGTGTTTTTTAAACAGCTATACTAAGCCTGGCGGGCCACCTGGCTTTACTTGTGCACCCACCAGGCTAACTACTGCTTATTTATTTAAGCCTTTTTAAAATGTTTGCATTTTTAAGACCTTATAGTTGGTGTTAATCTTCGAATCTTTCAGTAGCAGTAAAATGATTAAGTGATATTTTCAAATTTCCCATCAACTTTAAACATTTTCTTAACTTAAAAACACACGACAGGCTGCCGGATGAATGACTGCCCCAGCACCCAACCAGGCTTAGCAAGTTTTCTGGGGGAAACCTTGTGTCTTTAGAACCTTTTTAACAAGTGGAAAAAACTTAAAGCATTTTTAACATTTAACTTGAGATTTCACATTAAAATATATTTTCGTTTCCCCTTTTCAGAAAGAAAATTAATTAATGAAAACCTGAAAATAATCTAGCATTCAAGTATTGAAGTGTGAAAAAACAGTAGTCTGGCACCTTTCAGCCACGATCTGGGGCAAAAAATTAGTTAAAAAGAAAGTTAAATAACTGTCAGCTATGACACTAAAAATGCAATTAAAAAGCCTGGATGTATGATCAGCTTGAACAATCTACTGATTTGCATTTGGGTTGAAGATGAACATTTACTAGCATCTCAGTTTGAGGAGGCAAGGCAGCAGACAGTTACAAAACTGGCAAAGCTGGATGTCCAGAGCATGACTGTGCAGGCCCATAAGGAAGCAATCAAAGGTTTTCAGACTTCATAACTCTCACTGTGGAATGAATCAATTCCTGTTTGATCTTTCAGGTCAAAAAAAAAAAAAAAAACCAAACAAAGCAGCAACTAGCAGTAATTCATCATCTTTAATTCCCACAAGATAAATGATTGGTATCTCCGTTAACTGTATGGCTTTGCCAAGAGCTCATCTTTAACAAGTACAACTTTTTTCCCTACCCAATGTTGCAGTTTCTGCTGCATTTTAATACAAACATCTACATGTATACCATCACTGAGATGAAATGTAATGGCACATTAAATCATAACACAGGGCTTCCCCCATTGTATTATAAGCCTGGCTGGCCACCAGGCATTACTTGTGCCCCCACCAGGCTAAGTGTTGGTTACCTGAGCTTTTTCATGTTTGCATTTTTAAAAGACTTTTAAGGATTTTTATTGTCATACCATTTCACAGTTGCTTGCTAGTTGGTGTTCGGGTATTAGTCGTCCAATCTTCCAATAATGAATAAATGGTGAAACCATAGCAAAAACTGCAGATAGTTAACTATTTATTCATCAACAGAATATTTTTTATGCAATAATAAAAATAAGACTTGCATAGGATGAAAAAGACCTACAGTTGCTTTCTAACCTGCTACCTTTGATCAATTCTGGTTTGTTTTCACCCATTTGGACTTCAACATCTAAATAAATTTAGTCTTAGTGGATCTTCAAGAGGCTGTTTTTTTTTAATCAACATGCTCTAACTTACACAGTTCTACATTTATTTGACTCAGCTGAACAAAAACACAAAGGTGCATCTTGCATACATTTTTCAAACATGTATGCATGACGCTTCCGGGCAGGTTCAATCATGTTTACAACAAAGCAGCATGCTATAGGTGGGTTTCAGGGAAATACTTCAGGGGCAGCAATCTGATCAGTGAAATGGAAACAAGTTTTTGGCACAGAGCTTCAAGCTTCAGGCTACGGGAAAACGAAAATAGCCCTACCTCATACGAACCTCTAAGTAGAGGCGTTGTACAAATTGTTCTGTTGCTCAAAGCAGAGCATTGAACAAAACTGTCATATGGGAGACCCAATTTGTAAGACATGCCTTTAAAAGGCAGGTCTTACCATCTTTGCGGTTATTTCTACATGTTAAGTAAAAATTAATTGCATTTTGTTTGATTTTTAACTCATCCTTATTTGGATGAATATTTAAGTTGAGAGTATAGCATAAGAAAAAACAAAATGACCAAACGGACGATGAGATGATCACCAAAGATGATCTGAAACACATTGCAACATTAGTTTCCTATGTATGTTGAATTTTTTTTTTTAATGCAATTGCTACCCCAGCTAGCGCCAGCCTGTCTCATGTTTCTGTCTGCATGCTAACTGCGGCAGCCCCTGATGCAACGCCTAAAATTAGTTACTCATTGGGCAACTTTCAACTCAGATATCAAGAACAGCATCTGGGGGTCTTGTTCAACCAAAACTAGCCTGTGTTGCCATGTCATGTTTACTGAGGGAGTGAAGCAGAACGAGTTCAGCAAGGCAGGAATCTTAATGAGGGAACAGGACAACACAGAGACCGGCTGCAGGAACTGGTTGGTGGAGTCCGTCTGCAGGACTAGACGCTCGCTGAGGAACTGAGACCTTCTACTTGCACTTAAATTCCTTATGTATGTAATCTTAAACAAGTCTCAGCGAGAGATGCACTGTCAGATTATTCAAAAACATTCTCAAGTTGCATCTTTTGTCTTGAATTGGATTGTTGTAATTTGTTTCAAAAGGGACAATGTACATCGCATAATGTGCCACAGTGAGCCATAAAGGCTAGTTTTCATCTGTAGTCCTTCAGGGTAAAATCAATGTAAATACAATTAAGGCTGAATTGATTAATTGAATTAATTGTGATTAATCTATTACTGAAATAATCGTCGTCCAATTTAGTAACTGATTAATTGTTAATTGGAGTACAGAGACTCCTAAATGTGGCCATTTCCTGAAAGAGCATCACAAAAACATATAAACATTTTGCATTCAAGATGAAACAAAAAAAACTAAATATCTTTTATATCTTTTTAGTTTTAAGCTTCAAATCCTCAAAAAACATCTCCAAGGTTTAATTCCACATTTATTTCATTCATCTGAATAGCATCTTTTGATATCCAACTATTAATCCAAAAATAATCATCAGACTAGTAGACAGTATTTCTTTTCTACAAATGATCAAATGTACACAAAGGGAATACAATGTTATTGCATTCCAGGCAACTGAATTTTTATTAAAGTAATTGATTTGCTTATTTACATCTTTTAATTTATTTCTATTAATGTGTACCAAGGCTTAAGTTATTAAATGAAAAATCGTCAGAATGTGCCAATTTTTTTTATCTGCTTAATCTATTATTTGTCATTGGCTTACTAAAACAATTAGTTGCAGCCCTAAATACAACACATTACGGTGCAATAAAGATGTATTAACAAGCTTCTTCCATCAAAAAAAGAGAATGATAAAAATAAATTTTTATCTAAATTTTTTTTTAATAAATTTTAAAAGAATAAAAAGCAATATATCTCACCACAATACAAACAATAAGTGGAAAAAGCAGAATGGAAATAATCTTATGTTCAGTGCCTGTATATTTGAGAATCTAAGAGTCACTATTTTAAGTTTGTAGACGGTTGTTGGTAAAATGCTGGCACACAGTGTCTAACTAAATATTTCAGGGGAATCTTTATGGACATCGTTGACTGTAACTGTATCCTCCAGGCTTAAAAAGCTGTCAGCTTGAAAGGTTTCTGCTGCTTGGTCGAGCTTGTTGAGCGCTAACAATTTGTAATAGAACAAAAACCACAGAACACAGCGAGAAACAAAAAGGACATAGTGTTAAAGTCAGCTGTAGAAAGAAACATCGCTTCAGGATAAAAGGACCAGTGTTTGGAACGACACGTCTATATTTGCCTCTTCCTCTTATTTTTTTTTTAGACCCCAGGTTAGAAAATGGGTGTTCGCTCTTTCTGCCTGTTTAGAGCACACAGACCTATTTATAACATTTCCAGTTCAAATAGCAACCAGTCTGTCCTCCAGCCAACACGATAAGAGAACAAACAAACCCATGTGGACAACCACCGAGTGTGCAGATGCAACACAGCGCAACCTTGTTTGGGCAACAAAGATAAACTTATTTTTTGAAATCGCAGCATACAATAAGTGCTGTATAAATACAGTAAAATACAGTGTGGTGAACAATAACCAATGCCACCAAACCACACATAACCATGAGCCAAAATCTTTTCTTTGGTAACTCGCTAGTAATTTTGGGTGAGTCATCAGAACCAAGAGGCACTATGCAACTCACTGGAAATATTTAAAAAGGAAACAGGCATTTCTGTAACGTCTCCATTAGACACACAATAAAATAGAGCTATGAAATTAGTCTTAATGGTAATTTTAGATTCAAATAATGACTTCATTTTATCATTATTATTATTATTTTAGAATAGTCTGCTTTAAATTGCGCATTGCTGCCTTTTTTGAAGGCAGAACCTTGTTTTGAAAAGTCAGTGCAAGTAAAATGTGTCAAAAAGAGAGGAAGACTGGCGCTTATAAATGCACAGAATGTTGCAACAAAAGTAAGGCTCTGTGATAAACTGATTGTATCCATTCATCAAAGTAAAATTTTTGGAAAATCCGGATTTTTTTCCACCAATGCACTCCTTGGATTTCCATAGTTCTGAGTGATGGCAGCACACCTGGGGCAGCCATCTTGTTTGACAAGAGTGTTTTACACCTTCTTTTTATTTGGACTTTGAATTCAGGTCAACTGTACAACATAATATTAGGACCTCGCTACAGCTGTTTAATTACAAGAATAAAATTATAATATAATCAGATTAAAGTTGCAATACTAGGCAAATTAAGTAGTAATTTTATGAGAACCTAAACACACAAAAAATCTATGTTGAACCAGATTAAACTTAAACAGAGTGATATATTACCAACTATGAGAAAAAGGACAAGAAATTATACTCAAATAAATACTTCTGCAATGTGGCCAAATTTGTTTGGTTGAAATAACAATTAGTTGCTTATTATCCTTTAGAACTCATTCATTTTGTTATATAGCTATTGATATTTTAATATTGAAAATATTTAAGCATTTCCAGGGAATTTGATGCTACTAATGTATCCATTGTTTTTCTTCCCCCCCCCATCAAAACCATTTGAATTATTCAACTGTTACTATGCAACAGACCTATTTGAAGCATCATACTTTCTGGCCAAAAGAAATTTGCCAACATTGGCATCGAGGCAGAAACAAGCCAAGAAATAACTGGTTGAAGAAACTCTGAAACAAAAATACTTGCTCTGAAGCGTGTTGTTAAGAAATGTGGTACTAAATTAATTTTCCAGTTAGCTTAGCTTTCCTTAGATACATGAAAAGCAACTCATTAAAATATTGTTTGATGATAAAACTGTAAACTGTAACAGTAGGGGGTCATTTTTTAGACATTGATGGCAACTTTAAGGAGGTAGTGTGAATAAATGTGCATACTGTCACAATGAGAGGTACAAAATGGAGTATTTCCAGACACCTGAAAAAATTACATTATTCCAACAGCTTAAGTTTAATACACGCCGATTCAATTTTTGCTCAAAAAAAGCTAAATTCAATTGTGAATATTCAAAATATCTGTTATGTTTCATGAAATATTACTCATCACAGCAAGAAAGAAAGTTCTACATACCCAAAATAGCCCCCCATTATCTATAGTTCTAGAGTAATTTAACATTTTAAAATGTTATTCTTGAGAAAAATCAGCCTAAATGTGTTTCCCGACGCTTAAATCAGCCCCTGTTATGATGACGAAGCTTCAACACCACTCCTCATTCCTTTGGGCTTGTCCAAGCAAGATGACATCAGTGTCAAGAGCAGCATGCACGTCTCCCTCTACAAAGCGAATACCTTTCTGTATGAAATGATATGTCAAGATGAAAGAAACCCTGGGGAAGCGCAAGCAAATAATCGCCATTTTTCAGTAAATGTCAACTTTCTTCAATTCGCCAAAGATAAAAATGGGAGACTGAACAGAAGCGAACATGGGGCTCCCGTGGGTCTGCGACTCGTATCAAAACAACGTGACGTGCATGCACTTACATGTGTAGTTTTGCCGTGTGCAGGGGCAGATAAGACGACTTGTGGTAGTTCACTGATGTCACAGCGACTTTGGGATTGGGAGGAGGTAGTAGGGGCTTCAAGAGGCACCCACACAGGGCTGTGAAATGAGGGGAAATGTGCGCAGAAGCACAGGCTTCATGTCTTTGGGTATGAGTCATCATCCGCTGGTTTGTTCATTATTCAGTCATCCATTTGATTTAACAGTAACCTGCCCACCCACATTTCTGCTTCATCTGCTCGGCCAAAAGTTTAAAATTAGTCAATGTTTGTTTTTCGTTCTTGAGATATTTTAAACATGGGACTGAGTGGTTTTCTGCCCAACTTCTACAGGAATGCTTTAAATGAAATAAATAAACCTTTTTTTTTTTTCAAGTACTTAAATTCAGGATTCCTGTGTATTGTTAGTGTATTTCAACCTATAAATGCAAAGGTTCAATTTAAAATTTCACCAAATGTGTCTGCAGTGATCAAACTTCAAATATGCGAGCGGATGCACTGTCACGACCTGAGACTGTATGGAAATGATTGAAAATAGGAATGAAAAACATATCTGCCATTTTTCCCAAACTGGACAGTCTTGTTTTTATCTGCTCCATCACCCGAAAAACATCCGCCCATTAAACATCTACAGGGGCGCGCGTGTGCGAATATGGTTTCCAACAGCTTGTTCTGTAGTAGGATCAGACTAGTCTTCAGGCTTAGAAAAGGAAAACTGAAACTTTCAGCAGCACAACTCTGACTTTATCTGGAAAACAAGATTTACTATGTAAAACTGTTAAAACTCTGTGTTGTAATTATGGGGAATGTCACACATGGGCAAAGATAAATGTAAAAAAAAAAAAAAAAGAAGCATTATAGCAACATATATGTGCCAAAAATGGAAAAGAAAGCAGAATTAAAACGCTTCAAGGTCAGAGAAAGTTTTCTTGCTCGAAGTAGCAGTGACAGCTTGCCTTGTAACAGTAGACGGGTCAGTGGAAACTAAGAGCAATCTAAATGGAAAACACTACTGTGTGACATGGCAACGTACACCAGCACAGTCTGAGTAAACACACTCCGCTACTGGAGCAGAAATACTGCACCACCAATCACAACTTGCTGCAACTAAAAGGTGTAAAAAAAAAAAAAATAATAATAATAATTAAAAAAAAAGAGGGATCCATAGAGGTTAGTTTGATTGTGCAATGTGAACATGTTTCGACGTACTTTCTACATCTAATATTCCATGTGAAAAATCATAAATGTTTAACCTCCCAGTGATTGAAAAAAAAAAACCAAACAGTAAAACGGCTTTGACGTGGTGCACAAAACGCAACTTTATTTATTTCTTCTTACCTTCTGTCCAGTCCTTTATCTCACTGGATTCCTTCCTTTTCAAACTCTCCGTCTCTCTCGCTCTTCCATCCACCGTTCTTCCCTCTCTGGGTGCGTTCCCTGCAGACGACATTAACAAGCTTACTCTCCAGCACCTCGGGCCTTCTATCGAATGAGATTTGTTGTTTTTATTTTTGTCGTTTCATTTTTAATTATTTACTTAAGTGGTCGCTGCAAGTGGTCCGCACATGCTAAAAGGTGGGAAGTGAGAACCTGAGAGTAATAGGTGTGTTGGTGCACTTTGACCTCAAATGACATCTACCATTAAATGGCCTATGAGGTCCAGTTTCCCCTTCTTAGAGTGATGGAGTTGAGATGCTCTGGCTCGGGTGAGTGTGCCATTTAGCCGGCAGGAGAAGGCTGCAGGCTAATCTGATAATGAGATTACTGCTCAGCACTTATCTTCGCTTCACCCACACGCTGATAGTAAAACAACTCGGGCACCAAAACCACAACAGTGATTATTATTTGGGATTCATTTAAATTAGCAGAGCTGCACAGTGACTAATTGAAAATAAAAGCCACATGTTGTGTAAAACATCTCTCTATACATAAACGGATTATGAAATCATAAAGCATCTTTTTTTTTTTATAGTCCTGACCTGAAAACTGAACTGCATAATAAAAAAAATGGCCACCTTTAATGTAAACCAGCGCTGACCCAATATGCATGGCCTTCTGGTAGCCTGCCAGTTGATGCATTCTTCATTAGCTCTTTGCACTGCTCCACCGTAAACAAAGCGTACAATATGGATGCTATTTAGAGAGGGTTGCAGAAATATGTGGGCAGTGTTAAAAACGCCAAGTCGGTCCAAAGGCAAACTATTCGCATCGCTTTTAAAGTTGTAAAACCGGGAGTCTGTTTGTGTCTGTGGGAGGTTATCGCTACTCCTGCCAAGATCTCGACAGGGAATCTCTTTGGTGTGAAGCAACAATAATCCTTCACACCAAACTGAAGCTTTAATTCTGGTCAACACGTTCTCAATAATCAGTTGTTTTCCCTTAATCAGTTGGAATCCAACCAGATGTGGCTTTTTCCCCCCTCCCCGTTTTCAACCCCCACCTGAACAGTCACCAGCCATTTACTTCCAACTGTGAAGAGTTTCAGTAGGTGGTTTCACATAAGAACAAGAGGGCAACCCCCCTACAGTGCATCCATACACATTACAGACAGCATGTTTATGAATGGGTCATCATTCAGCCTTCCCCCGACAAGTACAGTCGAAAAAAGCAAGGCGGGGGAAGCATGATACTACTATACATGGAGAAAGTATGCATTTTATCCCATTACTTGGCCATATTAGGGCAACTCACGGTGCTTTAATTGATTTATGTTTAAAGAATGTTTGCTAAAAGACCCTAAAAAGAAAAATGTTTTTGATTTTAAATTAAAACCCGTGTTTTTTTAATGTTAGAATCTGTTTGAACGAGCAGAAAGAATAAATTTAATACGATTTATTTCCAAAAACCGCTGTAAACCTAACATTTTTCCTGTGGAACATTGCAGATTACGAGTAAACTTGTAACTTTTAAAGGCAAAATCTGTGTTTTTTTTTTTAGGGGAATATTCCTTTAAAATACATGTCTTCCACAGCTCTCCGAGGATACAACCCACCTTAAAGTAAAACACATTTATTCACAATAATGCAGTTTTCCCCAACTTGGAATAACTCAAGTTGAGTTTATATTAAATCACTTTTAGCTCTTTGGAGAGAAGAAAACAAGTCATTGATAAGTTTTAACTACAAATATTGAGCGAGCTTCTAATTCAACATTTCATTCATCGGGAAACATACCAAATCCCCTTTCAGATCTGAAAAACCCAAGATAAACATCTACAGTTTCATCTTGACTATAACACACGCATAACTTCTTTGCCGATCAGAAACTGGTATACTCTTACATCTGTTGCCGTAAAATTTCACATGGCTTCATCGCTCATTTATTTCACCAATCTAAATGAACTGGACCAGGAATCGCTTACAATCCCTCTGAGCTCTGGAGTGGCAGCGCCCTGAAACCTTTCGAAGCAAACGCAGGTAAAGGCGCGCCCATCCCTGATAAACAAACACCGCAGAGTGGCCGCGTGGCTAATTTGCACATCATTTTCATCGATTTGCATCATTTTTATTCTCGCGGAGCCTAAACAGCCGAGGTTTTCCACGCAGGGCAGACGTACTCCACTAATGGACGGTGCATACTTTTCCCCCTTATCACAAGAAGCAAAACACCGAAGGCTTTTATGGCAGAGCAACATGTGACATTTCTGGGCGAGCTGAACAGTATCTGCATGGTGGTGCCAAAACGAAAGCAGTTCATTTCAGGTCAAGATAACCCAAGGAAGGCTAAAAAAATAAATAAATAAATGAAAGAAAGGGGGGAAGGAAACCACTCTGTGTGGCTTTCAGGGGAGCAATGAGTAAATTTTTAGATTTAAAGGTTTGATTTCAAATTTACCATACAAAAAAGAAAATATGCAAATATACTTTTTTAGGACTTAATAAAGAATCCATATAAGAGCAGGAGTGCAAACATTGCAGGTTTTGACCTTTCATAAAAAAAAAAAAGTTAGATTTTCAAGAAACTTACAGTTTTTTGTACTAAAAAGAACACATCTTGTATAAAATCTAAAAGTTCAACAGAACAACAACAACAACAAAAAAAAGCCCTTCCAAAACATTGGTACCTCTCCCAAAAGGTGGTTAAAATAAAGACGCTGCAGAGCTAGACAGCTTGACAACTTGTTTATGCAAAACTGCATTTCTGTGGCTCACATCCTGTCTGAGCATGCATGGGTCAACTAACTGCATCAAACCCTCCGTCTCTGTGCCTGACTTGTTTCTACCTCACAGCCACCTGGGTGTGGTTTATTGCTCCGAGGGGCAACGATGAACTATCTGATCCTCGTAGCCACAAACGCAGTAAAGCGGCTTATCTTGGCAATTTATGACGCCGCGATATCAAAATATAAACATGGCAGCGTGAGCTCTGGGGTTCATTAAGGTTTTTTAAAAAATGGAAAATTTTAAGACCCAATCTAGAAAAAATGACAACGAAGCAAGAAAGCTCAAAATGAGCTTTTTAAAATTGTTCACATTTTTCAAAGATTGGAGTATTTTATTAATCCCAGTAGTCTAACTCTATGTGCAAACAGTTCATATAAAACCATAGAAATAGGGAGAAAAAAAATAGACAACCGGGAGAAACTAGTGTTAGAAAAATTAAACATCAAGTTTACATACAGTACCTAAAAGCAGCGCTCAAAACAATAAGATACATTGTACAAATGCAACAGGAATGAATTCTGGATGTATAAAATGCTTGATTGCTATGTTAGTCTTTATTGTTGATTGTATTTATACATTTACACATTTAAAAATGTACAAAGACAAAACCTTTTTTAAGCTGACCTTAGGGAACAATAATCCAAGCCTGAGAAAAGTAGTAAACCGTTTTAGTACCCTGGAATATTAATAGCACCGTCTCCCATTATTATGTCTTTATAACACTTTCAGCTGGAAAAAATGTTCCTGTGCTGGGAAACTATTAAACACAAAGTAGAATTGCAACCAACCAAACCTGCATGACAGGGTTTACTTAACAACCAAGACACTGACTCTAGTCTGTGTATTATTTCAATATACATAGACTAGAACGCAAATCTCCAAGAACTAAAAAAAAACACAAATATGCTAAAAACAAAAGTGAGAGCACAGAAGTTTCCTGAAGAAATTTAGTGACTTAAAAAGAAAAGACGGACTAAACTGTTCAGTTTTGAATGAGTTGATGATCCACAGCTTCATTGTGTGCCTGCGTGTGGAGCACAAAGAGCTGCACAAACACCCCTCCACACAAAACATCAGGATTCTGGCTTCTCATTTAGCGATTTTAAAACAGCAAAGCTTACTCAGCACAAGCAGCTTGGACCAACCCAGACCCACCAATTCAATTCAAACGGAACTGCATGTGCTAGCATAAGCAGGGGTTGCCCATCCCAGACAAACACACGCCGCTCTGCACGACAAAGACAAGTTCTTTATCACCTAGAGAGAGAAACAGCTAGTAAGTTGTTGGTTTTTTTTGCCAAATACTGAAGTGTACATGTGCTAATCTACCCTCCACCTGAGATAGAAAGTGAAACACATTTCAGATCTTTAAAAAAAAATAAGAAAAGAAATCAAGCTTTGAGTTTTTTTTCTTATTTTTGTTGCATTCCTGAAACAATTTACGACATCATTTTATAATTTTTATAGGTTTGGTCAACATTTTGCTGCTCTTATTTGACTCTAATGATCCCAAACTGCAGGAGGCGACTCATGCTACCCTGGTTTGATTACGTAATAAATGCACAATTTTAGTTATATGTGAGCTTTTAGCATTAAGAATTACCAATTTTCTCCAGATTTCATGAAAAACATTTACTTATAAAAATATGCATACATGTATAAATAATTATGCGAGTATATGTTAGCCATTTTAAGACTGCAAAATGGCTAACACAAGTGAGGTATTCATAACAGAGTGCAAGACAATCTCTAAAATTGTTAGTTTCTGAATATCTACCAAAAAATAATATTCTTCACCAGTACTACTGATTTAAAACCAACTGTGGTCTTTACTGGCAGAACTTAACACACTGATGTGGACGTGTGTGTTTATGATGGTCCACCGACCTGTTAAGATGCTTCAGTTTCTTTGGTGGCAACAGCTTTCGATTCCAAATCTCTGAAATAAATAGAAATGATAAAACATTACTCGCTTAAAGATTCAAAACAATGCTACCACAAGCTAAAACTTTGTCATCTATGGTGATTGTGTTAATATACTGTTATTGTCTTAAACTAATGTAATCAAAGCACATGCCAATTTGTTTGGCTAGATCATGACAAGGTATGAAGACAATATCTCAGTGTCTATAAACGTGTACAATTAATTCAGCATTAAAAAAAATGTTTCAAGAAATGTGGAAATTCGGGTTGAACAGCATAGCAGGAAAACACACAACCAAGATCCGCTAAATGCCTGCCACCGTGAATGAGAAAATGAAAACAGAAAGAGAGTGTGTGTAGGTCAAAGTTGCAGCTCGGGTCCTGATCGGCCATTATCTCAGCTGTTGCCCGAGTTAGAGCTTAACCAACATGGCTTCTCCCGAGCCTGAGGTTTGTTCAGGCGATTTCAAATGCAGAAATCTTCACTGAACATTAAAGTGTTCTGATGCACGTAAATGATAATGTCGCTGCATTTACGATTACTGTCTGATCAGTGAACGCTTTCAGCTGAATGTGGCTGCATCCGGGGGTCGGGGGTATTTAGCTGCACAGTTTGCGTGGTGCTAATGTACCGACAGAGGGCGTTAAATGAGCAGATTTAAAAAATAAATAAAATAAAAAGAAACATCCTATGCAAGTTCATTTTAGCACAAAAAAATTGCGTAGCTAATGTAAACACGCTAAATAAAAAAAGCTCTGCTTTACATTTGCACAGCCGTGTTGCTAATAAAAGTTGCATAAATGCCAAACAGTAGTTCACTGTAACTGCGTCGTCGAATTAGCTACTGCTAACGCTAGAAGCTAATGCTGCTAAGCGGCTAGCCGGTGTTGTATCAAACGCAAGTAACGTAAATTAAATAAATTGGGGGGGAAAAATAGTACATGGGGACTAATTATAACATTTTACTTGTATATAAATTCTACATCCGCAAGAAATATTGCTTCAATGTACCGAATAACATCTTTTGAGAGTAATGTTCGCACAGATGTCGAACAGGGGTTAAACTAGTACTAGTTGGCGCAAGGTTAACCTCTGGATGCCTCCTGATGTAAATATGTTACTCAGACCATTTACTTTCCAGTATCCGCTGCATGAAAACCCGACCTTGCGTTCATAAACTGCAGAAGTACCAATTCATCTACACAAACGCGTCCAGTACATGAACTAGCTACGTCGAAACAGTCGAGGCTAACTAAACAACAGCGACCCGGGTCTCGCACTCCTCCAGTGAATCAGCTCGACAGAAAGAGATTTAAATTTTTTTTTTTAAAAAGACACCGTACAGGAAAACTCACCTCTTTGAAGAATAAAGTGCAACAGAGTGGAAAGGAAAGCCGACTGTAAGGCTAAAGAAATTCAACGCGTTTGCAGCATCTACGAGGGTAAGCATACATCCTGCGTGATCGCCATTTTCTTCATTCGCTTGTGCTCTGCTTTCCCCTCTGAGATCTGCGTTTACCTCACCGGGTGTGTGTGTGTGTGTGTGTGTGTTGTGCTGGAGGAGGAGAGACGGGGCAGGAAACACATAACCACTTCCTCTTCACTGAGAAGTGAAACACAATTAAAAGTAGCCAAATGGTATCGAGAGACAGAGCGACTGCAAAAGAATGCAAATTTGTAGTAAAGGCGAACAGATTCTTTTAAGAGGTCGGTGTGAAGGTGAGGCTACTCTTTAAAATTCATTTACTTTTTGAACAAGAAACACGAAATTACCACAACAAAATAAAATAAACAAATGACACAGAATGAGGGTTTATCTTGAACATAACACAGGTAGTAACAATACCACGAAACATAAAAATAAAAACAAAATCCCATGAATATACTGCATTTATCACTTCTTTCTCCTAATTCTGCTAAAATATTGTAGCAAATTGTCACATTTACAATAACTTATTTGTAGCACATCTTTGTCATTCCAATTGTAGTAAAAAAAAAAAAATGAATAAAACAATTTAAATGGTATAACCCAATTAATTAGTCGGGCTACATACTCATGTAGCTAGCCTGCAGTTGGTGGCTTGACAGAGATGCCACTCAGAGCTATAACTGTAGTTTTTAAATACTGCTGGGGATTTCGGTGTTTGTCTCTTACAGTCAGTGGTCGAGAGAAGGGGCACAGCATTTTATTACAGGAAATATAAATAATAACGATTTATTCTAATGCAAATTCTATTGTAGCTTCTAAAGCCAAGAAGTTAATATTGCCCAAATGCACCTCAATATGATTTTGATATTTTAGGAAAAATCCAACTTAAGACTGAACATGTGTGCTCTTGGATTATGGCAGAAAATTTCCACCATAATGTATCACTTGTACAAAAACTTTACAATTTGTTCACCTGAGTTGTGGAATGATTATAGTGCTCTTGGGTTCCCCCTGTTGGTTTGGAGGGCACAGGCAACGTCCTGGGTCGCCTCTGGTTTTGGTTGTGGGAGAAAGGTCTAGTAATGACACACAAAATGGAAAAAAAATGCTTAAAATAAACACAACTAATACTAGCTACTCAATCCGTTGTGATGCTGCATCCAGGATTTTAAAAGGACGTTCCAGCACAGTCGCTATCAACATTATTTAGATCTGTGGATTATACACACACTATTTCCAGATATGACTGATGGCGTTCCAAAGTTTTCCGCTGCCAGGAACAGATTTTTTGGGAAGATAAGCTAAAGGCCTTTATTTAAGAAATTCCTTGGCTTCAAAAAATGCATCCTGGAAGAGGGAAACATCAAAAATCTGTCATACAATTGCATATAAAAGATTAAAAAAATGTTTTTTTTCCTTTGATCACAAGCTCTTCTCTGATATCCATGTTTGGCTCAGAGTGTTATGTAAGAGGAGGGGAAAAAAATGCAAAAACAACAGAGAAACAAAGTGTGTGGAATCTGCAAACCTTTCATCACGGAGACAATGCTCACTGCTGCCTACAGGAGAGAAGAGCGGTGTGTGCGCGCGAGTGTGTGCGTGTGGAAAGCGACGACCATTGACCCAGCAATTGCAAAAACAACCCCCAGCCTTGTTCGCAAATTACCTCCCTTATCTGTGTGTTTGACTGCGAGGAAGAGCAAGAGGCAGCCTTTGCCTGCTGCCAAGTAATGGTTTTATTTGACCAAGCTTCAAAGACACTGAGATTAGATTACGTAGTGTATGAACTAGGTGTTTGCGACACAAATGTTTTAAAATATACAATCAGTAGTTAAATTGATGGCAAATTTGTTGCAAGTATGGAATTTAGATGTAATACATATTGGTCAGAAGGATTTTATTCTGCTTAATAAAAAAGATAATAAAATTAAACAATTGTTCCAGTTTCACTTTTGAGGCAGTTGCATGGTCCATGTAGAAAAGCATTTACATTTCATACATGACTGCAATAAATTACAACAGTGTAGTTGAGTTAGAAGTTTACATAAACTAAGGTTACTATACGTTCGTACAACTTGGGAAATCCCGGATGAAGCCACCACTTTACAATAGGTTCACTCATAGTAATTGGAAGCCAACCTGATAGAGTATTTTTTGTTGAAAAATTCCAGGAAATCAATGAGGAAAAGATTTGTGGAACCCCCATAAAACTGGATCACACAACGTCCAAGTGCCTGAAGGTGCCATTTTCTTCTGTTCAATTAATTATGTGCAAGTAGAAACGACATGGGAATGTCCAGTCAGGAAGAGACGCGGTCTGAGACCCAGAGATGAGCTTGTCTTAGAAGAAGTTATGTGCATCATCCCCAGAACAAAAATAAATATCTTGTGCCAATATGGGCTAAAATGCCACTTCGAGGGGAAGAAGTCGTGGCTTAAAAGCCACATCCAGTCAGGAACAAAGATTTTAAGTGTTTGGCTAATTTGATCATCATTACATTTAAAGGAAAACAGGACGAAACAAATGTTTTTGTTTTATCTTATCACTGCTGATATTCCGTTTTTTGTTTCTTCCAAATTATGCCTGTATTTTATTAATAAAGGTTTGAATACATTTCCATCTTATCTGGGTCGGTCTTTGTATGCTGCACATAAAGGAAAGGACACCGCATAGTGTGCTGACATGATGACTGATCATTTGGGGGCACTTTGACACATTTATACAAACAAACTTCAAAGCTTAGCAGTCTATCAGGAAACAAAATATCCCAATTTCACTGTGTGCTCTGCGCATGTAAATGACACAAGAGTTCATGTGTTTTTTTTCATACCCTTAGAACAGCTGCCGCTTGTTAGCAAGTCATCGTTTGCCAAAGCCATCTCCAATTCTGAAACGGTTACAAATCAGTGTTTCTGCAGTGATTTCCCTCTCATATTAGGATTAATATGTGGATTGTAAAGATGCACAGAAGAGACAATATGCAGGCACTCAGAGGAGTGTCAGCTGGAATCGAAAACTTAATTCAAATAGAATTAGAAAACAGCGGAGAAATTGAGAAGATCAAACAGCTTAACGGCAAACAGGACATAGAGCATTTTTTTCTATTTGCGTTAAAGTTGCCAGGTAAAAGTCCAGAAAGCAACACAAAGCCTCTGTAAATATTAAATTAAAATGATAAAAAGCTGAAGAATAATAAACAGTTTTATCGGGATTCGAGTCTTTGGTAATGGTCTTCGATAAGGCCGTCACCTAGATAGGAAGAGGACTTCATACGCAGCGAGTCAGAGTTTAATCATTTACTCCTTTAAGCCCACACACACTTACTACACACTCTGCAGGAAGAAAACCTGGTTACTTTGACAAACAATTACATAAGGCAGAAACATATGTCCATATTTTTTGGCAGCGAGGAGGACAAACAAGAGAAAAATGTTTGTCATAAAAAAAGCAGATTTTGGTCAGGTAAATCCAAGGAATCTCCGGTCCGTCTCTTCAAATTGATTTCAAAGCATCTGCATACAATGTTGCAGTAAGTAACATCATGCTTTACCAACTCCTTGAGCACAAATTCATGTTGTGTTAGTTGGAGTTTGTAACATGGGCACTAGATTACATTAAATGCTGAAACTTTATTGTTAAGCCTTCGATATTTGTGTTTATTCGTCAACCTCTATGGACACCAACATATTCTCCCATAAACATTTTTAATAAATGTTGTGAAATATTCATAGGCATCAATCTCTATGGTAAACCCCTCCCTTAGCTTCCACTACAGTTTACAGCCATTATGTTAAATGTTGCTTTAAAAGTATGTTTTTAAAGGTTAAGTTGTGCCCACTGTTGCAGCCTGAAGTGCTGCGTCCACATTTTTCAAAAAAACTCCCAAGTCCTTATGTTGATTGTAGTTTGAAGTTTAGCCTTTAGGTGTCACTACATCAAGCACCTTGAACCTTTAATAGCTAAAACGTATGAACAGATTGGTGTTAAATATATTATATTTATGTGTCAGTCTGTTAAAAAGGAAAAATATTCCCATCCGGAATTTCTTTTTTCTTCAAGCCTGTGGTTTGTAAGTAAGGATGAAAATAGTATGGCTTTCCACTGACGTTGGCATCTTGAGCTGAATCCCTGAGTTCTGCAAAGAAAAATATGGGGAAAGAGAGTGAAGTCAGAGAGAGGAGAGGAAATGAAACAGGGAGATTATGTGAAGAGGGGGCTGAAGGGTGCATGAGACAGACAGAAGAAGGTCAGAAAAAAGATTTGCATGTCAAGTAGTGATAGGCTTGTCCTGAGTAGAAACGTTCACACTCACAGGCTGCGGCGTTCACAGTGTGCGCACTGCTTATGCATGAAGTGTCACATTATATTTCTACTGGTCCCTTCAGTGTGATTACTGCATTTTAGAGGCCTCTGTTGTTTCTGTCAGCATAAGTGCAGTTTGGTAGTAATTATAAGACTTATTATGTCAAATGAGAAGTTGTAAATATTGCACAAAAAAAAAAAGTACAGATTAGACTGCTTGCAAAGACAACATACAAGCCCATGAGAGTTTAATATCTCCCTATTTTTTAATGCAAAGTTAGACCGATTGACCTAATAGGCAGAATATTCTAGAGCGGGATTCAAACCCAGGACCTTCTCGCTGGAAGGCATCAGCTACCAACTGCACTCAAATTTTTTTGTTCAGTTTTTGAGGCATATTTGTACTTATTTGTGTAAATTAAAGCACTAAGCCTCCTACAGTTTTAAAATAAAATTCTTTGGTATTTATGAATCACCTGCCTGCCCGATCCCTTAATTGGTTCCAGATGTTCTTGCCTTTTTGTCAGTTTCTACCCCCATTTTATCCTGTCCTATCAAGTACTTTCAAGTATTTTTTATGAATTGTTTAGATTTATGGTCACAAACACGCACGAGGTTTTGAATCAGCAGAAAGTCATGCTAAGTGTGCCACAGTAGGTGTCTGCATAATGCATTCAGGTTTATCACCTATTTTAAATTCATCCGTGTTTAATATTCATACGCGTGATTCAAACCTGGTGGTAGCCATTTATTACTGCAGGAGCCTGTCACATACATCTCTGCTGTATATATATTTTTTACAGGGTAGGGAGTGGTAACACTGGGCAGAGACATGCAAAAATCCTTCCAATGCAAAATGTTCGGTTGTATCAGGAGAAATAATTTTTGAAAATTAAAGACGTTTCATCTGTTTGACCTCCAAATTTCAAAACAAAACAAAAGCCACTGCTGGCAATGTTGCTTTGTGGAGGATTTAAAGAAGGTGTCATAATTTCAAAGTGGAACAAAATATGTTTAAATTATGTTCCACGTTTAAAGAATCTAAAAGAGGTGGTGGGGATTTGTCTTCAACCTCATCTTATTCTGATAAACATAAATAAAATGGAGTGTTGGTCTGCTAAATCTCCCAGAATACATTGAGTTTGTGGTTCTAACAAAACAAAATGTGAAAAGAATCAGAATTGTGATGAATACGTGGTACGTTGCTAAATCAAATCTTGAATGGGTGTTCAGGACAGGAAGTGGGCAAAAATGTGTCTATTTGGACATCTAATCACTTTATTAACCACACCAAACTTTGGAAATAAAAGGAAATTAATCTGTTTCCTTAATTGGAGCATATCTAGATGCTTAGAAGGATCAGAGGACTCAGTTTTTTGAGAAAATGATAGTGACCACATTAAGTTTTAAGGAAGACACCTCAACTGTAGAAGCTCCTTTAAAAAAATGGATGGCAAAAGAAAATATACTTGCATGTGCAGGTGACAATGAACTTTAAATAAATAAATAAATAATTTGTTTAAGAGTGGTTGGGCTGCCCCCAAGCTGGTGCCTCTCTAGGAAGTAAGGCGCCTCGTACATATTAAAAATTAAAAATGTGATCTAAAAATACATATATATCCTATATGGACCCAAAATCAAGGCATCTGCATCAGATACCTCTCTTCTCTCAGCAAAACAAAACCAAAACAACAAAAATAAGAACACCCGTGTGCACGACACCCTATCAGCGTTTTTGATTGTTTACGTTCCATTCTCAAAAGTTTCATGATTTTTACGCTCCGCTTCAATGCAGGAATATTGGAATGTTGCCGGGGGTATTTTTCCCCAGCCAGAGGGGAAAAAGGAAGTACAGCAGGTGATTGTGACCTCATCCTGCGACGGGTCTACAGCATCCAGTCTGAGCTGAGAACCATTGTCATGGACAGAGTCAACGCTGCCCCTTTGTTCGTGCTGGCGGAGAGGCAGAAAGAGAGCGTAAATGCACTTCAAAGTGTGAATGACAAAGAGGAGAATGGCCTGATGGGAGGGAAGTGTCGTCAGGGAAAATAAAGGAGAGGAGAAAAGAGCCATATCCTCACGGTGAAAGGCTTTGTTCTGTTAAAAGTTTTGCCACTTGCAGCCATACATTAATGTAATCAAAATTCCCCGTTTCTTTCCTGTTGGGAAGATCCCAGACTTTCAAATGCAGCGTTTTGAAGGTCTGATGATGATGCAAATTTCTCAGTCAGTTAATCTCATGAATAACATTTTTGCTCTTTTCTCACAGATGAAAAAGGCAGGACAGTGTGAGTAGCCTGATGTGAATTGTTTGAGAGCTCAGAATGTTCCAGTGCGAGGTGGGGGGAGGCTGTGAGGGCGTGTGTGTGTGTGTGTTTGCGTGCGGGCGTGTGTGTGTGTGTGTTCAGGCTGCCCTGGCATGCTGCCAGTCTCTGGGTCTCTCATTACCACTGTGCCTGCATAAGTGTGCATGTGGGTCTTTGTATGTGTGAGTGCGTGTGCGTGCGTCAGTGTTTGAGCGCGCTGCGGGAGCATGTCAGTGTGACGGGCGTAACCATGGCAACGCCAGAGCAGGTTCCAGATGTAATGCATCATATTTCTGCAGGAAGGAGCTCAGCCATATCCACAAACACACACACACACACACACACACACGCATGCACACCCCCACACAGATTAGTTTAATCAAGCTTCATTGAAATATCTCTGCTGCCCTTTAAATTTTCCCCTCATTCCAAGAGAGGAGACCGAGCGACTGGGAAAACGCACGTAAATACACACACAGTGTCTTACAAAAGTATCAATAACCATTAACTTTGTCACGTTTTTCTCATTAAATGTAAACCTGTATGTCTTTTGCTGGGATTTCATGCAACAGACCGAATGCAGGACGTGGAAAAGCAAAGCAAAAACAAAACAAAAAGAATATGTTGCAAAAATTGGTTCGCCTGTTAAATGATCTTCATGGGAAAAATTGAATTTGATCAAATTGGTTCCTTATTTTAGGATTTAGCTTCAAAATATCTGAAAAGTGTGGTGTGCTTTCATAGAACTAGGCTTATATATTTGCCATAAACTAAATCTGCTCCAACCCACGGCTTTAAAGGTGACCAAATTAGTAAAAAGAGTCTATATAAATCCAGCAGTTTTGTGAAAGGTAACTCTGGAGGAGCTGCAGAGATCCAAGTGGCAGGTAATACACAAATCTAACTTTTTCTAAAAAATGTAAATAAACTAAAAAGAAACAAATATTGTTCAAAGAACCTGTTTAATAAAGCTTGTCAAAAAATAATCCACTCAAGGAAACATGGTGGTGGCAGCATCAGGTTATGCTTTTCTCCAGTAGATACAGAGACGTTTGTCAGAGCCGATTTGAAAACAGATGAAGAAAGATACAGGACAATCCTTTATATTGAAACTTATTTTGTTTTATTTCTGCACTGCTTTTTGTCAGTGTACCTCACCAAAACCCAATAAAAATAAATTTAAAGCCTTTGTTCTCTATTCATGCGTCAATATATTTTTATCCACTAAACTATATATATATATATATATATATATATATAAAAGAATGTTACAACCATCTGGCTTCTTTGAGCTTGCGGTGAGGTACCTTTGCACATCAAAATGAATCACACCAAACTTCCTGTGTTTTTATTGTTTCATCTGATAACCCAAAGATAAAGATCTAAGCACTTTATTTAGCGTAGTCACAGTCCTGCATGTGGTGTTGGTGCCTTTTCTCACAAAGCTGAAGCTCAGGATAAGGGTTCAAAAGTTGCTACGTAACATTATTATGTTGCTGTTGTTCTTTTATGGGGGAGTGTTCATGTGGTTTAATGATTTTCAACCACTTTTTTTTCTTTCACTTTTGCACACACAAACTCTGGCTAATATGTTTACAACTTAGTCTACAAATGTATTCTTTAATATATATATATATATAATCTCAGCCAGGTTTTTATATTAGACGTCGGTGACGGCAGATGAGCTTAAAAATAGAGCTAAAACTAAGCACCTCTTTGCTGAATGTCTGAGACTAAAACTATAAAAGCACATTTTATTTCCCCGCGCTCAAATACCTACACTAAAACCCCACCTCTCTTTAAGCTTCCTTCCTTTCATCTCTTCACCCTGTCCTCCTTCACTCTGTCCTGCTATCTTCCATCTATCCCTGCAGCAGGCCTCCAATAAAACCAGGTTCCTCTGTTAGCGGTTCGGAGTGTGGAGACCTCTGTTCATGTGAGAGAAAGGAGAGCATGTATAAAACAGGAAGGAGGCGGTATCAAAGTGTGTCACTGTGTCAATGAGAGTGTGTAGAGTTTCCATCTACATGGCTTATTCATGTTGGAGTAGAATTACAGGCAATCCAAACATAAACAATCGCGAGTAAGTATTCCCACTAAATTAAAAACTGAACGAAAAGTAGATCATCTTGAGATTTTCAGTTGAAGAAAAAAATTAACAAATGTCAAATTAAAAACAAATAATTTTGTGATGAGTGTTTGCAGGTCATAAAGATGCTGCTGCAACCATTTCAGGTTCAGGGAATTCACAAAAGGTTGACTGGATTGAATTGTTCCATTAGTTTGGCAAACATTTACGTTATTGAAGTTAGGAATGAGAGTCTGAAGTGCAAGTCTGAAAAAATGGACAAAAACCCTCCAGATAAAGTCTAATCAAGCTGTATAGATATATTACCATCTCTAAATTGTCTACATTTAATGTGTCCAGGCAGATTCGGTGGGACGGATTGCTTTACTGTGTCAGAGCAGTAAAGCATAATAATAATTAAGAATAATAATTCTACAGTGAATATAGATAAACGTAAAATACTCCCCTGGCTGCATATTTGATTTTAATACATTTACGCAAGGATAATTTAAAAAAAGATAAAGATGCGTGATTTGACCCGCTCCAATTAAACCTGAGACGTAAACTGACAAATGTAATAAGAGAGGAAATCTGAATACTGCAGCTCATCCCGTTTTGGCAAGGCTGTGGGAATTGTAGCCATGGTTTCACGCTTTTAGCTGACAGGAGGAACACCTGATGTGTTTTTCTTCCCTGCTGCTTCAAGATTTAACATGTAGTCAAAGAAAATGTAGTTTGTGAAGAAAAGAGAAAGCAAAACTCACGAAAAACAACCGGCGACATAAAACTGAAAGTAAAAAAAAAAACAAAACAAAAAAAATCCCACCAAAAGCTCAAACTAAAAAGAACATAAAATTGAAACAAAAACAAAAATGTTTAATGTATAGTTGACCTTGTTTTATTTCAGAAATGTTACATGGTAACATCCAGATTAATAATAAAAAAGTACAGCAGCATTCCTCCTCCTCTCTGATTGTCTCTTACACACATCCACAAGTTTGTATTTCTAACCATATTAGAAAGTCTATTGACTTCCATTCATTTAAGGAAATCCATTAGTGCCCTCCATTAGTGTCTGCTCTTTTCCTAATCATTACCAGTTCAATACTAACTTACACTACACTCACAACACGGTTCTAAAGCTAAAAAATAAAAAATAGAGGTTCACAGATGAAAAGTGACCATAAACTCCCTAGATAGGCAAATTTTACAAGGTGAGGAATGGTGACCTCCCACCTCTGTCAACCCAACAACATCTCCATATCAATGGCAGCAAGATAATCAGGTTGCTGGTTCACACAAGTCCTCACACACACACACTTACACACGCCTTAAAGAAAAACTTCAGGCCTTTGTCCTTATACTTCCATTTCTCTTATTTCCTCGGTGTATTTTTATGTTTTTAATTTCTGCACACGCAGAACGCAAGTATGGCATTAGGATGTTGTTTTCATTCTCTTTAGGGTTTCCACATCAGAACTGCTTTTATGATGACTACAATCCAAATTTACACTAAAAAAAATTTTTTTTTCCAAGTATCTCAATCTGAGACGTTTCACCTGAAGGAACCAGAAAAACCTTGTGACAAAACTACTAAAGTAATTTACTGGAAACGTTTGTGATAAAAGACAGTTTGAGGAAGAGAATAATCTCTGAACCTTATGTTTTGTTTTGTTTTTTAATATATCCAAGTCATATTACAGTGTACTATCTAAATGAAATGGAGTCAAGATCTGCAAAATTGAAATTAACATCCATCACAGGAATACAGAGTCAGCACTAGTGCAAGCTAACATCATAAATATACAATTAAAATTAATACAATACAAATGGATACAGGCTGTTTGGACCTTTGTCTGTAATGTGACGAAAAGTTTATTGCACACATAAAAGAGATTTCAGCAGCAACCACTGTCCAGTGGTCAAAACAGACGCTGTTAAATCTCCCACTGGAATGATTTACCTACACAGTGAAGGAGAAGCTGCAAGTCCTTTAAGTGATTTGAGGATCCTTTATTAAATGACACTACGCAGTTAAACTTACTGGATACTTAAAGTGACTAATTATCGCAGTAATAATAATAAAACAACCTAGACTTTATGATTGGAGCAAAGTATGGTGCAATAACTGTTTGTTTTTTTTTACACCCTTTCCATTATGTCATACTTTAACTAAATAATAAAAAAATGTATATTTCCTTTTTTGCATAGGTTTGACATGTAAAATGTAAATCGCGCATGTTTAACAAATGACTACTTGAATTAATTGAAAAATAAATAAATAAATATTTGTGAACGCTAAGGCCTTCTGTTCACCTGATAAATGTCATTACAAGAAAAAACTAAATTTGATCAAATTTGCATCTTATTTTAGGATTTGGCTTCAAAACATCCACCTTCATTAAACCGCTCTAAACGAACCTCACCACTGTTTCATTGATCCTTTTATAGTTTTAGTGGGAATGATTACTTCAAATCTACCTCAGTTTATCTCTTTTTAGTTAGTTTCAGTTAGTCATTGCCACCATCTTGACCAGCAATCCATAGAAGAAGAGATGAACAGGAGCTAAAAATATTGTATTAGTAACAACAATAATAAGTTATTATACTTTTTTTTTCTTTTCTTAATTCCAAGAATCTCAGGTGGACCTTTGGGCTTCTTCACAATACAGTGTGTCCATTTTTACCCTGATGACAGCACCCTGATTCCCATAATTCCCCTCCCCTCTCCATGGTAATCAGCTGTTGTTGCCATGGACGTACAAATTAAACAAAGTGCTCCACGTTCGCCCGGTCTAAGCCACAGAGGGAGGTCGACGTCAGGCTCGCAAATAGAGACAAAAATGCGTGCTCACCGCTTGTAAGGGCGAGTACTTCATCTTGTGAAAATGTCTGTGCTGGTGACTCACTCTCACGTCTCCCTTCATCTGTCCGAGACACATGTTTTCAGGAGGACATGCTCGGCACAGAAAGGTTTTCCTGCTCCAGAGAGAGCGCTCTTAACCTTTTGCAAACAACTATAAATAAGGTGTCTAGACAGCCGAGCCGTGGGCCTGCCCTCTGGTGGGAGGTCCACACACAAAACAAGCGAATGTGACAACAGAGAAGAGGGGGTTAGACGGTACGCTGTTAATAAATATGCATGATCTGCACAGTTCTTCAGGGGGGAAAAAAGAAAGAAAAAAGAATGATTCATCCCTTTGCCTTACTTTTGATGGCCTTCACGCAAGAGACACTTGGAAAAAAGGCAGATGGAAAACAATGTTTCCTTAAGAATGATTTTTTCTTTTCATTTCAATCAGTCAAATTTTATTTGTATAGCGCCTTTCAGCAACAAGGCACTTCGTAGTGCTTTACATCATAAAAACACAAAAATCATAGAACACACAGTCAACAATTGAAACATTACGTTTTGTCAAGTGCCATCGTTACACACCAGATTCATATTTTACTAATCGATAATTCATTAGTAGTAGTAGTCAGCTTTTTATACTTGCTGTCTCACAATTTTTTCCATCCGTCTTATTAGCTTTTCTACAGGGTGGGCCATACGTTTTCATACATAGGAGAACGTAAAATGTATATTTCTGTTATATTTCAGATTCCCAAGAAGATGCGTTTGATAAAAGAGCAATGAATGGAAATTATACTGATGACTTTTGGGAAGCAGTCGCATGGTTGCACAAAACTTTAACAGAAAACATGGAACGAGCGTCACATGTGACACTGTGGCAAAACTTATTTGCAAGTTTCAGAAAACTGGAAATGTTGCAGATCAGCCACGAAGTGGTCCAAGTTGTGCAGCGACTACACAGAGTCCCACAAAAATAAAAACTGTTGTCCAATATAAAATGTTAATTTTTTCTATGTATGGAAACTTATGGCCCACCCTGTATTTTAATTTTCCAAGTATTCAGTATGACGACTTCAACGGGTTGCTGATTTTGGTTTCCGAAAATCCCCCACACACACATGCACGCGCACACCCACCCACACACAATGTCACAATGTAGAAGTTTCTTTGTAGAATAAAGGTGTGGTAAATATTTCAGTATTCCCAAATTTTGTAGATTTCGAAGTAAATAGGATCAAATATCCCGAATCACATAAAATAATAATAATAATTAAAAAAAAACAGAAGAGAAATAACCCTTTAATCAGATTGCTACCCAAGCGTCATTGGCACAGCGTCAGGCCAAATCTTTGTACAATGCTTGGCAATCATTATATTTATTAAAATAATTACAGCTTTCTTGATGATAACACAACCTCCATCCATGATGAAACTGATTTGATTGAGAGCGCCGGAACAGCGAATTAGAGCAGTGATGAGTCAAACGTTTTCATTTTGGATCGCTTCAGTGTTTTCCTGCTTTGCAGGGAAGCCACTTTGTTTCATTGTCGCCGCACACAAAGAGACAATCTTTCCTGTTTTTGACAGAAATTGCCAAAAACTGAGCAATTTAATTATTAAAACAAGATGGTTATATGATAGGGACCCAGGTCCTGTTTTTAAGCACATTACTGTTAGAAAAAAAAACTTGGTCTGAAAAATCTAAACTGCTCTGTTCTGGATCTTTAAAAACCCGGCCGGCATGTGAAATAAAAAACTTTCCAGAAATATTCATATTTTTTTCCTCATTTAACAATCATGTAACAATCACAAACTTTGGGTTCTTTGTAGGATTTTATGCAATAGATCTACAGACAGTTTGGCATGATTGCAAAGTAGATGGAACGTGACACATATTACCATTTTCAAATAATCTGAAAAGTGTGGCATGCACTTGCATTCAGCCAAACTCTCTCCAGCGCCTCCCGAAGCTCAGTTAGTTTTGAGTCCTAGGGTTTGCGAACATCAGTTCCAGAGATCAGGTCCTGTCCCAGAGACTCAATGTGATGTAGGTTCGGACTTTGACTAGACCACTCTAACACACAGATAACAGAGGTGAGGCTGCATGTTAAGACTCAGTCCTGCTGGAAGGTGAACCTCTGCTGCTTTTTCTAAGGTGTATCAGAGTAAAGGGTCTGGATGTAGGATGTAGTAGTGGTGGCTCTCCCTGATGCAGACAAAAAAAACCCCAAAACGTCGGCTCAGAAACGTCGGCAGGGTGAATTACCACCTGCATTCTACACACACAAAAATGAGACTCTATGCGTCACAATGCTGAGAAAGAAAAAGTGTTATGTTAATTAGTTAGAGGCCACCGTCTCTCATACGGAGGTGAGGAGGGATTTAAACCCCTTCTTAGACAGGACATAGCCGGCCCTGGGCAAAGGCACAGGCACACAGTTCGCTGCAGCCTGAGAGGCTCATTGTTATTCTGCACACAGTTGTGGTCACAGACAGGGCCAGGCAGGCAGGAATCTGCACACACACACACACACACACACACACACACACACACACACACACACACACACACACACACACACACACACACACACACACACACACACACTGTGTGGGACGGAGGGGCGCATGTTGTCAGGACACCTTACAAATGCTAAATTCCACACCAGATTAAGAAACACAAAAGCAGATCTGATTTGCATGGACACAATTGCACAAGCCGCAGCACACATTCCATCAGTCCGAAAGAAACATCTGGCCTCAGCAGACTCCCTCACCACACGCCTCCAACAGCGCACAGAAGAAACCTAAAGCCTCTCAAGGGTCTCGGTAATGTTAACGCGTCTGCGGAAGGACAGTCCGGCATCGCTGTCCCACTCTAAGCGTCTTTGAACTCAGCGCCTCGGTGCGTGTGGCTGATGTGAAAAGCGTCACGTGTTCCTCGCTGCTTCTGACACGAGAACGTTTGAACAAAACGTTCCCGCAGTTGCATTTAAGCTAAGCTTCATTCATCTATTGAACTGTATGTAAAAGATGTGAGAAGTTTGCACATTCTCACAACAGTCATCAATATAGATCATTTTTTCAGGATGATAACACAACACAAGATTATCCATTATATTTCTTTAATCTGCACAAGCGTTAAAATGGCACATACAAATGGTTTTTTATTTATTTATTTTTTTTACTAATTTTGATGCAGTATTGGATCACCTGGGCCCAATACTGCTAATGTGAAAATTGCTGGCCCTCTTTTATTAAACCATATTCAGTTCATACAACTAACATTTTCTTCAATCAAGACATAAACAGCTCAGTAAAAAAAAAAATATTGTTCTTGTTGAATACAGTAATTATAGTATTGAGTGAAACTAACCGCCAGTGTCCCCACTGCTTTCTGTATTTATCATCATTACAATGCAAACCATCAGTGCCACTCGTTCTTTATCTAATCTTGGTCACTCAGATCCATATCAGGTCTTGGATTAGGGACAGCGGAAGTCCATCCAAGTCATCAAATACATGACTGGAAAGAAAATTTGAAGAAAAAACACATACACTGTCTTTCATTAGCAGAAATATACCAGCTTACCACTACTACTACATATTGCATTCAAGCAGCCCTTTGTTGCACACGGTGGTGTTGTGATTTCACGTATTGCACATCGAGTTAGAGGCAGAACTGCACTGGGTACAATCTTCTACTTATGAATAATTAAAGGAATCTTTACCGGAAAAGTTTATGAGTACAACTTACTTATATTTGATTGGAAAATGAGCAGCAGAGTGATAGGTTTGAATCCTGACCAGCAACTTTCCGTACGGCGTTAGTTTGTTTTTCCCATGTTTGGTTCTCTGGTTCCTCCAGCTTCTTCCCACCATCCTCTTTTAATTGCTCACAGGTATGAATTGTGTGCATGGCTTTTTGTTCTAGCTGCCTCGGTTTTGCCCTATGATAGGCTGTTGACTCGTCCATGTTGTACCTTGGAAGAGTCAACAGCCTCGGCCTGTCCTAATTTACACAGGACATGACGAGGTACATCCCCCTCAGAAATGACCTTGTTGCACTTGTTGAAAGCTCAAACAATACCCAATGTTATATTAAAATGTTACATAATCATATGTATATGATAGATTATATTACATATGTATTACCTGAACACCCATTGGTAAGAATCAACCCAATAACTACAACTGCAAAGCTCCCAAAACTGCCCTAACAAGTGTTTGCTGATGCAGCCGACCCTAAACAAGCCAATTTGCATATGCCCACACACTCACCCACACACCCACACACCCACCCACACACACACAGCCTGGTGCTCTTCAGGCAGACCTGGCACCGTGCCGGAGCTGAAACGTCGGCATTCATCAGCAGCACAAAGAAGGGAACACGGAAGAAAGACAGAAACAAAGCAAGAAAAGGAACACAAATAAGGAGAAAACAGGCAAACAGGAAGGAAGTTGCTGCAGCGGATGTCGGGACAACAGGCAACTACATGAGGCTGAAGTATAAATCTAAGATTGAATACCTCGTTTCTTGTTCACACTACTTTGGTAGGGCAGGAGGGATGTTCCTCTTGACTGCTACAAGGTGGACCTGTCTGCCTCCCTGGATTTTTGTGCATTGCTCTAATCTTTTTTCCCCATTTCACCCTTTTCTTTCTCCATCCAAATTTGGCTCAGTGCAGATCCCTTCCTTCCTTCACCCCACTATTGCTGTATAGATCTGTCGTTGCCTTTTATATGCTCTGTTAGAAATGGTGAGTCTGCTTGTCTGCTGAGCGTCCCACACCAGACATAACACACAATGATGCACAGATTGATGTTATTTTCCCAGTTGCACGTCCCAGAGCAAATCGGCAAACAGCAGACAGAACACACTGAAGTTTAGTAGCTGACGCTGAGGATAAAAACAGCAGAGGATACCTTTTTTCTTTAAGCTCTGAAGACGCCAGACTGTCCCAAGTGTCCTTGCATCCCTCTGTCAAAGGGCTGGACGGCGGCCAAGTCGGGGCATCCCTCACAAACGATTTCCCCGGTTCGGTCCCAGCATCCCTTGGCGCTGATTTCCTCACACAGCAACACAACATGGAAAGCACAGAAAGGCACACAGGGGCTGGATATTTGCCATTTTTCATGCAGCGAGTTAATGAAGCACAAAACGATTGGGAAGAAATCAGCAGACAGAGGGCACGACAATCCCATCCAGCACAGACAGCAGCGTTGCTGAGCACGGCTTTTATTTTGGTGCAACACAAAGCCCCAACTAGAAATGCAAAAACATTCAATATTAGCATCCATGCATCCTTATCCTTGTTAAGGTACTGGTTTATGCATGATTTATGTGTGAATTACACAAAAATGTATCTTAAATGAGAATGCGTTTTCCTAGCTTATAGATTATTTTAAGGGCTGCTGCAGATCATATTTATTTATTTTTAGCTATTAGATTTTGACTTCAGGGCGTCCAGAAAGTTTTCATCATTTATCATTTATCTGATGGAGGCGACAGATAAAATTGGGCTGGCACACAAATCCAAAAAAAAAGAGAAAAAAAAAAGGCTTTCTGAAACAGTTTTGAGTTTTATTATGACTTCAATAAGTCAATATCACCTTTCAATATCATTAAAAGTTTAATATAACTAAATTCACAAAGTGAAACTCAAAACCATTCATAGGTTGCCAGGTTTGATGAATTTTTGTGTTCATTTAGTTATTTCGTCGCTAATGGAAATCCAAAATTCAGTTTCTCGGAAAATCAGCGTACTGTGCGAGACCCGTTCCTAATGGAGAAAATAAAGGAAAGAAAACTAGCAGAAGTATTAGCTTAGTGCATTCAGTGGTTTCATATATCTGTTCTGGTTAGGAGGTTCAGGAATTTGACAGCAAGATGCTGCAAAACTAACAAAAAAAAAATGCTGAAGAAACTCCTGAGTCTTTATGAATTACAGGCTGTCTTGATGCATTGGTAGGCATTCGGTAGGTTGTTGTTTATATCAGTTTCTTTTACTTCTCTTGATGTTTTGCAAAATCTGGATTTTTAACAACCTATTAGAAGTTTTAATTTGTGTGGAGTTAATTTCTAACTGTAAAATACATTTTGATTTTATCATTTTTTTGTTTGATAATTCAAGTTTTAAATGTTTGATTTGGTCACAAATGTCTTCCCTACATGGTAAAACGTGGTGTTTATCAATTTGCTAGACTCATAAATAAAACAGGAAGGAAAAAAAAAAAAAGAGTTCAACAACAATTCAAATATGGTTCCTTTTTTATTTCCTCCAAACAGGAAATACGAGACTTTTTTTCTTTTGAATAATTAATTCAGCAGCAATTTATAACATTTACAAAACTAAAAAGAAAGAAACAAAATAAAAACAGCACAGAGGGTGGAAATCATAAATATTCACAGTATCAGTTCTGAATCAATCAGTTTCTTTTTAAGAATCCTCTAGCGACAACCCCCATGTGAGGCAAATTAAATTCCTGACTCATTTCCTGTCGGAGAGGAAGAGCCCCATTTCAGGTGTCACACTGCAGCAATGTAGCTGCTGGTGGTCATCAGTGCGCCAAGCATGTGCAAATTCAAGTAACTTAAAATTGCTCGCAAACATTGTTGACATTTGATTCTGCACACATTTTCTTTCACATCATATTTAAAGTGCTTTTCCTTCACAATCTGTCTGCGAGCGTTTGGCTTGATGCACGTCAGATTTGACAGATCTCTACGTGATACGGAAAGTACCCTGGTTATATAATAAAAAAAAAACAATTATTGGAATAAATCCAGGCACCTCTTTGGTCAGGAAAGGAAAACATCATTCAAGTTGCTTTTTTTTTTTTTTCTAAGAGTAAAGAAAATTTAACAGAGCAGGAACTCTCCTCCTCTTGCCTTGTCGACATTGTGTTTGAACTTTTTCTCTGCAGTCGGTGGTTTTCTTTCAGACTTCTCCCTATTCGTCCCTGCTGCTCCTGCGGCTTGCTGAGGAATAGACGCTGCTGCTGCTACTGCTGCTGGATCTGCGTCGCTCGTCCAGTCTCTGGGCGTTTTTCTCCCTCCGACTCCATCCTCCTCCCTCATCTCCAGCAGCTTTCCTTTCGTTTCCCGGTTTCTCTGCTTTCTGTATCCTTTCCTCATTTCTGTTTTTGCTTTGCATGAATTCCCAGGTGGCGAGGCCTCTTTGAGAGCCTGCAGGTGGCTCAAAAGAGTGTGTGCCTCTGTCCCTACACTGGCTGTAAGCAGGTGGGAAGTGTTGAGTCCCAGGAGGTCTGTCTTTATAGCCGTAGTCCGCAGATTGACGGGGATAACTGTAGTCGTAGAAACGGTCTTTGTTTTGACTATTAATATCCAAGGATGCATCTCTGTGTCTTTTAGCTACATTTTGATCAGGCATGTAGGTGGATCTGGGAGGTTTTCTGCTATAACAAGAAGAACTCTGGTCACTCTCTCTCAGCAGGTTTCTCCACTCCGTATCTTTTGAAACCGAGTTGAACGCTGTTCTCTTTGACACTGGGGCATCCCAGTCTCTCCTCCTTTCCTCTTCCCTCACTCCTGGTTTTGACCTCTCGCCCTCTCTTTGTCTTTCATTAGTTCTCTCTCTGTCCCTCTCTCTCTCACTGCCACAAGAGGGAGCCACACTGGAGTATGACCCAGAAGAGGCAGAGTTTCTCTCCTTCTCCTGGTCTCTGCCTCCCACGGTCACCCTGTTCCTGTCTCTCGCTCGCTCCGTTGATCTGAGACTCTTCTGTTCATTGTCTTCCACTGACTCGATGTTGGTTGTCGTCTCTGACGCCTGAGGCAGAGTGGCCTTAACTTCTCCTTTCGTCACATCTTTTTCAGTTTTCTCCCGCTTGGAGTGAAGTACCTGAAAAATAAGTTAAATATGACGTTTTTGTATGTGGAAAATATCCTGTGCACTGGTTGCTCTTATAAAAGAGAATGCAAACATAAGGAAGGCACAGTAACAAACTGAAGATAGTTTGGCAACAAAAATCCATACATTTGTCTTCATTGTATAAGCAGAAATATAGATTTTTTTTATATTGTGAAATTCAAACAGCTTTAATCTATCAAAACATTACCTAATGCATTTTTCAAAAGCATTAAATAGTGAATGCTTATGAAAGCAGTGGTTTAGTAAAATGCACCAATCACAAATTTTATTCAATTGATTTCAACCAACTTTTGAAAAATATAAATATAAAAGTATAAATGGCAATTTCTTTCCCAATTTAAGAAATCAAGAATGAAACGGTCAGCAACTATAATATTAATAAATCAAATAAATTTTTTTTTCTCATAAGAAAAGCCCTAAGCATCAGTGTAAATCTACAATTACAGTTCATTTCTTCAAGTCATGGGATGTACAGTGAACAAAAAGAAAGCATTACTCCTATAGAACATATTATAGTTACCATGAAAATGTAATATGCATGACTGCCACTTTTTCCATAAGAGGAAAAAAACACCGATTTACTGTTGTGTTACGACAGTAAATCACTTATCCATTCATTCTCTTTCTGAAATCAAAATATTAGATTATTTGTATTCAGTCAGAGCTGCACAGCTCTGCAGTCAAACAGGCTTTCAAGAATAAAGATATTCTCACAATTCACAACTTTACAGTATAAAGGAAAACAATCTGTAGAGTTTCTAGAAATGTGGACTCTCACCCCTCGCTCTGAGCTTCCCAAAAGACTGTCTGTTGCTGTAAGTTCAACCTTCCTGTTATCTGGTGAGGACTCAGTCCCTTTTTAAAAGTTGCAACCTGAATGAAGAGCAGACATGCCTCTGTGAAAAATACAGTTTCCTGTCTAGAAACTTCTGCCTTCACTTTAAGCCTCTAACACAGAAAAAAAGTCTAACTTTGAGTCATCTACCCACAGCTGCAACCTTATCAGAACAACCTGTTGGTACTTTGCTTAGTGCGGTGATTTATTCATTAGTAAGAATAGATAGCTGCAAACTGAGCTCTGCAAGTATTAATTGCTTAGACATATCTGAATGAATGTTGAAACTGTAATTTTTACAGCTGTTTGTGTTGTAGTCCGTGTCAGGAATCACACAGCCGGATAAAATCAAGTCCTGAAACCAGTTGCTGCTGCTGTCATACCAATGCAGCTTCGTCTGCACAGAAAAATAATAATAAACTACTACATTACCTGTAGATTCAGCTGTGTGGGTTCATTCTGTGTGACTTCAGCTTGGTCGTTTAATTTCTCTTCCAGAAGTTTTCTCCCTGCCATCGTCGCCTCCAGGCTGCCTTCAGCACCACGGCTGCTCATTAAAGAGGCTTTACTGCTTTTACAAACACACACAAACAGGTTTCAAAAAAATCATAAATAATATATATTCATATATATATATATATATTCCTTTATTTAATCAGGTAAACCCCGTTGAGATCTAGATCTCATTTTCAAGAGGGACCTGAGCAAATAATGTAGTGAAGTAACGTTTTAAAAAAATATGTAGTAACGTTTTAAAAAAATATATCTCATTTTCAAGAGGGACCTGAGCAAATAATGTAGTGAAGTAACGTTTTAAAAAAATATGTAGTAACGTTTTAAAAAAATATATCTCATTTTCAAGAGGGACCTGAGCAAATAATGTAGTGAAGTAACGTTTTAAAAAAATATGTAGTGCCTTACAAAACCCTTTGAACATTGATGTCAGCCTCTAAAATAACACATTCAAGTTTATCAAGTTAATGCGGCAAAATGTGAAAAGTTCAAGGGTATTAATACTGTTCGGACACTTGGTTTGTGGAAAAGCCCACTGATTATATAACACAATTGAAAGAAAAAGCTAATAAAGGCCCTTATTAACTGTAATTCATAATGAACTTGAAATAAGATTCAGAATAACTCTGACCTGCTGTGCTTTAAAGTCTCGTTCTGTCGATGGATTTTTGTTTTGCTTCTCTGTGAGCTCGATCTCACGGCGTTGTCTTCTTTCTGTGCTTCGACTCTGTTTCCTCTGCCTGCACCAACTTTCTCTAGCTGAGGTAGGATATTCTTGTGACCTCCACAGCCATCCTTTTCTCTCTCTGCCTTTTCTGCCTTTCCTGTTTTTTGCTCCCTGCCCTCCACTCCTTCAAGTGCACAGTGCCATAAATCCAAGTCATCCTCTCTCTTCTTCTCCCCCCTGTCCTTTTCTTCCCGTTTAGGGATTTTCATAGACACGTCCTTCTTGTCAACACTAGAGGTAGCTTTGTTTCCTGACTCTCTAATATCTTTTAAAAGAGATAATATTTTCTCCTGTGACTTAACTCCAGGGCTTGATTCTCTGTTTTCTTTTGCTTCAGTTCTTGTACTTTCTTCCGTAGCCTTCTCCTCTGTACCTCCTGAGAGCTCTGTCCTCTCGCCAGTACAGATCTCCAAACCAGAAGAGTTCTGTTCAGTCTTCTCATCCTTCCTTTTCCCATCCAAGTTGATATTGATACTTATCTTCTTCTGAGACATTACCTTTACCCCTCCTTCCCAGATGTCTTTTTTAGCCAGAGGTGATGCTTCACTCTCTTTCTTCTTCTTCTCAGTAGTTTGCGTTCGTCTGTCAGACGACTTCAGGGATTCACTTTCAAGGCTTTTGGGTTCTTCTGCAACTTTAGGTTGGAGGCATTTGCAACTTTTAGTCTTAGTAGGAAGATCCTTGTGTTTTTTATTTCTCTCCTCATCCTGTTTCTGTCTCTTTTTGTCCTGCTCTGATTTTGAGTCAGACGTCTTGCTGCCTTCGGGGTGCTGGTGCACTTCTGACATATTTGAATCTGCGCTGGGTTTTGTTTTGCGTTTTCTCTCTCTGTTTTGACAAGAGTTCAAACCTTTGTCCTTTCTAAGCTCTTGCTGTGTTTCTAATTTAGTTTTGTCTTTGGGTTTTTCTTTCTTTTCTTTGTATAGAGGTTGATTTAGTTTTAGAAGAGGCTGGATTGATTTTAAGGAGTCGCTGACAGTCCCTTTGTGCCGTAGCGGTGAGCCATCCTCGCAGCTGTTTGGTTCAGTTTTGCGCCTCCTCTTGTCTTGCCTGAGAACATTTATGGAGCCAGAAAAGTCAGAAGATGGGGACTTCTTTGGTTTTTTCTTTTTCTCCTCATTTCTCAGGGTGCTGCAGTCTTCAACCTTTGTCTTCGTTTGTGGATTGTCATCTGTTTTCGCTTTTTGTCTACTTGCTTCCTCTCTGCTCTTTGTTAGAGAGTCTGGTAGACTGCTATCCCTCTCGAGGTTCTCCTTCATGTTGTCCGTGAGCTGAACCTGGACTTCTGATGGCGTGGGGGATTTGTCATTGCAACAACGAGAGGGTGAAGAATGGTCGTCATTGACTTTAGGGGATGAACAGCTGTCACTTGAGAGGTGACATATCGGGGAGTGACGGTCATTTGAGGAATTAGAGCCACTGTAATTAGAGTCCTCAGATGTAGGCGAGCCATCGCCCTTCCTCACCGTCTCTCCCTCTTGTTTTAGGTAGAAAGAGTCCTGACTAAACAGTGGTGGCGGTGGAGGCGGGGGAGGGAAAGGCAGATGGTGAAACTGGCTGATATAGTTACTGAAGTATTTATCATACCATTCTTGGTACTCCTTCTTCCAATGAAGGTAGCACTGCCTCTCCAGCTCCAGGCAACTTGTGTCACTCAAACCCTTAAGACCTGAAGACTTTCTTGCTTCCCTGGCTGAGCGCTCCCCGCGCCTCTTCGAGCCGTGGCTGCTCAAACCCGACCGCCTGCTGTGGTTCTTCTGGCTGTGGTCCGAGGACGACTTGGATCTAGAATGGGAACTACTTAGAGGTGAAGAAGACGAGGACGGGGTAGGAGAACGAGGCCGTTTGTAGCCAAAAGACCTGGAGGGGTTGGAGTGGCTGTGGAAGGCTCTGTGACTTGAGTGAGGAGAGCGATGCCTGGAGGGAAAGAAAACAAAAAAACAAATGGAGTTGGACACTCTCACTCAAGGCAATACTAATGTTTCAAGAATGAAAGCTGCATATATAGTTGGTATAAAATGTTAGAGAGAATTCAAAATATGAACTTGGAAATAATTTTGCATGTAATTTAGCATAGCAAAATGCTGTACATCAGTAATAGCAGATTATTAATAGCAGTTATTCTGGATCTGGCATCCTGGGCCAAATGTCCATAAAGCTGCAAGGAGATTCTTACTGCACTTGAAGTGGTCTTGAGCCAGAAACAACACCCCTCAGCGAGCAGGAGAAAGAAATACCTTGATCTGGAGCGGGAGCGGGATTCAGAGTGACTGGATGATCCAGAGTAAGAGCGGGACGATTTGGAGGACTTTGAAACAGAGTGAGAAAAGGACCGTTTGTGAGGCGACCTGTGTAAGAGAGATGAGAGGATATATCCAGAAACTACTGTTTAGTATCGGTTCTTGGAGTTAATTATGTTTTCTAGGGAAATATTTTTTTCCGTTCAAAGAAAAAAAAAACAGACCTGGAAAAGTCACCACTAATACTTTTCTGAGGCTCTATGGACAATATTTTCCTCTGTCCAGCATTAATCTTAAATCTCAATGAGACTGGAGACACTAAAATAAATCTTGGGTTTTTCAGCTTTTGCACTTTTTTTCCCCTCAGAAAAATGAATGACTACAATTCTGATATTGACATAATTTCCCTCCAAATCAACAATCTACTAATTAGTAGTGAAACATTTGAGAAAAGGGGAATTTATCACAGAGGAACTGGCTTCCATCTGTACCTTTTGTACTGGTTCACACAGAGTCCCATTCATCAGTGTCAGAAGTCAAAGACGAGGTAAATGAGCAATGCTGCTCATCTCGTTACAGGACGGTGTTGTAGATCTGTAGCCTGATTGTTTTCTACAAATGGCAACAGCTGCTAAACTCAGATGTCAAACCGTCTGAGTTGATCACGCAACCACTAAACTCTGAAATACGTTCAAAAAGGAGATCACACAATGCAACCCACAGAAACCAAAGGATCTATTACTGATAATTCAAATGTTTGTGGGAACGCCTACAGCCATTTTGTTCATCCTCTCATAGACCGAAGGAGCAACTTTTATTATTTTCTGTAGGAATCAAACTTCCATCCACTCTGACCTGGTTTCCAGGTGTTTTTATAGTTGCAAAATTTCCCGAAATCCACACAGTGTTCTCACATGTGGCTCAAGCATTCTGCTGCAGTCATACAGTGAAAAAAAACATTTGGAGAAATTTGATTAAAAAAATATGTAGCTAAGCAAAAACAAAGAAAATACAATTTACTTCTCAAAATAACTGATAAGCTGTAATTAACAGTTTGTGTTGACACCTGGATGCTAGTTTTAAAGGGGGAGATTTTAGCTAAATTGAAACTATGATTTACAACCAAAATAAAGCAAATACTGACCATGACATGCTGCTGTGTAAAGAACAAACTATATCTAAATTTTAATTGATTGATTTTATAGAAAAGTTTGACAAGTTGTTTCAATGCAAGTCAAAAACACTTGAATTGTTGGGGTTTGCTTTACAAAGATATTAGACATTAAATCTAAATGGGGTAAATTTACATTTCTTATTTCCAATTCAAAACGACTCAGTTATTATATTCTCCAAGAGCAGCTTATGTTTTTGCATAACAAAGTTATTTGAAGAATTTGGACAACACATGACCCACTGCTAGATTTTAAAAGATGCAAAGAAGCTTAAGAAGAAGCTTATAAATTCATACAATTTATACATTTTTATACTGCATCACTGAAACACTTTAGGAATTAAAACTATAAAAGCTGGCTGCCTGGGATAGATGTTAAACATCTGAATATTTGCTTTACCTCTCTTTTTTCTTCCTCTGAAACCTGTACCACTCCTTCGGGATTAAAACAGGGATAGACGATGTGGTGGAGGAGCAGAGGGATGGGAGCGGGGCTCCAGGTGGGATTGGAAGCTTCCAGGCGGGTGTGGTCGGTGGGTATCCAGGGAGGTAGCTGCTGAGAGGCTGGTGGGTTGGAACAAATGTGTGAAAGGGCGGCGAGCGAAACAGAGGCAAAGGTGTGGTCTGCAGTGAAGAGTATGATGATGAAGAGGAGCGAGTTCTGTGCTGCTCTGAGTTAGATTCAGTCAGGCTTCCAGCAGGAAAAGTGGACATGATGCTGAGGAGCGGAGTAAAAACATCTCAGACTCAAAGAGACGGAGTTAAAACCAGAAACGTTCTCAAACACATACCTGTCCCTGGAGGCTGATGACCCAGAGGGTCTTGTGGTTGAATCTGTGGATTCAAATTTTTTTAAAAAATAAAATCGATTTAATCTACTTACTAATCAAAACAAATATATACCAAAAAACAAACAGAAGAGAATATAAAATTACAGATTAAGAGTTACTGACCAGAAGACGGTTGGCTTTGTTTGACACATATAGTCTGAAGCTGTTCTGTTCCCTCAATAGAGTTTACCTGAAGACACAGAAAAATAAAACATTATTAAGAACAGACATAGTATGGTCGTGTGTTTCATTGACATCGAGTCTCCTCACTAGTGGGATCAGCTGGGAGGGAGCGTCAGGCAAATCTTTATTAGAAGCCAGGCCAGACAGAGCAACAGCTTCTAAATCATCGGGTGTCTTTTCTGGTTCCTCACTGAGGAAGAAAAACAAAGAATAAGCATCACATGAATACCTCCATTTTTATTACCATAGTTTATTCCGGTAGCATAATTTGTCAAAGAAAACCACACAAAATCAAACCTTTAATTAGATTACATTTATTCATTGGAGAAATAAATGATTTTAACAGATTTCCAGGTGCCACCATTGTTGTTTTCAAAGCAAGCCATTCATAAATGTAATTGAAGAATTTCCTTAATTCATACAAATTGATCAGATTTTTATTTTTCATTGATCCTATTTGCAACTGTGCCACCAGTAAGAGCTGTTGGAAATTTGTTGAACAATGTAAAGTGAACTAGAGAATAAATGCAAATAATACACATAACAAAACTTTTGAGAAAAATGAAAATAAAACAAGCAATAAATCAAAACAATAATAATAATACTAAAGAAAACAGTCGAGTGTATCGTAAGCCTGTCAATGAAGATTCAAGCAGCAAAAATGGCATATCCTTCACCTCCAACAAGCACTGTAAAATTACAACTCATATTATCCTTTATCATAGATCTGTGTTTACGTGTGATTATTTACTTGTTGGATGTCACTCCAAGGCTTTGCTCAGGCTGGGTCGATGTACTCTCAGAGGAGTTCTCAACAGGTGAAGGTTCTGGAGTTGCTGGGCGGCCTTCGGCGGTTTGTGATAAGAGCGGGGATTTTTCTGGTTTAGGCTTGTTCACCATCGACTCCTGAAAACCAAATATGACGAGAAAAACTAACTGAATGCAAAAAGCCTGAAGAGAACCAACGTTTTGCATTTTAACAAACGATAACGGCTTCACAAAAGTGCTAGAAGCAGACAAGAAACTTCATGTTTTAGTAAATTATTTACCTGCTCAGTGCAGGGTGACTGGAGAGGTTTCTTGGTCTTGTTCTGAAGGGTGGAAGCGGTCAGAGTGGGGCCAGGGCTTGGCTTTGGGGTAGTGTTCTGAGACAAAGACGTTCTCTGGATTTTGCCCGAGCCTCGTTCTTTTTTAAAGTTATTCACAGCCTGCGTTGGGTATTATAAAAATAGTCAAATTATTGCAATGTAAGCATTTGCATACAAACGGAGAAAAATATATGGATGGTAAGCCTAGACTAAAAGAGATGAAGTATTACATTCACGATGTCTGTTCATTTACCTGTCTAAGAAATTTATTGGCAATCAAGGTATCAGGGGAGACGTCTGATTGGCCACATGTAGGGCACACATGGGTCTCCGACTCAAGCAAGGCAGTTCGAATACCTGGACACAACAAAAATGTTCTGCTTTTCAACACAAAGGTTCAGCAGGATTTTTATAACTTTGGGGAAGGACGGCATGCCGTGGTGGCGTAAGGGAATAGCACGACCCATGATTAGAGGCCTTGAGTCCTTGACGCGGCCGTCGCGGGTTCAACTCCCGGACCCGGCGAAATTTGCCGCATGTCCTCCCCCCTTTCCTATCAGCCTACTTTCAAAAAAAAAAAAAAAAAAGGGACACTAGAGCCCACAAAAAGACCCCCTGGCAGGGTACAAAAAATATATTAAAACAAAAACAAAAAAAACTTTGGGGAAGGAAGCTAGTTTATACACGAGTAAAGTTAGTCAGATTTTAAGTGTAGGATGTGTGTGTGAGATGCAAACTCACAATCGTCACAGTAGCTATTTCCACAGCAGGGTATGACCACAGCGTCACTCAGCAAGTCATGACAAATTAAACAGAGGAGTTCATCAGGTATGGGTTCTTCCTTTTCTTCACACTTAGGTTGCTCCTGTGGAATAAAAGGAGGCTTCTCCTTCTTACCAACAGCATACGCCTCACTGCAATCGTAAGAAGGGGAAAGCACCAGGTCTTTATGCAAATCTACTCACTAAATTATTTCATCTGACACAAAATAGGAAAGAGTTCACATATATTAAACTATTCATACAAAATAATAGATCAACTTTGTTCCACACTCACGCATCTATGGCAGGAATTGCATAACGTCCACAACTGGTCAGCATGACTCCCTTAATATTAGGATCGTCCACCTCAACCATGAAGGATCGAGGGATTCCTGTGCTCTTCTTTATCCTCGGAGGAGCCTCAAAATTTTTATCCTGCAGTCAAACGCTTTCTTTCAAATTTACTGCAATGCAGACTGATTTTAAACATCCAGTCCAGTGTATTTAACCAAACTTTGAAAACCATGAAAAGAAAACAGCAGATTAAACACATTGTTGCCTCAAAGTTGGGTATTTACACTCATTTCCTCTAAAAATCTCCACGACAAGGTGGTGCAGACAACAAAGAAACAAATTAGGTTTTATGTCAAAAATTCGTCATACTCCATTTGAAGGACAAGGATACCAGGTAGTTGAATACATGGCTCATAACTGGAGCTTTCGAGAACTTGTAGACTTGCAGAGTGTGTAAAGAAACATTTCAAAAAATTTGAATGTTGCACAAAATTTTTAGATTTCTCGTCGGTCACCCGAGAAAGCTAAACCGTTACTTTACAGAGATTTATACCCAGTAAAATATTTCAAGTTTTTAATTTTTTGCCATTTTAATGAATTTGGTTTACAGGTAATGAAAGCCCAAAAATTCAGCATCTCAGAAAATTATTATATCACATCAGATCTGAGATGTGCTATATCTCAGATGAAGATGTATACAACCAATCACTTGATTCAGGTGTGTTGGAGCTGATCTAAAACTAGCATGTAGCACCAGCTTGAAGATGGGAGCTGGACAGCACTGATCTAGGTTTTCTGTATACATTTGGCTTGAGAAAATTAATTCAGAATCACACTCCATTAAATTCTACGACAGAGTATTAGGGGCATACTAAGAGAAAGAAAATTCAGACAATAAAGTCACAGCATTATGAGGATAAAATTGAAATTATACGAGATTATTGTAATATTCGTAATATCGGAATAAAGTCTTAATATCACGAGTTGTACAGGAATAAATTCCAAATATCATGAGCAGTTGTAAAATTTTTATGAGTCGTAATAAAAAGGGAATAAAGTCATAATATAAGAGAATAAGAAGAATAAAGTTGAAATACTGCGACTTTATTCTCGTAATAGTACAGCTGAATACTAATAATTTTAGATATTTTTTCATTTTGTTAGAGCAGCTCTAATACTCTGTTTTTCAATTCACTGTTACAAGTCATATTTATTAAAAATAAACAAAGACAAAATAACTACTGGTTTGTTTTAAAGTGATTTGCATCTCCAAAACAAAGTTGTTGGTGGTTGATATGACTGAACTGAAGTTTCACCATAAATCCAGCAGCCTGGTGCCCTGCAGACAGTCCTCTGGGGTCAACCTGAAACTGTTTAATTGGCCTCAGGAGGTTTGGACATTTCACTGTCAGCTAAAGCAACACTGCTGCCAACAGATAGACCTCTCAGGTGACACTGCTAGCCTTTTTATTTCTTCTTAAAAATAAAACTGAAGTATTAATGCAAATTATCTGCTTGTATAAGCAAGGCATGGTGCTACAAGCTTCATATATTTCTCTTTGACTGACCAGTAAGACTGTTGACATAATTTTATTACTGTGCAATTTAATTTGCTTGTGATAACTTGGGACTGATTTCAGCAGCAGTCCATTAATGAAATAATAAAAAAAAACCACATTAAAACACCACGGGTGTGTTGGAGCTGATCTAAAACTATATCAGCTCAAACGTTTGCTCAATCAAAAAAACCTCTAAAATCTCACAAAAAAACAACAGAAAAACTGAACATTTACATTTCGCTTATCTACAAATCTGCCTGACGTAACCAGAAACACTTGAGGTGCAGGCCTGTGCAGAGAGCGCACATCATGCACTTACCCCGCTCCCTGGGCAGTTCCTGATATGGTGTCCACCATTCCCACACCGATAACAGGCGTAGTTTTCTGGAAGGGTAGGGCCAAGCTTTGAGTTCATCCTACAGAATAAAAAAAGGCAAGAAAGAACATGATTTACAGCAAATTTTTTAAAAAAGTAACTTTTGAGCAATCTTCATAAATTCAATAATGAGTTGATATAAGAAAAAAATAAGTATCCTGAAACACCCACTTCATCATTTCACAGCTGGACTGATTCATCATAACTCTGATCTTATCCTCTTCTGAGACATCAGCTTCAGCCAAGTTAGCCATCTGCATCTACATGAATGATATAAACGACATAAAGGTAGTCAAATTTACTGCAGTTTATTTTAAACTGGTGCAAAGAACCCCCCTCTAAAATACACAAGATAAAAGCTGACATACCTTGGAGAAAAATGACAAAGCTCTGGTAGAGCTGGACTCACTGATCTGTTAAAGTTGGGGGAAAAAAACAACATGTAATAATTTCCCTTTGGAATTAACATTGCATTTTTGGAACGAATGAACTGAATTAAAACCACTCTTATAAAGTGGCAAGGACTACAGTGACGACACAATCCCCTGCCTGCTTAAGCCTACACACTGATCTCCATGTATAAAACTGTAAACCAACTCTTTTAGAGATTTTGCAGCAGCTACTTAAAGTTAACAGCTAATTTCAGTGGCATTTGTATAGATCTTTATAAAATCATAAATTCCGTAAAATAAAATAGCGGCTCCATAATGATAATTTCATTTTGCCAATGGTATGTTACGGTTATTACAGCTGCATCCTACATGCTAGCCAGTTTACATTAGCTTTATTCTCAAGGCAAATGTGACTAAGCTGATGTAAATCCTTGCAGAAATTTGCTAATTAGTGAATGAGAAACTTAAACTTTAAAGTAAAAATTTTATTTGTACTATTTATTTTTTCACAGTTGACAAAAATAATGCACGGTTCTCAATTTTTGCTTTAAAAAAAAATCTAAATTTTTAACCCCCTTTTCTCAGATCTTTTCTAAATATATAACTCAGTCTAAATGCAACTGTTCTTTGACAGCCTTATAGGTTTGCTAGAGGACATTAGTAAAAGATCATCATAAAGACCAAGGAGTCCATACAATCTGTAATTGAAAGAGTTTGGCCCAGACTGCTAGATTATGCAAACAGCCAAATAAGAGCATTACTAAGAGAAGAAGCAATGAGGTAACTCAGGAGGAGCTGCAGAGATTCATAATTCAAGTGGGAGAAGCTTGGTACATTTGGGGTGTATCAATTCTCCAGCTATAGCAAAATATATCAGTGGCAGCATCATGCGTGAAGATTTCAGATTTGTAAAAATGTCTGAACCCACATTTTTTGTTCTTTTCACACCTCAGTCTTTAATTTGTCAGTCCATCACTTAAAATACTTTGCAAGTTGTGGTTGTAATGTGACAACATGTACCAACATTTAATATGACTACTTCTGAAAGCCACTGCATCTGTACACAGATAACAGTAAAGAGTAAAAAATTTGTCATCTTGTCCATGTGCAATTTTACAGCAACAGTGTTCATTTTTTTATATTTACTAAACTGAACACTAAATTAATGTCCAAAATGTGTCAGGTAACAAAACTGTGAAAAAAAAAAAAAAAAGCAAAAAAAAAGCAAAACAAAAAAACCACAAAAAACATATCCCAGATTTTTACAAATCACTTTATTGAGAAAGCAAACAAAAAGGTGAGACGAGTAAGCAGTCCGTGTAAAACGTAAATTATTAAGAGGGGCAGATGCTTCACCTACTGAAAAACCAGAAAGAATATTAGGTCAGAGAACATAAATTTATACTGCACCATTTAAAAAAAAAATAGTTTTTGCCCCCTCTAATTTAAACAAAAGTGCAACTCTGAAAAGGTCAGCACTGTAACATTTAGGGCAAGTACTGTCAAATCTGATTATTTTTATTCTTAAAGCTAAAATATTTTTAATCTTCCTTGATCAGACTTATGTTTGTAAAAAGTAAGTTTAGTGAATAATAAAATAATCTTATTGTTGCTTAATAATGTCTGGTAGTCTACAGTTTAGATGCCCGTCATAAAAGCAAGCAGAAAACCCAGCTGAATGAAAAAGAGAAAAAAAGTTTTTCAAAGGAAACCCATTGGAGGTGGATCCGTTTTTAAGAGCTGAGGCAGGAGGAGAAACTGCCAGCTGATGGTTGACGGCGGAGCCATTAACTTAAAACAACAGTTGGTTTTATCAGCTGTGAATAGCTGGCATGCATGATAATGCCTGACCCACCCATGCAGCTCTCACATCCCAAACAGAAATACTGGAAGAGATCTGACAGTGATCAGTGTCTGGTGATTGTTTGAATACCAGCTGGAAGTTTAGCAGAGACCTTCCTGCATTTCAAATTGGGTTTTGTTGAAAATAAAAAAAATTTAATTTCTCTTACACCTATGTGAACCCCCCCCCCGAAAAGTAACTTCACACCAAGCAATTTGAAATGAAACTGAACAGAAAGGTATAGTAGTTAGCTTGTTATATTAAAATGTGTGTGCCTGTGTGTGTTGTGTTGGGTAACATACTGCTCTATGGGATCCAAAGGCTTTGGGAATCTGGACGTCTGATCTTTCTCTGAAACAGAAAAAAAATGTTTTAATAAACCCTCTAAGATGGGAATAAAAAATATATATTTACATTTGCTAACAAACAGTAAAGAAAATATGCAGCTTCCTTTGTAGGTGGATGAGTGGGAAGTAAATATATTTTAGCAGGAGTTCACATTTTGTAGAGTAGCTCTGGACGTTTTTCAGGTTCCCTCTACAAATACAAAGTCCAGGTAGTTGACAGAATCACAGAGGGGACATTTGGTAACTAAGTCAACTTGGAAAGAACTTTCCCAGTGAAATTGCAGGTTAATTAAAATATGCCATTACATCAAACTTACCCATTACCTTTTTTTTTTATTTTTTATAAACAATCAAGTTTTAAATAAACAGTATGTTGCCACATGTAACTTCTATCCACCTTTGAATCCTTACAGCATTTCCTTTAAAATAACAAAATATAGATGTACAGTCAGTATAAAAACATATTAGACCAGCCATTATCGCTGACTCAGTCTGTTCCAACTAGAACCTGATCTATAAAAACTATAAAACAGCTAGAGCTTAAAATAGCTTGAAAAAAACAAACAGACTTGTTCTATTCACCGATGCAACAACTGCTGTGCTAATTAGTGTTGAAGCAATATCCTGAGTCACTTAATTAAGCAAAGCAGCCTAAATAGCTGCCTCAGTGTACTGTATAATTACCATTTCTGTTGACGCTATCAAACATAGCTGATCCATAAATCCTAGCTATAATCATTTGATTATCTAACTTTAAGTCTGTTGAGAAAACCCATTTACTAAGGTGTAGCTAACTAAACAAACATCTGGGGAAATCAACCAAGACACTGGAAGTGGATTTTCTAATGAAAATGTTTAGCACATTACATAGCCTGAAGTTTGTGCTGTTTGAATTCACTCCGATACGTTGGATTAATCTTAACTTTATTGAATCTTTTGTCATTCTACGCTGTTGTAAGCCCTGTTGAATCTGAGTTTTTGCAGTCAACCGTTACTCGTCTAGAGGCAGGTCTCAGACGGCTAATGCTGGGTGTTGTCTTCTACAGCGGGCATGTCAACATCAATGAGGACAACTCAAAAGCACACGTACTTGTGGTTGGTCTTGCTATTTGAGCTGGACTTTGCTCCAATGAGGGGAATTCTCCTGACTATGACAGAGGAGCCTTTGGGGATGTGACCACCATCTTCTTTGAACTCTAAGGGTGAAAAATCATCAGTATAAAAGGGTTAAAACGAAAAATTTGCAATATTGAGATTTTCTTTCTGCAATTCGGAGTTTGAGATTAAAAAAGAAATTGTATAAAAACAGAATCGTGTAGAGACAAAATATTTAGCCCATTTGTGTTGCCTAGGGTTACCAGCACTCTCCAACCCTCTTGCTTTCATGTATTTTTGTAATTTGGGTTAAACTATAGACATCTAAATATATTAGAATATCATAAGGATAATTTATTTTACTAATTGAAATCAATGTGAGACTCATACCAGTTTGTTAAATACAGGGATAAATTGTAATTTTGATAATTATTGCCTAAAGAGTAATCTAATTTTTACAACTTACTGAAAAATATACATGACTGTATATTATATACAGTCAATACTTGATTGGGCTTCCTTTTTGCATGAATTAAAGCAGTATGGCTTATAGGAGCAAAGGAACAGCCTGGACATGTCACCATTTTAGAGTAGTAGTAGCTAAGAACATTTTTTTGGACTGTGGGAGAAACCTGGAGTACCCTGAGAGAACCCACACACGAAGGGGGAGAACATGCAGAAAGGCCTCACGACATCTTACTGCAAGGCAGCAATGCATCATGCACTCCAACATGCCTCAATAGTTCATATAAATAAATTAAACTAGACAAAACAGTGGTTTTTCTTTTCTTTTAAGTGGAAATGCACTGCTATTGCTTTTCACTGGCAAGTACCTCACTAAACATATTTGTTGTTGTGGTGGTAAATTGTTTGGAATAGGTTTCTTTTGAAGGGGCTATAAAATATAAACATTCTGAATATCAAAATTTATAAAAAAAAGTAAGACTCTGAAGCATTAGAGGGCTTATTATACTAGAATACAACTCAGAAAATATGTGGATTTGCAAGATTATGTCCTACCTTATTGTTTCCAAGTGTGTCACAAAAAAAAAGGACGCAAGAAACGCACAGAAACAATACCCTTGGCCTGAAGAAACATGGGGATAAGGTTTGAATCATGAAACAAAAACAGGTATTTAGGACACAAACACCCTTCATTATACTGCCCTGTTGATTCTTGAGTACCGAGTGGCTTTCAAAAATAATCATGCCCTTTCAAATTTTCCGTAGTTTGCTCCTTATAACAAAGCTTTTCCAAAGATAAACTTTAAAAGTGGAAGGCTTTTAAACGTGTTTTACAATTGTTACCCATTTTTTTCCCACTTCACACTATTTTGTGTTGGTCGGTCACTCAAAATCCAAATTAACTCCCACCACTGATGCTTGTAGTTGAAGGAAAGAAAATACAACAACATAAAGCATGCGAAATACCTCCTCGATGCAATGTGGGTCACGTTTTGTATCCAGCTCATTTTAATTCCTGAATCTCCAGTTAAAGGGTGTGCCTGCCTAGTGTTCAGTTTGCTTCTGCATTGTGTTTTTATCTTAAATCATACAGTCTGTGGCTGCATTTAAGCCTTTTGGCCATGAGTAATGTCTGCCTTTTCCACCCCTCGACCTTTGCTATTTTTAAACCAACATCTCCTGCAGAATGACAGCGCTGACACCACTGATCCACCCACGCCAGGCGGTTTAATTAAGGGGCATGAGGCGTGAATGCAGCAGGAATGTTTGCCCATTCATTACACCTCTTTTGTCCCGGTGCGACTTTTCTGGAGCCCCCAGTCAACCTGAAAAAGAGGTAACGGGAAGCCAGCTCCCATTAGACAGTTGTCAATGCCGGCCCACGTGTTTTCTTTCAAACTTTAAACCGTCAAACTGCATTTTAACCGTTAGGGGGGGGGGAAGCAACAATAAAACATATCAAGCTTACAATAACATGCATTTTGTTGAATTCATTTTATTTATTTACCTTCTTTGGTTTGTGCGTTTATGATCTGCAGGTCGCAGTCCCCGGCTCTGAGCTTCTCCCTGCCCATAATCTGCTTCTTCAAGTCAGTCAGCGAGATGTTCGGCCCATCAAAAACCACCGTGTCGTAGCTGAGTTTGGAGGAAAACTTATAATGAATATGAGCCATAGTGGACACAAGCTAAAAGCCTGGTTCTGGACCGCTAGGAAACTCAACAGCTGGTAGCTTTTCTCCTTTGACAGAACCCCCGCTTGTAACTAACTGTTACAGAGGTGAGGGGGTGGGGGCTAGCCGAGGTTAGCAGCAGCAGTTTGGCAAACAGCGTCGGTGGTCTGCCGCTAACAAGCTAGGTGGTTCATTGACTCCAACTGCCGGATTTAAGGTGGGTCTCACAGGATGACAACTCCCGGTTTCACTCGGAACAGGTGCGCAGACTCAGCCCGGACCGCATTCATTCAGTTTCAAATCTAATTTTAACTTTTATTCTCGCTAATGTCGCTCTCTTTCAATCCCGAGCGGAGTTCGCTGACAGAAACCACCAGCTGTTTCCACGAGCAACGGCTCGTCAGCAGAGTGCACGCACCAGACCGTGCTGCGTTCACGTGAACTCCGACACCCAGGTTCTGAAACGCGTTTTCTTTATTTTCCCCACATCAAACGTTTGGGTAAAAACACAGAGCGGAGTCTAGGGAAACGCTTAGAAATCTATACAAAGACTTCCAAAAATTCCTAAACTTATGCTATTTTAAATTCAACCATGTATCCCTGACTAGATTAAACAAAAATGAAAACAATTTGTCACCCTCTCAGGACATAGTTTGCTTATTAAAGATAAGAATTTATCAAGTCGGTATTCCCTGCGGCAACTCCCTAAAATTGTCAGTCACAAAGTGTTATTTGGACACAGTTGTAATGCAAAAGTAATCTTTTATACTGTATTGTTATGCTGATATTAAATAAGTGGGTTGATTTGAGTTAATATTATTTCCTTTATAACTTTCTCATCATTTTTTTAGTTAAAAAACTAACATATTAGTATGAACTGAGACAAATAAATATGTTAAAATATAGGTAAAAGTTTGTCGTTGTATAAAGAGTGATTATAATAATAGATTAACTGTTAAACTGTCACATTATTTGTAAGCAATCACCTAATTCTACTCAATTATTTTTTCGGTATTTCATAGTAGCCATATCACCAATTTTTCTTCTTACACTTGAACGCAGCATATTCCCACGACGAACGAGTGCACCTGTTTTGAGACAAGCAACCGTAGGAAAAAATAAATAAACAAAACAAAAAAAAAAAACAATGGATAACTATTAAACGTGCATCGTTAACTTGATCTAATTTGAAAGAAAAATGATTAATTGCTTTGATTATTTCTAGTAACGTAAAAATGACCCTTTGGGGTTAACATAGTAGTACTCCAAAATATAAAAAGCCAAAAATAAGTTAGGTATAATAACTAAAAAGAAAACAAAAATGACTTAACGTTAAAAATGGTAAATAGCAAAAAAAAAAAATGCAAACTGAACTTGTCTATGAACTCCTGTCTTTCAGGGGCCCACCAATGTGCTACCTAAAGATCCCACTAGAGGGAGACACAGTATCGTTTATTTTGTTGTATTTCAACGAGCAGTCTAATTTCTTGACACTTAAAGTGCAGCTAAAGCATGCTTCCTGATTAAGTTGTATTCATCAAAAAGTCTTGTAAAAAAAAATCATTATTATTGTTATTATAATTGGCAGCGTTTATTTTTTTAATGTTTAATTACATCCACTGTTGATGGAAATGCCACAAAATAAAACATATTGGTAAATTTGGGTATAGTTACTAACTATATTCATATTAAGTGTACGTTTGAGCTTAAAATAATAAAGAAAGAAGCAAAAATTGTATGAGTTAGAGCTTTACTTACATCACCAGGTTGGTGGTGGAGGGGGGGCACCATATACATACACATAACAACAAAGCATGCAGCTGCTAACGGCAAGCTGGTTGGCTGGATTGAGATAAATGAAGGAATAGAATGGACAGATTTGAGAAGTGTGTTCTGCTCTCAGCTCTCTTCCTCCTCCTCGTTTTTTTCCTCTCTGTCTTTGCTGCCTGCCTGCTCTGCTCAGAGGAGGGATTTGCCCTATCTTCCCTGGCTTAGTGCACCAACGTGAAAGCGGTGGGTGGATGGGAAGACGTAGAAAGAAGAAGAAGAGGAGGGAGAGGATGAAAGGGAAACAGCTGCTGCCTTTAAACTGACGTTCTTCTTATCGTGATATTATAGAGGATATGTTCACTGACTCAGCCATCAAAGAGCAGCTCGGAAACAATTACACCCTCGGTTTTGGGTGCGTTTTCTGAGCATGTGTGTGCGCGTGTGGTTTTCAGTCTGTAATCCCAGCAGAACATGTTTGAAGATGGGCACGGTGAGAAAACATTTAAACCCTTATGGATAAGTGTGGAATGGCAAAAATACAAAGTTTCTGAGAGGTGCTGGAGGAAAAAAAGGTAATCTTTAGACTTAGTATTGGTTATTTGATCACCATGTGTGGCACCTGTGTGGTTTTACAGGAAATGGGTTGTGTCTATTGCAAGAAAATCTACAGTATAAGCACAACATGACTCGTTGAGTAAAGAGAAATATTTGAAAATGTAACTGAAGAATTTTGGGAAAACGTCTTAGTCAATGTGTGCACAATATCAGAGGATATAGAAGCCACAGCCACAATTTCAATGGTTCATAAGTACATTTACAACCTAAAAGCAAAGTGCCACAGTGGATAAATATTGTGCTTTGACTTTATTGCAAACAGCTTAGCTATTTCAAGTTGAATAAGTGAACGAGTCTTTCTCTGAGAACTCTCAATAAGACGTAGTCGACTCTTTTCAGTAGAACTCAATTATTCTCTAAAATTCGATGCGATTGGTTGGTAAACCTAATACGTCACTTACTTTAACAAACTGAAATTTATCCGAAAAGAATATTCTAATTCAGCCAAAACAACATTTTTGACATTCGTTTGGCTTCCGCAAGACAAGTCTTATAGTCTACGATCTGAAATAGATGCTCATTATCTCAAACCCTAGCAATGTGACATTTATTCTGCATCTGAAAAACAAATCCCTTTGAGAAAGAGCTTGTTGCACACATTTTCATATCTAGATGATTCAGTGTTAGCATTTAGTTCTTTTGAGTTCACACATCCCTTCAGCTCCAGTGAATCTGATTAACCTGACGTCTTAGACGCTTACATCTTTAAGCTACATCCGCAATTTGCAGAGAGGATGCATTGCTATGCATCTTTGATAAATCGTAAAGATAAAGTAACATTTTCATAGGAAAACGAACTCAAATATATGTTTTATGCTCTTTATTGATCCTCTCTAATTTATCTGGAATCTTTCCCTCTTTGACCTTTTCTCCTTCCTATTTCTCTCATTCTTCCATCTTCCCCTTCCTCAATCTCGTCTTTCTGCCTGAGCAACATTCACAGCGCCGAGGCATTTTCTCTTTTTTTTCACGCTTCAAATAGCCATAGTGTTACTCCACTGGAAGCACACACAGCGAGAGGCGCTCTCACATGTGCTCATCCTTCAAAGTTTGCCCTTATCTGGAAGCTGTTTATTTTCTTTTTTAGACCTTTCAGAGTAGACAGAAGCTGATCCAGTGACAGATTTCTAGAAGTGATGCGAGTAATTAGTCGGGGTAAGTCCTGAATGAGTTATTTCTGTGCTTTTCATAAATGTGCTGCTTATTGTTGTGCTAATCCCTGAATATCTCTACTGTGGCATGAGGTGCATTAAGAATGTTAAATATTAATTCTTTAATGAATGTCCATGTTGATGTCTAGTTGTATTGCACAAAAATAACTTTGCATTTCTAATTAAGCTAATTAGGAAAAACATTTTCGCCTAAGTAATAGCACATCTTTAAATCAATTCTATTCAGTTCAATCAAAAAATAATTTAATCACTCCAGACAGAATTTAAATATTTGTTGCGACTCATATTATAAAGTTTTTTTCTGTTATAATTATTATTATTTTATTCTGACGGTCTCATGATGATATTTGATATTTTAGAGTATTTGGAGACTTCTTTTAGCGTCATGCGGCCTGCTCCTGGGGTGAACTCGCTCGGACGGCCAGCTGTTTTAAAGGCTCTCCATTTACAGATCCCCCAAATATATTTACAAATCCATTAAATACGCACAGGGTTTCATGGGGTGTATTAATTTGAACACGTTTATGGATCATTTGGGCCCTATGACAGACATGATCGGTTTGTGGACGTCGTCTTCAGCACACAAATTTTCCGTTTTATTTTTGGCCTCACACAGCAACGCAACGAAATCATCTTTATGTTGATTTCGCTCAGGAACTGAGCTGATTCCTGCTGGGAATGCTCAGTGTTTTTTATGGGCTATTAGCATACGGAGGACATTTTCTCTCCCTCTCTTTTTTTTTTTTGGGCCAACGGAGCTGAAGAAAGCAATTACTACAGCACCACGCTGCTTGATGAAAGGTTGGGGCTTCAAACCAGAACATTTGTGGCAGAGGGTCAAAACAAACAAACAAACAAAAAAAAAACGGCTAAGAGGATCAGAGGGAAGACGAGTGGAAAAACACGGGCCATGTCCACTGTTTAGCTGTGTGAAGGAGAGAGGAGGTGAAGGACGTGATGGACAGAGAACCTGGCACAATCAGTTTAGAAGAACAAAAGGGTAGAGTCGCAGCAGAACAAAGACTGGTGGGAAGACTCCTAAAATGCCTTCCTACACCTTCATTTCCATATTCAAAAGCGAGAGGCTCCATCTGTGACGTCAGATTTCGGATTATTCATAAGGTGAATCTGAACGCTCGGTTAAATCTTCCCACTCACGCGGCACTCTTCATGTGCCTTTCCGTGTTGGTATTTTCAGAGGATTTATATCAGGCACAAATGTTAGAGGGGTAATTATGCAACATGTGAGGCTAAGCCCAAAGCACTCTTCCAGTGTTGACACAAAATAAGAATAAGCAACTGCCTGCTAAGGCGTCGTTGCTCTATTAAATTACTTGACGTTCCATTAGGAACTCTGCAGAAGTATAACTAGCACATGTCTATTCATCACAGTGTCCTGTAGAAGTATTCATTACCTCTTGTCCTCTTCACATCTGAGCAGGTTACAACCACAAACTTTCATGTACATTGTTGGAATTACGTGTGATTAGCCTGCATAAAGGAGCGCACAAATGTGAAGTGGATGGAAAAGGACATGTGGTTTTAATCTGACCATTTTAAATGATATTTATTGCAGAAGTCCTCTAAATGGCAAATGCAAACAGCATTCCTCTGTGTGTGACTTAGTCTCATCCAAGAGCCTTTTGGTAATTTTCTAGAAGCTGCAGAGACAAACAGCTCAGGTGAGATAATCTGGTGACCGGACAACAGTTAGTCTCGTACTCCACTTAAATCTTCCAAAGTATTTTTGGTCTTTTTTCCAGTTCAAATATTTGGAACACTTGAAATAAGACTAAACTAACTCACAAGTGACTTCTCAGTAAGATATAGGATCTTGTTTTAAGTAAACAATTCCTTAATATTGATGAAAAGTATTAGTTCTACTGGCAGTTTATTTCATTTATAACATTCCCAACACCTCCCCCCCGTTATAAGTGAAATATTCTACCAGTAAAACTAATACTTTTCATCAATATTAAGAAATTATTGACTTAAAATTGTAGAAAGAAAGCCATAAAAACACACTTTTCAGTATTTATTTTGAGAAAACTTTTGAAAACCATATGCCATTGTGATTCCAATTCATAATTATATGCTACGTCAAGGAGGCCGTCACATAAAATTTCAGTAAATACATAATGTGACAAAGCATTACTCCTCCATTATTCTGTTGCATTTTCTCAACTTTGAGCAAATCTGCTTCTCCCCTCAGCTTCCCTTTTCCTCTCTCGGCTCTCCCCTTCCACCCATCCTCTCTCTCTCTCTTCCTCTCTCTCCATCATTCAGGGACCTGCACCGGAGCTCTGGAGATAAGCAGACGTTTTTATCCATCAGATAGCTAATGCAGAATGATACACATCTGTCTGCGATTGCAGGTTTAGTTGGAAACGTGCTGAGTGCACTTGCTTCCTCTCTCTTAATACCCTGGATTTTGTTTCTGATGAAGATTCACCAAAAAAAGATTATTTTATAATCTATCTATCTATCTATCTATCTATCTATCTATCTATCTATCTATCTAAATAATGGAAACAGAAAGTCGCAGCAAAGCAAAGAAACGCATCAGACATGTTTTACAATAAAAAATCCACAACACATTTTGGAAAAGAGGTTTCTTTATTTTCTAATTATTATACTGTATTCATATAGGTATTCATATTAATATAATGTAAGTAAAAGTGTGCTTTTATTTTTACAGCACGTGTCCATGTCAGACTGCTGTTTGTTGGAGGTTCACATTGTAAAGTATACAGTGAAAGTGGCTAAGAGTTGTGTGTGTGTCAGGGTGTGTGTGTGTCAGGGTGTGTGTAAGAGCCAGCATGTCTGTGTATACATGTGCGTGCATCATATATGTTTGCAGAGGGCTACTTATTTCTCATCAGGGCTCAGAGGTGTGAAGCAGGAATAAAAAGCTGCCCAAATATCCAACCAGACATCTATCACCCGTCAACACGCTTTCTGGCGCATGTTTCAAAAAGCTCACCTTTGCTTATGCATTTTAAAATGGCTACTCAGGATTTCAGCTGCACGTACGACTTGAGGCTTTCATTTTCGCTTAAAGGAAACGCAATGCCCCCCCCCCCCAAAGAAAACACGAGTAACAGTTGTTTCCTGTTTCTTCTCCTCACATTCATCTGAGAACTGTCTCATCCTCCAGCCACCTGCTACATTTCCTGCCAACACATTCGTTCTAAAAAAAACAACCAAAAAACAAAACAAAACCCAAAAGAGTTATGCTACTCACTAATATGCTACACTTTATCTCATACCAAAGAGCCTTCAGACAGTAACTGTGATTTCCTGTACTCACAAAAAAACAACCTAGTTGAATAATTAACGTAATTTTCACTGAGCCTTCCCCTGAGTTTACTCTGGCGTTTGTTTTCTAACAGTCCTCAGGTCCTTTTGAGGTGGACAGAGTCAGGTTACAGTCGTTAGCCATTTGACATGCTGAAGTTCTTATTAATGCTTAGTTAGCTACATGTGAGAAACCAGAAAACTTTTCAGGGAATACCCGGCAAGTCTGTAGAGGTATAATTCAGATAATTTGTCATCGAGTCAGTGCAAGTACTACAACAGATTATGGAGAGCGAGGATTTTTACCCCCATAAACTGGGATAGTGTTCTTTCTTCCACAACCAGAAACCAACGTTTACATCAAAGATAGTGCTTTAAAATACCAGTCATGTGTTTGCGTTGTGACTTCTAAAAGCTTGATTTCATGTCTCAACCAAACAATAAGCATCTTTCCCTTTGCTACTTGTGACCGATGAGCTGTCAAAAGGTTTGATCCTACACCTGGGAATGTATTGTTTAACTCCATCCATATTTACAGTAGAAAGTACCGTCTCAACATGGGTGGCATTAGTTATTCACAACATTCACAATTTTGGTGTGTTGACTGTTCTCTATGTGCCCAGAAGTGGAATTTTCTGAGTTCCTAGTTGGAAATAACCCAAAAAACGGCACCTTAAATTGTAATTTCAATCTGGAAAGTCAGAGGACAACTAACAGCCACCAGATTCACAATCCAACATGGGCATAAACATGGTTCTAGGAGTAGGAGGGATTACATTTTGTCACATATCTGTTTGTATCTCAGTAAGCCAGTAGCACATATAGTACTGTAAAACTTCTATCTACCAGCATACTACTATTTAGTTTGGTAGAACTTTACTTGACGGGGTGTGCATAATACTGATATGACACTGCCATAAACATGACATAACATCTGTTATGAACACGAAGAAGTCTTTATGAATGTCTATGATTGTTGTCATAAATGTTATTAGGTAAATAATGACACTTTTAATGCAAGGTTGCTCTAAACGTGGCACTGAAAGTCCATTAAAAGTGCCAACTTTGCATTAAAGTGTCATTATTTACAAATAATACAAAGTCAGCACTTCTAATGGACTTTTAATGCAACTTGTAAAGCAACTTTGCATTAAAAGTGTCATTATGTACAGAATGAGGCTTCATGATAACACTCGTAGACATTCATAAAGACTCCTTCATGTTCATGGCAGGTGTTTTGTCATGTTTATGACAGTCAGTCTTATGCACACCCTGTCAAATAAAGTGTTACCTTTTGTTTGAATGAAAACAAAATATTAATAAAAAAAGAAGATAAATCCATTGTTAGAATCTTGGGTTGCTAAAAGTCCCACTAAGCATCCTAATTTTCCATGTCAGAGGCAAATTGACTGCCGCATATTTATGTCACACTGATTTACACCATTTTTGCCTTAAAGGTAAAGCGGAAAACGTTGGTTACATATTGTAACCCCAGATTCTATGAGTATAGAGCTTTGGAACGTGACGTCACTGCTCTAGACGTAGGGTTATGAGCGCCATCTTGAAGGGCCATAAACATAACCAACAAACGACTGTCTCACAGATATTTCGAATCTAAGTTACTTAAAATAATTTATCAATGGTTCAAACTTGCTGCGTTATTGGATGCAATGTCCGATCACACGACCGAAACGGTAAAAAGATGGAAAACGGACTTTCGTTTCACTGTTTTCCTGCCTGTAAAACAAGGCGAGGAGGCTAAGCTATCGGAGCTAACGAAAACGAGACGAATGTCCCGGGTCTCAGCGGTGAGACGCCCTGATATTATGTTCTCCAACATCCCAAGATATCTACAAGTTTGCTCCAGACATGTCAATTCTGGTGAGTGTCTAAAATCGCTTTGTTGGTGTTGTGTCATAATTGTTTTGCTATGATTTTGTCCGGGTGTACTCATGTTCAGTTACTTTGAGTTCATTGAAGCGGGTCAACCTTGTTTAGGTCGGGCTTATATTTTTTATGTAGCATAGTCCGAGTTTTGTCAGTGGACATCGAGGTTATTCCATTATTGTGAATTAAACTATTTTACTAGTGTTATCAAATTTACAGTATTAATACTGTTGTGTGTTCTGATATGTCCTCTTAAAGGCACACCGACGTATGAAATGGATTAACTCAATCCAGACTGAATCTGGGTCACTGCGAGGTAAACGCCACAACATCGGACCGACATGCGCGTCAATTAAAGAGGCGATACAGCAAGACCATGATGGATCAACAAGTGGGGGAGCAAGTTACAGAGACTGTGTTTTCATTATGTACCCCATAAGAGGTAAATAAAACAGTAGCAGAGGCTGTAGAAGAGGAGCAAGTTTTAGAGGCTGAGGAGGAAACCCCAGGAGAGGAGCTCAGCAAGGCTGCAGACTCTGAAGAGGAACATGAACCATTTGTGTTGAAATGTGCGTACAGCTGGTAGTGGCTGTTTTCTCTCACTTAATAATTTAATGTGGTAAACATTCATGAAACGTTTGATTCAAGCACTTCAAGTTGCATGTAAACAGGTGATGAAATGAATCACATTTTAAGTGAAAATTTGATATTTAAAATATTGCAGGTAATAAACATACATGTAATGAAAGATTATATTTTTAAATAGACATTTTGTGTGATTAAAGTAAACAATTATATAATCAGACATTTTGCAGTAAACATTTAATATAAACAATCAAACCAGATGGAAGAGCCCATCTTTAAATGTTTAATGTGTAATTAAACAGTTCAGAGTAAACAACAAAGGTGACAAGTAAATTTAATGAAATAGATCACACTTTAAGTAAATATTTGATATATATAAGAATTTAAAGAGTGAACATGTAATGAAATAGATCCTGTCCTAGAATTTTATGTGATTGAACATTACAGGTAACAAATGTGATGATCATCTGAGGTAATACATTTTATGAACATTTTTTAAATATAAAATTAGTAAAAATATTTAAAAAACAGGGGTCAAAATGTAATAAAGATGAAAGTGCTTCATCTATACAGTCTAGTAGAACAATTTCACACTGATTTTGAGTTAATGGGGCACACAATTTGGAAGCTATTGAAGAAAACATTTAATATTACAATTATTTAAAATATTGAATATGACTTAACATTTTAATAGAGGAAAGTGTTCCTCGTGTAATAGCATGAATTACCACTTTTTTGTACCAGTTGGTCACAAGGCAAGGCATTTATTTACAGGAGTGTTTGGTTCGGAAATTGACGGTCAACAAGTGAACCTCCGAGCGCGTGAGGAGGGAGCGGTAGAGAACCACTGGCCGGAATTAGCGTTCATAAGCGTTGGCGGAGCGCGGATATCCAAAATCCAACTTAAAAACAACTTCACTGCGCCTGGTAACACAAAATAAAGCTTGTTTTGGTCTGTGGCCTTTAAAGATGGCGGCGAGCGACTGCGCGAGACGTAAACGTCATACGCAGTGACGTTGGTTCCAGAGGTGGGGACTCGAGTCACATGACTTGGACTCGAGTCAGACTCGAGTCGTTAAAATCACGACTTGAGACTTGACTTGAAAAAATGCTCAAAGACTCGCACTTGACTTTGACTTTCATGCCATTGACTTGGGACTTGACTCGACTTGAAGCTGTTTACTTGAAAAGACTTGATATTTTTTACTCAGTCTTAAAATTTAAAACACATTATTTATAAAGTGGCGTCATTAATTAATGTCACTCATTCCGTATCAATATGCGCAGACCGTCACTATGGTTTTCCTCTCTCCTTATGTATGTATGTGTACGTAGCTGCAGCACAACCAATCAAATTAACAGGATTTGGACGTTTAAAAAAACGCGGCAAAGCTGCAGAGCTCAGGGAACGAAATACGAAATAACCGCTCGAATATGCTTCCGCGAGTAATTTCTTTTGGCTACGTAGGTTATGAACTTTCGACTAAAAAACGAACTGCAACTTGTAAAACATGCAAGAAGAGAATATCGGATGGAGATGCCACGACGTCCAACTTTGTCCGGCATTTGAAGCTTCACAAAGATCGGTAGGTGGCGCTTTTCTTTTGCTGTAAGATAGTTGACTTTAGCTAACTTCGTGTTAGCATGTGTACTCCGGGTTAAATTGGTGATTATTTACCATAAATCCGGTCCTTCAAATGCCTCCACAAATAATGTGCACCGTGTTAGCTCAGGAAGCCGGTGGATAGTGAGCGGGGCTCCGGAACAGAAAGCAGATTCTGGACCTGAACACAGGGAACAGAGTCTCTCTGTCCCATCATGATGATGAGCCGGGTCTAGTATCATCTAAGGATGGTTGTTGTATTTGAAGACATCTACGTTGGGAAATTATATTGACAATATATTGTTTTGACAGGTGAGAGAAAAGAGGAAAAAACTGCTGTGATGGTTCTTTGTATTGTGCTGTGGAAATGTCAGCATTTGTCTTTTTTTTATTGAATATCAAGTTTAACAGAACTGGGCAATAAAGTGGTCCAATTTAAAAATGTTTTTTATACTTTGTGTTCAGCTACACATGTTCTATCATTTGAGATAAATACATATTTTAAAACGAACAAATGGTCTATTATTTGAATTTTTTGTATAATTGCAAATTATTAAAATAAAATAAAAACGACTCGAAATGACTTGAAATTAAAGGTTCCTGACTTGAGACTTGACTCGACTTTTGCCTGTCTTTACTTGAGACTTGACTCGGACTTGAGGACAAAGACTTGAGACTTACTTGAGACTTGCAACACAGTGACTTGGTCACACCTCTGGTTGGTTCCAAAGCTCCATAGGCGCGGCCCTTTACGGCTATCGCTAGTGGGTTTATTCCATGCGCGCAGTGCTAGCTAAACTCAAAGTTAGCTCTTATCGGATATTACAGACAGAGCTGTGCAACCCTAACGTAATGTTTTTACGTTACGTTACTGTTCGATACATTACGTTACTGTTCGATAACGGTTACGATAACGTAACCGTTATCGAACAGGCTTATGAAACATCAATCACAGGTAACTATGTCTGTGATATTCCTTATAATTTGCTGGACTTTGACATGGCTACACACAGCAAGGTAAACATGTTAGCGCCTAGTAGTAGTAAATCGCTTTGACCTGTCATATCTCAGAGATTAAATTCTCATATCGCAAGCTTGGCAAACTTGGAAATGCAGCTGAGGTAGTACTAAAAATATTTCTGAGTAATTTGCATCATTAGAACTGCAACCACTAAAATTAGCTAAACTGTATATGTCACATGTTAGAAACCTAGAACTTTGGAGTATATATTATTTCTTTGTAAGAACTTTGTGTGTCTGGCCACTAAATAAACAAATACAAAACTCTGCAAGACATTTCATTTTTGAATTTTTACTAAATTTAAATTCAACAGAATTATCAAATTAATAGTTTCATCGCCATTTCATTTACTGTAATAAATGTATTAGGTCAAAGCAGCATAACTACAGCAGAGAGGGAATCTGTTAGCTGATGAACTAAAAATTAGCAAGGAAATATAAATACAAGCTTTCAATCAACACCACCAGGATACATTTTTAAATATTGGCTGCTGTATTATTGGGGACTGACGTCTCCAAAAATTTTAATTCCTATGACTGTAGAAAAAGCTAAAACATCTTGAAATCGTATGACAGGTAAATCCATCACATAAAATTGTTAAAATTCCTTAAGCAGGAAGGTGTTTGTTTTTTCTGGGGAGTAGTTTTGGTTACTGTTGGTTAATGTAAGTTAAACCAGGTTGTTCTAATTTGATACTATAAGCTTCTATCTATCAATTAATGTTTGTTTTGCATCGCAAAGGTTGAGTGCAGCCACCGCACAGCTCATTTCAGGTGGCAGAATATGGGATCTTGAGAATCTTAATCTCTATTTAGTGACAATGGCCAAGAGTTGGAACATGGACGGACCAGTAAATCAACAGCTTTGGCATTCAGCTTGCTTCTTCATGATAGCCATGAGCAATGCAGAAACTACTGCAACCTTGCTACCTATTGCCATATTTCTTATCCCTCACGACGATAGAGCTACATTATTTTCAAAAATCAAAGACAAGCATCTTCCTCTCAACTACAGTACCAAGACACGGCGTCTTTTAACACCAGAAACAAAATAAGTAACATGGAGCGGCCCTGCAAACACACTTGACTTTGTGTCGACAATCCACTAAGGTCAGCAAATATGAGAGGGTAAAGTTTTTGTATATTATTCTACAAGATTTGTAAAAGCTACACTGCTCCTTTTGAACCTAAGTTTTAGGAACATTGACAGTCATCAGACTTTTCCCTTTCCTGCGAGGATCTTTCTGCTGTACTTTAATGCAATTGAACAGACAGACTGACATTTTCAAGAAAAAAACACGGTCAGGTCTGAGGAGAAGGCTGCTACTACGAAGTCCCGTCAAATCCAGAGGGTAAAACAAGAACTCAGTCCACCAGAACTCACTAAAATCAAAGCAGCCTAATCGACTTTTATGGCTACGACTGCCTAGGAATGAGTGGGGCATTTAGCTCTGAACCAGTGTAACCATACTGTGTCATGGGAATGCAGAAAACAGTTATCCTGGAAGCCCCGGAGCTGATGTCGTAGCTGTTTGAAGGCAGGATAGGCAGGCACTGGGTGCATGGGTGAGGAGAGGCTAACTCCACACGTACACACACATAAACATCAACACACACACACGTACACACCCACAAAAACATGCATACACAAACATGCAGGCACATAAATCCACCTGTAAGCCCTCCTCACACCGTTACCATATTCGTGTCAGTGTTTGTGAGAGTGTGTGCTGGTAGTGAGTGTTGGTTGCAGAGTGCGCATAGCGAGTCTTTTTGTCTCAGAACTACACCGTTGAATTCACATTTCAGTTCATCTGGTTGTCCATGTGTGATTAGCTGGCTCAGTTTACTCAACGCTCCACCTATCGGGTCGACGCAACAGCGACTCGTCGGGAACAGTTTGTTGTTTTTCTCCCAAAGAAACACTAAACATGACACAGTGATTTCTCATAGAGCAGTACACACTTCTTTCCTGCACCGCACTGGGCAAAGCTAGAGTGGGTGCTGTCTCAGTGTGGGTGTCTGTGCATGTCTCTTCATGGAGGAATGTCTGTGTGTATGTAATTGTGATCACATATGTGTATTTATTCTTGTGTGGTTCTGTTTCTGTACTAATGAGGACAAATATTTCAACACATTGCCTGTGCCCTTTGGTTTTAGTAATATTTTTTGAGCTGTTAGAGAGCTGTCTGATCCTTCATTCATAAAATGTTCACACTTTTTAAGAGAAATTGTTTTTATGTGGACTACAAGCTCACATGTCTAGTTTTACATTTGGCATAATCATCAACCTTAAGAGGAACCTACTGGAAACGCAGTTGAATGCTGATGACCGTTGCAAGACAAAGATGTAGCTACCAGGTGAAGGATTGGCCAGTGTGAGATTGTCATTGACTTTAACAGAAATATTTTTTCCCCACAATTTGAATGCATCTTTCTTGTAAGCAAGGGAAAAGTGTAGTAGCCATCTACCTCCCAGCTTACTGGTGATGTGCAGCAATAGGTAACACCGGTAACACGCTAATACTCACACATAGCATATTAAAACTGACAAAAATGTAGGTTTGTGTATAAAGCTTTGGTGATAATGGATGAGGTATTGTCTTCTTTAGGGGGTGTCCCATTGGTTAGCGGGATATTTTCACTTTTAAACCATATTACGCCTTTCCAAGCACATTGCTGTGTTCTGTCAGTTGTCAGATGAGGATACTAGCCGAGGTTAAAAAAGGATTGCTGGGCGCCGTTTCGTAGATTGTTGGCGTTTCCCCTTATACAGGACTCTGGTAGTTTAAGCCAGACCTCAGGTGAAGGGAAGTTGTTTGTAGGATCTTGCTTTTCTACCATCAAAATAAAGTGATGGGCATGCCTCAACTCATCATGTTTTAGCTTGATTCTGGAAACACAAATGAATTAAGCCAGCTTTCCTGCAAAATCGAATCTACGTTTGCCACAGTGTCAAATAAAGCACTAAGAAGAGACTCAAATGTAAATGCTAAACATTTTCAATATGTTTACTTATCATCATATAGCTTGACAGGCTTAGTATCCTGTTTCACTTCCTTCTGCTTTAAACATCTTGCTTTAGAATGGATATATTGTCCTCAGAAGTACAGGAACTTGTAGGCGCAGGAAGGTAAAGTTTGCGTGTTAGTGTCTGTGTGTACTGCAGTGCTGCAAGTCTTGCTGGGTAACGTAGTCTCTGGCACCAGTGAGGTGAGGTCAATGTCCACAAGCAGTCCGTCGGCTCCTCGCTCGTCTCTCCCGTCGGAGGTGTCCGATGTGATTGAAACAACAAAACCTCACAATCACGACAAAGTAGAAAAGGAAACTATAGAATAATATAATAGAAAGACTACGACTCCTGCTTCCCAACTCTGCACCGCATAATCAACCCCGCTCCCCTCAAACGAATATATTCATTATAAGTATATAGTGTGACAGAGTTGGTTCTCCTCTGCACAGTGGCACCTTTAGAATAATTCTTTACTAATAATACAATTACTTGTTGATATCAGAGTATCAAAGCTGAATGGTGGCAGGAAGAGAGTCTCAAAGAGCCCCCTGCGCTCCGTCGGGGTAAACATCTGCAGAGATTAGGCCTTGGGCGAAGCGTCCTTAATGTACCAACCGAGCGTCCCGATCGGGTGCAGAGGTCAGGGTGCTGTTTGAGGCCCGATTTAAGATACAGCAACTATAAGCACTGGAAGCGAATGGATATGGGCATGCATGGGTTTGAATGGTCGATGCTGACATGGCTCATGGATGGCAGTACTAAACATGGCGCCTAGCAGACCCTAAGGATCTAAGGGGCCCCTCGTTATGCTGAGCTACATAGCTACGACTGCTGAGTCTGTAAATCCTACACAGAAAACGGTTATATACAGCAGTGACTCTATGACCTAAAGCTAACCCGGACGCCATGACACACGGGAGACATTTTGACTAATATTTGGCACTGTTTCTGAGCAGTTAGCTAGTACGCTGAATCTTAACTCCAATAACTTAGAATTATTCTATATTTCTTTAAGGCAGTATTTATCTTCTCTAGCTACTGAAAAAAAAGAAGAAAAGCTGGGTGGAAGAGCAACGTCTTCTACCTCTCTTTTGCTCAAAGCATGTTATATTACCACTAAGCTATTCAGCTGGTTTTAAAAGTTGTTTCTGTGCAAATGTCGTTTTGCTTTTTCCACTTCTCCCTCCAAGATTACACCCCTAAAAGCGACATTGCTGCAGTGCTGAGCATAAAAAGCCCTTGTGTGCTCCTGTTCTTTAAAAATTAAAAGCCCTTGCTTAGAGAGAAGTGTTTTTTCCCTCCTTCCTCCTCCTCATCTCGCAGCCCACAACAGCGGCTGATTTTGCGGTTAGCTTGCAAAATTAATATTCACAGGTGGAGGGGCAGCATGCGCAGGTGCCTGTCTGTCCCTGTGTGCTCCCTTTATGGCGTGAAAGATGGGAGACAAAACAGCAGCTTTGTGAGTTAAAGAGTTTGACTGCGGTTAGAAGATCTTTAGTCGTTTGTGACTGTCAGAGCAGGGTGCGGAGGTGTCGGGTCAGCGTCGACTCATCTTTAGTTTGTACAAAAAGAGTGCAATGATGGCTTTGGGAGGCAAGAAACACGTTTAGAAATATTTTTATCCTCACTCTTAAGTCCTATAAACAAAATGGAAAAAAACATCTTACAATGTTATGAAAAAAGATTTTACCTCCTGACAGATTTCTTCTGCTTTTCCTTTTTAATCACACTTTGATGTTCCCAATCACTCAACGAGTTTTATTTCTAAACAAAGATAGCCTGCGTAAATACAAAAAGAGATTTTCCAACATATTCTTTCATTCGTGACTATGATTTATTAAGTTACAACAGCTGCCATCAGGGCCTCAGAAGAGACGCAAATCAGTCGCACTGCAGGGTTTTTAGAAATGAACGGCCTGCCTAAGCATCTCAGCAGGATGTAAATCTGAACTTTGACGAGGACAGTGGAAGCCCTCTCTTTTTATTGAGTGATTTATAAGTGGATATGTTTCAGGTCGGTTCAGATTAAGCAACAGGTAAAGCAATCCCAGACCATCACACTACCACCGGAGGGGGTCATCTGAAAACTGCATTATGTATTTACTCAAGTTAATTTGTCAGACATAAAATAATAATAATAATAACAAAAAACAAAAAAATATCAGAAATCTGTGAGTGGGATACTATTTTAGCACAGCGCTGTATGATCTGTCTAAACAACTCTTTTTCTCTTCCCACTTTTTTTATGGCTTCTTTTTCTTTTCACACCTGCTATCAGCAATAACGGTACAGACAAATTAGTAAATGCTAGAAGACTTAGAGGCAATATAAATCTTCTTGTTCTTTTCAAGGACTTGATAAAGTCTCACTGGCACAGACACCTTTTTTTTTTTATCAGTTAGTTGGCATTATTAAACATTTTATTAACACAATCCTCACACAGCTGCTGATAACTGAGCACTCTGACCTATCTAGATGAAATCAGGCAGCAGTCTTTGTATTTTCTATAGCTAAATTGTCAAATTTGCCTTTAAATGCTATTTATAGATTCTCTCAGAGGTCTTCGGGAATGATTTAAAACATGTTTCCCAAAATGCTGGGATGTAGAATAACTTCAGTCCTTTGCAAACATTATTACTAAAACAGCATGTTTACACAGGAGGCATTGGGGCAACATGTTTAAATGAAAGCAGCGCGTTTTTGGATGTTGTGATGGATTACATCTGTTCAGATCTGGCCTTACCGATGGGCATCCCCGGCAAAAGTATTTTAAAAAAAAAAAAACCTTAAAATAAAGTTCATCTCTAACCGCAGTAGCATAATCTAGTAAATTTTTTTTAGAAAGTCAAATTTTCGGCAGCTTTTTCTGTTCATGATGCAATGCACTCTTATGAGATGCCCAGGTCGTTTGGAAGAAAAACAGACCCACATCATCACAGATACTGTGGAGAGCAATTAACAATTTTATAAAAACAATAATAACACAATTTTTCCCCAACTGAATAAATATATGAGAATTGAAGGTTGGGTTTTCCGAAATTTTGCAGCGTGAGATTATGCTGCTGCAATTACAGATGGATACATTTTAAGTCCTATTATACAAAACACTCCATTGGATTCAATGAAAGGAGCATTTCTGTCTCTTTTCACTTATGCAGCTGAAGCTTTTACAGTTGCTCTAGCAGAAACAACGTCATGTTGAATTAAAGATATTGGCAGGAGAGGTAGCGGGCAGACACAAAAGGTCCTTTTCTAGTTCGGTATGTGCAAATTTTTTTGTTTGTTTTTGTTTTGGCACTGCCTTAATGTATACTTCACAGCTCAGCGGTCTCCCTTACACTGACTCCATCCCTCATGTTACCCTGAAATAATAACATCCAGAAAACCTAACTACTCTACAAGGAAGACAAAAGCTAAATCTACTGTTGCCTTAAGTACAGGGAAGATAGGGTGAGAGGAGGGTGTCAGCGAGGTGAAGTATGGGGCCACACGGAAAAACATGGAAGGCGAAAGGTGATTTGTGAAGGCAGACAGACAGATATCTGGTCGTGTGGATTTTTTTTTTTTTTTTTAGGTACAAAAGAAAGTAACTCAAGAAGTGGCAGAAAAAACACAGCTGAGAGGAAGCACCAACGGATCGAACGTTAAGATTTGTTGAGTCACCTTTTCTGCTCACTCTCCAGCAGCTGATCTGCAGTCAGCCTCGGGCAAATCTAGGAATCACGGAATCAGCTCAATTCAGTTTCAGCTCAGTTTGAAGTCAGTTCATATGAAACAAGTAAACAAATGTAGAAATAATCACTTCAACAAATGTCAATGGCACAGATTTTCTTTTCTCTTCTGAACTCAGCCGATCCAAAACTGAATTAAGCCTTGTGATAAGTTTAACTTTCTCACTATTTAATATCACATTTAGAAAGTTCACTGTTCCCCTCCAGCTCTACTGCTACCCAAAATGACAGGAGAGAGGTGTGAAGATCATAGATCACACGTTTTCTCTTCTCTTCTGTCTTTTTATCAATTTCACATTAGTTGTGATTTGTCAGGAGAAGTTGTTCCAAGCAACAACTCTGCATGTCTTCTTCTCTTCCCCTTAAAAATGTCAGAAAGTCAGTTTATGAACAGGAAAATTATGAACCTAAATTGCTACAGCTGTCATTTGTAAGCGGCTACAGATGTAATTTTAAGGTGTATCAGGCGTACATGAATGTTGGGAAGAACTTCTCCATCAAAACCCACCCTGCTACACACTAAGATACTCTCAGAGCGCAAAGGATTCACAGTTCAAAGGCTAAAAATTTCACAGTTCACAGTCAGGGTTAATCACACCCCTTCCCAATCCCACAACCCTTCATATTCCTGTTTGTTTGCTTGGAATTCCACTGGATTTCTCCTCCTCTTCCTCTTTGACACTCTGATTGGGTGATATCTGCAGCCAGATTCCCTCAGACTGGTGTGGTCCTGCGGTTGGGGTCCTTGTTGTAGTCTTTAGTGAGCGTGCTGCTCTGGAGGAAATCCCTCTCCGAGTTGAGCAGCCCACCCATGCCGCTACCCGCTTTGCCGCCCGCATTGCCCGCTTCTCTCGGGTTCAGCGTGTACATGGGCATCTCGGAGGCGGCCGGCCCCGTGTAGCCGCCCTTCCCCAGCGGCGACGCGTCACGGCTTGGGGCCTCGGAGGAGCGCATGCTAGAGCGGCGGCGGAATCGGTAGCGGTAGGAAGGGATGCGGCTGAAGGCGGACTTCTTTATGAGCTCGGTGCGGGACTTGGCGCGCAGCTTGCGGTGCTTCTCGATGAACATGTGCACCGCCAGCACGCCCACCATTTCTGCCATTATGAAGGAGAGGGCACCAAAGTAGAAGGACCAGCCGTACGAATAGGACTTCTTGCTGTCACTCTGACCTGGATCTCCAGAATTGGCTGAGATGTAGACAATAATTCCAATAATGTTGCTGAGACCTGGAAGAAACACATGGAGAAAAAAAACACGCTTACAGGACAGACTTTATTTCACAATAATAAACAGAACTTTGAACTTTATGACGTCAACATGAGTCAAAATAACATGCATTCGAGGTGTCCGCTCTTTATTAACCATGAGTGTTTAACAGAACCCAAATGCAGGCATGTAGAAGGTGGAAGCAGGTTCCGTCACAGTTGTATGGCGCACATTTGACCAAAATAAGTCCCTCATTTCAGTTCTATGGTGGAGCTGAAGGCTGGTGGAAGAATTGATTTTACCCATTTCTCCTCTCAGAGTAAAGTAGGCATTAGATCTCAGAATTAGACAATAAAACCTTCCAAAGGCCTTTCAGAGACAGATACAGTGCTAATAAATGTTAGATATTCGTCATAAAACTTACATTTACCCTTTAGCAGTAGAATAAAATTACTAGTTATTTGTAAACTGGAACGAGTTGGATTAATATCTTAGGTCTTGATTCTATTTTTTCTGTGATCTGATCTTGTTAATTGTAAATAATCTCGAGAAATATACAAATCTAAGGTTTTCTAATAACAGAGGTAACTCTCGGTTTGAGAGTGTTGAAGAAGTCATTAATTTGGGTCAGTTATTTCATTCTTAGCGCTGTAGCTAAGACGCTTTTCACAAAAGCAGGATGTAGCATGTACTGACGGGTTCAAGCGTGAAGTGTGAAATTACCTGTCAGAAAGGGCAACATGTCGCATTTACAACCATGGACATCCTGTAACTGTTAAACAGTGGGGCATAGTTGGTGAAATGTGTCCTTTAACAATGCTATCCTGCTTTTATCTCTTTGCATCACGCCACAGATGACAGGTAAACGCCACACTCCTACACTGAAAGAGGAGCGAGGACACTGACTGTAGCAAGCAGAGGTAGACGCACAGTGATGACTAACCTGCAGATACGAAGAAGATTCCTGCGCTGAGGATGACATTGTGTCTGCTCCGGTAAAACTCACTGGCAGCCACACAAAGCCCCCCCAGGAACAACAGACCAACACTCATGATGGGGAAGATACTGGAGGCGCGAACGGCACCTGCATGCACAGAGGAAACAGGAGGAAGGATTGTCTCATACACACACACACACAAGAAAATATTTGACTTGAAATAATGTTTATTTTGACCTGATTTGAACAAATTGCAGATGGCTTGTAACGTGTTGGTGCGACTGTCACATCAGAAATAATGCTAAGATGTTGGGAGTTTATATTTAAAACATACATCAACATATTCAAGCTGCACAATTATTTTTAGTAAACTCTTATTTTAATAATTGATTATTCTATTTATTATTCTGACAATCGATTAAAGAGTTCGAGTTCTGAGTAAGACATATTTACAGACAAAGAAGCTTCTTTTTTTTAATCTTAAATGTAAAATGTACGTATGTTTTGTTCGGTTGTGGCTCTGAATATGTTGTTCTTTCATCAAATCACTTTTTTTGAGTCTGTGTACTCTAATTAGTGATTATTTACCAAATTAATGAACAATTACTTCAATAATAAATCGATTGTGATTAATCTGATTAATTGTTGCAGGCCTAGTTTGATGATACATGACATGGTCTCTCTTCACTGCCACGTGTTTCCGTTTTATCCTTCTTTTGCACAACTGTAAAGAAAAACTTGGAGGAAATTTCAATATACTGTATATACCCTTAAAGAGTTGAACTTCCCTCTCAGAACAATACCACTCAAGTCTGCATTCGAACATGACGGTCATAGACTCAGTTTAAATTCACTGTGCTTGGAAACTGCACCACTTAGAGCATGTACTCAAGACACACATTTTGCAGTATGTCGACACACGCTCGACTGCGCCTGAATTCAGAACATGTTGATGCATTCGGAGGCCTCGCAACCAGAGAGGAGGCGAGAGAGAGAGAGAGATATGGATTGATGGGGAGGGAAAAGATGGCCAAAAACTCAGACAGATGGAGAGTCACACTGACATATGCACACTGAAATAATGAACAACAGAGAAGATGAATATGAAAGTGAGGCTGCAGCAGGGGTGAAAATTTAGAGCCCCCATATGTGAGCTCGACGTGATCACAGTGAAGGACGGCTGCAGACAATTTGTTATTTGGGAATCGTTCAGATGTGCATGTGTATCTCCTGCATACTTGTATTGGAGTCGTTGAGTTTCAAAGAACATTTAGATTTTTAAAAATTCATTTAAAGCATTTTATAATTATTTTCAGCATTATTGACCTCTGGAATAACAGCAAAACAAGCCCCGCCTACGTGGCCCACAACCCTGGGCTGTATGTAATGCTGGTCACTAGGTCCCAGCTTCTTATTGGCTAATCCACTCTGAGTCCTGTGGGCTAATTGGCTGCCTCGGGGGGATGTTGCTCTTTGCTTAGTGGAGCATTGAAAACAAGACTCAGGCTGAATCCCTTTTTTTCTTTTCTTTTGTTTGTGCTTTCTGCTATTTCATGATAGCTGTGAAACACATTACATGCTTACACATTACTACATAGATCCTGGTACTCCAATATAAAGACTGAGGCTCTATTTTAGTAAAGGTTGCACATCTCATTTGGTGTTTTAAAAATGGACATGGAGAATCTCTAGCAGATATTTAGGGGTTGAGTCTGGGGGAATGTTTGACTATTTCTTCTGTTAAATACCCAGAATTGTATAAATGTAAAGGTAAATGACTTGGCAAAGCATTTTATTTTACCTCAAAAAGCCTCATACCTGTCATATTCTACTCTACAGGCATGAAAGAGTCGAGAAGCAGGAGACAGATAAACTTTTACACCCGGTATAGACAAGATTCAAATCGTTTAGTCCCTTTTCGTTCACTGTTCTCTTTTGCTCATCTCACTGGTTTAGTAGGAATTAGTGTGTGAAAAAAAACACACAAAAGAAGGTTGAATTTGTGTTATAACTTCAAAATTATCACTCTGCTGACTGGTCCAAGGGTCTGTTTACTTTGAGAGTTGAAACGATTTTAATTTAAAATGTGCTAAAGAGTTAATGGTGGCATATACTGTAGTTTGTCAAGGTTCTCAAGGCCTTTGGAAGACAAACAGGCTCACAGATCATGAGGTGCTTTTCAACATAATAATCCATAAAAACCCAGGAATAAATAAAATAAATGACATGATTGCATTATTTTTCCAGTTTTTGTTGGGGATTCATATGTTAACATTAATTATTTCTGATCTAGGAATTCTCCTCTAAAAATGCATATTCTAATCAAACGTTGCTCGTTTCTAGAATTGTCAGCGTAAAATCTCACTACTTAAAACGTGTCTGCATCTCGTCTGCATGTCTTGAGTAGATGCGTGTTTTATTTTATGTCAAAAGGCAAACACTTGCACACAGTGGTCACCGGTGATCGGTGTCTTACTGATACACATACAGAATTCAGAGATAAATCCTTTTAGTAAGGCATGATATGAAAAACTGGTGCAAAATGGGTTATGTGGATTTCCTGTATCGTCATGGTTTGATCTAAATCCTTCTCAGCTTTTGTTTCACATCTGATAAAACAAGTACAAGAAAGTAATTGAGTTGCATTATTACGGTGAAGTCAGGAGTGGTTACTCACGTAGGAGGTATTCAGCAGCATCCGCCTCGTAGTCTGCATCCTCTGGAAAGTGATCAATCTTCTTACATACGCCTCTGAATGTTCCTGCAGAAAACAACACGAGTCAGTTCGGATCGACGTTTCTTCATAAAACAGCGACGGCTTCCTTGATTGCAAGCACAAGTACGAGATCAGCTTTGGCAAGTGTGTGATGTGGCATTTTTATTTATTTATTATTATTTTAGCTAATTGTGAAAGTAAATTGTTGATGAATCCTTTGTCAAATAAATGACATAAATAAAAATGAGCTAAATGCAGTCTGAGTGTGATTCCTCACCATCAGGTATCTACACATAAAAAACACATCTACTGGCTTTGTAGCAGCAACGCAAGAGTCTCAGTCTGTACTTACAATTTACTATGAGGTTCACTTTGCGTTACTGTGCATGGTCACATAGTTATGTCAGACAAAACTGGTCAGACTATGAAATGAAGCAAACAACCTCTCACTTTATCCAGGCCAAGTTTCAAGCAGAAAAGGATACTCATTAATCTTTAAGCCCAAAAATAAAGTGTCCCTATTGGGATGCACAACATATCATAAATTTATCGCTTTTGTGATATTGCTTTATGCAATTTGCATATCCCAAATAACTGTTTGGACTACAAGTGCCATCAATTTGGGCTCTCTATGCCTGTAATATTTGGTGCAACATAAAAATTTTAGAGAGTAAAGAGGAAGCAAAGTCATGAAGGGCTGGGTTATAAAAACTATTCTAAGCTTTGGTAATGTCCAAGAGCTCTGTTCATTTTCAAGAAATGGTCATCCACCTAAGCTGCCAGGTTGCAAAAGGGGAGGATTAATCAGAAAAACCAACAAACGTATTTTGATCAGATGAGATCAAAATAAAACCTACATACACAGCACCCTGAGCACAGCCCTATGATGAAACATGGTGGTGGCCGGATCATGTTTTTCTCGAGTTATTAGAGGAGTGCAGGTAAAAGTAAATGGGAAGATGGATGGAGCTAAATACAGGACAATACTGGAAGACAATTGAGAATCTTTGGGAAGACTTGAAAACTGGAAACACGTCACTTTCACTCTGACAGTTTTATCTTTCAGCAAATAAGAATAGGAAAAATAATGAAAGTCTTTCAGCTGTAATTGTAACAAAAAGTAGTTCTACTCTCTAAAGTATTAACTAAGCAGAGCTGAATAAAAATACATGCTACACTTTTCAGATTTTTAATGTAAGAAATGTTGAAAGCATGTCGCCTTCTTCTTCTTCTGGGTTGCCACTCAATCAAACAAAATTCCGATCAAATACATTGACGTGTATAGCACCTTTTACACTAGTTTAGTCAATTGTCACATATATGTTGGTGTTGGCATCACTTAAGAATTAGTTTAAATTTGGGCTTCAACCTTACAAAACACATTCTGCTAGAGAGGAGCAGCTCATATATTTATGTGGTCTTATTTTATGGTTTGGTGAGGGTACAGCGTGCGTTGAGATGGAACTAAAAATGATTAAAAACATGACCTGAAAGTCATCATCAGAAGAAAATTGTGAGGTCAGACAGAATTGTCATCTCTAATAAAAACTAGAGGAGGAAAAAAAAAAACACACAACAGGGGACAATCGAGGTAGAGAAACTGCAGATGACAGAAGACAAAGCTGGAGCAATCAGGCTGTTTACAGGAAACACTAATGAAAAGCCTAATGAGACCAAGAACACTGGCACACGCACACTCACGCCCCCTCACACACAAACACAAAGTTACCACATTAAGGACAAAAACATACAGTCACTTAACAGACGTCAGGAATGGAAAACCAAGCTCGTTAACATGATGCATGACCATCATCAATTACGCGTGTAAGTTAAAGTCTTCTGCGGCTACATTTCTCTATCTCTGTGTGTGTGTGTGTGTGTGTGTTTGTTTGTGTCGTATTAAATCGGATGCAGTCTCCTGCGAGCACGCCATGTGTCGCGCGGAGTGACTCATCCTCATCCCCAACCCTTTGCACGCATCCACCAGTGTTCCTGGTGTGTGTGTGTGTGTGTGTGCCTCTGGAAGTGTGTTTGTATGTGCCATGCAGATGTGTAACTACCTCTGGCGTGCATCCTCCCACCCATCATTCAGCCCCATTCACACATGGTCAACACCACAGGGGCAATGAAAGAGAGTGGGATGGAGGAAGGATGAAGCTGACAGAGAGATGAAGAGAGAGAGAGAGAGAAAAGAAGAGAGAGATAGAAAGAGGAAGGGCTGGCTGAAAGAGGTTTGATGGTAAAATGGCACAGGGGAATCAGAGAGAAAAGAGGGAATAGAGGCTGGCGATGAACAAATGAATGACTAAACCTAATGGCTTTTTTGCACTTGAAGAGGACTGAGTACCCACACTCAGAAAAAATATTCACAAATTGATTCATCCCAGCTCTCGCACTTAAGGATTAGAAAGTAACCTCCGACTCTTTTCAAAACTCGATTTGAAGAGAAATAACTTTTTTTTTTTTTTACAGGAATCAAGGTCTGTTTAGGTAGACATTAATGGATGCGCCATTCACTCCAGCATCTGAATACAAGCGTATACGTAGTACCGCTCCTAATTCACAGCTCTTTCATCTTTTCATTAGCGTTTTTTTCCCTTCTCTTCTGTTTAAAGTGCAGCGACCCATGATCTCAGAGGAACGTTTAAAACGATATTCACATCTAGAGACTAAAGGTCTTGCTGTATACTCACGCTCCAAATGAAGTGGTTGCCATGGCTACATATACTTAAAGCTGATTTCCAGTCCCTCCTTCCCTCTTCTTTGCTCTCTGTTCTGTATGATGGTGATGTGGTACGAGGAGAAGGAGATTTTCAGTTTCCAAAGTATACTAAAAAAAAAACACCCCCACTGTTTTAGGGCAGACAGTGAGAGTGGTGATTTAGTCAAAACAGCAGAAAATAATTAGACTGATAAAGAATTATCTATTTTAAAAAATGGAAATTGGTTTTAATAGAGAGTAAGTTCTTCACTCGAGAGTCAGCTAACTTTAACATAACTTCAGAGGGTTAATGATGAAAAAAATAAGGAAAGATTTGACCAGAAAAAAAAAAAGATTTGTGTGCAAAAATTGGCTTATTGAGAAATCCGGTAATTTGTAGACATTCTTACACTTATAGACTGAGGTCAGGTCACAGCAGTTGAAGGTCACGGAGGAAAACCCTGGAAAATCCAACTCCAAAAATTATTAGTATTGGTGTGCTGCTTGGCATTTTAACCAGATTGAGTTTTGAATTACAGAACATTCAGTCAGGGATTCAAAAACCAACAAATATGTAAATAAAATATGAAATTCAAGACGTGATGCAGTAAATCAAAGACTGATTAAAAGTTCCTGGACACTGAAAGTACAAACTATAACGTGGCTCCACTTATTTTATAATAACTGTTATGAGCTCCTTCTGGTAGCTAATAGTGTATATAATTTTTTTCCAAGGGGAGATTTTGCTAGTGCAAAAAAGATCAATTTATTTTAAGTAGTTTTTCACATTGTCAGCAATGTATGTGGAGGCTGAGAAAATCATAAAACTGTGGTGCATAGCAATACTGCAGACCATGCAACCACTAAAAAGGTGTGTGAATTTAAACTGACCTAAGAAGCACTTTTATCCTTCAGAATAAAGGTCTGCTCCTTTACCAGCAACTTTATCTATCCATCCATCCATCAACACCGTTGTCCCTAGTGGGGTCAGGAAGGCTGCTGGTGCCTATCTCCAGCTAATGTTCCGGGCGAGAGGCGGGGTCACCCTGGACAGGTCGCCAGTCTGTGGCAAACTTTATTTTACAAAATAAGAAATATGTTATTTTTAAAGAATAATGTCAAGCATTTTCACAATAAAAACACTGGACTTCTGCTCAGCTGAAAGAGTTAAGTGTATCAATGGTCCTCAAAGTTTGGATATTTTAATTCTGAATAGCTGGAGCTATTTGTCTAGCAGATGATTGCAAACTTTTTTCTTTGGTGGTGGTTGCAAGTTTACATTTAAACAATAATAAATTAAATGGGACTGGGGAGGAAATAATGATTCAATAGTGTCCCTCTGTTTGCTTGTATATGAAGCCCATTTAAAGTTAACACCAACACTTTCATTTACAACCAGAACAACTTTAACTTCAACTTACCATAAAAAATGTCTTTATACATGTTTTAAAAAAAATGATAGAAATTTATATTGTATTGTGAGGTAAGTGCAAAACAAAGATAATCTAACACAGAAAAATAATAATAATAATAATAAAAAAAACCCGGTTCTCTGTCTTTTTAACCTGCAGTTAGCATCCTCCACAACCAATTGATTTTCAATTCATTGAAAGTTTATAAGTTTATCCAGCTCTGGCTTGGTGAAAGGTTGATTTGTTTTGTACTAGGTATGTTACGCCACAATGTTACCCTACAAAAACAGAATGTTAAAGACAGAAAAAGAAAGATAAAAACACCCAGCATTGCTGTCTGTCAAATCCCTTCCTCTCTTGTTGAGAAAGCGAGATCTGCATTGGTACATATGAGTAACGTATTTGTCGGCTCCCTAATATGTTTTTGTTGAGCAATCTCCGAATGCTTTATCAGCAAGTGAGTCAACTGTTGTCACATAGATTTACGTCAAGTGTCATAACCTGTCAAATTCCTTTTGACCACTAAACAGTTCTGCATGCACACACAGATAGCAGGAGTGCCTAAAACCAGCAGATGAAACCGGATGAAATGTGTTGGGAAAGATTCAAGCGTTTTAACGTCTCTCATCTAATTTGTCCTACTTTTCTAAGACATTTATCAAGATCAAATCAGTTATTTGGAAGTCTGAAAAAACTGTGAGGCACTAAAATTGGCTTGTGAAAGTAAAACCTCTCAGTTCGGTCTCACTTAGTATGTGAGGTTAAGATATTAAAATCAGCATTCAACTTTTCTCTGAAGGGCAATCTCCATTTTACTTTCAATAGATGAATAAAATCATTAAAACTGATGCACAAATTTGCCCTTTTCAGGACAGATGAGGGGACTACTTTATATTTTTTGTCTTCCACATGTCATTACTTGCTCTGACTTTGCATTTTCTCCTCTTCAGGCTCATTTCCTGTGCTTTCTGCAGCCATTTGCTACATGCACACGTACCAGTTTGTGAACTCACACTCAAAGCTCTTAGGTCTCTCAAGTTGTCAAACCCAGTTGGCTAAGATTCCCTTCCTCGCTCTTCAAGAAGTTGTGCTAGACTATTTAAAACCAAATCCAAAAACCATTAAGGCTCTTCAAAGTTTTCTGGCTTTTCCTACACAAGTGACCCAGTTCTTTCTATTTCCATAGCCGTACGTTCTGGCTCTCCCACTGATAGACTAACTCTTTCTTCAGAGATCAGCTGGCTGGTATTGTGAAGCACTCATAAAGTCATCCTCAGTTTGTTTTTAATTTGTCAATAAATTAAGCTAATGATAATAGGGCTTCTGTTTGCAAGGATACTGAGATCAAAAGTAATCTGTAAAGTTAAACTGTCTCCCTGAACAGCAGTCCTCCACAATAATTCACACAAAAACAGCCAGAGGGCCTAATGTTTGCTGGATGAGATGTTTACACTGACTAAATGTTTACTTAGGTTGTGGAAAAGTGAACTGGTTCTATGATAGATATTTCTGCTGAGACTGACATAACTTTAGTCTCAGCCACATACATCCAGACGTGCTCACATCCATACACTGATATGCAGGTGGGTAAGCAACTTGAATTGTTTGGGAAATCGACATGTAACATGTAGAATCTAACCAATAGCTTCCTGTCGCACATCAGGAAAGGGGCTACATAAAGTAAGCAAAACATGCAAAGGCAATTTCCCACATTAGTTGAGATAAATTCACATTTTCCTCACTCCTCACTTGTTCATGTGTACTTTCATCTCTCTCTGCAACCTTTGGCATCTCTGATATCCAAAGTAATCTCCAAAAAATTATCTTATTGTACACAATTACATACCAAGATCACAATAACTTGATATGTTTTCTTAATTGACCACAGGTAGCAGTGGAAAAAAACTACAAAGACCTCGAGCTGGGACTGTTGTCTACAATTGAGCTAGATAACATTACTCCTCAGAGTAGCAGACCGATGTTATCCAGTGACAGTCTTCATGTTTTATATGTTCTCTGAGTTCAACCTACGTCGATCAAGAACACTTGTTACTAGAAAAATCTCTGCAGAATGTCATAACTAAGAAGGTAATTCAGAAATTTCAGTTACATCTAAAACATACAAGACACCAGGACCTGATGACCGGATTTGGACACCATTGTTGTCGACAATACAGGGTGGGCAATAGGTTGCCATACATAGAAAAAAATTTACATTTTATATTGGACAACGGTTTTTATTTTTGTGGGACTCTGTGTAATCGCTGCACGACTTGGACCACTTCGTGGCTGATCTGCAACATTTCCAGTTTTCTGAAACTTGCAAATACGTTTTACCACAGTGTCACTTGTGATGCTAGTTCCATGTTTTCTGTTAAAGTTTTGTGCAGCTATGTGACAGCTTCCCAATCCAGTCATCACTATAATTTCAATTCTTTGCTCTTTTGTCAAATGCATCTTCTTGGGAATCTGAAATACAAAAGAAATATACATTTTACGTTCTCCTATGTATGGAAACTTATGGCCCACCCTGTGTATAAAGGATAAAGTCCACTCATCAAAATGATAGTAGTCTCCAAACAGCACTATAAAGTTTCCACTTTACAAAAACCAATAAATTTTCACCAAAGTATATCTGTCAGATGTGTCACAAACTTAAATTCAAGCATACTCAGGAGCAGGCATAAAAAGGCAGATTTGTTTAGTCTCTAACGTTCATTAACTGTATTTAGTAATTAATAATAATAGTTGTCTGCGACAGACTGGCGACCTGTCCAGGGTGAACCCTGCCTCTCGTCCGATACGTTAGCTGGAGATAGACACCAGCACCCCCTCCCGGCCCCACTAAGGACAAGGGTGTTAGAAAATGGATGGATGGACGGATAGATGGATAATAGTTATTTTTAGTCATTTATTAGTGTTTACTAATAAATAGTAATAGTGTTTACTAATAAATAGGCCAGATTTTTATAGTGCAGAACATTAAAGTTGCGCCTAAAGACCTTCTTTTAATATGTTGCTGTAAATATGTTGCTCAAGAATGTTGCAGTAATGTTCTTAAAATGTCCATTTAACAAACATAAACAAGGACGCAGCTGTTGACATAAAATACAAACAAATTCATTTTATTTTAAACTTTAAGAACTTTTATATATATTTTTTGTAGAGGCTAAGCATTTTTTAAATTTATTTTACCAGCTATGACTCTAAGTCTTTTTGTGATGTAACAAACACCCGAAATAACTCATAAAATAGTGCCTTGAAACAAGGTTAAAAAGGAGACAAACAAAAACAGCACTGTTAGCCAAGATACCCCCATGACCAACTAGCCAAGAGGTGCCAGATGTTTGTCCTTGATCTATCTCGCTCTCACAAACAAGCAGCGTGTGTGCAGAATAGTCAAACTGTTGGGATGGCCACTGACTAAAACGCCACAAGTCACCATTTGAGTTGCCTTACAGGGCAGTGTAAGCTTATCTACAAATCCATACAGCCGTCACTGAAATATCTGAAAATGTTAAAAGGCTGTTCTGGTTTCAGGTTTCTTCAATACATTAAATGGAGAATAAAAGATGGCAAAAAAAAAAAAAAAAATCAATGGAGCAATTGTGCATACAGTCAGATTGTGCTGGTCAGTGAAGTGGTCAGAAATACAATAAGAGCTGGTGCTTTTTTAAACTCATACAGCTGCTTGTTTGAAATCCTTTAAAGGCTTCTGACATCTGATGGGAAACTGTTCAATCCATCACCTGGAAACCCAAAGGCTGGAAAAACTGCAAACCCACAAATACATTTCCATCTGGCCTTCATGCAACAATTTCAAAAATAAAGCTACCGTTTATTGAAAGACATAAAAGGCCCTCCACACTCTGGAACACGGTGGTGGCAGCATCATTCTTTAGGTATGAATGCCACACCCATTTGGATTTTCATTTTTTAACATGTTGAAACCTTTATGCTTTTCACTCCATAGCACAGCTTTTCACTAGTTTCTTTTATGTCTATGACATAAAATTGTAATTAGATGCATTCTGGTTTCCAATAGTTGTGTTGGAAATTGATAAACAGTTCAATGGGTGTAAATGCTTCTGTTTACTCTTGGTTTCTGCAAAGCAAATTCAGATTTAAAAGCCTCAGAATTGACAAATTTATACAACTTCTTATGTGTGTGGAAGTCTGCAACCCTAAACAGAATAAGCTCTTATTGAGAGATCTTCAATATACAAATGGCGATTGCTGGTTTTTTTTTTGTGAAGTGGACAACCTACCCCACTCAGGCTGCCCTCAATCGGTTGACTTGTTTTACAAAAGCTGGAAGCGTGTGGCCACATGCACTCAACATTTAAATGGCTTTACGAGCCAGATAAGAGAAGAGATGAGAAGGGAGTGAGCCAGCGACAGGAAAAGAAAGTCGAAAAGCAGAGCAAATTGGACCGCTTGTTTCCTCAGAGTGCCTCTGACAGCTCAGTCTGGGTGACTGTGCCACTTTCTCTCTGCTCCTCTACCTCTCTCGCTCTCCCTGATTACCTCTTTGCGGGTGAAGGAGGACGGGGGAGCGGGACGGAGGGGGGACTAGTTTCCACGGTGATGCCTGATGAAAGAGAAGAAGGAAGGTTCTGCTCAGCTGCGCACCTCTTCCTTTTCTCTCTCCTTTCCCCTTTTTCATTCTCAAACAGCAGGTCCTCCTTCTCTTCGGCTTCCTCAAAAATCTCTCTCTGTTCGTGTTTCAGTTCTTCTCATTAGCTCTTCTCCTAACATTTAGAAAACATCCTCTCATTCCATTCAAGTCCCCTGCCTCATCTCTTCTGAGTTGCTATCAGATTAATAAATGCTTGTTCCAGTTGTTAAGAAAACTGGAGACCAGCGTACATTACGCTGTTGTACAATGTCACATTTCCAAACGGTGGGAATGAGCCCACATTCTTTAGGGAGTCCAGAGTTGGGAAGCTGTCCGCTATTTCATCCAGCAGCCGGGGGCACTGTCATGAGGCACACTGACTAAAATGCTAATCGAGAATTAGAATGCTATTAAACCAAACCACGGTGCCACAAAGACAAAAAATATCCCGAGGCTGAGTAGATGAAGTCCCTCTGCACTGGTGTATTTTGTTCACCAGTGCTTGACCTTCACTGTGCTGAATGATTAATGTTCATAGTGTAGCACTGAATCATAGTTTTCAGTTAATTCCTTTAAATCATAATTTGCGCTGACATTTTTCAATGTATTTAAAGTTTAAATCAGTATTCAAATACTGACCTGATTATAACATTATTTAATCTCATGCAACATATGCTCTGTCTGCACTGATGAAGATTCACCTCGGCATTGTATGGTGTTGGAAATTAAAACGGCCCTACTCTCTGATCAAATTGGCAATTAATTATATGACCTCTTGAATGCACACACAAATATGAAATTTCTTTGGCAGACACTCAGTTGATTAAAAAAACAAAACAATGCAAAATAATGTATTTCCCAGCTACATTCATGGAAATAGCAGCACGCCCTGAAACTGACACAGTTGACCACTTTGAATTTGACAACTTTGATCCCAGTATGTAAATACTTTTCAATATGGGAGAACATCAGAAGCAACGCAAGTACTTAAAAGACATCACAGATCCTTATATTACAATAAATCTGGATCAATTTCTTGATTTTAAATCCAGATCATATTTTTTTCAGCAACATACAACATTGCAATATTAGAAACTTGACTTGAATTGACCAAAACTATTAAAAAGACAGTGCTAGCATGGTTAGAATTAATATTTTCTTTTAATATAGGCATTTATTTTCAGTCCCTTCTCTTCTTTAGTCCGTTTAGATGTGGTGTTCCCCATAGGTTGCTCGCAAGCCCTCTGTAATTGACTCCACATTCAGTTGAAACAATATATTTTACAAACATTTGCAGTTTTACATTCATTAGGACAATACAATTTTATGTATGTTTATAAGATGATAAAAGAGTAATGCATTTATTTTTACCTTCTTTGTTAAGTATGTTGGTGGCAGCCTGACGAAGCAGTGTTTTTGAGCTGCTGTCTTGAGATGCATCCAATCATTTGCCTCAGATTAAAATGTTGTTAGTTACTCTAACAGAGGCTTACATCTCTCAGGAATCTCAGTGCTTGTTGACACCTGACTTTGAAGGTAGAGGGAAAAAAAATACTCTCTTAGTATTCTGGCAGTTTGCTAGTGCAAATACTTCTTGGTAATATTAACCGACCTAAAACGAGAAGTGTTTGCTCTATTTTATAGTCGGACAATAAGAAAAAAAATGTTCTTTTTTTTCTTTTTACTATAAATGTAAAAATCTAGTTTCAACTATGCATTTATGTTTTCTTTTCCATCTTCCTTTCAGTCATGATCATGAGTCTGGTCACCATTTAAACTTTTTGTTTTTTATTGTTCCTAAAACTACCTGGATTATACTTGTTTCTTCACTTTGACTCTTCAGCTGTTTCCACATCTCCCTCCACCTCCTACCCAGCAAATGATGAATATTCGCCAGACTATCCCTGCAGCACCACATGAAGCTTAAAGAGCTATTATCTATCTCCCACTAAACCATCCTTGCACCTCTTCTATCTTCATGCCAGTGCCCCTTGCTGTCAGGTGACACTGAAACACTCCATTTCTTTAATCGCCTGTTTCTTTATGTTGTTTTTCTTTTCATGGTGATGCCGTTCATTGGATCCGTTTCTGTGCTTTTAGTGCTCTTCTTAATCTCTATCACAAGAAGACGTTAGGTTAGGAACAGTGTGACCCCTGGAGATTTACTAGAAACTGAGGGCATGCAAATCTCATCCATCACTTTTCACCCACTTCCCTTCTCCCCTTCTCCACCCCTTTCTCCCTGCTTCATTCATGAACATTCCAGTTTCTCTTCATTCATGTTTCCCACCCCTCCCAATGATGTCTCCCTTGCCCTCATTTTTTTTCACAACACCTCCGCACACCTGCAGAGACAACCATTTACTGCTGCAAGAGATTTCAAAATGACCACATGCTGTTACCTGGCAAAGTAGCTGCACACATTTACAACCATTAAACACAACAAATCCAGATAAATAATGTCTGCAAGTCTAAGTGATTATCTAAACATACTTGTTATTTGTGGGTATAAAAATACCTCTAACAGCCTTTTTTTTTGGTGTTTTTAAAGAAATACGTCTTTGCAGATTTAGGAAATGCTTATTATATAAAGCTGCTAAGCCAAAAAAAAAAGAAGTTGCCACCTGGCTTTAACTGAGCGAATAGCAAACAGATATGAGGAATAATTGCTGCATATCTAATTATCTGTCAGTTGTAAATAAATTATGTGACCTCAACTGATGCAATGAGTAGCTTCTCATCTCTTAAACCACCAAGTCAAAAGACACATCCATGGTTGTGGAAAAGATGTTAGTCTACTTAAGAAGAGTCAAATCATTGGCACCAGGCAAAGGAAACATCTAAGCAGATTGTCCAACACAATATTAAAAACAGGAAGGAAAGACGGAAACCATCGTCTTCTAAGAAATGCAGGTGAAAATAAATTAGGAATGTTTGGGAGTGAATAGCTGTTCAGCCATAAGAGAACCACAAATCAGGCAGGGAAACCAAAAAAAGCCTAAATTTGCAAAGATTAAACTCTTATTTTTTTCCACTTTGTTTAATTTGTTAATCCTAAAAACAAAAACAAACAAAACAAAACAGAAAACGTAGAAAAGACCCAGTGATGATCCAGTGTCAAATTTCTGGTTAGTGAAAATGTTGTGTTTTTAAGACTTTATATTGCAAATCAAATTCAACATCACAGAACACAATCTTTTAAGATGTAAGGTAAATAGAGTAAAATTTATGTACATTTACTATATATTGAAAAAAAATAGATGTGTGGCCACTATGGGAAAGAAAGCCTACAAATATAACAGGGCATGGTCAATGTTCTGCAGCTAGTTGTGTAAACGTGAGCAAATGTACATCTACATGTCTCTCTGCATTTCTCGCTGGTGCGTCTGTGCATGTGTGTGCATGACATTGTGCTGACATTGAATTAACTTTCCGCACAGCTCTAACTCAGCTATGCTTATATAGTGGCTTGGGGATATCCCAAATTTTCTCAATTTATTCATGCAGATACAAGGATGTACATTTGAATTTATGCATGTGTGTGTATAGGTGTGTGTCAGTGTGAATGTAAATGAGTGTGCTCCTTTAAAGCTCTGTACCTACACCATCTGGCCATATAATAGCCTTCTTTGCCCCCCAGAATGAGGCGGTTATGCTTGGCAGTGACTTTCACGCTGATCCATGCATGCATGCATTAATAAGAATGGGATGGCACTGGAGATGCATGCTAAATATTAAAATATTAAAATCAAACATTTTGCAGAAGAGCAGCAGGACTGAAAAATTTAATCATTTTAGTTGTGAGTCTCAAAAAGTGATAAATTACTGCATCTGTCCTTAAAGGTAGTTTATTAAAGTTCCATTTGTTTGCTCTAAAATGTAAACCAATCACTTCATCTTTTGCTCTTATTTTAATTCAGTTCAGTTTATTTAAATGGCATGCTAAGATCTAAATGTTATTTGGTGTTAATGACATTCTAAAGTTGAACTAAACTAGAGCAGAGCAAATTTAAAAATGAAACTCGTGTCAGATGTGTAAAGTAAAAAAAGGAAAAATTAAAATCCCCATCACCTGAAAGAAAGTCGCGTGTCTCCAAGAAGAACGTAAAAACAAAAATGCAGTCGACATCTACCACTGAATACCACCAATATTGTAACTAAATCAGAAATAAAAATGTGTGTGTCTCTGCTGGTTAAAGACTTATACAATTCCTGGTTTGCACACAACACAGAAGCAAAATACCAAGTAGCTGTGAAGTTAAGGAGATTTCTTTTTCGCAAACTTCTAACATCGCACCCTGTCCACTATTGCTTTTGGTAGGTGGTGCTGTTAATGGAAAAAGTATAATTTAGGCAGTTTGAAAATGCAATACATCAGCATAAAGACAAAAAAGGTTAAAATAAAATAAAAAACAAAACTGCTACACAACCCAGAAATTCTTTTGCACTTTGTTCCTGAGATTTTCTTTTGATTTAAGGTGGTTTTGATCATTATGTCTTTAGGGTTTCTAAAAGTTTTTTGACTCAGAAGGCAAAAGTTTTTTTTATGGACTTTGGATGTCTTTTTACTCTCATGTATTGAAAGAAAAGTGTATCTATCTGTCAGGTCTACTATCCTAGATCAAAGGTATATAAACACCACGGGTTTAAAAATGAGGAAAAAAAGTCAGAGTCAAGAGATGCAACCAACAAGAAAACACCACTTCATTATAAATTAAGCGAAGCAACGATGCAATCAGGATGGCTCTGGGCATCCCCTATAATTTTCTGGGGCCTTTGCTAGGGGACATATATATTCTTTCATACTGCCCCACAATGAGCTGGACAATGTTACTGAAGAGACGTAAGTCAGATTTTCCTTCCTGCACCTGTTAGTCTTTCTACAGCTTCAAGCCATCAACCAGGTTTATCTTATTCTGATTGTATGAGATGTACCAACACAAAACATAGCATAGTTGTGAAGTAAAAGAACAATTACACAAAGCCTTTAAAATACTTTTTCAGATAAAAATGTAAAATGTGTCATCGGCACATTTTGGTCTGGACTGACTTGGCCGATATGCTTAGATTTAAACCAGAACCATTCTGCTAAAGAAAAGTAGAACCCAACATAATACTGCCAACACCATGTTTACATTTTGCAAATAGATCAAAAAACTTTTATTTTGGTCTAATTTCACCAGAGTTACTTTTTCATATGGTTAGATTGTACCCTTCATGTTCTTCTCCAAACCTTTTTACAAATATAACATGACTAATAATTGTCCTATCAACAGAATCTCACAAAAACAAAGACATGTATAGATTTTAGAAAACGGTCATGTCCATCAATTTAACAGAAAAACAGCAGAGCATGTCCACGTTTTGAAACAACTCTCATTTTTGTCTCTATTACAAGATTCAGCTGTCTTTCATTACGAAACAAAAAAATTGCCAGCAAGGTCATTGGCATCAAGCAGCCAGATTTGTCTCAAGTCACTTGTGACATTGTCCGCTGTCCTGAGCAACCACTGAACAGAGAAATTTGAGCTCCGACCCTCTGACAGAAGATTTAAACTGCCAAAGGCAAGAGCTAAGCGGATTAAAAACTCCCTAAAGCTATCATTTAGTTACACAATAAAACTGACTTGTTTTCAAATATAACATTGAAGCTTGATGTACAAAGACAATTTGTGACGTTATTTCAGTTTGTGACGTTACTGTGATTTAGTGTTTTTACTGGTGAGGCTGTGAATGTGAATTTTGTTCATTTCCCTGCTCATAGCTCATTCCAACTGAGCTATGATTCTCTGCAGCTCCTCCAGTTACAACAGGCCTCTTGGCTGCTTCTCTGGTCATCGCTCCCCTGCACAACTATGTCTTAATAGGTTTACAGTCATGTTTCCATTATCAGATGACAAATTCAACAGTGCTATAGGATATTTAAAGGTTGGGAAATTGTTTTATAACCTAATAGTGCTTTACTAGTTTCTCTGGTCTATCTGCTGTTTCTTGATTTTCATAACGTTGTTTGTTCACTGACATTAAAGTAAATTAGCTGTCCTTACCCAGTAACAATTTCATGTTGGAGCATCTAGATAATATCTATTATCTGCTTGATGTACGAGACTACCATGTGCATTTATTTGGAATAAAAGTGAAAGTTTCTTTGTTGTCTAAATCAGGTTTTTAGACTTTTATAAGCCATTTTAGAAGGTATGGATAGTGATATAGTGGCACAAACTGAAATTAAACTCAGGATTTCTGTTCTACAAGCATTCACTGTTCACCTGTTGAGCTACACAAGAGAGTCCAATAGTTTTACTGCCCATCCTGTGGAGCGCCTTTTTAAGCAATTAAAAATGTAACTTTATTCTTAATATGCGTTGGAGACATCCTGTCAGTGCTGTGAGGGTGACATAAAAGGCACAGATCTGTTGTCAATATATGACAGCGAAGTGGTTCTGATTGAAAATCACCATTCAAGCTCTACCGGAGTCTTTCTTTTTTTAAACAAACCTTTGTGATTTTCTTCTTAAGCATAAAATTATGTATAGTTTTCTTTCCACTTGACTAACGGCTTCTTTGGATTAAATAGACAAATAATAAAAATACATTTAAGTATGTGGTCGTAATGAAACAATGGTTCCAGGACATCAACACTTTTAGAAAAACAAAATAAAAGGCAAAGTGTTACAACTTCTGTGTTGGTATGCTGTGTTCAACAGCTGCTTGCTCCATTCACACCAATGTCATTCAGCCAACAATCTGTTAGGAGGGAAAGCTGTCTGACACCTATTTTTAAAAAATAAATAAATAAAAGAAACATGCAAATCCACGTCCCGCTTAGTTATGCTTCTGGCCAATGACACTCCTCTCTCAGTCCTGAGGAATGCCAGCTTCAAATGCCAGGAAGGGATTTCCAAGGTCCTGATAACAGGCTGAGCTCGCGTTCGTGAAGACGAAATAACACCGACTCTCTTCTGGTATCGCAATGTACGGGAAAAGGTGTCTGCTTGCGCGTTAGAGCTGAGAGCTGCACATGAACGCACCAACATACCCATGCACACGCGCACACAGAAAGGGAGAAAGACAGCTTGGACCGCGAGACAGCCAGCCATCCAGTCAGCAGCCAGTCAGTCAGACTGATCACGTACCTTCCAGACAGCAGGTTCGCCAGAGGCCGGAGTGCGTCATCACCTCCTCGTTCTTGCGGCTCGTGTCGTTGTCGCCGCTGCTCTTCACGCGGCAGACCCCGCGCGAGTACAGCCAGTAGTCCGTGCCGACGGCGATGGTCATGAGGCTGAAGGCGGCGAACGCGCCCACCGTCGTCACGAGCATCTGGACGCCGCGGTCACACATCAGCATCTTCATATAGGCGGCTCCTTGGGTGCCTTATTCCGTCTCTCCTCCACTTCTTCTTCTTTTTTTTTTTTTTAAATATAGATTCACCCTTTTATTTTCCTAATTTCGAGACTTGAGTCAAAGAGAGGAGCAGGGACAGGCACTTGAAAACTGAAAAATTATTAAATATTTGGCGAGCATATGGAGGAAAATAGCTTCGGGAAGGTGGGAGGCTGGCTGAAGCGACCACCGGTTGTCCCCAACAGCTCGACACTGCCCACACTCACTCAGAGCGGAGGGTGATGCCACATCCCGCCTTTCCTGGCTCCATACGTCCCAGTTAATATTTTTTAAGCCTTCTTTATTTCTGTCGCTCGTCTTCCCAAATAACTCACCTCTGTAGGTGAAAACGCCTGTTTTCTAAACAGTTTTCGCCCCTATCTCACCTCTGGGTTTCCTCCTTCGACCATGTCGCTTTAAGCAGAACAAAATCCCATTCCTTAGATGAGGACGACCTGTAGGCTATCCATGGTGGGTTTATTGACTCGTCGACAAATTATTTTTCTCCTCGTCCATGTCAAAAGCCGCCACAAGTCGTCCAGACTCGCGTATGCAAAACGTTTAGTGTTAGACACCAAGAAATCATCGACTGTCCAGGATGCAGGCTGCTTAGACGAAAAACGAGTAAAACGCTATTTCAAGTTGGACTGGTCGGTAACAAGCCTGAGCCAGTTGTGCCCGTTGGTACAAATGGAAAAAAGAGAAAAGAAGAAGGAAAAAAAAAAAGATAGCGGTTGCCTCCCCCTTGTCCTCCTCCTCCTCTTTATCCCCATCCTCCTCCTCCTCCTCCTCCTCTCTGTCCAACCAACTCAAACTAAAATTAACCGCGCGTGCCTCAAGCTCCGCCCGCGGCAGCGCTGATCGGCGCGGATTGGGCGCGTGGAAAAGCAGCGCATGCCAGGAGCCAATCGCAAACCTCCGTTCTGCTTTGGGTCCCGCCCACCACCGCAACTCTGGCTGTATAAGAAGCGTGAAGGTCCGCCTGCCACAGAGATCTCAAGAGAAGGGTTAACTGGATTGTAACACAAACATTTTCACAACACAGCCAGAATGGATTACACTCCGTTATATGTGGAGATTCCAAAAGGGTGTAAATTAAATAATTATAAAGATAGTAATTCAAATGTGCCACTAACTAAACTTCAAAATAAATACACCTTCACATACAAATAGAGAAAATTATGTTTTCAGGGCTTGTGTCTCGGCCAGAAGGAATGCGTTTTCTCTGGCTACAGGAACTAATACCGGGGTCTAAGGCAAATTCAGAGTGGTTATGGAGAGGTACTTTTTGTCAGCCTCAAGGAAACTCTGGCAAATCATCTGATGACTCAATAGCAATACCAGGGGACAGCACCCAGGACTGGGGACCTGATCAGGTGGTGGAAAGAGCCCTTTGAGACACTCCTCAATGTGGAGGACGACTCCGGAACGCAGGCAACAAGCAAGTCCATCACTGGGGCAGAGGTTGCTGATGCCTTTAAAACATTGCCCAGCTGAAAATGACAGGAGTAGATGAAACTTTTCCCAAAACTCTGACTGCAGTGGACTTTGATGGGTGGTTATCATTGACATCTCTTCACCATGGCAGGGATCGCTAGTAGTACACTTGTGGCGTGACAGACTTTGGTCCCAATATCAAAGATTGGGGATCAAGGAATGCTTTCCAAATGTTACGCTTTTTAACCATTATGGGAAAATCCACTATAAGGTGTTGAAAGTGAACTCCTAACCTAACATCTAAGATTCAGATGAATAGGCTTTCATCCAGGCCATGCAACAGTGGGCCGGATCTTTACTCTAACAGTTGGTGAGTGCAGCAACCAGAGGTCTGTGTTGTTACATGGGACAATCTGAGAAGCGTTCTAGGTTAGCTTAGGCATGAAACTGACCAAATGTAAATGACTAATTTTACATTTATTGGTTTGATCACTCATTTAATTATTAACACAACTCCACTATTATAAATAGATGCATTAATTTATTCATTATGACAACTATGAAACTAGGTATCGATTATATTTTGGATTTTTTGTCTTTCCTAAAGGGTTCAGGGTGATGTGGATGCCCATGCTACGGATTCAACGCACCTCTGGAGCTGTCCCTGGTGCTGATTTCAAACTGCGCTCGCCACCCTTTCACTTCTCCGTCCTCCTCCTCCTCCTCCTCCTCCTCCTCTCCCCCTCTCTCTCGCATCCTCCCAGCAGCCCCTGCACCGCACTGATTAGCTACAAGAGAGGGGGAGTGAGAGATTGGCAAGCGATGCGTGGAGAATCGCGCCCGAGAGAGAAGCAGAGACGCCACTTAAAGAGCCACAGACCGTTTTTAATGACTCCACTCCAGCGAGTCCGCATCACTGTAGACAAAAAAAGACGTAAGGCACAGCAAAACTCATAATTTTAAGTACACTTCAGAAGGTTTTCAAGTTCATGACTCCGTTTAAGTTTTGCTTCTAAGTCTGCCTAACTTGGATTTCTATGAAAATTCAGATTTTAGCTTTAAGAATTTTGAAGCAAGTTGGTTTTTTTTTTTATCATGTGAAGGTAGCAGTGGCTTTAAAAAAAAGTAAACCAAATTTATTTTTTAAAACAATGCCCATACAGTAAATAAAGCAACAGTAGCAGATCAGTGAAGAGCAGCAAATTACCACCAAAAAAAAAAAAAACTATATTCAAAATGCTTACTTTTGAAATTTTTGTCGCATCCCTAAAATGTTTTCTTTTAAAGATATTAGGTAAACTACACAATGAAAAAAATATTCATCATAAACCTGACCTAAACAGTTAATACATGACTCAAAGTGAAGTGTTTGCAAAACCAGTTTGACTCACAACCGCACCCCTCCACAACTCGGCTCCACCAGACTAGCGGCAGCAGCGACTAGCAAGCGCCTGGTGGAGCTGCACGTTTACTGGCGTTTGCTCTCATACAAACAGCTTCTCAGTCCAACGCTCCTAAGAAGAGTTGTAGGTTTTCCCCTCCATTTTCCTTTAAACATTTACATAGTTAATTCTTTGAGCTGTAAGAAGCCACCATGTGCCTGGACCGCACATAGCACACTTCTCACCCCTACGATTAAGTAAAGGTAAAAAACAAAAAAATGTATTTGGCAAAAACGTCTACTGAAGTTCTGGGTAGCCGATTATAACATCTGATTTAATATTTTCAAATGTTGTCATCAGACAGCCAAAAATATAAAGTTATGTGCAAATTCTGATTTATACAAAACCCCCCCCCAAAAAAACGTAAGAATAAATGGTTAGGTTTAGATCCCACAGGTCTGTGTTTGGTGTGTTTTTGAATAAATCGTGTTTTTTTTCTTCATTCAGTAAAGTTACTCACAGTAGGTTAAAGTAGCAGTACTTCATAAACATGATATATCCTCCCCCCAAAAAAATTTATCACACCTCTCTGGTCACATGAAGCTTGAACAGATTGGTTGATTTAATGATCACTGCACTCTGTATTCCTCAAGCAGACAAGAAGTCTGCAGTCACCTAAAGTGTCCTTTCCTTGCCCTTCCTCTCTTTTTCTCTTCATCCCCACTACTCCTGTGCACCCAGTTATTCCAAGTTATTCGCAGAAGGAGGAAGACAGACAGGGAGACGAAGGCGGCCGTCGAAGGGAGGAGGAGGAGGAGGAGGAAGAGGAGGAAGACGGTGTGGTTTCTGCTCAGTGAACTGGAACCCTTCCTCGCCTCTGGCCAATCTCGGGGAGACGGAAAGGAGGGGAGGACGGAGGAGCGAAAGTTAGAGGAATCTGACAAGCTTGCAGAAATTAGTGAGCAAACAACAAACTATGTTGAAGAGAGGGAAAAAAGAAGAGGAAGAAGTAAAGGGTGTCTGACGGATACAGGACGTTGATAAATCTGTTGCGAGTATTAGGCATGTGCAGATGTGTTTCTTTGTTTTGTGTGTCTTTTGGCAGATGGAGCCGTCTTCAGGGCAGAAGGGGACATATGGCGATGTGGAACGATGCTGGCATGATGCTCGTATGTCAGAGAAGTGATTTATGTGGTCTCTGCAGACGGAGACCCCAAGGAATAGGTCAGGGAGCATGAGCATTGTATTGGTTTATGGTTGTTATAAAGGTAAGGTACATTTTATGACCTTGTGGTAACAAAAAAATAACCCGTCAACAGCTATTTTGCTGGAGTTAGCTGAAAATAAGGACAAATAATCCAGAAAAGGTCATAAAAAGATCCAAAGACATCTACGTTTCTTATGTCTTTTCCAGATACATGTTTATTGACAACAAGAAACTTAACAATTGCATCATATTTATCTTCCTTATGTCAATCCTACACATTCATTTCCTGCTCCCAAAAACGAAATCTAAAATCCCGCTTCTTTCCCTCTGCACATCTAACAACAATTTCTGACTTGATGGTGCTTCCAAGTTTTTTGATTTTGGTAATTCTGTCTTCACGCTAGCTGGATTCACCACTGCCCCCTGGTGACCTGGCTCTCACCCCATTTTCACAGGAAAACTCACAGCTTTCTTTACATTTATAAAACAAGAAAACTCTCCATTCTGTATCGACAGCCTCCAGAAAACCTAAGTACATTTTCTGCTATTAAAACTAATATTTTTGCAAGCTATGTCAATGACTTAAAATCCCAATTGCCATCCATTGAATTTTCAGGTTTTAACTGGACAAAACGTCACAAAATCCAAACAACTGGGATGCTTTTAGGGTTTAGAAATAATAGTAAAACCAGAGAACCGGACATTAAGGCCTTCAGTGATTGAAACTTTTTTCTGTGCGATTGCGTGTAATTGAATGAGAAGCAGCGAGACCGGCTCATTAAGAGCGAGGTGACGTTAACGCGTTCAATTGGGTGAAAGTGTGTCTAATATGTTTGCTTAACGGCAGCGACAGTAGTGCTGCAAAAGTCACAGAGAGAGAGAGAGAGATAGGGAAACGAGAGGGCAAGCAAATAAGATGGTGTGAAATAAATCCAATAAGCTCCACTGTCATGCTCCCCTCTTAAGCGCTTTTAAGATGCAGTAAATGAAATAAATTGGAGGTTCGTTTAGATCAGCAAGAAAGAAACTCCAATTCAGACGTTTTGCTCAGATTTCACTAAAATCCAGATATTTTTTTTCCTGGAAGTGGTATATTTTAGACTTTGCAGTGTGATCGTGGAATGAATGGCTGCAATCTCTAAAACGGTGTTATTACATCGCTTTTGATCAGAGGAATTTGCAAAACCTTTTTGTGACAAAGATGTTTCTTTTGACATATTCTGCAGCTTGGTCAGAGTTTTGGATTGAATTAGGTGAAAATAAATGTGTTACAACTCCAAATATTATTTGTTGCTAATATATGAATAACTATGCCTTCTGGGATTATCTTGGGTGGCAAATCAATACTTAGTAGATCCCTGGAGTGCAAAACAATATAACACAAATTCTACACCATTAATATTTAGGCAGCGATCACAAAAACTCACAATAAAAGTGGAGAATACATGAGCCACCCAGAAATTCTAGATATACAAATTGAAAATATTTGCAACCTAAGAAATATGGTGTACTATAGATAAAAGAATTTCTACAGCACTTTCTTTTTTATTCATGTTAAATGTGGAAAGGTCTGTTGCTATATATTTTATTATGTGAAAAGAAACAACAGTACAGTGGAAAAACAAAAAGTGAACAATTATTAAATTATCTTTACCAGCAATAAAGCTCAGCTATAATTTTCATAAGTTTCTCACTTTGTCTTGCAGAAATTTTGTCCCTTGCACCGTATTGCCGCACATGTCCTACAACTACCCATTTAAAAATCATTTAATGGATTAAACAAAACACAGCCAGTGAGGGTTTTTTTCAATGTAATTTATTATTTTACAACCTCCTCCAACATGACAACACATATTTTCCTATAATTTAACTGCTTCACAAAACACATTCTCTTAAAGTAACTTTTCTGAAAAATCATCTTCAGGTGCAGGACTCAAATGTTGTTAGGAGCGTAACCTTGACTAAAACTCCAAGCAGAATTTGAAACATGGCCACCAACTTAACGATATCTAATCAGAAGTGGATTTTAACGGTGAGCAGCCTTAATAAGGCATATAATCGAGAGGGGAAAAGAAAGATACACCAGCATAGGTCAGAACCAAAATGAAGAAACCTGCAAATAATAATAATAATAATAATAATAATAAAACCTGCAGAGAGGGAGAAAGGTCAGGGAAAAGGGAAAAGACGAGGAGAAAGCAGGAAGAGAAGGAGGAATAAAAAAAGGTCGAAACAAACAAAAAGACAGACTGAAAGGTTAGATCAGAGAAAAGGTCTGGAAAACAGAACAGAGAAGGAGATACAGAGAAAATCCAGGCCAAAGCAACCAATGGACAGAGCTCTTGCGGCTGGGAATCAAACTCATGTTCTGCATAAAAATCCCATTTAAGCACACCAGTTTCCCCGCACATAAACACAAATTGAGAAATGGAAGACTCTTCCTCCGACGCGTTCAGAAGCAGATTATATGTACAAGTAAAGCCGGGCATAGTCCTTTTACATCTGTGAATAAGTAGCATAATAATCATATCATAGATTCAGCAACACAAATTATGTCTATTCTTCTTATAAAGCATTTATTGCACACCTACATCTAATAAAGAATAAATCCATGTTGTATGGAGCAAGATAATAGAAAGTTCATCACATGCATACAAAGTGTACTTCTAGTAATCAAACATCCCCAAGAACTGGTTGATTGTTTCAGCTTTCGGATTCAGACTCACTTTGTTTAATTTGTCCAGTTTTATGCTTTTATTAAAGAAACAAACACAGAGCAATGATCTGATTCGTACTTAGTAGTTGCCACTGAGCCGGTGGCAAGAACAAATATTATGTTGTGGGGGTTTCCGAAGAGAACTTAAGGTAGATATTTACACATTACACTAGAACAAAATATACAGCTGAATGCTTGCATAAGGTCACTACACATAGCTGACAGTATTTTACATGTACAACATCCAAGCGAAACAAATGTAGGCTTAAATCGTCCAAAAGACGAGACACTGCGACGGTGTGTGTACAATAACGGCACGTGGTATTTATAACGCACACAAGTGTTAACGGTTTGTGTTGAATTGAAAAAATATCTCATTTTTCAGCGCTCTGCTGTCACCAAACAAATACTTTAATCTAGGATCAGACTCTCTGGTTCCTTTTGTGTTGTTTTTGTTTGTTAGATGGCATAATGTTTTAAAAAAAATCTGATTTGCAAATAGAAATAGGACTTTCTTAAATTTTTAATATGCCTTCTAATGCAATGTTCCTTCTTTTAACAAAGTCAAGCAGTTTGGCAGTAGATGCACATGCAGTGCCTTGCAAGTATTTGAATAGGGCTTTGCCAACACAAAGGTGTACATAATTGTGAAGCTGAGAAAAAAAAAAGATTGCATGGTTTTCCTACATTTTCAAAAACAAAATCTAAAAAATGTGCATGCATTTGAATTTATTTTAATCCAATACTCCTAAATAAAATCCAAGGCAACCAAGGGGCTTCAGAAAACTTTCGGTTTCATTTAATCTGTTTTCAAATCTCTTAGAAGGCTTCGGTGGTTTGCTAGAGAAAATGGGGTGAACAAGGAACACTGATTATTTGGCATTCATGGAAGAGAAGAGAGAAAAGAAAGGCATAAGGAAAACTTTTCCAGTTTTCCACAATCCACGCAGGAGTTTAAACTACACTCAAATGTCAGAATAGCCCAGAAAAAGTCCAGACTCAAATCCAATTGAAGATGTGAGGCAGCAACTAAAAGTTGACACTTACATGTGCTCTCTCCATTCAGTCCGACCAGGCTTCAGTTTTTGAAAAGAAAAGGAGAAACCCTCCATGTTTAAAGAATCAGCCACAAGAGGATCTCCTAGAGACAATATATCAAGACAACTTGCAGTAAAAATCCACGCCACATTTAAAAAAAATTTTTTTTATCTGTAAAACATTTGAAAAACCACGTATGCATTTTTCTTCCGCCTCACAATAACACACAACTTTGTGTTGGAAAGCAGATGAAATCCTGACAAAAATAAGCTCGTGTTCCTAACATGACAAAATGTGCAAAATCTCAAGGGGTATGAACACTGTTGCAAGATGCAGTATGCTTACATAAAAAAAAAAATCAATACAGATTATTAAATGTATTGCAGAAAGCAAAATAAAATAAAATGGCAGCAATGCTGCTCGTATTGCCGTTTGCGAAATTACTCACGCGGGTGCTGTCAAAGCATCTCACAATTTCTGGCGTCTGCTGCATCGGTCGAGCTTTCAGTTCACGACAAACCTGGCCGCGGCTGAGGCCTTGGCAGAGGAACGAATTACATCCAGCAAGAAGAACGATCAAATAAATACGGGCATAGTTTTGGGAACGGCTGTAGACAGGATAGAGCGATACTGCATTCAACAAGGCCAATATGAAACAGGCTGAGTGACATTTGAGTTGTTGCCTGATGGGTAAAATATTAATACATTCATGATGCCAATCTGGATGGATAATGTCAGGGAAAGCCTGGGAACGGCTGCAAAAATGACTGTCGACAGTAACGCTTAAAAACACGGATGAGTCTTTCAGTAGATACAAAGTCGACCACTGTACATTTATTTATACAAAGACATGAAAACATACAAAACTTTACATAGCTACCTTAACATCATGGCACATTAGTTACGCTGTGGTTAAGACCTACTAATTTTACATGAGGAAAAATTTAATGAGTGAATCAAATAAAACCAGCACTTTTAACTGTTATGTTTAAATAATGAGGACTAACTCAAGAAAATCAATTCTTTTCTTGCAGTCAACGTAAAATGAATATATGAAAAGGTGGCAACCAGAACTGGATCAGTTGTAGGGGTGCTCATTTTGGGTTCGATCAGATTTCGTATGGAGAGATTGGAATCTCTTCATCTCGTTTCCAAATCTCCGGGATTAGTTATTAACTCAAACCTAAGTAACACCTAAAAGAAAAGAAAAAAATCATTTGGTGAACACACACGAAAAAAAACAAACAATTTTTGTCGTCTTTTTTTCTTTTTGCCTCAATTTTGTGCTAAAACCTTATTTTCTACCTCTCTGTGTTGTATGTTCAAGTCCATTCTACTGTGTTAAATTAATTAGGTGCCACGTATTCGGGGTTGGTGTAGGAGAAGCCGAGGAACTCGTCCTGGTCCAGGTTCATGATGACGAGCTTGTCTGTCGGCGTCAGGTCCACGGCCATCTTGGTGAACTCCTTGTCAAAGTTACAGGTGTCTCGGCGGTTTCTCTGCGAGTGGGTTTTTGAAAGTTGTGGATGGTGCAACGATGGAGGAAGTGGAGAGACAACAGTGTAAAAAATAAAATAACAATGGAAACATTTTTGGAGAGGGATGGAATGAAATGTATGGGAAGAAGAGAGCAAAGTTGCCGTTAAACAACTCAGAGTGGATTATCAGCTTATCAATCAAATTTTAATTGTATAGCACCTTTCAGCAACAAGGTATTTCAAAGAGCTTTGGATCTTTTAAAAAACAACTTAAATTGTAGAATTACACTGCAGATGGCGACAGCATGTTGGAGTAACTCTTTCAGGCGAGGTTCTTTTTGTATTTTAGTCTATTCGTTTTTTTAGTTGAGGTATGTTTGAACAGTTATTCCCTCTGCTTTCCGATGCCGTGCAGCTTGAAGGATTCTTGCTCCTACTTTTTTACTTTCTGACAGTGAAGTGAAAAACAACCGTGGCAACGAGGCTGTTTTTGTACCCGGGAGCAGATGATTAGCATCTCAAAAGCTTAAATAACACCTGAACTATGACCCCACATCCCAGAGATGTTGAAAAGGAGGCTTTCTGGACACAGTCCAGGAGGAAGTTCAGACTCTTGTATTGATCGTAACGGGAACCGATCATTTCCCTGACTCCAACATATCTCCATCCAGGTTTTTAACCACACAGTCAGACAGATTTAAAAAGGAGTGGAAAATGTAGTTGATTAGCCAACCGAAGGCTTCACCCGGTCGACTTAACATTAAAGTGTGTGGCAACACATATACTGCCACACACAGTTTACGTGGACAAACGTAAAGAAATAGTTTGTCCTTTTGTGACCAAGTTTCTTGAGTTATTTCGCTCTTCTTTTTGATCCAGTACCACCAGTCATTTATAACACTAAATGTTTCATTTGATCAGATTATTAATAAAACTGCAGACTTTATTACATCTTAAATCTAAGTGAGTTTTTTTTTTTAGCTGCCACTGCAATGAAAGCACCATTTTACCACCGGACAAAACAAGATGTTTTGTCCGGTGGTGAATGCATGCAATTAACAATTGCATGCATTTCTAGGAAAGGCACTTGTACATTACTTACCTCAATAATGCCTGGTATCTCTTTGGGAGGCCTTGAAAAACATATGACCAACAACATCAGTGTTTAGATTGTGTGACAAATATTATCATGTTGAGGCACCAAAAAGATGTTCGAAATTGAAGAAGATTTTGCGTAACTGCAGTAGTTTGGTGTTTGAAGTGGGAACTTGAGAGTTGTACTATGGATCCATTACCTCCTTTGTATATGATAGTAAAACATTATACCAAAAAAATCCAATCTAACGCAATATAGTACAAAGTTCTTTGGATAAATCTTCAGTCAAGTTAAACTTTTTCATGTGTCATTACATTTTCACAAATAAAGACGTGATGGATTTGCGTTGAGCAAAGTCAGAGTAGAAGGTGCAGATGTGTATCTCTGAATCTTTTTCTTCAAAAAAACAAAAACAAATCAAAAGACTGTTTATATCCAAATGTAACAGAAGAATCTTTTGACTTTAGACACCATTGATTTAAAGTGGCACCTGGATTTTGTGCTATACTCTCAAACTAAAGCATTCAGAAGCTGATTATAGGGTCGATACGTGGGGCGAATCCCACGATCACAAAATGTAAATACTGAGAGCAATATGAGAACATGAGAGAATTTCCAAAGCAGCATACTGTAAATCAAGAGAGAGAGAGAGAGAGAGAGAGAGAGAGAGAGAGAGAGAGAGAGAGAGAGAGAGAGAGAGAGAGAGCGAGCGAGCGAGAGAGAAACACTCGAGAGACTGTAGACAACTGTGACTCAGAGGGAAACATGTTTGTGTAGCAATAGTAGCAGAAGGGTTCTCCTGGACAGGAAAGTGTCATTGCACATTTCGCCTCAGTAGGCATGTGGTGTAGAAAAAAAAACAAGAAAAAGAAAAAGGCTGTTAGAAATGGCAGAGCGTTCTGAATGCAGTAAATAAAAACTGCAGCCTTTCGATTAATTTTCAAACACACAAGGGCTGTCATCCTGTCATAACTGCAGCTTATAGGGGTTGAATACGCTACCGAGGAGACGGTGGCATTCCTGCCTAAAACGCTCTACTCTCTCTAGAGGGAACAGGGAAAGCCACACTCAGGAAATTTGCCTTAGTACATTTAGAACATGGAGATTCTCTGACTTCATATTTGACAGCGCTACTTTATATATATATATTTCATTTCAGTGCTCAATCTAGATATTCTACGTCTGAAGCCCTCTAAAAGAACTTTCCAATTTCTGAAGATATGAAAGACGAGTTGGTATCTGTTGGCCATTCAGCAACCCTGAGGGCAGGCTGGATCACTTGCTACGATCTCCTCCGTTCTTTGCCGATGTCTGATCGGCTTCTAAAGGCACTTTGTTTACTAATTTGACATTAACTCTCCCGTTAATGTTAGTTTCTGAGGAACAGCAATAATGTTTGTGGGTCAGTTTGACCCGGACAGTGTTTAGTCATGCAATAGTGTCAGAAACCAAAACATTCCTCCAAAAACATTTTTGTATCTGAATATTAACTCCAATACTAACCATTTCAATCAATATTTGTGCAATGATGTTTTTTTAATTTCTCACAAATAAAGGATCAATAACCACAACCTACTCATTTACTCATTTGGACATAAAAAATGTAAGTTCCATTTTTTTATGTCCACTGAAAAAAACCTAGACACAAAAAACAATAATTTCCTTGAAATTGATCTTTTGCAAATTTTTCTATATTACATTTTGATTTTTTTTTTCAATGGGTGATCTTTATAATTGAACACACATACTGTTCTGGGTCAAATTGACCCGCTGATTAAAATCGAGATAAATGAGTCATGCAGAGAGTATTTATGTTTTCCTCCACTTCTGCCGAGTGTCCACTCAGTGTGGGTGGAGTTTGTCCACGGGAACAGAGAAGATTCCCGTCAAAAGTTATATGAATACCTGCTTTCTCGCAGTTTCCTAGTGAAGAGAATAGACAGAAAGTGGGTTCGTGTGCGTGCACATGCACATGTATGTGTGTTGTGTGTCGTGTTTGTGTGTGCGCGTGCGGTGAAATATGGTTCATGGCTACATGGAAACATATAGAATTGGAGATTTTTTAAAATCTTTTTTACCTTTCAACTTGTCTGCAGGGTCAAATTGTAAAAAGTATCTATGTAAAAAGTAGACCCAGGAGGGGTTACAAATGTGCAAAATGAATACATTTTCAATTTATATGTAGAGTGCACCTATTAAGACAAATAGAAAAAGTTTCATGGAAGAAAAATACTTCCAACAATTTTTTTTTTTACTTTAAAATGGGTCAATTTGACCCGCAACATAACAGGAGGGAGGGTTAAGTAGACGGAGGGTGACGTTGAACGTTAAGGCGTGTTTATAAATCCAGGAAGCAATTAAAGAAGAATCTGGATATCAATCCTGACAGAACATTTTTGTTGTTTCGTTCAGCTATAGGGAGACATGAGGGGAGGGCAACACTTTAGGGAACGACGCCAACAGAAACTAATTAACACAGCTGTGGTTCATTTCCAATTAGTTTCTCCATCTTTCATGCAGCAGCAGCGAGCTGGGACCTGGTCGGAGCACAACAGCCGACGGGCCCCGTCGGGCCGCGTTCGCTGCCAGGCTTCCTGCGTTTCCTTTCGAACTGGAACAACACGCTGACAGAATGCATCGTTCGCTGCATGTTTCAACAGTTACCCTGTCGACTCCACACTACCACAGATATTTTAAAGAACTTTTCGTATATTCGTGGCTGGATGTCGGCACAGGTTTGGTAATTGTTGAATTGATGTTCTGGTAAAGGTAGTTTATTCTGTCCTGACACAGCAGAACACTATTTAAGTTTCTTCCATGCACTGTGCAAAACATTATTTTTATTTTTTCATTTGCCCAATAGCTAATTAACAGCTCTATATTTATCTCAGTTTTATTTGAAGAACTTGTACTAAATAAAATAACAAATAATAAAATAGTGTAAGAAATACTTTTTTATTTCCACTTGTAATAACGGGACTACTATATTAGAAATCTAGCACAAGATTAATGCTTCTGTATTTTTCGCCTCTATATATTATTCCCTTTCACGACCTGAGAATCTCAAGATGTTGTGTAGCGTCGTTTTTGTTTTTACGAGTTGTAGAGATTACAGTCTCACCGTTTTCTGTCATCAAAACAGAAAAGCACACAGAGTACAGAGTGCTATTTTCTTGGCCAGTTTTCTTTGGGTTTTCCCAGGTTTTACTGTCTTACTGGCTCCTAAGTTTTGTTTCCTCAAATCAGAATCGTAACATGCACATTTGCAAAAACCTGGGTGCATTTAAATCTCACTGTCCCATTCATGTAGATGAAGTAAGCTGGAAATGCTAAGTGCTGCATGGACTAGTCAGCACTCATTCCACTCATAGCAGTTAAAGTTGTTAATCATCTGATGGGTGAGCTCGTACTGGCATGGTGATAAGTAGTACGTCTCCACTAAATTTCCCAAGAAGACTATTTTGCACGTTCGTATATCAACCATGCATGTACATGTACATTATTAGCACATACATCTGCCAGCAATGCAGACCAGATCATAAAGTGCTCCATTTCAGCCTGCTTCAGTTGCAGTTATCGCTGAGAGGCACACACACACACACACACACACACACACACACACACACACACACACACAGAGAGAGAGAAAAAAACCCAAAATCAGCATCAGACAGATGGTGAGATGAATATCAGAGGCCTTCGGTGTTGATGCACAGATAGAAAACTCAGAGTAAACAGTAGCAAGACGGTTAATAAACACAAGTAGCTTTCACGTCGCTATGCTTTTTGGAAGTGGTGGCTTTAATGGAGGAACTGCCAGTCTCCACTTTCCTTCCTTCTCCTCCTCCACCTCTCTTTCTCTCTCCGCCAGTCCACGTCTTTTACGTGACGAGAGGATTAGCGGGAGACGCTGTCCGCCGAGGATGCGGGGAGAGAGTGGGAGGGACCGAGGAGAGGGGAGGTGAAGTGGGAAAGAGAGGAGGGCGAATAAAAAAAAGGCGGTATCAAACGCTGACCTGTTTCGGGCTGATAAGCGGCTGCCGCTTTGTGCTGAAGCCACTGGCTTTAATTTGGGGGCCGCAACATTTGGAATTAATTATCACACAATACAGCAGCTCTGCGCCTCACAGTGTACGCAGAATATTACATCCAACCCAATGCAAACTTTATACAGCTTATGTGCTGGAATTTACTGTTGCAGAGGACTCCCTCCTGCTTTATAATGAATCTGGATGAAATACATATGCTAGTATGTAGCTAAAGATTGCGGGTTCTGTGCTGTGTAAACCACGTTTCATAGTCGCATTGACTTTGTATTTCATATTAATGAGGAAGACCGATGTTCCCAACACTGTAGCTGGACGCTGAAACTGGCATGTCATGCATAAAATGAAAACACACGGCATGTCTTGCCAATGTGTTTCTCCCTGACCACTTCTCTTTCTCCACTGGTTCATGTATCACGGTCCAGTTGCCACTAGAGACACGACTTGAACACCAAAAGGAGACAATATTAACGAGTTTAAGTCTCTGGAAGTACCAGGCGTTGTTGTGTTCAGTGTAACTGCATCTTAAAACAATCATTTGCCAACATATCTATCAGAAACCCACCCAGCTAGTAGACTAGCTAACATGTGATAATTATGCTTTCCAGTCTATAGCTAACACTCTACAATGAAGGATACTCTAACTTTGGAAGCAATAGTTTAATTTGATCTCTGTATATGTGTGTAAACTACGGTGGCCCTGAGGTGCACTGTAGTAAACAAAAAAATCAAATGCTGAATAGAAATGTTGTTAATATATTAGTGTTATTTGTACGGCAGATATTAATGGTGCTACTAGCATTTGTTCCGTAATATCATGACACCATGGTACTTTTACGCCATCAGTAGCCATAATATACAGAATAAAAGACATGTTGCAATGACAAGCAAGTAACATATTGAATTATTAATAATGCTGTGACGCTTGTAAAATTGTTTGACAAAGTCTGTTGCAAATGTGCATCTTTGCAGTGGAATGTGTCAGATCAGGGACATAGTCTCCACAAAGCAAATCTTCTGCAAATGTTGCATCTTTTTTACAGGCTGAAGATGAAAAATGTCAGCATACAAGCTTAAACAGAGCAGGGAGGATAATTTTATTAAAACACAATAAGCCGTTCACGTTTGTTTTCAGCTTTTATAATCAATGAGCCCTTTGCTGCTTCCATCTTCTTATTTCATGCACATAGAGGATTTTATCTTCTGCTGTGACTGTGAGCAACAAGTCTTTTTCTTAAATGTCAAACTATTAACCTAAGGTAAATTGTGTATCATTTCAGACAATAAAACAAAACAACACTATGTTAATGCAAGAAACTTTTCATTTTGTGTTGATCAATAAATTTCATGATGCCTCAGCTTACCAGACAGAACCAGATCATTTTTATGAAACATCACAGATTCAATCAATATGCATGTACAAGTCAAGTTACCATATGGAAATTGTATGTAAGGTTTTCATATGGAAAGGGGATGCTTAGCTTCTTAAGAAAAAAAAACCCAGAACTTATGTATCTGAGATGAAGCTGACTCTCCATAAAATAACTTCCTGATGTATTAGAATCTTTTTATTGACCACAAGCTCATTTAAGTGGAGCATAATCTTATGACCACCTGCATGACGGAGCCTTTGTGGAGCAGATTTCTTTGTACAGCACATCCCTGACATACCCTGGGAATTTAGAGACCAAGTCAACACCTTAAAACTGCTGCGCTCTTTAAACCATTTCTTGTATATCGTGAAGTATTTGTAAAAAAAACAACAAAAAAACAAATAAATCCCATACTAACAATCCTAAACCTTGTAGAAAGCCTTCGCTCCAATGGGTAGGCTGCCAATCATTTAAATAAAATGTGGTGCATTCACAGACAGAAACCGAAAAACAGAGGTGTGAGATCTCCACAGTTTAAAGTTGTTCTACACCAAATAACGGCATCACCTTTTTTTTTTTACCAATTTTCCAAATTGTCAGTAAGAAACGTTAGGCACACATGGAATGTTACTATCACCCACTTAGATGCTACAGAGACAGAAGATCCAAAGAAAATACAGACCAATGCGCCACACAGAGATGTAACATTTGTTGTGTCAACTTTAGATAAAATTGGACCAATTCTGGATCAGTTTGACATTTTAGCTCCTAAATCTGGCAAAAAAAAAAAAGTTGTTAAACATGCTGGTTTATAGAAAAACATCCCTCCTTGAGAACAAGATGTGCTATTATTTTTTTTGCAAAAAATAACTTATTCTCACACAAATCAGACAGGAATCGTAATTCAAAGTTAATGGCGTCCAAATCTTGCTTGCCACACATTAGCAGTTTTTATCTTCAAACGAATGACTTCTGCTCCTGGCTTGCCTTTGCCAGTCTTATAAACACCACAGTGGCAGCACTGCAGATTTAGCCTTCTCATTACATTTTACAACAGCCCAGTCAAAAATCAGCGCATGTAATTTGTGTCCATGCTTGTTAACACTATAATGTGCTGTGGGTAGTAAATGGTGCGCGGTACAATGATTAAAAAAAGGAAACGGCGCAGCCAGTCAGAGCAGCAGCATAACAGCTAGTACAGTGGATTGAGAGCAGCTTTAGAGGCGGCGAGGAGCGCTTGAGTGGCTTAGCGGTGTTGTGTGTATGTAGGCCGTGTTCTGCATGTTATTTCCTTGAAGTCATCAGACCTACGCTCTCCCATCATGGAAAGGCTCTTATGATAAGTGGCAGCCATGAAATATGCACAGCCTGCCCTAGCGGCCTGACTCGTTTCACAGAGCGTTGCTTTGCATTCCCGTCAGTTCCCTCCATCTTGTCCTCGTACCGCTCTCCCTGTCTAACCCCTTTCCTCCCTCATTTCCAATCATTCATTAGTGAATCTCCTTCCTCTTTAACAAACGTACTCCCCCCACCCCAACCCTCCGGTGAGTCAAAGATCACCCTCTCTTTCACCTCCTGCAACCCCCCATTTCTTCCTCTTAGATTATTTTTCTTTAAGTCTATCCATTCTCCATTTTCTTTTACAAGCACATCAGCTTGTTTCTCAGTGGCTCCAACAGGGTTTGTGAGTTTTTGTAATGAGTTAAAGCTACAGCAGTGAGGGATGCAGAAGGTACCATTCGCACCCAACAGATACGCACTGAGGGACAATAAAATGTACAAAGTGAACTTGAAAAGCACGGATTTTGAATTCTTTATTTATGGAACGTCTGCTATTCTAGGAATACCCCAAAAAGAGTTTGTTTGTTTTTTTCTTTTAAATGAAGAACAAAATGGAAATTTGGCACATGGAAACCATTGTAAAAAAGCACACTCCTTCATTATATGAATCTTCACACACAAAGCACATAATAGTTTAGATCAAAGCTTTGGAGTACTGCTATTATAGAAAACATGGATCATAATAATATTTGGGTAAATGCTAAATGATAAGAATTTTTTTTCATGCACTGTTTGTTTTATTGTTGTCTTTTGAGCAAAACGAATGGGTAGAACCCCCCCCCACCAATCTTTGAGTAAGGACTCTTCCTCCTTTACAATACTGACCACATGTATAATTGTAAGCATATAAAGACATTTGACACAGTAATATATTGGTGCATAACATATCTTTATATTTGTCGTGTTGAAATTCAGCAGGAAATGAAAAAATGAAAAAAGCGAGAGCATAGGCGATGAACACAAATTTAGACTGAATTTGGCGTTAAAGTACAGAAGATAAATATTCTGAGATTCATAATTATATTCAACATATGAAAAGATGTAAATCCAGACTTTTTCACTGCTCTCGATATTTGTAGCTCTTACTTTAATGGTACCTTAAATATCAAAATTCTTGCCTTGCAAAGCAGAAAAAAAAACCACACACCATTTCACTGATCACACAAACAAGAGTTGAATATCTTTGTAAGACCAAACGACATTTAAAAAGAGAGCGCCATATTACAGTAGATGTTACAATGCCAAAAAGAGGCATGGTGTGTTTCCTGGTTGGTGGAGAGAATTATGTGTCATGGTCTGCAGTATTTATAAATTAGCTGTATGGACCAAAGAGGGACCAATGTACTGCATGTATTCAAACACTAAGGTAACCAACATGTTCACCAACAGATTTCACAGGCATATTTCTGCTTGTATGTGGACTAAACCACACAAAAAACTAACAGATCATTAACTTGTTAAAATTACCTCTCATAAGTGTTTAAGTTGTTTGGCAGCCATATTGGATGATATACTTGTCGTGACTCACTCAATGCTGAATTTCTATGTTGGAGTTTTGCCTTCAGGACATTCTGAAATATTTCTCTGTGCTGGAATTTAAAAATTTGAGCCTCCAAGTGTGAATCCAAGAAGCGATTATCTTTGAAAATACTCATTGAAATCCAGTGTAGCGAACATCTTGAAATGAGCAGGGTTTGAGGATAACATTTCTTTGAAAACTTTGAACATAATCCAATTTAGATCGATTACAAACACTTTGACTTCTTAATTTTTATTTGAGGAGCTATGAATTGTTTCCATTTTCAGTTTTGTGCATGAAGCTAACTGGCTACTAGCATTTGAATCGTTTACAGTGAGAGCCCAGATCCGTTTGCAGGACTTCTGAATTACTGAATCATCCACTTGCAAGTCAACCTTGCAAGTGGATGCATGGGAGGAGTACGAAAGCAACTCCCCCCATTAACTTTCTAGCAAAGCAAAGAAGGACATTTTTGTCTTTAAGTCCTTGCAATAAATGATTTTATAACTGATTTATGTTCATCTTTTCTCTAATTGTCTCCATTTGTGTCATGTATGCAAACCAACATGATCAATACTTAGCTGCCTCACCTGCTGAGCAGTTTATTGACATACTTGGAATGATGGTTTCTGCATATTTTAAGCAATTAGTTAATAGTGAAGTGGACCAAAGAGATTATTCTTCAATTAAACAAATTTTCATGCCAATTGAGAGAAGAAGCTGCAAAAATACAATCTGTACAGTACAGTTTTTGTTTTTAGGGTCAATTAATGGGATGTGATGTAATGTATCCTATCAAAACAGTAAAAAGTGTGCTGTGTAGTTTTTTTTTTTTGTTGAAATTCTCCGTTTTATCACGTTTTAACCCAATGTTGTTTACATCTGGAAAATATAAAAATGAATCCAAACTTTCCTTTCCTCCCATTTCTGGATTTCATGGAAACTATACTTTTAGATAATAATACTAATAAAAAAAGAAGTTCACTTGGTTGTTAAAAACTATTTTAACAACCTATTTCTGCCAATAGATTGGCTTCTGACTAATTACTTCAAAAAAAGCTGAACTGATATGAGGACGAGGTGGCCATGCTAACACTCCGCAGATGAGAAAATGTAAGCGAGGACAGGTGAAGCTGTCCGTGTTAAGAAAATAACAAAAAACCCCTCACATTTTCTGCATACAAGCATCATACACACTTGACAAAACCCACATGCACACACACACTCACGTTGTAAACAAGATGTCCAGGTATAGGAATCATGCATTTGTTACGTAAACCAAAAAAGGCTCGTTTCCAGGTTAAATACTTAACGCATCCGATCCGAGTAGAAGAAAGAGCGTTATCTAGATAATGAACTACTTCAAGCCTTCCAGTAACACCAACTTCTCAACTGCATTTCGCCATACTGATCCAGTGGATGGAAAGCAATAACATGCACTAAGAATTAGATATTTGTGGTGCAAGTGTGACTGTACACATGTTGGCTTGTTAGGGTAAAACAAGGTTTTGTAAAATGACTTACAGTAGAACAGGAAGGAGCAAAAGTCTAGAGAAACTCCTAATACAGAAACCATGCAAGTATGTGAAGCATTCCAGTTTCAGATAAGGATAAACATACAGACACTCATACAGGTATATACTCATTAAAATGCACATATCTAACTAAAATGTTCTAGTTTCAACCCCCCCAAAAATTAAGTAAAAATCTCAAAGGTCAGAGTTTGTTTACACAGAAAATCTGCATTTGTTTTCAATACTTGGCCTTTATCAGCCGAAAGTTTACTAATATATGTATATATATGGTAATAAGAAGTAATTTGATTGTCAGTTAAATTATTTGTGCGTGATATAATTGTTTTAAACTGTTCTAATTGACATTTTATGAGCAATTTAATCGTCCAATTATTTTTCCGTCCTTGTTTTGGTTATGTGCTGATAGTTATTAAACACAAATCTTTGTTCACATTGCAATAAACACAAGCTAACAATGATTCTGAAAACTTGGGTGAATCAGATTTCCATGCTTTATCTATAAATGTTTTCACTGTATCATGCATATCCTTATAATACATTGGTTAATACACTGATGGCATACTTTTTTTGTTTGTTTTACTATGCTGTCGCAAAAACTGGACAGCAAAAGCATAAAGAATATAGCTGCAGTATCTTGCAAAGTCCCAGTAACAACTAAGAAGGTAAAGGTATTTTATTAGGAACCAACCAAAACTATAGAGCATATTTTCACAGCTGGAAAAGGTGAAAAGTTAATATATTTTTAGAAATTAAACCTGTAGTCACACTTTCAGCTTTTTGATGTCTGAGATTTGAGATCCTGAGCTTTGAAATTTCTACCAATTTTTCGCCAAAATAGCCAAAGTTCTTACAGAGCATCTGTGTATCAACTTTCAAGTCTTAAATTTTGATCCCTTTAACCAAAAAAACCTTCTTCCACATATTGGTTTTCGCTCCTACGTGACTTGTGGGGAACTTCAAAGGTGACTTCTGCGGAGTTTCTTTCTTTAATTTCTCTTTGCCTGGCCTGCTTAGTCTTATCTTGGCAAATTTTATTTACAGATATAATTTAATGCAAATGCATATCACACATTTCAGATTTCTATTAAGAAAACTGTTATTTAATTATCATTTCCTTCGTATATCATAACTATGAACTACTTTGTGTATTTCTATCATTTGGAAACCCAGATATAATACATTTAAATTAGTTTTTATTTTAACATGAAAAAGGTCTACCAATTCTTTTGCAAGATACTGTAGTTATTTTAACTATGCTGTTTATATTTCCAGAGCGCTACAGTTCATGCAGTTATGTTTTGAACCTCAGATTGGGGTTAGCATAAGACGTGAAAGTCTGAACAACAAATCTGTGCTCAAAGCGTCATTGTGTCTATTGACAGCCTGGGTATTTGTGTGTGTGCCGGGGAGTTTTCTGCGTGTGAGTCCATGTTCCGGTGCGTGGAGCTGAAATCAAGCCTGCTCGGCAGTGGAGACGGTAGCAGCACTTGCTGGGAACTCAGGGTTGATAAAGGAGAATCCCTGGAACTCGTCCTGGTCCAAGTTCTGAATCACCTCCTCGTCAGGGGGGGTCAGCACCGGCGGGTGGCGCGTGAAAAAGCGGTCAAAGTTCTCGGCCTCCCGTCCGCACTGTCAAGAAGGGCGGGAGAGGGGATGGATTGGGAAAAGGAGGAGTGGGGATGGACAGGAATGGATGGAGCGGGTGAGGGTAGATGGAGAGGAAAAACAAAAGAAAAGGGAATGGAACCAAGGTGTGAGATGACATCACTTGGAAATGGTTTCAAATATCAGAACAAGCAAAGTAATTGTGGTGCGCTCAATTTTGTGCCCCGAGCGGGAGACAATAACTGAAGCACACCTCACTTTTGCTTTCCTTTTTCAAATATTTGAAGCGTATTCTCAAATTTCAAACAGCAAAAAACGTCTCAAACATCCTGGAGCAGTGCACTGCATTGAACCGGCAACCATGCATGTGTGATACAAAGTTCAAAAAATTTGGTGTCCAAAACACTACAGCGTCTTATTTTATTACTGTTGGAGCTAGAGTTGGTTTTCTATTTACACAAGAACAGCCTCAGAGCTACGAGATAATTATTTGAATAATTGTGGGTTAATTGCAGGTTAATTTGATGTTGCAGCTGTTGAAACCTGCTGAAATAAACTAAATCAGCTAAGATGCAAAGGACCACTTTAACTAACTTAAATTCCCACATTTGTTTTGGTTTCATAAATAATAATTTGTAACTGAAAAGATTAACATTCATGATTTCCTTTCAGCGAGAATTTTAGATTTTACAATTTTCTCCCTTCTTGGCAAAGCAGTTTTGGGAGAAAAAGTTATGACCACCGCACACATAAAAAGGGAAGTTGACCCCTGAGAAAGGCTCCCCTTTATGTACATCCAACAAGTCACTAGCTCTAAAACCTAGGTTTCCCCATGAAAGTGCTTCAGAGGGACTTATTTCCTCCCTTCTCCATCATTATGCAAAGCTTTAATTAACACACCAATGATCCTGCATTCTCTGACAACATCGCCCAGAGGACAACTAGAAAGTTATTAAATCTAACTCCAGATGAAATTTAACTGACTGCTGTGAGATTTGGGACAATTTACAAAGTGAGAATCAAAATTGGAATGGAAGTTTAGAAGTGTCTGGATGAATTACGGAGCGGTTAACGGTATCAAGGTATAAAGATGGGCTTCCAAAAATCGGCATCACATGCTGCAGTCTAAAACAAATTCACTCTCGTCTAAATGCCCTACACTGCTGTTGACATAACAGTGTTTTAAAACTAGCGTTTTCAAGCTACAAGCAGCATGTTTGTGAAGCAGCAGTCTGCAGGCCTGCTACTCGAGCAAATAGCCAGACTAGCTAACGAGCTAAACATACAATATTTTTGTTAAACTAGCTTGTTATAATCTGTAGCTTCTCTGTAAGAAGAACAGCAAAAATAATTAAACTGAAAAGCAATTTAGCAAGTGTTTATATCTTTACTCCATCTAATATTTAAAAAGATTATTTTTTTACTAGTTTATTTGACAGGGATGAGTGTATACATTTAAGATGTCATTTGCTACAGGACTTGGCTAATTTGGATGTTAGCAAACGTTGTAGTATAACTAAAACTCATCATTCTACCAGCTGTATGAATAACCATAGCTGCTCTTTAAATACAGTAGGTCATGGTATTTATAATTTGTGTCAGAACAATATGATAGAAACCTTTTAAATCCTTGATATACTTTGGTATCGTTAACTGATCCGTACCTGATTGAGACAAAGGACTTTGTAATAGTGAACAAGCTAAGGGACGCAGCAGAGTTAATTTAGATTAAAATGCTTCTTTAAAGGCTTGTTAGTGTTTTTTAAGCAAAGAGGTCTCTAATCCACACTACACCTGTGCAGATGTTTCTGGAAAAAAATTTGACATGGTTTCAAGTGACTTCTTTTTTTTTCTAGTGCACTCCATGACAGGTTTAATTTGAGACTGAACCCCAGAGCATGCAAATAAAACAGAAATACCCAGACAACTTTGAAACACTGAGAGGACAAATAAAATGTGCAGATGAGATGAAGCTGATGGGTTTATGCGTGGCAGATGTGAACAGATGGAGAGGCGATGAAGGAGAAATGAACTGACAATCGATCGCTGAGAGGACAGATGAATGAAGACGGTCGCACAGCGATACCTTCAAATGAAGCTTCAGAGTGATGGCGTGAATATGTTTATGTGCTGGGTAAATGCATGAACCAGCCATTCAGCTGGTCTGTTTCTCGGTATGCGAGTCCTTCACACTTTCACAAGTTAATGTGCCTTCGCATCAAGCAGATTCTCCAAAGGCATTAACAGCATTTTAAAACCAAAGATGAAGAAAAACAGTTTTTGATCAGCATTAAATATCTCGAATATACAACAGGATAAGGCATGTTTTTTGGTGTGTTTTTAGTAAAAGAAAGTAATTCACTTTATCAAAAATAACACAAATCAAAAACAAACTTCCCTCACTGAAATAGGCCACCGTAAAGGATCAAAGAACCTCTGCCGAAAGTGTCCAAAAAAGACTAATGCTGTTTGTTCTTATTAATAGAAAAGATAAAAAGAGAGGAGGAGTGTGAGACGAGGCAAAGGCCTGGGAGACGATAGGTGTCTGAAAGTCGAGATCCAACAGAAAGAGGAGACAGATATAGACAGAAAAGAGATCAGACAGAAGCTGTCTGATCTCGCACTACAGGAATTTACTCTAGATCCGCCTGTGTTGCAACAGCCAGGTCCTCGGGATGACCTCTACTTTTAAAATAAAAACCCACATGCACACGCATGCATGATTACACACAGCCGCATTAGTGATCAAGCACACAGTCCACCAAAAAAATAAAACATTAAAAAAAAACCCTGCAGGCAGAGAAAGATGCATAAAAAGCTAAACTCAGAGAAATTAAAAAAAGAAACTCTTAAGCAGCAGAAGGGCCCAAGGCTGTGAGAGCGTCCGTATGGCATGTGTGTGTGTGTGTGTGTGTGTGTGTGAGCATTAGGTGACATCATTCTGACTACAGTTATGATCAAACCCATCTTGTCAGAGAAAGAGAAATAAAAAAAAGAACAAGAAGAAACACACAAACAGAGTTATTTTCAAGACTTTTCTTTTGTTTTTTTTCAGAAACTTTAAGGACGTGCACCTACTCCCTGGAGGTTTATTCCAAAATGAAAAACAAAACCCCCCTCTGAGCTCATGCAGAGCACATCTGCACTGCAAACTGCAAAGCACCGATCTTGTGCATGCACGGTACTGCCACAGTGGTGTTATCACCACCGTCGTTATACCCAATGCTATCCCCATCCCAGCCACACATCCTTCAGCAACCCTCATTATGTTCAGACTTACCTGTGCACACAGTGCCACATAGGAGAGATAGAGTGTAAAGTTACAGGCAGTAACAGATAAAGACGCGATGTGAGAGTAAAGGAAGGCAAGAGGAGAGATACGGCATAAGGAGCGTTGCTCTCTGCTTAAGTTGGTGAGTGTCTTTTGAACATCTCGTGTTTGATCTGCGCGACAGACTTACAGCTCTGGGTTTGAACGGCGGCTGCACTTCCTTGTTCTCCAGTTTCTCCCAGTCCATGTAGCGGAAGAAGCTGTGCTCTCGGATGTCCCGCTCGCCCTCCGGACCGCAGCCCAGTCGTTTGGCCGGATGCTTCGTCATTAGCTGCACAGAAACAGACAAGAGAGACGCAGGTTTGATGCGCGTCGCGCCACCTTGTCCCGCCTACGTTCTCCGCCGGCGCTCCGGCCTGGTGGATCAGTGACCTTTTCCCTCTCGGTCTCATTGTTCCTTCACCATCTCCTTCCACCAAATTAATTATTTATGAACTGTAAATCATCTGCAGTTGTTCGTGTTGTACAAAGAACATGTCTGTCAACGGGGGTGCTGCTTAATTTTTGCTGTCCCATTTGTGCTTAAGCTGCTGCGTGAACATTGTTAGCATCACCTATATCTGATGTTAATGTCACAGTGAATGAAGATGTACAATACAATCCACAGCAGAGTCATCCCGGGCCGTTATAAAACATGCAACAAAGAAGTCAGCACTTTCAACTTGTAAAATGCACTGGAGTTGCTCTCTCAACTACATATCTTACACGTTTTAAATAGTACAATTAAAGTAGAGGAGATAATAATTAAAGAAATGTATTAAATCTATGATCAAAATAAAACTTCTGACTCGTAAGTAAAACAGATATGCAGCACTAAAGTTTGTAAAACTTTTTCAACTTTTTACAAACTACGATGCAAAAACTGAGAGACAGCAACACAGAGATTTAAAGGGATGTCAATCTATGGGAATGTTTGTTTTTATTTTTAAAAATTAGAAACCCCCCCCCCTAAAACCTAACATATCTGACAGCTTATTTTTAATTCAAATATTGCACGTCCTTTTAAGGATCTTTGAAATTATACTGGTAGTCCTGCAGTTAAGGTTTTTCACATGTCGATCCTTTTTATGCAGCTCCACCTTATAATTCATGATTTTCAACAGAATAATCGTCCATACTGTCCTTAAATATTCTAAAGGTTTCATTTATTGTTCTTAAGGGAAAAAAAGAATAATCTGTCAAAATTGGCCATTGTTTCTGGCTGACATAACGTCTGCCTCCGCATTTGTTCTCTGTGCACATACCTGAAAGTCAGCTCTACTTTTTCTCTAATGGAAATTACTTGTAGAGTTTAAAAAGCCAGGGCTCATCCAGTCAAATGCACAGACACAAAATGACTTAACCCAGGCAGCGCTGGCAGGGAGCAGAGAAATCCGGGGGTGGACACGGGCGAGCTTTCATGCTCCAGTGAAGATTCGCTCTCATAGCACTACAACACTGTAATCATAACTAATACATAACATACAGCCTGTGTGTCACTGACAGACTATGAATGAGTGTGTGTATGTATCTAAGAAACCACTGTTGCCATTAATTTGTTGATGAATGACTTTGCCTTTAAATTTAGGAGGAGGGAGTGTGACTAGTATCGGGTCAGAATAAGTGCAGTTCAGTGTACTTTGATTTAAAAAAAGGCTAAAATAAAAACATATGATTTCTTTTGAATCAATGACGCCTATTTCATGTGAGATAATGTTTAATGTTTGAATATCTTTTTGATTTTTGTTAAGCTTTCTTAGATCTATAACATGAGCAAAGCTGCTGTAGAGAGACAACATGATCAAAATAAAAAGGACCGAACATACTGTATGTTACCATCCATCCATCAGCCGGTACTGTGTGTGTGTGGGTGTGTGTGTGTGTGTAGTCTGCTGTAGTCAGTGAAGCTTAGAGGCAGCAGATGAGACAGAGGTTTAATAAAGAGGACTGACTCCATTTGTTGTAGTAATCAGCCTACCCTCCCCCCCACACACATACACACACGCCGACACACACCAGTCCAACGCAGCTGGAAGTTATCAGATCATAATTTTGGTAAAGGCTGAGCAAACCACACACGCTTATGCTATCTGATCACAGTAGTCGATGCATGCGACAATTATGAAGGACATTTTAATGTTTTCTGTTCTTCTGTTTGTCCTCCGTACTCCCTTTTCTTTCTAAATTAACTGAAGACCCCCTGGTACTTTGTGTGTGTTTGATAAAGCAGCCGTGTGTGTGTGTGTGTATGAATACTCACTCCTTTACATATAGCGACAGCTTCCTTAGACATCGATTTGGGATAGGAGACGTGATGCTCCATTATGGATTGAAACAACTCGTCCTCATCCTCACCATCGAATGGGGGCTGCAGAAGAGAGGGAAGAGTTGAGGAGAAAAAGGAGAAATGTAACACAGGACAGACAGAGGGTGTGCTAAACACAATTATTATTATATTTTTGTATACATTTTTGAATGTTTTAATTTGTTTTTCTCAAAAACTGAACAAATTCGATCAGTTTAAAAGTTAAAGTTTTCTAATTTTCAGTGTAATGCCATGCACCCTTTATCTGAGTTTCATACATATAAACATGCACATGATGCTAGTAATAATGGAGAGGGCAAAAGATGTTCAATTATGAAATATTTTAATACCTTAAAACTAATTCAGAAAATCCAATTTGCAATCAGTTATCAGCAGCCTTTACAGAGCAAATAAATAATGCCGATAAAGTATTACTTTTCTTTTCAATAAATAAAAAAAGCAAACATTCTAGTTTTCATAAAGCTGCAGACCAACCTGTCCAGCCAACATTTCGTAAAGCAATACTCCAAACGCCCACCAGTCCACAGATTTCCCATAAGGTTGATAGGCAATAATCTGAAATTAAACAAGAACAGTTGTAATAATCAGCAACTCTTAATAATCCTAAACTCTTAGCAAATAGCCAGATTTTAAAATGAACACGTTCTCTAACTTTGGCCAAATTGTTTGAATTTGAGTTTTCCTGATTAACGAATGTTGCGAGCACCACACACACGGACTGAATACCTCAGGAGCGATGTAGTCTGGTGTTCCACAGAAGGTCTTGGTTGTGATCCCATCAAGCATATTTTCTTTACACATACCGAAGTCTGCGATCTTAATGTGGCCTTCACAGTCCAGCATTACATTATCCAGCTTCAGATCCCTAAAATTGGTAAAGAAATTGAATTTTGCTACCTTCTGCAGTTTTCTGTTAGCTACAGCTAAACTGATCTAGTAAATATGTGATTTGTACTTTTGAGAACTGTGTCATGAACGGCATAAGTGTTTAGAGTGGTTCAACTCTCAAAAGATGCTTGTCAATTTTTTTAGTAGATACTAAATGAAAAATATAAAGATCAAGATAATCTGATGTGTGTAATGTTGTATATTACTTAAAAACTCACCATTCTGAAACTTCTATCTGTTGCTTTAAACTTTGCTAACCCTTCCCACAGTCCAGTTTAACAATGCACGCACACTGGCAAATTTAAAGGAAATGTGATATATTTTTTTTAAACACACTCCACTTTGCTAGATCATGCAACTACTGACAGATAAAGTGAATTATTAAGATCATCTTGTTCTTCTGAGAGGTTTTATATGAAGCAGGTGAATAAAATACATGTACTGTTGTGTGAACACAACTCCTTCTGCTTTCCAACAACTAGGTAGGCTGATATTTATGGGAGTTGCATAAATGATATTTATGCATTTTAGCACAATTTTCCTCCATTTGCTACCTTTGCACTTTAGTCAGTCAGTTCATTGTGGATGTTACCTGTAGATGATGCCCTTTTGATGCAGGAAAAATAAGCCAATGGCTATCTCAGCAGCGTAGAATCTACAAAAGAAACGCAGGAAGAGACAAACAGCAGCATCAATTACAGTGAAGTTGGGAGACGGTGGGAAAACAGGGGAGTTAATTTGCGTGTGTCTACTCTGCATAAAGGTCAGAGCTGTCTCTTGAAGGCCAAAGAAAAGCTGATAAGATCAACAGGAAGGGCCTTTAACAGACTGACCACGCAGGCAGCCATGTTTGAACGACGTGGTTTGTTCACGAAATATACGAGAAGACAATCTGAAGGTGGGCAGGCAGGTTAGAACAAGGAGAGTCAACTTGATGTCTGTTTATCTGAATTTGAAATGAGGAATGTTTGTTAGTGAACACAACGCAGGACAAAAAGTAAGAATTATTATAAATGTTCTACTACTTTAATGGCACAAATAAACAATGTTTCTACTAAGATGCACAGTGTTGGCGGTGTTATGTTTTGTGTAGATTAACAGGTCAAATTTTTCAAACTCTTTAGTTATGACAATGATGAGATGTTTCAAGGACTAATCAGAGGTGACAACACATTGGACGTAATTAAAGACCAAAAGATTACAAAGACAAGCCTCAGTTCGTTCACACTGGTATTCAGGGACTTCGCTTATCGCAGACTTGTGGGATATTTGCATACATGTCGAGTAGCTATGTTCTTTTGTGAGCATGCTATTCCACTCACGAACACTCCCCTGAGCAGAAAACGTACCCAGAGAAAGACACACGTCTTATATCACACACCTAGTTCTCGCAGATGCAGATTATAAAACTAATTAACCCCAAGCTGGTAGCTTCTTTACTTAGAGAAAAACAGCATCACTGAGCTGTGAAACATCTATAGTATCGCCAGAGGATTGAGATTTTTACACTGATGGCAGGAATGAGGTCTATGTTTTGTGTACTCACACAGCATGGGGCTCTTTGAACTTGCCAGCCTGCTGTATCTGATACATGAGGTCTCCGCCATTTATGTACTCCATGACGAAATACAAACGGTCCTACGGAGAGAAACAGGAGGGCGGGTGATGAGAGAAGGGTCAGGAAGGAAAACAGACAGTGTCATGATCTTTCATTACATTAATTATGCTTCATCAGAATGTTCAAAAAAGGTGACATGAAATAATTCTGTATAATTAAGTATAAGTATAGTATAATTAAGATTTCATAAAAAAGAACACCAAAATACAGTTTAGAGTGCAAATATATATATATATATATATATATATATATATATATATATATATATATAAGCATCCATGTTTATAAAACAATCTATCAGACAGATGAGACTTGTGGCAAATAAAATCAAAACCAAAGAGGTCAGCTGCGGTGTGACGTCATCATAGGGTATGGCACATGAGGGAGGACAATGTTTTTCTACAGGAGATTCACATTAAACCAATGACTGAAAACACAATAATTGAGACCAGAAGGAATAAAATAAATCAGAATTAGTGTAGAGACAAAGTTGTGAGTGTATTTTTGCAAGAGCATCGGTCTCAGGACCAATAACCAATACCTCTGCTTTTCCTGGTTTAGATATAGAAAATATTTTAGCATTGTATTGAAATTGATGGCAGACATCAAGGTACAGTTAACACTAGGATGATACGGTTTTCGAGTCCTTCCCATATCGGCTCAACAGGGCCAAAAGGCCGGAGTCCACCCTGACGACTCTGATGGCTCAAATTAGCATCCCTTCTTCAATTGTAAATGTGGCCGTTGACCGTCAGGCCAGAAGGTAGGAGTGTGAATTGTCCATGTTGGGGGTGGGTATCTATGATACCTGCAGGAGATCAGATCTCCTGTAGGTAGTGCTCTTCAGTTTAGTTTTGAAGCATACATGAAGTGTTTTTGGAGAGATGTGACCTTTTGCAGCTGATCCATGATGTTGTGCTGCATTATCCAGGTCATTTTGCCAAATGTACATAGAGTTTGCAAAACATACAATCTGTTTCAAAAAATATGCAAAGGTTTTTCTAAAAGAAATGAGTAATGTTTCTCTTTGAAATAAAGCTAAGAGGGTATAAAATGACAGTTTAGAAATAAACTAACCAAATTAATTGTGTTGATCCACCTCAAAAAAATCATGCAAAAAGTGTAAGCAAAAGAAATCTGGAAGACTTTGCACATGCAAATTTGCATGCAGCCTTTTGTGCTGTGGAGGATAAATAGGTGACTGCTTCACCTATTTAGTTCACAAGAACTAATGGCATTTATTTCAGTCATAATCAAGGTTCCATCACTATGTGACAGCTGGTCAGCAAACCTGGCAAACATGATTGACATGGCAGCACTGAATGCACATGTGCTTTATCAGGCATGCATTGGGGTGCAGGAGAGACGGGTGGACTTCCTGGTTGAGCTTGCAAAAGAGTTCGGTAACTCTCATGTGAGTGAGAAGAAGGCACACAAGGAGAAACTGCTTCGGCAACAACCTTCCACACCCAGCTCAGGCAAAAGGGCGAAGTGTCAGGTCAACCATCGATGCAGGATGCGTGTCCTGAGGCCGAAACATCATCAGTGACCCCTCACACCCCCACCATGGACTGTTCTCCCTGCTGCCCTCTGGAAAGAGGTTCCGCAGCATCCGGTGCAGGCCCACCTGGTTCCGAAACAGCTTTTTCCTACTTGCCATCAGACTGCTGAACTCTTAACTGGACTGCACTCAAAAACTGGTCTCCACTTTATACCTTGCACATGTACAGAGCTAAATAACTTATATTTTACTGTCAGTCCTGCACTTTATATTTTATATTTAGATTTATATTCATATTTTATACTGTATTTTATTTTACTCACAACATTGGAACCTCAAACATTATCCTGAGCCGTATGCAACGAAATTTCGTTCTGTATACACCCTGTGCATTGAAAATGACAACAAAGTCAGTCGAAGTCGAAGTCTAAGGAACAATTGTGCAACTGTGAGATGCGTTGAGGCCATTACCAGGGTACTTCTAAGGTAATGGCCCTATTTACTGAACAAAAGCACCTGCTAGATAAAATCCTTCAGGCCAGTTGGACTATCTAAGCCGAAATAGGTATATGTCAAAGTGGCCTAACTCAAGCCATTCTAGGAGCATCTACAGGTCTTGTGTCAGCAGGAAACACAGCAGAGTATCATCTGCATAACTGTGGAAATGTTCACCATGTTTCTTTACAATTTTCCCAAAGCATCTTAGAGAACAACAAACTAAAACTGAGCCATGTGGAAAACCACAATTTACCTAATAACTAAAAGGTTTGAAACCTTTGATGCTAAACCGTTTCAGAACTGGGGTCAG